>NW_024881318.1:38090710-38690710 GCF_018691265.1 Tyto alba
CTGGTGAAGGAGGAGGCCAGAGACTGGATTTGAGTTCTCAATGTTATCTCAATCTTTTGACTGCTGAACTTAAAACCAACCAACCAACCAAACAAACAAACACCAAAACAAAACAAAACAAAAAACAAACAAACCAAACCTACAATAAATGAAAAGTTCGTTTTCTTCCAAACAGGCTCTTCTACTAGAGAGGCAGGTGGAAAACTCCCACAGTTTCGTAACAACCTTATTTATTCACATGGAAGGAAGGAGTTTGCTTTTTAAAATGTTGCTTCTGTAAGCTCAGCCTTTTCCATAGAGGAGGTCAGAGATAACAAAGCAGCTCTGGTAAGCACATCCATCTTCCTACCAGGGCAATCTTCATTTTGACTACTGCAACTCTGAAGCCTGTATCAGTTTCATCCTGGTGTGCAATTAAAAGTTTAAGGGGGACATCTTGCTAACTGCACTAAGGACAGCCCCCCCGTACACCCCTCTGCTCCCAAACTGCTCAGTGCCAGTGGCATGCAGAAAGGACAGCACGTACTCTGTTTTACCAGGCCAGAGCCTGAGTTACGCTCTGGGTGCATCTGGTACATTTTGTTAATCTCAACAGCCACGTGCTTAGTGAACGAATTCACTTGCTACAGGGCTCAGAAAAAGAGCAACACAAAGTTGATTTTCATTTTCTTTTGGTGGTTTACCTTTTTAGGTGGGATTTCCTTTCTTTCAGTTTAGCTATAGATAAACCTTGAGGATGTGCTTCTCTGCGGCTCCTGCCCCTGAAGCCTTTCGGGCCCTGCCTACACATGCACATGCTGCTGGAGCCACGGGGATGTGCCACCACCGCGTGCTGGCCACAACCCAAAGGGACCGACCTTGGTGTGCCACTGCCCCGTGCTCGGCGGGGTGGCTGTTGCTGGAGCTGCACCTCCAGGGATACTCCAGGGTGGGAATAACTCCAAAACGCAGAGACAACTGCAAAGGGGTGAATTTTCACACCAGGGTATCCCATACCCATAAGTCTGTACTCTCCTCTGCTTGCACCTCAATAAAAGGATGTCAATTTAAGAAAAATTCACCCCATATGCAGCCATACATTACAAAAATCCCTGGTGCATAAGAGGTCTCCAGCAACAGGCCCACTACTGATCTGCAAAATGTGATTTTACCAGAAATACACTTTTATTTACACCATAGTCTAATTCCATACATTAAGAAACTCCTTCCCCACTACAGCCCAGAGCTCTCCATCTGACCTGCTGTATGAGAAGACACTGCAAACCACTGACATAGCCCGAACAGGCTGAAAATTCTAATTCAGGTGCTGTGAGTTAATAAAACTGGGAGGAAAAAAACAAACAAACAAACAAACAAACAAACAAACAAACAAACAAACAAAAAAACACAAAAACCCTGATTTGAAGTAAAGGTTAAAAAAAAAAAAAAAAAAAAAGCAGTATTTACCAGCCCAGCAGACTAAGGGAGGCAAATTCTCTGCAGGAACAACTCCTGAGTCAACTAGAATGAGTGGAATTATGCCAGCAAAGATTTTGGCCCTGTACGTGCATTTCCTAGACAAAGCAAGTGTCTTTGTCACTTTGAGCTAAAAGCATTTTCTAACATGAACACTTTGGGATGCAGTATCTTTGCCAGAATGGAAAAGGCTTCATCTCACTGTGGGTCTTGACCTCTTTGTCTGTCTGTCTTTCTCTTGCTCTTTCTCAAGAAAAAAAAAAAAAAAAAAAACCAAACAACTTAAAGTAAAACAACTTCCTCAAGTCAAGTCTGCCTCCAACAGAATTCATTATTTATTTTTTAAATCCAGAAATGATTTCAGCTTGCACCCCAGGTGGGAAGTTAAAAAGAGGGAACCGATTTGAAAGTTTGTCACAGTAGGCAGAACAGTCGCTTTGCAGCCCCTGCCTGGCTAAGGGTGCACTGCTTCACAGCTACACTGTAAAGTGTTAAAAATCCTCCCTACCCACCCCAGAATATATATATATGTATGTATAAAAAAAAAATCCCCTGTCCACCTCTCAGTACAGAAAAGGACCTCATCACACTGCAAAAATAGCAGTACCCACTTTGGTCAATTAAAACAAACAAAAAAAGCATACATTATTCTTTTTTTTTTTTTTTTCTTTTAAATCTGTGTACTTACCTATAATAACCAATACAGCTAAAAGCACTACCTACATAGGCAAAACTTGGTATTGCATAATTCGTATAAATTTGTATCCCCTCCCCCCAATATTAATTGGAAGATGAAAAACATGAAAGGTTAATAGAAAAAACACCAAAATACTGAAAATATTGCTGGTCGATTACAATTTTTAAGCGGCAACTATACACAGCCATGATATGCTTTATAAATGTGAGATAAAGGTATAACTGTCTAAAAAATCCATGATGTCACACTTTTTTCCTATCTGGCGTACAAAATATTTGTCATAAAAATGGTAAAGATTTAAAATGATAATAAATGCAGCAAAACAAGTGTAGTGATGTCAATTTTTTTGTGTTTTTTTTTTTTTCTTTTTTTGTTTTTTTCCATTTTTTAGATTTCAAGGCAAGGCACGTAATGTGGACATTATATCTTCGTGCAAATTAGGATTACTGGAAAGAGTATTTTAATTATTTTTTAAAGAGACATAGAGGCAAAATGTCTGCCCATGCACATAATATTTCTGTCAATATGTGAAAATTGTTGAACAAGGCTAACTTCTGAAAGCACCATGCAAGTTTTCAGCACCCTGTAATTAGACTTACATTAAGAGTGCATTATTTAAATATAACATATCCCCATCCTGGTATTACCAGTTTGTAAACGGTAAGCTTTGCCCTTGTGACATGGATTTGCCTATGTCTCTATAATGCAGATTTTACAGAAACATGTAAACCCTATGGGTTCTTGATGCAACCAGTAACTTTAAATAAATAAATCCTACCCCTCTGTGGAGGCAGCAGCTAAACCAACATAAGTGCTGTGTTTCCATTTATTTCTTTTTCTCAAGGACATGATTTGTCTTGATTTAATGCCTTTTAATGCCCTCAAAAACTGAGGGGAAAAATAAGTTTGTTCAAAGTCATTTTTATTTCTATTTTTAATCCCCTCAATTTAGAGTCCAAGGGCTGAAGGACTTATAGTGATGACCCCTTAGATATGATTTCTAAATTGCACTTGCCTCTGTAAGTGTTTCTTTAGTGGGGAAAACGTTCACTTTTTTTCCTTTTCTTTTTTACTGTTGCATGAGGAGATAACACTTTTACCTACATAGAGGCATTTATTTCTTCCATAGAGCCTGTGTGTTCATACTGATTGAAAACTTCAAACTGCATAACACACTAGAAAAGGCTGAATTAAGGGCCAAAGTTTAATAAATCCATACTCATAACTAAAGGCTACAGAGCTTATTTTTAAAACATTTAGAAATCAGTGTTGAGAAAATGGCTGGCTCACGGCCCTTGTCCTCCTGCAGCTCCGTTGCTGCTGCCTAGCCTTTGTTTTGTGAGATAACCAGGAATAGTGATCCCATGCGTAAACAACAAGAATACTAAACCAATAAAACTAGCTTATCATGCAAATATTAAGGCATCTAGAAAGTCAGTTAA
The DNA here is from genome assembly GCF_018691265.1 of Tyto alba. Classification (NCBI taxonomy): domain Eukaryota; kingdom Metazoa; phylum Chordata; class Aves; order Strigiformes; family Tytonidae; genus Tyto; species Tyto alba. Next base: position 38,094,305 of record NW_024881318.1, read on the forward strand.
AATACATTGTCAGAGACAGAACATCTATTTCCCAGCGGACTTCATATAACAAAGGCTACTTAGCAGGGGCTGCACTCTACCCATCAGTGAAATATCATCGACCCTTTGTATGTCATTTCAGTTTCAACCATAAGGGAATTAGTGATTGTAACAGCTGCAATTGCTGGTCTGTTTTTTCTTCTTTCTTCAGTTTCTTTTCTCGTCCAGTCTTCCTTTCCTTTTTTCCTTTTTAAATTTTGTTTGGTTTTTTATTTTTATTATTATTATTTTTTATTTATTTCCTTCAGTTGCTTGTTTCTGCTTGAAGGAAAGGCTCTCCAATTATGTTCAAACCATAATTTGGGACATTTGTCGGCAGGATCGGTGTCCTATTTGATACTTGAAAAGGAACCAAGCTAGCCCAGGTACCAGGACTGTTGAAAAGGGGAAGAGATAAGGAGAGAGAGGGAGAGAGAGAAAAAAAAAAAAAACAAAAAACAAAACAAAACAAAACAAAAGACAAATTAAGCATATTGCAAAACCTAGAACACAATGAATTTGAATCAAGGTTAATCCAATATTCATTATTAACAGCACTATTTAAGATAAAATAAGAAAACAAATTTGTGAATATTACTTGAAATTATATTCGGTTTTCTTTGTGAAAGTATGACCTCTTTGAAAAAAAAAAAAAATGTGTTGATCTCAGCTGCAAGTAGTATTACTGCTGTTTTACACTGTCTGTTTGTTTATGAAAGACCCCAAAAAATTTCAGACGGAACTATACAATACAAGTGACACTATATGGCACCACGGATGTTATTTAAGAGCTACTGAAATACACTACAGTGTACAAGTTTGCTCTTTTCAAGAACACAGTATAAAGGCTCAGTGGTTAATCTTCTTCTGTGACTTCCTACCCTCTTACAGCCCAGGAGTTTATCCTGTCTCAGCCCCAAGATGGGCCTCTGAGGTGTGTGGGTCCCAATGAGAACAGAGGACCTTTAATATTCAAAAAACCTGCTTTCTTTTCAGATTTCTCAAAAAAAAAACGTATCAGTGCCTAAGGAAAAGTGGATGACACCGGGCCCAATCATGTAAACACCTGCATCCAAATGTATTCATGAGTCAAGGGTAGCAGTGAGTATCATAAATTTTCCAGAAAACATCTGAGAAAGAAAATGTTTTCAAAGACAATTAAATGACTTTGGAACTTAGGTCATCATTTCAAAAGCACTATGTCACTGAGGAGCTTAAGTGCCAATGGCATTCACATGTTTCCCAGGCACCAACTAGTAGTAAGTACCACACCAAACAGTATTTGCAGGATGGATACTCAGAGAAAGACCTCAGCTGCCTCTATTCAGTACCCAGAGCAGACTCTGAGCAGCCTTTTCCTCAGATGTGTTTCTGGCAACCCAGAAACAATGGACTTCAGAGAAAGTCTTGTCAAATTTATTCAGAAGAAAAGCAGCATCATTATGTCAGCAATCATTGCCAAACAACTAATAGCAGAACTGGACACACAGCATGCAAACCAATGCTTCCTCTGCATTTCAATGTATCAGGTTTTTTTCCACACTAGGTGTTTCCACAAACACAACAGCTTACTTGGAAATACACATTGGGATTAGACTGATAAAATTCATGGTAACACATCTGAAGACTAAAACCTCCAACACAGGTTTTGTGGAGGACAGATGCTGGAATTTTTCTTCCCTATCTTTGGTCACCCCAGAAGTTCATACGATCAAACTTTCTGTTTTACACCCAAAAAAAAGTGGAAAAAAATGTTGACCCAAATTTGTTTGTCTCAATGATGGTCAAATTCTGAAAGGAGTAGGACTATTTTTTTGTCCTCAAAGAAATATGACAAATATTAATATGCTAATGTATTTTAAATGCCTGAAGTACAATTATTATTCAAGAGGGTGGGGTTATTTCCAATTGGGTATATTCTTGAAGGTCACATGAAAATCTGGGAAATTTTACCCTCTTCAGAAATTAAAAAAGTCTTGCTATATTTTCAAAATTTAAGATGCTAATATGTTTAATTGAATATTTTTTCTTTTTTTTAAATTCTATTGACTATTGCAAATAAAATAAATTCTGTTGTTGGAGAAATAACCCCTTCTGAAATTAAAAAATCACAGTTACACTGCAAATCTTGAAATAGTCACAAAGACTTAAACCCAATTATGCATGGAAGATTGGTCCCATATGATGTAATGAAAATATTATGTTTCAAAAAAAAAAAAAATTCAATACCAAAACCCCATTTCAGAGGCTTAATTGTTCCAACTCATTCTTCAGCTTCCTTCACAATTTGTTTTAAAATATATTTTTTATTCCTTCCTCTTCAGATTTCTGTAATGTTAGGAAGTAAATTTTGAAATAACAGATACAATGTCAATAATGTCCAAGCATTGGGATTTGTAAAAATAGGAACTAGTAATAAAAAAATAGAAATAAAATAACCGAGCAGATTTGTTTGCTCAGGTTCTGTCTGAATATATGTTTTACAGTACACAGTTCTTTGCTGTCCTGTTACATGTGATTTACAGTGTTTAGCGACTTTAAACAAAACACAACACTAATTAAAAGAACATAAATTTTGTGTGAGGCTAACATGGCATTTAAACAATTTCTGTTGCAAAGGCTAAATGCACAGCTTCCAGGGTGAGACCCTGGCACAGGTTGCCCAGAGAACCTGTGGCTGCCCCGTCCCTGGGAGGGTTCAAGGCCAGGTTGGATGGGGCTTTGAGCAACCTGGTCTAGTGGAAGGTGTCCCTGCCCGTGGCAGAGGGGTTCTCTAAGGTCCCTTCCAACTCAAACCATTCTGTGATTGTATGATTATCTTTCAGCAGATTTACAGTGCACTTCAGTGGTTGGGTAAGCATGTATGTGACTTTTTTCTCTGTCTTAAAGTTAACAAACGTCTAATGACTACAGTGGGTGAAGGAAAGCAATCAGTGAGGACAAAGAATAAATTATTTTTTGTCACTGATAAGCTTTCTTATCTACTGCTTCATATAGAAGACAGAGATCTTGGTTTTGTGGGAAGTACTCAATAAAAATAAGTTGTAGCAAGTGACTAATAGGACTGTTCTTTCCATATGACCTACAAATTTAATATAGGTGTTCATTTAAACCTTTCAAGCCTCCTAACTTACATTACGACCATGACCAAAATGTGGATTGCAACAAATTCATCACTGCTGCTTATGAATCCTTGGGGAGTAATAAATCTCCCACGTTAACAGTGTGCAGGTCCCACAGGAGTTTTGGAAGCGTCTTTTGCTGCTTGCACAGAGTGAGACAGTGGTGCAAGCAATGGAGCAGCCATGGCACCAGGACAGCCACATGTCGTCTGTGTGCAGTGGCTGGAAAAGCTATCGCTCTGACACCCCCGAAGGCAGGCTGAAGTCCTAGATCTACACGCACCCACTGGGCAGCGGCTGGCCCTGCTGGCAGCCGGTAAGGACAGGCCATCCGGTCTGTTGGCTAGCACTTCATAAGCCATGATCTTCAAGGCTTGACAAGCTCCAGTTATATTTTAGAAATTAAACTTATCATACTGCAGTTGGATGTAACTCTTATCTTGGGCCACCCAAGTCCTGACACCACCACCAGCTGATTACTGCACACAAAAGAGGAAACCTGAATGAAAGTTACGGAAGTGAATAGCCCTAATAACAGCACAAAGCTCTGAGAAGAGCTATGATACAAAGAATAATAAAAAAAAAAAAAAAATCAAGTTCTGCTAAAGTGAGTATGTATGGCTGCCTATCCAACATTCCCACACACCCCATTATATTTACGGTAAATTTAATTGAACTTTCAGCTACCATATGAGCCACATCCTGCTTTGTAGCTCCCCAGTGTTCCTGCATGCAGTCAAGCCAGACAGCCCAGAAGAGCAAGGTCCCCCATCAGTTTTCCCAAACCTGCTCTGATGGGAACTCTGTAAGCATCGCTGAGTTTAGCTTCTGCCATGGAAGCCATCTACAGTTTCTCTGTCAAGCGACCTAGAAGAAGTGCTGCTTACTGCTGACTGCAAAGTAAACCCTGCCTAGGGACCCACATGGGTGGCAACAGCAGGAAAGGGGAAAACACCTTTCCCTTCACCACACTATCCAGAAGTTTGCATTAAGTCCCAGGCAAACTTCCAGCCTTCGATTTCACAAAAGCAGAGGCAGTGCTCTCTGTTCACTAAGTTCATGGGGGAAGGACACAGGCAAGCTGATTGCCCTTGCAGAAGTTAATGAGACGTCCCTCTGCCCACCCAGCTGTTCCTTCGGATAAAAAAAAGCTTTGTATATATGAGGGAACAAAGCAGGTCTACCCCACCCTCCAGCTCACTACTCCTGAGCAAATCTGTGAGCCCTGGGCTGACAGAGGTTATAAATGTCTGTCCCTTGAAATATGTAGTGAGATCTCAAAAAAAAAAACAAAAAAAAAAACAAAAAAAAAAAAAAAAAAAAACCAAAAAAAAAAAAAAATAAAAACTGCTCCAGGCTAAGTTTTGAAGAAAATTACATGGGAAGCACCATCAAATATTGTTGTGAAATTCAGACTAGTAGCTTTTTTTAGAGAGTATGGTTTGCAGGACCACCTTCCTGAAACATTATACCTCTGTAATTTCACTACCAGAAACAGTTTTTTCTCACAATAACTAGACTATCAGGTGTGTTATACAGCCATCAGTTCTTTCTCTATCCATGGCAAGTATAATGTATTTATCTGACCAAATGTAATAAAAATAGCAAAGGAAAATTCTGCAAGTATCTTACAGGGTTAACATTCTCCATTACAGTTTCCATTCTAGTTTTCACGTTAATTCAATCAAGATTTCTGCTGTGATTTCCTCTTAAAGATAATAATTGCTGTTTCAAGAACCTCTGATTAAAATATTACTGGAATGGACCACAAGCAGTACTAACATTATATGTATATACAGTCTGCTTTGGAGGTTATAATAACATAAAGAGTATAATGATGTTAAATAAATAACTAAATGCAATAAAAAATAAATCCAATCAGACCTGAGTAAATCTGAAGGCTTTTAAGATTCTTATTTTCCACCAGTTACTATTTTCTTTCTATTACAGCTTCAGAAGTCTGTAAGAGTATTTCATCGTTTGGAAAGTACATCTAAAACAGTATTTCCTTCTTGCAGCTTTACTACCCTGTGCATGAACACACTAGCTTATACAAGGTAGATCAGATCATGACAGGTCAGTCTTTGGACAGAAAAGGTAGAAATGCCTTCAGTGTCAAAAGAAGTGGCACTAGCAAGTCACCAAACATGGTTTGTCTATGTCTGTACTAAGCAAGCGCTTGCGCACACAAGTACAGAGAACTTTATCCTATCAATTTGTTAAGATCATATGAACTTTGGAAATGCAGTTGCACTAACCTCAGTGCCCTGGCTAAATTTCCACCTGTGAGTTTCTGCCAAAAGAATAACCACCCCTCTGGCATCTACTTAATGTGGTACTTCTGATGCCATTCTAAACTGGTATCTGTAATTGTACAGTTGCCAAATTTCACCTCCAAGGTGAGCATTTATTTCAAGAGATATGTTGAGCATATCTCAGCTTACATTAGGACAACTTTTACAGTTTAATGAGCACATACCACCCATCTAGCACATGGAGGAGTTAAAGACCTACTGATTTATGCCCAGAGGAGGCAAAAGGGAATTCTTCTGTAAGGATATTTACTCTATTTCCAGCAGACCCCTTTTTGTGACAGTGTAACAAAAATAGGTAAGGAAAGATCAGGAAGACACCACAGACCCCATCACTAACAAAGAAAATCTGCAGCAGAGGAAGGGCCCGGAGAAATGGTGCATGTCCATGCTGTGCTCTGGACCATGCATGCATGAGTGTTTGGTGCAGGGACAGGGCTAAAGGAGGTTTGCACACATGCACGTGCAGAGAGGGGGCTGTGACCAAGTGGAGGGGTGCCTCCCATAGAGTCAAACCATGGAGAACGTGGGCTCAGGTTACTGGAGACCACTGAGTCACTTAGGACAAATTGAGTGTCCAATTTCCACATATACACTGTTTTTTTCCCCAAATATTACCATTTACAATTTTAATGTTAGATTTTTTACCTTAGCACTTTTAAAAATTATTACTAAAAATTTATCAAATTGACATGACTAAACAATAATGGAGATAATCCCAACTGAAAACAAACAAACAAAAAAGAAAAAAAAAAAAAAAGCAAAACCAAAAACAAAACACCACCATAAAAAGCAAACCAACATTGTAGTTTTACTGCTTCAAAAGAAACACTTGGAGGTGAGATGATCAAGAAGTAGAAAACTGGAGTAACCAAGGGGTTAAAGATACAGTTTACACTTGGGAATTCTACAATATGCTCCTCCTTCCCTAGCAGTGCTGCCAAAACTCATCTGACAGGAAACACAAGATTAAGTTTGTCCTACCTAAGTGAACAAAGAGTGCTCAGAACAGGCAACTAGTTCACTGCAGAGTGGGAACTTTTCTAATCCTGCTGGAATCTGCAGTGCTGCTCAGAAAATATTACTGAAGTTGTTTTCTTTACTTTAACATCTTGCTTCTGGATCATCTCATTCATTTTGGTCACACTGCAGTTCTTACTGCTTCTCCCATAAAGGTTAACTTAAAGCTCCAAACATAATCATGTGGAAAATGGACATTACTGACTCCTATGGTCCATTGTTCCCCCATTCTAAGTCCCTGAAGTTCAAGTTCAATCTGGAATTACATCATGTCTGGTTTCTCCTGGTTACCAGACGGCTTGAGACGTGACCACAGCTACAGAAAAAACAAACAGCTTACTTCACGCTTCGGCTCCCCTATCGATTCAAACATAAACTTTTTTCCTTTCTCTCAAGCATGCTTCAAGTATGGAGCATGGTTAATTTAGAGATTAAGTTCCAAATTAGATTATCTAATGGCATTTTAATGGATTGCTGACCCATTTCCTGTGGGATGGCAGCATGCAAGTCTGGCTTGAACACAATTCATTTCTTAGGAAGTGTTCTGAAGATGTTTGCCTAGATGGAAAGGAAACATAATGTTCTGCACATCTTTCTGCATTACAGAGTTGGTCAAAACTATTAGAATTAGCAATTTAAATCAATAAAGATGAGAAATCATTAGTTCTTCTTTCTATGAATACTTTTACAATTGCAATACTTCAGCATTTTTGTTCTTATATTGTAATGAATTTATACTTCTCTTCCAAAATATTGCCCAAGGGGGTTGGGGGGAGGGGAGAGGGGGGAGGGGAAGGGAGGCAGACATTATGAACCATTGCTCTAACAGGTGTCTGTGTTTGCCAAAATGTGCTTGCCACACCACTGCTCCTGTGTTACTTTAGCTATGTTTTCTCAACATCAAACACACACAAGCACACACAAGGTACTGTGCTGCAGAAGCACTCTGCACCCATTCTCAATTCCCCCCCTACTTCTTTCACAAATATGAGATTATCCCATTTGATTGCCTTACCAGCATTACTATCATAAACCCGGAGTGGTGTTCTGGGGGAAAAAATGATGCTTCTAAAGCTGAACACCCCTACAGCTAGAGCTGAGAAAGAAATCCAGCACTCTGAGACCAGAGCTCCCCTCAGCATCTCCAGGAACAAACCAGCTGTTGTACTAGCCTTTTGTGTCAAGATAACAAACCAAAATCAGGAAATGCTAACCTAGTGTATTTGCCTGGTTAGTGTAAATGTGATTTTAAAGTAACAGTTAACCTGTAAAACTAACACAGAAAGATTGTTTTAAAATTTAATATAAATAACAACACTTGGGAATTAAATTATATCTGGCAATAGCTGAATTAATGTACACTTTGGCAAAGAAAATTTGTTTATGGTCTGAAAGACCTGCAAATACTCAGCATGCTCTAAAAAAGACACATCATGCTGGCTTTTATGAGTGCTCTCACTGGAATTAATATCAATGGCATAATCAGTGGCTGAGATTCAGGCTCAGCCTCATGTTGTCAGACTTACACACTCACACACACTTTTTCTCACTCTCACTCTTAAGTTTACTTGTTGCATATGCTCTTGCTCTCACGTAACTATTGAGACTGTATTTTCATAATTGAGCTTTACTGATTTTAACAGCTTCCCTTCATCTTCTGTCTCTAGGAAATCGGTTATTAAAACAGAACTGTGGTTATAAAAAAGAATGGTTGTTTGGGCTTTTTCTAATGGATTCTAAGTATCTCCTTTATATGCACAGCAAAAACTTGACCTAAATGATCTTAAAAGTACCTGAAAACTTAATTCTATTGATGTGCTTAAATATTGTTCATTCATCAGACAAAATATATACCATAAATGCTCTAAGTAAGCAACAACAACAAAAAAAAACTGTAGGCGGTTAGGGTATTGGGAGCAAAATAAAAATTACTTCTTCCAAATAACTGGGCTTTTTTCCCCTTTTTTTTAGGATGCTCACAGGACATTCTATATAAGTATTTCCTTTAAGGGTACTAGAATGTTTAATTCAGCTAAGCAAAGTATTAATCTAGTTTTTATTATCACTATTTGATGCAAGTCCTCTGGTTTTGAAGAAAATGGTGCATCATGACTTAAAGTTTTGTGGTTTGGGGATTTTTTGGTCTTGCATTATTCATAATCTCTTTTTCTTTGCAAAGTTCAGCCTTTTGCATGTGGACCACTACAGTCTTACATCTGGGACTTTAAATGCCAACAGGTATATAATGTTATATAGAAATAAAAACCCAGAAAATACGGTTTTAAATCTGTGTATCATATTTTGAAATCTATGCATCATATCTACTATCAGGTATGACAGGCAACTACTAATAAGACAAGACAGAAATAACAGAAGTTTTAACATCATTCACTCTCCCCAAGTTTCCAAGGTGTGGTTCACCAGCAATACTCCATGACAAAGCTTTAAGTTTAGCCACCTCTGCTGCCTGATTTCTGTAGAGACAAGACAGATAACATTGAGGCACTACCAACTTTTTTTACTTTCTCGAGATCAGTGATAGTTCTGAAAAATCAGTATACCTAAAATAACCACAAAAGCCTTCTGTAAAATGTCAGGTCGAGTATCATCAAAATGAGCACTGCAAATTTGAGGAAATCACACCATAAAACATTTATCAAATCATTTTGTGGGGGAAAATTTTACTGTCTGGACTAGAATATATTTCTTTGCCAATGAGCAAAAATTCCTTTTGCAATATGTTCTATTTTTTTGTATTAGTTTTAGTGCTAGAAGGGCTCATTGCTCCTTAGCCTGTGCAGGTATCATTTCCCTTCTTAGATCCTCACCTACCTGGGATTTGAAGAATGTAAAAATGTTGAATTCCAAAGCCCAAATCCTAAAAGGCATCTACTTAGGGAGAACTAACAGTTTGTTTCTTTGTCCTCCACAGCTGTGCTTAATTCAAGACCAAGCAAGCGTACCATAGGCCTTTAAAGTGATGTCCATGGCAGAATTTGTGCCAAGCTCATCTAGCAACACTTTTGTATGTTGGTAGTGTCAAAGTGGCAGGCATCACTGTGAGAGTGACCTGCAAAGCAGTTTTGTCTGCAAAGATGAGTGGATCATGAAGCATGATTGTATTCATCACCAAAGTTTCCTTGGTCATCAACTAGAAATCTTTTTCCCCCCTTTCCTTTGTGTTCATGATATATCCCCAAGGGTCTTGTGTGATGGGTACTGAAAAACAGAATTCAGCAAACCCTGGGACAGTGCTTCAGTGAGTATAAGCTGGCATTGCTTTAAAGGGGGCTTGAGTGATGACTGATTAAAACCATTCAAGGATATTCCTAGATTGGCAGTTGTGATATAATTTCCTAATGTCTGTCAATGCCCTGAGAAAGCAACACCTTTTTTAGTGGGAGAATAAATCACCTCCCCTTTGATACACTAGCTCAGTTTGGATTCACTCTTGGCAGTACATTGAAAACTGTGGCAGTTACTGCATGATGGGGATTTATAATGTGAATCACAGCCCTGGCGGAGATGAGTTGAATCCATTAGCTAATTTTCCATTGTGCCATTTAATCTATAAGGGAAGAAATGACAACACCTTGTTTCTCCATTGCAATTCTTCCAGATTTTAAATATTATTTCAGAAAAAATGCAAAAAGGAAAAGTAAAGCAAAAATATTAAAGGCATTTCAACTTCAGATTTGTTAACAGCACCAATATTCAAATTCCATAGTTACCCTTCCAAGGTGATACTCAAAACCCCCAAACGTTCTAGCAATCCATAGTACAATAGAGTACATCAAACAGTATTCTGTACATAATAAATATATACACTCACACTCACACACGTACTTACACAAACTATTCAGAATTATGTATCCTTTCATGAGCACACAAATGTCCAAGAAGTATTTAAAATTATTTCCAGAGTGAGTAGCTACCACTTCAACTGAGAGGCTCCCAACCCACAGGCTTTATATGTACAACCCCATTAAGTGTTGAGTGTTGCAGATAATCCTGCGCATAAAAGAGGTGAAAAACTGATGTATCACAATTATGCTGATTTGTTTACACAACTATTTAGACACACACCCCTCTACTGTTGCCATAATTCATTATATTCCAAGAGATGTAAAAGATAATAATGAGTAATTTATTAATGTACCAAAGGTTAATGGGCTTTGTTGTATTTGCTTTTTTTTTTCATACAGAAATGAAGTCTCTTTTGTGTAAATTATTCCTAATTATTCTGTTATTTAGTTAAGAAATAAGATGGTTTATATCTTACCTTCATGTACATGTTAGTGAACTAAATCTACACCAGCCAATTAGTCAGAAAAGTTTCTATGAATAGCATGGTTATTCATTGTCCAAAACCACCACCACCTCAGGCATTTATTACTGTACTTATCTATACCTCTAACAGCACCATTTTCTTTGTGTTAACACTAAACCCCCCAAAACATTAACTTTAATTCTGCAAATTACATTTTCATTTTCAAAGCCCAAGATCAGTGTTCCCTTAAATTTACAAATCCTTTGCATTTGACAGCACAGCATTGTCATTCCAGGTGCTTTACTAAGGTAGTTTCTAAATTTAGCTTACACTAAAGATAACCTGAATGTTTATTGGAGAAATGTTACATGTGTGTTTCGATCAAATGCTGTCATATATTCCTCTGGAGGCCTGCTAGAACAGATACTGTAGCTCAGTGCAACTTTTTTAGAGGTGGTGTAGGGGTGGAAATAATTAAAATGTTACCTTTGCCAAGTAATTCCCAATGTATCCTCACTGGCACTGGGGTATAAATGCCTGCCGTTTTGATTCATGGTCCAGTCACATATTCTCAGCTGTCAATTGAAACCTAGCAGTCAGATATGGATCGAGCAGTTCTACAGTTTTTAGTATTTAAATGAATACATGCAAACTAGTACTGTACATGGCAAAAGCCTTATTTTCCTAAGAAGTAACTTTAAAAAATAAAACAAACAAACAAAGAAAAATAACTTATTCTGAGAAATAAATGCCTATAGATTTGCTTAAGATAATGTTACCTTAATATGTTCCTCTATTAATAAAGCATAAAGGAGTAACTAGTGTTTAGCACATAACAATTAGCCATTATTAGATTACAAATTGAGCTGGAATAAAAGGAAAAGTTAATATTCAATAGTGAGATACTTTAAGAAAGGAAATAAAAATGCTGTTTTCTCTAAGCAATGCTCTATACATGTGTATTAAGTAAAGGTCAAATATAATCAATATTTTGTAGCATGCATTTCGTGAAACATAGAAGACATGCAATTTATAGAAAATTTGCCCAAATTAAACAAACTCTATGTCCTTATCTTGCTACTTAAGAAGGGTAAAAGTATTTTGTAAATAAAATTTATTAATCTAGTGTTACTGAAAGTGGTATTACTTAGCAAGACGTGATAAAATAAGCTACTCTTTCTTTAGACTCAGAATAACAGCATTTAAAATACTTTATTGCATTCTAATATAATGAGGAATGTACTGAATGTTAGCTGAAGCAAATTCTTCCCAGATCCTCAAATCATCAGTTCTGCCTTCATGGTTCATTCGAGCAACCCTCCACAGCTCCGTTTATTTAACAGCTGCCCTATAGTGTTAGCAGATTTATTGAAAAGATATACTGCTTATTTTTAAGTTTAAGAAAGTGAACTTAGCTTGAGAAGAAAACATACATCTTAACCTCTGTATAGTTACGCTGTACATAAATCGTTGTACCATTATATATGATACAGCACTCTGACTTGAAGATAACATTTCTGAATTTAATTGCATTCAATGCAATTTAGTTTTCTCTTTCCATATTCACAGACTTAAGATAGTATAGGCTACAGCAAACAAACTACAATAAACTATTTTCACAGGATCCCAACTAATTGAAGTCTTTTCCTGAAAAATACAAATGCTGAGGACAAGACAATATTGCAAACCTGACCCTCTCTGGCTGTTATACTCATAAGCTTCCTGCTGTTAAGGTCTGAGAAATGGAAATGTTAGTCCCTGGTGTTTTCATAGGGATTGTTTCTTGTTTGTTATCTAAAGAACTCCAAGGGCCCTTCTAAAGGCCATTAAAAGCATGACTAAACCACATGAAATTAACCAGAAAAGGAAACATGCAGTCAAAAAGTTTGCTAGAGGTAACTGTGAATAATACATTAGGTATGTTTAAAGAAAGGGGTAAGTAAATATTTGATTTAGCCACTATACAAAACAGTATTGTAAACCTGATTTTAATATGGAAGACATAGTAAAATATGTCAGCTCAATTACTCAATGTACAGTAGATATATTTCTGCTATAATCCTTAAGAATGTCATCATCTTCATTACAGATGTATATTTTAAAGCTTTACAACAGCTATAAAAACTCACTTCCAGCTGAAACACAAGACTGAAAGGTTAAAACCCCCTTCTTTTCTTCTTTCATAAAATACAAAATCTATGAATATAAGCCCTTTGGTTGATTAGAATCATAAAAAATGCTAAAATCACAAAGTTAGTGCTGCCAAATTATTTTATGCACTTAGGTCTAGCTCAAAAATCTGGTGATCATTTAGCTTGCTATAGAACCTGATTGCATTTGCTGTTTCAGTAAAGCAGTAAGAGATTGATACATTACATTTCAGTAAATCAGCTTATGCACTAAATGATTATATTCTTCCCACAGTCACTATGCAAACTTTCCACATATAGGGTTAATGTGTGAAATGTATCATTAAGAAAGCTCCAAAATGAGCTTTTCAAACCTATTTCTAAAATGTTAGTAATGACATACTACATATTATATACAGTCATATATACCTCAATACATATACATCTAAATACTGTAATGGTAATAATAGCATATGCACATTTTATATATATGCCGTAGGCACATACATGCACACGTATATGAAGAGTCATGCTACACCAGACTTAGTGTAAATTATAGCGCTGTTCACTGCACCAACCCTGCCATATATGCAGTACTGACAACACCTTGAAGAACTGCAGGTCTGTATGACAGTGGGTTCTGTGATAAGCCCAGGACTGCATCAGTTGTGCTAAAAACCACCTTCATAATATTAAAAACTATTACTCCACACTGCTTATCAGGGTCATATATCTGCCATGTTTTCTTTAAAAACTAACCTGCCAGGAAAACATTTTTTTTTTCCTCCCTCACATAAAATTTCATCTCCCAAATCACTCCTGCTTGGAGATCCGGATGTCTAAGATTTAGAAATATACTTCTGAAAGTATGTAGAAATACCACTTTCAAAGTCTGCATCTGCATCCCTCACCTGTGTTGAGTGCTTTCTGAGTAAAAGGGCTGGAGAAGCTTAAAGAGCAATAGTGAGCCCTGGCTCCATTTGATGGAAGAAGACGTCTGTTCACAGCGGCAGCAGGAATGCTGCCTTTGGAGGGTGTCCAGACAGCCCAGTAGGGAAAGCCTGAGGGCATGGACCTGACAGAAGTACCAAGCTTTGGAAGGATGTAGGGCACTTTAGTACAGTATTTTGTGTGCTGTATGTTGTCTGGAGTCATGCTGAAAGCCTTCTGGCTAGTTATAGTGCTCAGAGTAACTTAAGTGACCTCTAAAATCATGCTGTTCCTGTAACTGTAAAATCAACACTGTAAAATCATCAACAGTGTTAGCTGGAGATGAGAAGGCACATTCTCTCTCACCCACAGTAAGCCACCTGAAAGAGTTTCACTGCAGGACATGTTGAAGGGAGCAGCAGCAAACTACTTGAAGGCTACTTGAGAAAACTTAAATTTCTCATCAGAGGGACTTAAGAAATAGTCCTCATGAGATGTTTAATAAGTGTTGAAAAACATTACTAACTTTCTCAAAAATATGCTATGAATGCAAAATAAATTACCTGATTTGGCATGTGACATGGTGAAAAGTCTTTCCTAGAACCGTGTTGGACAAGCCTGCTCTTCAGTCCCACAGTTTTGTCTTTTTCAGCAAGGCAAGCCACATGAACCCCACTGCAATAACACCTTCCTTCCATGAAACATTATCAATGATTTTTTAATTTATCTCTCACATACCCACACAGAAGAAGACCATGGGTCTGTATGCTGAACTGAAAAAGGATGCCCAGCCTTGCAGCAGATGGGGAAACCTCACAGGCAACCTGGCCATTTCCTGGCACATGGAGCTGCAGCAGTCTCTCATCCCTGTGATACGTCGTGAAGTAGCAGAGAGCACAAAGCCCACTGCAGGTGTTTCTCCAGGGAGGCAGTGAAACTCCCCCACCTGCCTCACCCGCATCATGGGAAGAGGCCGCAGGCCCAGGCAGACGCAGAGCAGTAGGCCAAGTGCTTCTCCTAACTCATCCACCTGCCTGGTAGTCATCCACCTCCTTGATCCTGTTTTACCCTCTGTAAAATGCCAGGAAAGTGATTTTGGTTTGCACTTTCCAGTTCTGTGCGATGTACAGATGTGAAGTTCTACCCAAGAGCTAGATTTCACTATAGCTGCCTTTTTAGTTTAAACTGGGCACCTTCTAGGCACAACCATTCTCTGAAGTTTTAGTATGCAAATCCTACATACATTACAAACCCACAGTCAACGGCTCAATATTTAATCATAGTCTGAATAATATTTACAGATTAATATTTAAGCAGGTTTTGTATTCTCGTATTTAAAGAGTGGTTGTTTAACATTAGTTTCAAGATTACATGATTGCTAATGAAAGCAGATACGTATTTTGGAAAGTGTAGTAGTAGACTGTGCTACAGCTTCTGTTAGTTGAGAAAAGCCCATAAAACTTAACATTTGCATATCATCATTGTTTTGACTTCCTTTAAATGCATTTCCTCTGCAGAAAGCATATGTGAAAGGTGACCTCTTATCCATTTACCCATTGGATACCTGGTGGTCATGTGACCCAGTTTTACGTCAAACTGTTATGATAAGGGACACAATAAGAACAGCCTAAGTGTTGATAACCTGTTTCCTGGCTTTACTGAGAAGTTCTGTTTAAGAGTCCACTTGCGTTCTTCTTTCAGCCTTCTGCTGAAAGCAAATGCAACATCCAACCAAAACATTTTGCAAACAGATACTCCGTGTTCAATGGACATTTAAGTTTACAATTTCCACGATGAATAGTATGAAGAGAACTCCACTCTGAACTGTGTGATTCAGTAACCAAAGGATGCATCTGGTAAGAACAACTTCCTACCAAAGAGGCAGGACAGTCTGGAATGTAGGAAATAAAAAGCTATCTACAATTTTCTGATTTTGCATTTTAGAGACCTGAGGTGTTTCTTATTACTACATACATGACAAATGTCTTACTCATAAAGGTCAAAGCTGTGTGAAAAGCATGCATACCACACACCACACCTGGAAAGTCCAAGCCCTAGTGAAAACCACGCCATATTAATCAGTGCAAAGACTGGAAGAGTTCACTAGCTCCTCAGTGACTGGGCCAACATCAGCTAGCACAATGTACTGTAACAGACAGAAAAGTTCTAGAAGCCACTGTCTTCACAGACCTCAGTAGCTATCCTATTTATTTACTTTTTCTAATTAAAAATACAATGACCCATATAAGACTCCAAGTTGCATTAAAATTAAATAAATGGCCAAGAAAGAAAACCTGACAGTTATGTCATTCATTCCAACAGAAATGTCATTATTTGTGAACCATTAATCTATATTTGCAATAAATACAAATGTCTGTCCATCCATCCATCCATCCAGCCAGCCAGCCAGCCATCCATCCATCCATCCATCCATCTTTTTATGTTATTTACACAGGTAAATTTCATGACTTTCTGGAAACATTCTAGCTTTATATCCAGAAACAACATCAACCTGTCTCTAAGCATATACCATTGCAAGAACATAATGAATTCCTGAAGTTGAGATCAATAACACAGGAAGGCTACAGAAGTGCCATCACATAACCATGAAAAGTCTGATTATTAAGATTTTGTTACTGAACTAAAGATCTCTCCATTAAAATTATTTAACCAAAAGAATGGAGACACAACTAGAATCTGCCAAGGGAATATGTCCGCTTGTAGAAGATTGAATGTGACTGAGTTTCCTCAATTTGTTGCTTTTTCCTGTAGTCTAAGCTTATAAACCCCAAATCTTTAGTAGATGAAAAACAGAGAAAAAAGGGGGGGGAAAGGTGCTCCAATATATTTGTAAAGGTTATCCAACCTTTGTTTTATGTTCAATTCATTTAAGATGTTTCTCAGCACAGCTGATGAGCATCAAGTACTAGTTTTGACTTCATAAAGTAATCCCACCAACCAACAACAGAAAAATTAAGAAAAACTCTCTCCCTCAGGTACTATTTCTTGTCACTTTCCTTGCCTCTTCCTGTGGTGCCTTCGCTGCAGTTACATTATCAATACTTAACAACTCTCAGAAGCTGATGCTGAATCAAGAAAAGCAGACCAAATGGTCATTAGCAATTCGTAATAGGCAGTTACAGTGGAGCTGACATGACAAGAAAATTGTAAGATGCATCTGACTCTTCAGATGCAACGGAAGAGATATGTTTTGTAACTTTTCATGCCACAGTATAGAAATACCTGGTATTTCAAGGCAGATAACAGGAAAACCCATCAGCAATTGCAGCAGAAAGTGGTCTGCATAGTTATAATTCCTTATTAAAACCATGTCTTCCCAACTATCAATGTAGCATGCTAAGTAATGCATGTAACAACATATTTTTCACAGTATCCAGATGAGTAAAAGCAAATAAACTGCTCTCACTGGTGCTATTACGCACTTTCAAAGCAGTATTCAGTGCTTCCCATCTAAATGTGAGTATTCCAGGTAGGCTGAGCTATAAATTGTTTACTGGAAGTTCTAGCAAACTATCACTTTGTCAAAAGACTCCATATAAGCATGTGTTGCAAAATACATGTGTAACTTTTAAATTTATTGCGGTTACTGTAATTTAAACAGTATACATAATGGTTCTTTTGCACAACAACAAGAAGTACTCAACAGTACATGCCAATATTCCTCACAGCCAGAGAGCATAAATCTTCATCAAGACTCCTCCAATGAAGTAAAAAATGTACCGGTGACAATATTTATTCTTGAGGGGTCAGTATGCATTACAGGGTCTGGTGAGTGTTTAAAAGACCTCTCTGGAACTAAAACCATTGGCTTTCTGATTTAGAATTTCTCTCAACTAATACAAAATGATTGATTGCCTTTATTGCATGTATCCCTCGATTTTTCTTTTCATTCGTAATGGGCTGCTTTAAACCAAATGCATTTAAAATCTGCTGCAAGATGAGTGGTCTCTTTTAAATTGTTGTAAAGTAATGAAAGGACATAGTAGATCAATCTAATTACTGCCTTACCAAAGGATAACCTTTGCTCTATTAAAAATGTTTAGACAATCTCAGTGCTCTACCTCACTTTCTGGGTAATAAACATATATGGCACTGTCATCTCAGACATGCCTTTAGGATTTAAGTGAGTGAAGGCAACTAATTCATTAGAAACTTATACATAAGCACTTATACATTTGTATTTATCCCTCTGAAAAAGCTTTGTTGTTAAAGTATTCTGCTCTTTCAGATGGTTTCAGCAGTACACACTATTCCCTAATTTTGTATATATTTATATGTGTATGCATCCACACATGCACCCTGCCCCCAAATACATTCAGGCAAGCATACACATATATCCACTGTGTAAGTTAGAAAGGAATAGAGAATTCACAACAAAGATGAAACCATTAAACAATTTTTTAAATTTACTATGCGGCTCACAGGTCACCAATCGATGCTCTTGAATTACTACAATGAGACTATGAAACAATAAACTTTAGAAGGGAGAACACTGGCTTCACAATGTGACACTGAATAATTTTTCTGTTTATGAAATGCATGTGAGACCTAATTTATTTTCCCCTTCCCTCTAAGCCATCTGGCCATACGTTTTACCATGAAAGGGAGTATAAGACACAGTGCATGTAAACACCAAAGTCTGTGATGACCCATGAGATCCCTCTCACTTTTATGACACTGCTGAAATCTCCAAATTTATTTCCATCTACACAAAGTTAAAAAATATATAGAAGATGCATGAAATAAGCAATATATGATTTACATGTCATAAACTCAGCCAAGATAAAATTAAGCGTTCTGCCACTACCTTCTGGCATGTGACAAGAAGTTTGTAACTCTTTCAATGACCTTGGAAGAAGATGGAGTGGGCTTAAGCAGCAGTAAATTTGCAATTAAAATTGTGTCTGAAAACATGTAGTGAAAAAGAAAAATTTTATTGCACATCCCCAAATTAAATGGATGTCAGAGATTTTTCAAACGATAATATGTAAAACTTCACAAGAAATCCAGAAATTACATGCACCGTGTTTAAAAAGACGTGTGTTTTAATATACAATAAACATATACTGTATATCTTTTAAAAAGAACCAACTTATAATAATTATAACACATTTCATAATGCAACAATCTTTGAGAGGTTAAAAAAAAAAAAGTAATACACCAGAAAATTTACTGGAAAATGAATGGTTGGCAAAACCACTAATTGTCATTTCGTATTTTCATAAAAGTGTACAGATGTTTCCAGTTAGGTCTCACTGGTTAAAAAAAAAGTTGGCAAGGCATCAACTATCTTGAATAAATGATTATCTTTATGATTTTCTCTGAACTCAGAATGTGGTGACCTTTAAAACAGACACAATGCCACCTTGCCCTGTGAGTGGGTAGAGATAGGGAGTTCCAGATGAAACACACTTAGCTATATCTCTGCAAACATAGAACAGGTAGGTCTCACTTGAAAATGAAACAGGCATTTGTACCAACTGTTGACAGGAACCCAAGCCTGAGAAAAAAATGCAGTACAATAAATACCAAGAACTATTTAACAGCCCTTTCCTTACTGCCACATTCATCTTTTTTCCTTATAACATTTTACATGCTGTTAATTTCAAAGTACTGTACTGTTAAGATCTAGGTACAACACAAACACATATCGTAAAATATGTTAAAGTTCTAAAGGGTCTGAATTTATTCCTGTTACTGGTAATGTGGCATTTCTGTATATGCATGGCCTTGCTACTGACTGTAGCTAATTTGTTTGTAAGCCATCATTACTCTCAGCTGTATATTTTCACAGTTTGGGTAAACACTTCATTTGCATTAAATTTAGAGCATTAATGAGATGTGAAATTTAAAATGCTACTTGAAACATAAATGATGTAAGAAACTAGAACAAAAATGTGGTTTTATCAAGTTTGAAATCATCAGACCAATTTAAACCTATTAAACTAGAAATGATGATGTGTTGCATTGAGAATTTGGTTTTATATCTTATCTTCTAGAACTAAAATAAAGAAATGTAGGCTTAAACATCTGGAGGGGAAAAAAATAGTTTGAAAACAAAAAGTTGGAATTTATGCTTTAGAAATCTTGCTTATTTTTTAAACTGCTCCTTACACACCTAATTCTCTTTCCTAAAATCCTATTAAAGATTACATGTATCAGCTCTTTAAAAATAAAACAATTGAAAGAAATATGATTAGAAGTTCCTTAAGATGGCACAAATCTAAGAAATAAAGCATATGCTAAATCAATGTTTCTTAAAGGGTTCAGTTTTGTTTTGGATAAACCTCATCTCCAGATGACAAGTACTGAAACTCTTAGGAACCCTGTCTAATCCAAGATAACAGTGGCAGCATGTAGGAAGGTAATATCGCAAAAGCTTCTCTATACCATTACACCTATGTGAAACTTGCCCACCTGTTGCTGGTGTAGGAAGGATGGGTCTCTTGGGCTTAGTCCCACATATCGATTGGCTTGGGATGTGCCTGAAGCTGTGTAGGCTGATTAAGGAAGAACAAAACAGATTGATAAAAATACCAACCTATCATAACTATTACCCTGTGCAGGTACAGTACAAATATGAGAGATCCAGAGTTATGATTTTGCAATATATAGGATGTGTCTGTGTTTTTTCTTTATTTGAACTTTGATAGAAAGCAAAAGAAAAATTGGACCAAATTTGAAAAAGCATGTGTAAATTCCTATAAACTTCAATGGAAGCTGCATGTGTAAATCATAATGATGTCTTGTTAAATACAAGTCCCTCCGATTAATTTATTTTTACTTTTTTTAAAGTGATTAAATAAGGCATGTATTTGAAGGAATCGCGAGTCTGATTTCTCATCTAAGGTACCAGTGAAATCACTGAGATTACAATGTTGAGAGAAAATATTAGTTCACACTTATCATTCTTACTGCTGTGAAGACCCATCATATAACTGTAAAAGAACAAAAATTGAAATCAAAAGTTCAGTTTACTTACGTGGCATGAAATGAATCTTTACAGGCCTTTGAAAAAAGGATGTAATCTGATTATTATTTTCATATAATTTTTCAGCTAATTTTTAGTGTGCAATATAATATAAAATATTCAACTCCCCTCTGCACCAGGAAACATTTTTCCCAGGGGGAAAATTTAAGGAAGTCTCTCACTCTCTGCTACACGTGATTAAAGAAATCCATTTTTGAGGAGAAAGACAACAGTAGGTGATGCTGGGATTAGTTCCAGAATATGGATCTTTCCCCTGTAGGTCACATTCCTGTCTGGTCTCTGTCAGTAATCCCTAGAAGTCATTACCCTCTCATGGCTTTTGGTGGCATTTATGAAATGAAATAGGTGGTCTTACTCCACTTCCCAGTGTGGAGATGTCCACACTGCAACATGCAGCATCACAACCTGGAAACTTGCTGGCAGACAAAGCAAAACTACGAAAACCAAACAGATGTATACAAGGATGCCAGTGAGGAGTTAGATGGGAGTACATACTGAATTGGCCTGTTAGTGTTTAAGTGACACAGCAAATACAACAGTAAACAGGCTTTACTGAAAAACTGTCATAAAAATTAATCAGTTATTAGAAGGAAATTATGGTGCAGGCCACAGGGTTCCCCAAATATTATCAAATCCTGCTGTTCTTTCTCATTCAAAACAATTCTGCTCTTGCACTTCAGAATGAAAAGCAGTGCTAATCATTTGTCATTTTATTCTCATCAGACTGAATAATAATGATAACTTGTTGTCCAAGCATACATTTATATATATGCTTGGTGTGTATATATATATATATATATATACACACACACACCCCCCCCAATCAATCAGGTATTATATATAAAAGTAAAACTATGCATTAAAATATATTTGGTCTTAATATTCCCATTAAGTAACATTAGCACTCTGTGTGGCACTTCTATTATGACTGATAATACAGTTTATATGTATTCACATATAATTTATATATCAGCAGGACATGATCCCTCATTTTTTGTTATTTTCTTCATCAAGAAGCTACGTTCTTTCAATTTTTTACTCTTACAATTACCAATCCAGATTCAAAAGGCTTTACTGAGCATGTAGACTACTGTACTGCTCTGAATATGTAGCATTTATACGCTATGTCATATGTAGAACTGGCAAATTCAAATAAAATTTGTACATAGGGATTTTTTTACAGTTATTTACGTGCTGTAGTGACAGACCTTGGAACTTTAGGCAAGAAGTTACTTGCACACTGCTGTAAAAGCATGAGGAGGTCTTAGTGAAAATGTCTAAGCCAAGATGTTCTAAGGTTCACGGGGAATCAGGTAACCAAGTTGCAATGAATTGCACAAGAAAATGGGTGCTGACGTCATTTAAAAATATAGTCCAAATTTTTCTCTTAGTAAAAGGACAATGAACAGATTAGGTATGCTTTCCTGTAACTATGAATAATATAGTGAGACTACCAGAAAATATCCCAAAACTCTTCTGACACTTTTTTTGTTCTTTTTGCCATTTGTATTATAAACTCTGACCTCATCTGAGACAGTTATTTATGCCAGGCATGATCATGTCGAACAGGAAGCAGAATGAAACAATGAATATTTGAAACTGTACATGAACTCAGTTTTCTCAGTTCTCTATTCTGGCAGTTTAGACCAACAGCTTCTTGTTTGCTGCTAAAACTAACTCTTCTTAAAAGGTACAAGAACTGTACCACAGATCACCAGAATGGATACAGATACCACCTTTTAACAAAACTTCTGCTATACTGAAAGAACAGCTAACATACTTTCAAAAACCTATCTATATTATTATTTGTTTATACATAAACAACAGTTTTTCCAAAAATTACTATTATCCTTTTAAAATAAAGGCATAGCCACTTTTCTTCCTTTGTATCTTGGTCACTCCTATGCATTTGAGTCTCATCTCTGCTTCATATTCTAATTAAAAGATTTGAAGTAGTATAACACCTAAGAAACAAACAGTTTATGGTCTCCACTAACAACAGACCAGAATTTAGGGAATGGATTCACAGTTCAAATACTAAACAGGCTTAAAGCAAGTCATTTTAATGTAATGGACCCTAAAGTGATTAATATTTTTAAAGACTGGTAAGTTTTCTTCCAAAGTATATGTTTGGAAGTGTCTCCTAAAAAGTCTCTTCATCACTCTGATAAATACTGTTAACACTCTCAAGCCCAAATAAAAGTTCAGAGACAACAGAAACGCAGAAAATAGTTAAAAAGCAACATTCTGCATCGCTGAGCATAAGATGAGTATTTGGAAGAGAAGAAATTACCCTATACATAGTAACACCTTTGCTCTTATTTCCAAAACTGCAATTCCATTGAAGATAATAGGATAAATAATATGGTCCTATATAATAGAAAGCTTAAAAATCATGGCTTGCTATTTAAAAAACAAAACAAAACAAAACAAAACAAAACAAAACAAAACAAAACAAAAAAAAAAAAAAAAAAAAAAAACAACTGTGGATCTACCATCCATTGCAGCAATGACATGGAATTAAAATTTTCTTTTGCGACATCAGTTGTTTTTGCTAAAAATGACACAACCTATATCAACACGCAATTGTCATAGCTCGGATTCAGTATGCATTGTAACATGGCTTGATTTCTGTAGGAAAGCTCATTTAGGACCAAATTATCCAATCTCTGTTTGGAATTGTGTCTGTGGGTCATTGTAAAACCTTGCTGCCTGGGTGTGTTTCTCAATGTCTTAACAATGTCCACCTTAGATGAACAACTTAGGTGAACTTTTTTCTCGAACAGTGGTCAAATATGCAGGCTTTTCCCTTTCATTTTGGTTGTCATGTCACAAACTTTGGTTCATGTAACATGATTCATTGGTTGAAATTTGGGGAGGAAAAGCTTTGCAGTCAGATCACATTTGCTCTCCATGTAAAATGATGAGCAACTACTTGGTCAAATAGTAGGAAAAGGCACCTTTTTCTGGCCTCAATTTGAAATCATATAGAATCTTCGATGGATATTTTTTGTTTCCTAAAGAAATACTTACTGGTTGCTGTAGGTGAAGATGCCTCACCTTCAGTGGATGTAGTGATGGGTTTAGTATCTGTCATGGTCAGGGTCACAGGTCGCACCGCACTGTGATGGGGAGAGGGTGCCAAAACTGGAGTAAAATGGCCAGGCACTTTCCCTACTACTTGACCACTGCTGTTAGGCTACAAAACAAAACCAAAAGAATGACTTGTGAAACATACACATTGAGTTTAAGGAACCTATCCACCTATTTTAGGGTTTTCCAGATTGCCTATCACTGTAGTACCTGCATGCTGGAATGTGCCGTTCTAGCAAAACTATGAATTTCTGTGTGGTATTTTCAGCAGGCTGATCCCTCCTCAGATAGGTAGCACATGCTTAAGTTGCAGTACTCTGTGGTAAGCTTGCTTTCGTTCTGGATGCAGTATGCATCAGATATTGTTTCAAAATATATTTGCTGTTCACGCAGTGGCTGTGAACCACAGTAAATCCCACAATAGCAGGATTAAACTGACCAGGCATAGGCCCTAATGTACAAAGTATTAAGAGCAAATGAATCATGCAAAACCTCTGTTTTCATATGCCATACCACTCTGGCTTGGAGCATAATCAAGACTTGACCACAGTTGTCCACAGAGATTACACATACTGGAAGGCTAACTAATAATTCACATGTTTGGGAGGGGGGGAGAGGGTTAGGGTACGATGCACTATAATGTGTGCATCATAACATCTGGCCAAAAGCCACCTACCAAAAACACAGAAGTGTTGAATACCATGAACTTGGCAAGTCAAGAGCATAATAAACACACTTCTTTCACAGATATGAGAGGCAGTCTGCATATGCCTTCATGGTACAGGTCATCAAAGTAACATGCTACTTTCTGCATATAAGCATATCTGAATTTCACAATGTTCACCGGCAAATGTACATGTTTATCTGATACTTAAACATGCCATAGACATGCTGAATGACTGTAAATACTCCAATGTAAATACTTGCAGTATGAATTAGTTGAAAAAAATATTTTTTTCAACAGTGGCTGATAACTTTTGTCTTAAAATGGTAGTGCATTTTGTGAATCATAGATATTTTAAAATACAGCCATATAAAGTAAAAAATACTGGGAATCTTATTATCAGATGGATCTTGTAAAATTTGAGAGAACTTGTAGTAAAGAGACTGGTAAAGCGCCAGATTCAACTGATACAAGGAAAGGTTAAAAGAGGTAAGCATGACTATGGTAATGAAATAATAACTGAGCTGAGACATTTACTGAAAGTATGTGTAGAGTATAAACACACAGAAGAACAAGGAATTATTTGGAAAGTACAGGAAGTATAAACTCTGGGTAATGAAATGGAGAAGGAGGAAATTTAAAATTAATAGTAGGAGAAATTTCCTGGCAGTATGATCTACTTGACTTTGCAAATATACCCAAGGGAGATTCTTGTTCTTTAGGACATCTAAAACTAAGCTAGAAGAGAACACTAGAAATTTAAGTGTGGAGATCAATCTTGCATTCACAGGAACATTTGTCAGTTAGCAAACTATTTCCCTCTCTAAAATCACAAGCCTTACAATGAACAATAACAGTGAAAATGTACACTAATGACCAGTGGCCAAAAAACTACCCCTCTAAATGAAAAAAAAGTCACCACCTAAACATAACTGTACGTTTGGGGGATGTTGGAGCAGGGTTGGGGACAGAAGAGCCAAGATCTTGCAAATATAGAAATTGGGTCCTATTTACCACTTTTTCATTCATGTTCCTAGCTGCATAA
Source organism: Tyto alba (assembly GCF_018691265.1). Lineage (NCBI taxonomy): Eukaryota > Metazoa > Chordata > Aves > Strigiformes > Tytonidae > Tyto > Tyto alba. The sequence goes on from NW_024881318.1 coordinate 38,119,920, forward strand.
GCTGAGAAGTTACTACTAAGATTTTAGTAACAGGAGTTCCAGCTGTCATGGTAGCTTCAAAATAAGAAAGCAGCATGGATTCAAAGGAATGACAATACTTTCACAAATAACACAATTTCCCCAAATAACTGACATGTTACATTTTTATTCAGTAGGTGTTTAACAGTTAGAAAGATCACCCTTATTATTTGTACTTTTAATAAAAATTAGATGATGTAGAATATATACAAGATAATTTCTAGAGAATAATGTGGCCTAAAAGTTTACTGAGTATCTGTTTGCATGCTTACATGACCAATGGGAAATTCATTCAGTAATTACAGAGGTCTTTCCTCAAGAATACAAAATTACATCTTTATATTACAGCAGTCGTATATTAAGTATAGGTCAATAAATCCACTTTCTTTGAGATCTATCTTAGCAGTGGTTTAGGGAATTTCATTTTGTAGGCTATATTTTAAAGGCCTGTCATCATCTAAAACCAGGTTTCTTGGTGACCAGAAATCTGACTTCACCTGCCTTAGAACTAAATGAAAATTTTAAGTAACATAAATTCAGAAAATCTCTAAGAGTCACCTAAAATAAATTCCCCATAAGAATGACCCAAGATACTCCAAAACAGAGGCAAGTATCCTCACTTGCTGATTGCGAGCTGTACAGAGTTCAACTTGAGACATCTCTATGTTACATAATAAAACAGGCTCTGTTGTAGGTAAGGGAGCCGTGACACAGTTTGAGGCATTTGTGGGGAAAACTGTCAGAAATGTATGTGGGCTTTATGATAAACTTTCCTCTAAAACACTGGAATTCTTTGTCAGTAAGACCTGCTTGCTATGCTGGACTGGATTTTCCGTATGTTTCTGGGGAGTCTGTGGCAGAGGCAAGCCTCGTCTCCTGCCCTGGCAACCCTGCTGTCCACGCGTCCTGCTGGAGGGACCTTCTGCTCTCATTTGTGTCTGGTAGCTCCTATGCAGAGTCACTGACCCGTGACCACAGGCCTACCTCAGAAGCCTTAGCTCATGTGGTGTGCTAACATACCACAAAAACAACCGAGAATCCCTTACCAAAACGAGCAACTTTTATTAAAAACTAAGAAAGAAGATTCTGGGAAGTTTATGGATTGAAATAGCCAGTGTCATCAGCTTCCAAAAGCAGCTCTGTCTCCAAAGCCAGACTCAAATTAATTAGAAGGACACAGCTGGAGACCAGGACGATTTACAGCAATGTATCACCCTCTACCATTCCCTAGTGATCCCGGTCAACAGGAATGCAATGGCTCACATGGACTCCAGCTTAGTCTTTGTGCATATGGTCCAAATGAGCAAATCCTTTCCTTGCTAAGTTGTAAAACAAAGAATACACTTATACCCCATTCTCATGTAAATCACGTTTTTCCCTGTGCGATACATAACAGCAGTGCAGTACATCATCCCACGTCATATCCACTTCATCCAAATTGAGGGTGAAATCCTGTCCTTGTTGAAATCCATGAGAAATTTGCTAGAGATTTTAGTAGATGTGGCTTGTGACCCCCCCACACCAAGTGTCTACATTTCTAGTTCTTTTTTTTAATGTCTTTTTAAACGGTAGGCATTGTACTGTATCTGTCCTACATGTAAAACTGAGTACAAACACAATACAAAGAAACTGAAGTCTGATACCTCTAGACAGAAAAATAAAACATCTGAAGTGAGAAAGGGGAAAACTTGTTACTTTAGTAAGTTTAATTTTTATGGTTCCAACATTTTGGACTATGACTGCACATTAGATTTCAAATGCAATTATAACCTAATTACCTGCCTCTTAACAATTTTATTGCATACTGTCACTTTTCCTCAAGATCTTCTGACTGCACTTTATGATTTATTCTGCCTTTATTTTTGTAATCTCCAACATCTATTCTTTTATTTTTTTTGAGTACTTTACCTCTGTTTTCACATTTGTAACAAAAATTTTGCAGTAATGTCAAATACTGTATATTGCAGTAACTGTTCAAATGTTATTGCATGTAAAACAAGATAACACAAAATGGGCTAAGTACAAACAAGATAGAGCTTGGTGTAGCATGTCTAAGACCCTTAACTTCTTCCCCCATATTAAAAGTTTCCTGTATTTAAATTTTGAACTAAACTCATTTGTAGGTAAGCGCATACCAACTGGGATTTTACATATGTATCTCTTCTTCAACAATCCCATCTGTCTTTCAGATGTGAATTAAGGTCCTCCCTTTGGCACAGGTTGTCATGCGAAATGGTACACATGAAATTTTCTTAAAACATCAGTGCTTTTCCTAGGTGTGCTACATTTGAAAACAGAGTTTACAAAAAGAGGTCTCACACTCTCCCAAATTCTGTTACATGAATGTCACTAATAAGAAACCTTCCTGAAATGTCCATGCTTGTATTTCTCACATGCAGTGAACAGTTAAGTAGTTAAAAAAACTGATATTTAAGTTATCATAATTATTTTGCAGTTTAAGAGCATAAAGTAGTCCTACATGAATAGATGAAGGATGTGTCTTATAGAATTATTGCGTAGGCCTGTCTTCAGACTGACACTGATATTGCTGCATTGGTTTATACTCAATGCACACTTCTATGGTTATCTTTGCAAACACAGAACTAGAGGCATTTGAAATAAAGGTCTAGATTCTGGAACTTGGTAGCAGTACAAGCTCATTAACACTGTCTCTCTCAGATGTCTCAAGTCCTCTGTCCTGATTTAAGATTTCAGTGTCAAGAGGGAAACACTCTGATCAGAAATAGCCCTCTGAAGTTGTCAGTTCACAATCGTATTAAAAACTTGCTGCTAGAAATAGCTTCTGTGACCTGTTCTCCTTTTAAATTTTGCAGCTATGTCAGAAGATATTTTAGCATGGAAACTACGTATCTATTTGGACAATATCTGCTTGAATTGCAAGTGCAAATATTTATATTGCATCATTTAATACAAATTCATTTTGTCCTTATTTAAAACAAGTTCTAGGTTCTAGTTCTAGTTTTCCCAGAAAAGAGTCTTACAGAAAAATTCATTACAGGTGAAAAATCAACTGTTACCATCAACTAGGGCATAAATATGTCTGTGTGATGGTTTCACAGAGACATGATGCCTGAGGCATAAACCTCAAGCAAATTGCATGGAGGCAGCTGTGTGAGATAAACAAGCTGTGCATTTCAAAATGGGAGAAGGAAAGAAGCAAACACAATGAAGTTCTGGCAAAATTGGACCCATTTTATACAGGTATACATTTTTCTGCTGCTCGATTGGAGGCTAATTTGATTTTCAGATCTGTGTTACATTTTCCAGCTTTTTAATTCATACCATGTTGAATTGCCACAGATCAATCCATTCATGTGCCCAAAGCCACAGATGAGTTGTATTCACTGTCACAGCTGTAACATAACTGACTCGTGTTGTCAGACTGTTAATATCTGATTGCGTGCACTACACACATTTTCAATTAATCCTTAGATCTGAAGTCTGAACAGAAACTTGTAACGGTTATGAATATGGACTTTCTTTAAATCAGGATTCACTATACTTGTTTTCCCTGCTGGGATTTTACTAACATATTTATAATCAGTAATTAACCAAACTCCTCCCAGACTTTTGTTCACGTATTTGCCCAAATTTCAGCACATTTACACCTTAGATCTTCAGTTACATTTTAGGACAGTGTTTTGTCACATAGCTCACTACTTCTACTGTTAAAAAAAATCTTTCTGATGCCAAAGTGAAATGGCAACACTAACATCTACAGACAAGATACCTAACCATAACAGAAATCTGACATACATATTAAACAATTCACATAAACCATGAAGCTGCTTATGTGATAATATATATATTATGCTTAAATTTGCATAGCATCCTTTTTTACAAAATAATTGCAATTATAATTCCAAATTCCAAATAAAATAATTCTAATTTTCCTTGGAATCTTAAATACAACACATCTTCAAAGAAATAATCAAAAAAGGCCAGAAATCATCTTAAACCTGTGCATTTCCCAGGTAGAGCTACATATGATCCTGTGTTAAGTGTTTCAGAAAGAAGTTTCAGGGCTTAATAAAAATTACGTTTTTCCAGTTAACCACTATACTTGGAGAACAATATATTTGCATCTCAAAACACAGGTTTTTCAATAGAAATGCTATGTTTCCCAAGAAGGTTACCCTATTAGCCAGGTGATCAACCAATGAGTGAAGTTTAGGCAAACTGGATTCAGTGTCTTTGGAAATACTCTGTCATCCATTTTTTCTCAACAGCTCCTTGTAATGGCAAAGTTCAGACACTATGGTGAAGAGTATCACTGCAAAACCCTATGGCACCATAGTTTTGAGAACACTGATTGAAAAAATTTTCTTGATGAAGCTGTAAGAGATTCAGTTCTTCAAATTTTGGTTCCCTGCTCACATACCAAATACTTTGTTTTACCAGTTGTCTGCTATCAATGTCTATGAACCTGGACATCATAGCTGGTAAATTCTGCCTTTGAGTCCATGCCACTGTTCTCTGTGATATCCACAAAGGGTGATGGATGTTTCAGAGAATCTACAAGTAAAAGAAAATGGAAGAAGTATCTTCCAGTTTCCTTAGTCCCTTTGTTTTTTCAGTTACACGATCCAAGTCCAACCTTTTACCTCAGCAGAGCTTTTGCCTAGAGTACCCTAGTGCTACATCACCTGTAAACATCCAGTGGCCATCTTAGTCTCTCACTGGAGACAGCTCAATGGTATAGGGAGCAGTTTCATCAAATGCGTGGAAGACACATCCTCAAGTTATTACCTGAGTAATATAACAGAGTGCCTTTGAGATTCTGCTAAACATAAGGGAATGTTGTTACTAGAGCACTGCCAGTGAGACTGTAGAAGGTACCGCAAGGCAGTTCCTCCTCACATTGAACCTGGTGGGTTCCGTAAAGCATTCGTTTAACAAGAAGGGTAGACAGATTTCCATTCTGCTACTGGACACTCTGGTAGCAACAGAAATGTACTTTGCCTTCTTATAATGCACCTTACCACTTTACCATCCATAAGGATGATTCTCACTAGTTTCCATACCCTTGGAACCTGAGTAACTCATTGCTACAGCACATTTTACACAGACCTCACTGGGAGATGCCACACAGAAGCTTCAGACGGTATGACATGTATCTACCTGTCTGCTTGAGGAATTAGCCTTACAAAAAACATGTTGTTGCCAGTTCTTAGCTGACAACACCACTTCTGTACTACTTTCTGAGAGAAATCAAGGTGTAGACTTTGATCTGTAAAGCTCTGAGTTTCATCCATTTGAGAAAGCATTTCCCCCTTGCTGTAACGCTGCTGAAACTGAGAGCAACTGCAGAGCTTCAGCAACCCATGTTCAGACACAGGTATCACAAGACTTTCTAGGTGAAGAGTCCTCCATCCTGAATCGCAATTTTACCTGTGAGCTCACAAAATCTAAATTATTTGTCAACAGGTGGAACACAAGGAAACACCCAGCTTTCCTTGTATATTTGCCTTAACAGGGTAAGTCCATGTTACACAAGTATAGGACAGGAAAACTCTGTAGATAAATGTTCATAAGATATCTTTGGGTTAAATGGTATTTCACATACTCTGGAGACCTATAACTTTGCATTTAATAAACTAAAAATGAGCAAACTAAATACAAAGTCATCATTTACAAATGCAATTAAATCTTTAAATGCCTTGTCAGTAGATACAGTTAAGCAAGTACTCTGTCTCTCTGCACCCTAATTACAATTAAAAGCATCATATTGCCATATTTAATATTGAATAATTTCTTAAAAATTACATGGAAAGACTTGCTCAAGAATCCAAAAACTACTAAATGTCAACAAATAAAGACGCTAGCTATACCAAAGAAACCACATGCACACATATCACTTGTGTTGGCTTATTCCATTAGTATTCTCTCAGGAACCAAAAGGAAATCCTTTGGCCAGCTCAAACAGAGCCTCGCCTCACAAGATTCCCTCCTCATTGCTAAATTATTGCAGTTACTGTATTGAAGAATGACAAAAGATCTGCCTGGCATTCCTGAAGAGTGGGTCTATCTTTCATTGAACAAAAGACTGAATACCCAAATCAATTATGAGAGGAAAATAAGTGGCCTCACCAACTTCCAGCAGCAGCTCTTATAAGCAGTTCAGATATTTCTGTTGTCAGAGAAAGATAAAGCCCACATTGCAACAAAGTACATTTTAACATCCCCAGTGATTTTAGTCAGTATGTGGACAGCAGTTCACTTGGACTGTAGTATGCCAGAAGTGTAAGCCATTTATTGTAAGAGTTTTACTATGCCACTGAAAACTGCATATTTCATAAAAAGTACTATGAAATTTGATTTAAGGTTACCTGTAAACTGTGCCCTTTATAATTCAAGCTTAAGCAGCTTGCAAGATTGTCTACTTCTGTTCACTTGGCTCATTCAGAAAAAAAATTCTCACTGATGTTAGAATGTTCTTCGTCGGGACTCACCTTGTTTGCTTTACTATCATTTCCTTCATCACACTTGCTGACCTTTCTCTGATTCACCACACCTTAATCAGGAAATCATTCTATTTAAGTTGACAGGGCATTAAGTTTGGAGGTTTTGATTTTGACTTCAGCCACACAAGTGGTGTTGGGCTTCATGATCTGTTCAGGCTCATTGGAAGTATGATTCTGATACTGTATATTTACTCATAGACTCTCAAGTATCAATGTATTTGAAGTGTGTGTGGATTTGTGTGTGCGCACATGTGTACATATGCACTGAGGAGGTAATATTTTCCATGATTAAAACATTCACCCATCTGGAATCATTCAGAAAGGAAATACATGTTCAAAATTCATGCTAGCTTTGAAAACCTCAATACACTGTAGATGAATAAACACTGTACATGGATTAGACACATACCGGGCGACTAGTTTTTGCTGAAACTTACAGTGAGTAACCAGCATCACTTTAACTGCGGACAGACGAGCACCCCATCATAATATGGATACATACTCAAACACACAATCTCATCCAGTAACATGTGTGCCTAGATAAGAAGAAAAGCATTGAAATAATAAAAAGGGCTCAGCAGAATTACTAATTTAGTGGAAAGTACAGCAGTCCTCAAAACCTTGGGAAGTTTTCAGACTACTACTTGGAAGTAAGTCCAGCTCTACATCTAATCAGGTCCATTTCTGTTCAGTACATTTGTTTATTTATTCTCCAGATAGAACAAGGGATAAAAAGCAGATATGCATGAAACTGACAGCCACAGCTCTCTTTTGTTTAGGATCATCCATTGTTGAATCATTTTTCACTGCAGCCAAAGGGTCTGTTTGAATTTCCTGACTGTTCATCACACATAATTTGAAGTATTTAACATTATGTCAAGAAAATCACCCACTGCTTCCCACCGTGGAAACCTATGGGAGCTCTATATCTTTAAACTAATTTTACTTAAAGTATTCCATTGAATAGCGTGACTGTCTCACTCTAATCAGTGCAGCAGTAATGTAATTAATCTCAAAATTGCTGTGGGGAGTACAAGGCATCTCAGTTACTTGTCGTAACAATCTTAATTAGTGTATTACTGAAAGATGTTGGGGAGGAACAGTTCATTTTAGGTAAATGCTGTCAGGGTATCCATCCTTTCTATTTCTAAAGCTGAAATTAAAACTATCATCATAGTTCTGCTTTTGAAATCCAAATGAGTATGTTTTGAGGTGGGAAAGTGTAATTAAATTTGATGTGGTATTCCTACTGATGCAGTTTTGCATTTTATAATAATTAAATTTGTTTGAATAAAAATTCATGTTTTATTTAGAAAAGAAAAACTGGTTTGGCTCAAAGCATGCCATTGTATCAGAACAATTCCCTTTTGTCACTGAAACTTCACAGACAGCTGCTTCTTCTTTTACTAAGCAAAAAATTATTCTTGCTGTTTTACTTTTTGTACAGCCATCCTTTAACTGTTCTACTTAGAGATATTTTGACTGGGCATGTAACTGCTCTAATGTACAGCATATCTCAGAGATGAACTTTAAAGAACTACATTTAAAAGAGATTTCACTAATAATAGTGATCAATGATAATAAAATGCAGAGAATAGCTGATGCATATGCCTGGAATCCCATACTTGTTATTGTTTAACCCCATCCCCTCTTCTCAGGAACTAAATCAAACATCAAATGATATGAAAAACATTATCCTAATATAAAGGTTATGAAAGGTGATGAAAGTAGTAAATAGAGGCCAGTTTGGCCTGTTATTCCCTATGACATCACAACACAAGAATAGGAAATGTTTTCAGTTTGCTATTACTCTGAAAAAAAAAAAAAAAAAAGCAGAGTAAATTTTTATCTTTTAAGGTCTGGAGATTAATCCTTCAACTGCAGATAAGGAAAGAGAGTAAGGGTAAGAGTTGAAAGCACTTGTTGGGCAGAGTTGAAAGTAATTCTCCTGCTCCATGAACATATTCCCCAATGTTAAAAATACATGACAGCACATTTGTCAACTGTCTGACAGAAAGTCAGATACTTCATTTAGATGTTGTTTTTTTTCAGCAATGATCCAAAGCAGAACACTGAACAATCCAGAGAGATTATCACCTAATCTGCTCTTTTAATACATATAAGAAATCAAAATGTAAGTAAAACAAGCACTCAATAATTAAAGAAATGCATAACAGTAAGGGCCTGATTTTAATTTGCATAATTTTTCCCTTAATAGTGTCTAATTAAGACATCAGTTTTAAAAAAAAAATCCAACTGAACTCTAAGATTTTCCACACTGAATTAATGTTAAGGACTTTTAATGGATGTCTTAATTAGACTTTGTTATTCATGGAAATTTTACACAAATTAAAATCGGGTCCTGCATGCAACATTCCCATCTGAGTCTCAGCAAAAATGCTATATGGGACTGGAAGACTTTTAATCCATGCACAGATAGCAATTTGTATTCTAAACCTGACATATTCCATTTCCACTTTTTGGTTTAATCTACATTAATATTGTAACCAGCAAAAATCACATAGTTAGGATTTCTCCCTTTGAAGTAAATTTTGATTTTATGGACCCACTTTTTTGGGGTTTTTTTTTTTTGAATATGTAGAGAGTCATGCAGCTGGACCAGAGCATTAGTCCATGGGGACAATAGCCACAATGACCTTTTGAACAGCCCAGAGGGGCCATATCTGTTATTCAACACAGAAAGTTTGATTCAGTCTCAAGTTCTATTGCTGTGGTGCCTGAAACACATGCTGAAAGGCCTGTCATTATTGGTGAAAAACAAAACAAAACAAAGCCCAGAACAAAATGCTGTCACAGCAACCCCTTCATCTCTGATAAGACAGTCCTTCCAAAGGAACCTAACTCTTAGGAGCAGGAAAACCTGACCGTTTTCAGTTCCCAAGTCTCTTCCAGAAAACATGCCAAAGTACAAGCTACAGGGCTTCACAGAAGCCTTTCAGACAAGGCATCAAAAATAAATAACAGCCTGAGCAGCAAAGATTGCATTACACTAACACTGGAAATATTCCAAGTATTGACAGACCAAGTCTCAACTGCAGTTTATCCTATAGTGCAGATCACATGCTAACTCTATGTGCTGATGCCATCACGGAAAGCAGTTTTGCGCACAGCTTTTCACAGATTACTTTGTTAATGAAAACCATGTTATTTTCCTATATCAGACATGTCTGAATCAGTGTAGCAGCCAGGAACTCATCTGTTACTGCATGTTCACCACAAAAGGAAGAAAAAACAATTTTGTGGGTCGGTGCTGTGCTCACTGCAGTAACGTCTTTGCATCTGTGCAAAGAAATGTCAGGTGCCTATGAAACAGGGCAAGCATTACCTTGCCAGAGGTTATCTTCATTGTCAGTCTACAAACATACCTGTATGTCTGTGCATATGCACATGTGTGTGTGTATGTATCGGAGCACTCCTTGAGCCATCCTGCAGCATGAGCTTCGTCTCAGCAGCCCTGCGTGGCCACAGAGGTGCCCAGACTGCAGAAGTGGGGCAGGACTAGGGCCTGCCCTCTTAATGCTGCTGGGTCATTCAGTACAAGTATTTTTCTTACGCTTGACAGAGGAACAGCGAGTGGATGTGATTAACCTGCACCCTTTATTCAACCATGCTGAACAGGAGTAGTTGCTGGGTTGCTTATATGCCAGCTCCCAGCTTGCTCTGAGACCAGAACTAGTGAGATACTGGTCTAGGCGTCCTAGACACACATTCCTCACAGGATTTCGTTTTGAGGGTTTGCATTACTTTACAGTACCTGGCTAGTCTGCGGGCTGGACGGGTCATAAGAAGGTACATAATTCTTCAGAGTATCCTGAGGATTCAGGTGGGGAGGATATCTGATCGTTGGATGAGAGAAGTAGCTAGATGGGGCAGGAGGAAGAATAGCTTGTGCTGGAAATGGCAATGGTGAAGGTGGAGGTGGAGTTCTAGTTGAGATGACTAGAGAAGATAAAACAAAATTAAAATTACTTTGCATCTTGTTTCTTCTAAAATTCTTCACCTCTATGTTACAGCAAGAAAAATAGTCAGTTATAAATCAGTACACTGCACTCCCGCTTCATGGTATCTTTATAGAAAATTTAACATCTCCTCCCCTCATATCATCCCAGGCAATGGGAAGTGCTATTTCAGATTCATAAATACTGTATCTTGTTTTGGTTTTGTGGGCTACACCATCATATTTTTTTTTCTTTTTTATTTTAAACAGTGATCCAGCATAAAAGACATTTCAATTACACAGTTTTCCCCATATGCAGCCCAAATAAACAAACCAAATAATTCACGCAATAAATTAGACCTACACTTTTATCCACAGGACTCCAAAAGATGAGAGCAAAGTCACCAAGTACTAAGAAACAGTAAGAAATCTCTCACTGCATTACACTCTATCTGCCTCATGTGGGGACAGGGTAATAACTACTCATCAATAAAGCCATGAATATTAGCTGACCTTTGTGAAAATGCTCATGAATGTTCAACTTCAGTACCTAGGAAACCAATCCATCCAATAAAAATATCTCTGACAAACAAAAAAGTATCTACCCTATATATATTCCTCCTTGCATTCTCTTTCTTCCCAGATCCTACAAACACACACTATCTATAGACTATATGTAATGTCTAAACAACCAGCAATGTTTTCACAGTGAAAGGAATGTACAGCATGTCCTGCTGCTTCTCTGTTGCCCAGCTGGAAGTGCAGAGTGTTCTATCATACTGCACCACAACCTGCTTTCCACCCTTACTACACATCTAGAGGGCATCTACTTGGCAGCGTATTAAAAAGAAAGTACTGACTTCAATGGAAATGGATAAAAGACAATGCTGTTTTCATTTTTATTAGTGGGAGGGTTCAAAATCTGTGTAAGTGAGGTATTTTATAAACTGCTCAGAGTTCTATACTGCATCAGCACAAGCATACCAACACTGCTGTTCTGGACCATCTCTCATGCCTTTGTTTTCTTTCAGCTTAATTTTTACATGTCTTGATATTTTTGAGCTGGGACAAAGTCATAGTTTGCCCAAGAAAAAAACAACAGTAGGAATGTTCCAAAATTGCTGTACTTGGTAACTAAAACCTTGCAAATCTCAAAACCATTGCTCACTGACATAGTAGAACAGGCTACACAGAAATTGGGTTTCCTAGCAAGTAAATAGCTCATCTACAAATTGGGTTACAACTGTCACTCAACTACATATATCTAAAAATTTTATACTACAACAAATATAAAGATCTACACATAAGTATAGGGCTAAAAATAATTGTGGAATCTTTTTTTATGACAGGGTCATTTTAATCACAGCCTGATCAGTTCAGCATAATCATAAAACATTAGTTACTGCTCTGACGTGGGAATTGTACAAAAAACCACAAGTGAGCAGAAATCTATTCTTCTGTTTCACCCATCATCTCTGAGGTACTTGAGTATTTGCTGATAGTGGAAACCTTATAGAGACCAGAATGAGGCCAGGCTCACTTTTGTAATACAAAATAGGTGGTTACTGGGGGGAAAACAGTCCTTACACATGCGCGGAAAGATAGGAACTTGAAATCATGGGAAATCACCAAAGAAACTTCTCAAAGGATAACTGCATGTTAAAGAAAAGAAGAAAGAGTCCTTAAGTCTGTTTTACTCCTCTAGTCACCCATCTCTGCTCACAAAATTAATCCCTTTATATACAGTTTGTAAGAAGATATGATGGGCTGCTGAGGGCAGACTTCTAAGGGCTGTGTTCTCATCTGAAGAATCAGAGTCACTCTCACCTCTAACATTAAACAGACAATGATGCTGGAGTTTTCCTGTCATTTCTAATGAACCCTCAAGATAACATGCATTCTGACACATTCCAAGTCTCTCCTTCACATTTTAAGTGGAGTTTTACTATGGATTTATTACAGATTTCAGAAAACAGATGTTGAAAAATATTTATCAGTACTCTATGTCTTTAGATAGAGCTTATTTCATTGTGTCACATAATTAACATGGTTGTGACTTCTCTTATGTATTAAATTCGACCTATTATGGTGTTTAAATCCAACATAGTCATAGCAACTGTAATAAAAAAAGATGTAGGTGGAAGGAGGAAAGACAGGGAGGATTTTTCCTCTGTCAGTTTCTTCATGCAGTTTACAGCTTATTTTATTCATTAGCTAATCCTAAATCCTTTCCAGTGACTTGCAGCAGTCAGACTACCTGAACTGAGTTTAATGAGCATTCCTGCAAGGATACCCCAACCTCTCCCATTTTTACTCTCATCAGTATCATAAATGGGATTACGTCTCTAAGAAAGTCTGCAAAAATGCATCACAATCTGATTGTAGGAAAGGAGAATAGATCAAATGAACAGGGAGGTATTTTTTGCGCCTCCATAACCCTCACCACTGTGTGCAACTCCTGGGATTCCTGGGTGGTGATGCTGGGGAAAAGTGCTCAGTCTCGGTGAAGAATCCTGGGGAGAAGTAGGACTAAACAGAGGCTTTTCAGGTTTCTTCATTGTAGGAGAAGCCATATCTGCAATAGAATAACAATGGAACAGTGACATTAGCTTAGAAGCCCATCCCAGGAGACGTCATTTTGTAGACTAAAAATATTTATTTTTACTGTTCCCACATAAATATTGCTTGGTGACCCTATTCCCCTACGACCAATAAGCTAATTTTAAACTATTGCTTTCAAACCTGAGAATGAATAATAATCCCCTAACTGGTGCAAAACAGAAACTACATTCCTTTCATACCAGACAAGCCAAACAGTAAGAAACGCATGTCTTCAGAACCTCCCTAGACACTTCTCAGCTCCTAAGAACATCACCAAATCATCTGCTCCTTCAACAGCCACATAATCTTTATTGCATTTTTTAATGGAACACCTACACTCAGGTGTGTAGGGTAACTGCCATACACATGCCGGTTTATGGTATTTATTATGTTGTTATTTCAAAAACCCATCCCTTACCCTTCCCAAAACCATAGTGAAATAATGTAACCTTACTAAGAATAAAGGATACTTTAACTTCTCTATCTCATATTTTCCATGTCTCAGTAGAGCCTTCCCACCTCTTCCTTCCAGCTTACCTATCAACAAAAACATCTCTTTAGAGCTCACTGTGTGAAGATAACACACTAAGTAGGGACGAATGTGTGATTTCTGCCATGCAGCGTTACTGATATTTCATAAAGCAAAAATACTGGACTCTTTCTGAAAATTTAAATTAATTAAACAACATTTGTTGGACTTCGTGCCAAATTATGTCAACATTAATTATAACATTTTTATAGGACAGACATTGATATCATAAGTGGGTTTCATTTCAAATCAATGGGACTGACTCATTTTTAAAGCAAAAGTAATTTCTTAAGTACTTTACTGGACTGGGGCCATGTTGCAGATGACTTTCCTACATGGACCACGGTACCCCTTAAAGGGATTTTGGCACTTTTAGTATTGGCACACTGTATTGTGCCATTCTGGGAGACATACAATCACCCTGGAAGTCAAAGAGAGGCCTGCAAAATGTGAGCACCTTACTGAGACCAAACTGGCTCCCTGAACTGCCTGGAGTTTAAGAGTGGTTTTTCACCCTGAAAGCCATACAGAGAGCAGAACCCATCAAACGAAGAGACCACTTGTCTGCTCTGCCCCATCCCACTGCCAAGCTCTGCACAGGCACTGGAACCAGACCCAGGGCAGACTCTGCCAGTGCCCCTCCACCAGCCCTCTCTGCAACTCCCCTGCTCTGCTTTCATCCTGACTACTTAGCCTGCTGATTTCCCAGATACCCTGCAAGATTCAACATTTCAAGAAGGCTACTGAGAAAGGATTTTATTCAGTGAAACATTCAGCAAGAGTAAGGAATTGCTTTACAATAGAGCAATTCAGCACTAATTCAGTTTTAACAGATATGACAATAGGTTACTCTATGCTTGTTATCATACTGATCTGTTGCAATTTTACGTTACCAAAAACACTGAGTGTTGACAGAGGCATCTCTAGCTGTCTTATAAAACTTTGTTGTTGAGGAAGAAAACAGAGGAATATTTTGTTTCTTTGAATCTACCTAAAGTTAGCAAAGACAAAGTTGCCAAATGGTTACAGTTTCATTGATTACATCCTGTTAAACTAAGAAATATTTTTTAAAAGTGCAGGACAGATTTTTTTTTAATTGAGTTTTACATAGATAAACCATGATAAAAAGGCACATTAATTCTGAAATTATTTTCAAATATGTCATTATGTTTTATCTTCTGCTCAAATGACAGCCCTAGCCTCTTTCATATAAGGCTGTTGTTTCATCAAAGCAAGAAAGTCCTCACACCTTCACAATGGATGTTGGGTTTTTTAAAAGCCCAGGACAAATTTAACCAGATATGGTCTGTATTGTGGTTCTGTGCATGCACAATCTCTGTCTTGTCAGAAACACTGCAATGTTACAGTCTGAGAAAAAAGGTAAGTGTGCCTAATAGCTTGTACACACAGCCTACCCACTACAACACTGTCCTCATCAGTAGTTGTCACAGAACTTACCAGTGGCCAAGTATCTTGTTGACTCTACCACATATAAGCTATCACAAAAGAGAGAATGTACAAACAGTTTAATTTTATTTCACATTCAAAGTACTGCACTTAAGTCTCCCTAAGGGAAAAACAAACCATGGGCTGGAAGTGGAAAATCTTTTCCTTATATAAACCTCATATTCAACAAAAGAACCCATGAAAGAAAGAGCTGCCTAGCTCCTGAAGGTCTGCATGTGTCAGCAGCTCTGATTTCTGGAATGCAACAGAGATTTAATTTGGTTGGTGGCTGTTACTTCATTAAACAAACAAAAGTTGTTTTGTTTTTCAAAACCAAAATATTTTAGTTGATTGAAAGAAGTATGTTATACGGAGTGCAATGTAATCAGAGTATCCATTAACCCCCCAGTGGCATCACTAATTTGAAAAGAATCCACTGAAAAGGAGATTGGTGACTATAAGAACCTTAGCATTTGCTTTAAAAATGTGTAAATTTATTCCTACTCCTACTTTACAGAAGTAAGAATTGTAGTCAGCAGAAAACAGACAGCATAAATTACAAAGCAAACACAATGAACGTCTCATACAGAAGACTGTTTCCTTATCAAGGTGAATGCAACTGGTAGTCAGGAATAGAAAATTCTGTATTGACATAAAAATGTTCATTACCCACCAAAACAGCAACACTAAAATACACCGCACAGCACACCACCATGAAGTACTTTCAGAAGTCTCATTATATATAGCACAGGCAACTGCAAAGAATATTGCCAGAAGTGTGGGCAGGACCTTCTTTGTTAAAACAATGAACTTCACATTGAGAAGTAATTCAGATAGCCCCTTCCGCCCTCAGCCCCCACGGCTCTCCCCGTGTGTGCCTGGCTATCATAACACAGCATTCATGCTCCTGACACTGTCGAGTAACAGATGCAGTCAACAGGGGAGACAAAACAATAACTGTTCATATAGGTTAGGAAGAAAGGCTGTAGCCATCTCCTCCTTGACCAAGACATAAGGCTTAGAGATTTAACAGGAAAATACAGAAGTGACTTTTCTTCAAACAGTTACCAGTTACAAAACGTGAAAAAAAAAAAAAAAATTAAAAATGCAAAGCTGTTTTTCACTGTCTTTAATTTTTCTTGTAATAAAGTGTCTTTAAATACAGCAGAAATAGTAAAGTGACAGTGAGACTATATGATTTTACGAGTAACTTCTACATAATGGAAAACGCATATTTTCTCATTTTAAAATGTATTAATTTTTCTACATCATGAGATATAGTCTAGTAGCTACATAGTGCCTAGCTATATACTGATAATTACATAATGAATGACAGAGGTCACAAAAATAGGCCCCTTGCTCTTACGTCTGTGTCAAAGTTTCAGGAATAAGATTCCAATCCTCATTACTTTGAGAATGAAATAAAACAGTTTCAAGAATGATTTATTTTTAGACTTTTGGAAAAAATGCTAAGTACAGATGAAAAGCAGAAAGATGACAAAAGCACACAGACAAAGTTATCAAAAGGTCAACATTAATCAGGCACTGTGTCCTCTCCCAGTAAGAATATTCTTCAAATGTGAAAAAAGGGCGTTTTTTTTTTTTTCTTTTTACAGTTCTCAGTGCTATTCAAATCACTCTCGCCTGTATCCTCATATTACTGTGGAGATACAGTATGTATGCACCCAGATGGGTGGCATACTATACATTTTAAAGCATCACATCAAAGAAAAACAGGCTTATGCAAATAAAAGGAGTTAGATCATTTCATCTCCCATCAAGGTAAATCTGTCTACACAGGAAGGCAGAAGAGCTGCTGTGAAGCACAGCGTATGTAGCCTGCTCATCAGCAGCTTGCACAAATGGTGCTCCAGATGTATAACTGTTCAAGACAGCCTAAGGCAACAATTTTGATCAATTCTAACGTGATAAAATGCTGCAGGGAAAGTGTGCAGAAACATGTTTACGTCAGCCTTTAATTAAACTGTTGTTCACTTTCAAAGAACCTTAGGAAACACTAATGAGATATGAGTTTTGGCAATTTCCTCATCAAAGCAAAGACCCTCTGCCTCAGTCTGAAGCAGCTTGTCATCCTGGCAGTTCCCTGGACCAATGTCACCTTGGCACACCACTCAGCAAGCCACCTGTTAGGAGAACTCAGCTGGAATTGAGCAGTGATCCAGGACAAGTTCAAACATCCACCTGCCTATTTCTGGACACTCGATCTGCTTTCTTGCTCACCACCACAACATGGCAGCTTCTCTTTCTTGTTCATGAGACATGCTCATGACCAGAATAAGAAGAAATCATAAAGAAATACTAAATCTCTCTTAATCCCATTTATTCTTAAACTGTTCTTATTAATATCTTTTCTACCTCTTAGTTTCACAAGTCTTTCTTTACAAGTTATGCTCCTGCAGACAACAATCTGTAAAGATTCATTTACCCCTCAATATAGCATCACCATCATAGAAAGAAAGATAAAACAACATTCAACTTACTGTATATACAGTCATAGTGAAAGCAGGAAAGCTATGGAGTTCACTTCACCACTGACAAGCTGTAAGAGGCATCCATTCATGCTACAATTTTAAACGATCTGCTCTTTTCCCAGAGGCAGTACCTGGGATAATTTCTGGTGGCAGGATACACTACATACATCACATCCAGCTGGGCCTCACTTTTCACTGCCTCCACCACAACTGGTAGGTACGCTTGTGTGAAGCATGTGTGAAAATTTTAAATTCACGACAGATAGCTGGATGTTGATGATGAATCATGACAAATCCCACTGTGCTCAGGAGAATCAGTTTTGTTTCATATTTGAGCATGTGAAGAACTAGCAGAGCTATTCTGCACAGGCAGATCCAGCATCACCAATTTTTAGATGTGTTCAGTCTGATTTCATTTAATGTTGTAAACATTATGTATTTCTCAGCTGTAAGTCTTAACAAGGCACCTAACAGTGCCTATTGACAGCTGAATGACTCTAAAGCACAACCACCTCTATTTTGTAAGAAAAAGGCTTTGTTATATCTGTCCTAAAGACTTGGCACTGGGGCTGGATGGAAACCAAGAATCCTGAAAATCAAAACATTTTAATTCATTTATCTTCTTCACAAAAAAGGAACAGTGACGTATTTTTGTGAATAAATAGGAGAGAAAGACCGATGTACCTGAACAGCTTTGTGTCTGAGATACTTAATGCCTAGATCAGAGAAAGATTTGCTAGAATTCCTGTTTGGTATCAGGCAGAGATCAGGCTTTGTATCTAGTTCTCCCATCATCCAAATCTGTGCCCTAATCGTTGGCCTGTCGGTGTCTGTTTCCCCCTCAGTCCAAGTTTTATATTGCACCAGAAAGAATCCCTGCTAAAATTTTACTTATTTCCATTAAAAAAACAGTTCTGATAATCAGTGCTTTCCTGAGTGGAAAATCAACAAAACAAACCAACCAACCAACCAACCAACCAAATCATTATCAGTTCTGTTCTGTAACTTTCTGAGACACATATAGCAATGCTCAGTGTCAAGGCCTTTGTACTCCCTTTTGAGAGAAACAGCAAGGTCTTACATGAAGAGATATGTGTATGTTGCTTAGCAGTTGAGAATGTTCTGAACTTGAGGAGCAGTCAGTTAAGGTTTGAACAGAGCCATTCTCTTCACGTCTAAAAATCTGATCTCAGTTTTATTTTTGTTTCTACAAGTGATCAAGTGCAGAAAAGCATTTTATATATGAATTTTATAATAGAGTAGAATATTTCAGTGTACAAAGATCTGATAACCACCCATCTTCAAATCAGTCTACTTAGTGTCAATGTTATTTTCACAGGCGCACCTCCGATACTGCACAACCCAGTCTATCAGATTGTGACACTTGTTTTCCTATCAGGAACCATGCCCAAGGCCAATCAAACACTCTGTTGTGCTGGTTTGCCCTTCCACATCAGAGAAATCATTTCAATTTATTGTTTTTTGTGATTTGTAGTGAAAAACCTAAGAAGAGGAACTAGACTAGAATTTCTTCCAATGCCATTTTCAGTACCGCAAGCTGGTGAATAAAGCACTACAACAATATTGTAATTCAGAAAAGCTACAGCAAAACAAATGTAAATTTCTTACAACAGCAACTGAATTATTTCCTTGTTCATTCTCTATTGATCTTTTCTAAAAAATTAGACTCTCTTATTTTGCATTGCTTATTAGGTGTTAATACACATAAGAGAAGAAAGTGATGCCAGAACTTTCAGACAACTGAAACATGAGAGTCAGAAACCCTTTAGATGGAATAAATATATCATTCTTCTCATCCTTACCCACATGTAAACTTGCAGAATACTGTTATCCATTGATAACAGTTACATCCTGTGGGATGTGTTAACCTTGATGACTTTCTTTTCCTCAACATAAAGGGATTTGGACAAAATATAGAAGGGTGTCATGTACCTGCCCTTATATATCCCAGCATATCAGAGGGGGTGGGAGGCGGTTGGAAAACCCAGACAAGTCTTTACAAACAAGTTGTTTTTTCTTGGTGTATGTGACTAGGTGTATAAAGCTGGACAACAACTTCACTGCATTACTCTCTATCCTACCTTTTATGAACAGAAAGCAAAACAACTCAGTGCATCTCCTGTTAAAATTATATACACTAGCATGAATCTAGTGCATGGTTATTTAAGTTATCATCTTTGGAAAAGCTGCATAAACATTTCCTAAAATTAACTCCTTTTTTTTTTTTTTTTTCTTTCAATTTTTCAGTTTTAGCAAAAGGCAGTTTATAAAACAGGAAAAGATATGATGGTCAGATTAAAACATTAATACTAAATATGCACACATCAAAAAATACCTACATCCCAAAGTAATTTCAAAAAATGTTTAACAGTAGGACAGGACACACGGACCTAATCCTGTAACAGATGTTTAACTGTATCATATGATATGTAAGTAATTAATTGTCATACTGAAGAGTTTATTCCTATTTAAATTTATATCTATTCCCACTAAGATTAGGCTGAAACTATGATATGCTATCCTGCAAGAACAGTGGGCAGCAATTCTTCATTCTCATCCTTCAAACCCACCTTGACACTCCTCATCAGAAAGTAATAGTAAACCTCCCATGAAAGATTCATAATCAGTCTATGTCATCATACCTGCACTGTTTCTTCTGAAGATAAAAATACCTTTTTTTTTTTCCCATAAATTGATCTGCTGCCATAAAGCCGGCCCGTCTTCCTCACTCTGCATGCCTCATACCAGAAGCATTGTCCAGCTGTGAGACCCCTGCAAATGCAGGTGCCACCATGGAGACCATGGGGAGGGAGGTGAGAATGTCTCCACCAGCTCCGCAGTGACACATGGGGGCTGGCAGCTGAGTGCCAGACTTCACCTCTGCAGCCTCTCCTGCTTTCTTACCACAACCTCAGACTCGGTTTATTCAAGCACCCCTGTACCAGCACATCCCATCAGATGTCCTATGGGAAGTACTTAGGAATAACTCAGAGCTCAGTGGGATGGCTACCTGTTAAACATGGACCACGCACTGCAAGTAATGAGGCTGACTTTGGAAATAGTCATAAAAAGTATGAGACTAAAAATACAATGTTGCTGCCTCAAAGAATATACTCTAACAAATACATATAGCATCATTAAAAACCCACATGAGACTCCAAGTACTCTGCACTGCCATAAATAACCCTTAAGCAGTTACAGTGTACTTTAGGTACTCAACTACATTTTTATTTAACTTTACACTTCAGAAACAGACTGAGCCATTTCATCATCTATGTGTCATTAAGAGATGTGATTCCAGTAGATAGCTCCAATAGAAGAGCACTATGGGAGACTGTGAGAAAATCTAATTAAAAATCCAAACATATATATACTACAAAGACTGTAGAGTACATTTTAGTTATCTATTAAATTATCCTACAGAAAGTCATCCAAACTTCAAGGAAAAATGCACAGCCATAACTTCTCATTAATGCTGAGAATCCAAGAAACTCAGCTGGAAAATTAAATCAGTATTGTAACCTTAGTTGCAAAAGTCAGGAAAGTATTCCCAACTTCTAATGCAATAAGATTAGAGAGACATTTGATATAAAACAATGTAAGGGAAGTTGTTGATGTAGAAGCATTTAGGTTATGACATCTCCTTTTTATTACTATTATAGTCTGTATTGCTAACAGTTTAGGATGGTTTAATAGTTGTGCTATATTAATTTAATTGTAGATCCATCTAGAGAGTGGTTTTGAACTGAGATAAAATCATTAACTCACACTGAAATATACTACTTTGATCAAGTTTGATACAGTTTGTATGAAAGCAGTAAAAAAGACAAACTAAGAATCTTTAAAAAGTCCTTTAAAAAGTTACAATATGTGGGCTAAATGCATTTTTTCCTATCTCATGGATATACTATAACTGGAAAAAAATTTCAGTGCAGATACCTATGATTCATGAGGTACTGACTACCTATTTTTTTGGTAACTGAAGATATTCTGCACTACGTAGGCTAGGTCATGCAGAACAATATTTAACCTACAATTTCTAATAGGATCTGATCAGTTTCAAAAATGCTAATTAAATCACTTATTTAGCAACATTGGAATAGGACAATTACACATAAAAGCTGGGCCAAATTTTGCATTAAGACATGCATTTTGTCCCTAATTTTAATCAAAAAATGTCTAGGTTCATCATCAAGGTAATAGGGTATTGCCATAGTATAAAGTTCATCACGGAATAAGTGCTATGCATACAATAAAAATATCCTTTTGCACTTACATCTTTCATTGATATATATGGGAGATGCATATGCTAGCACTGAGTGTATTCAATACACTAACAACACATGGAAAATATTAAGTAACAGGCCTTGCCACAATCTAACAGTCAAAATAAAAGACAAAGAACCTAGAATGAGATTTTTACAGTGACTTTATTGAGCAAATAACAGCCATTTCCAGGAAAGCAAAATATCAAACCTTTTTGTATGCTTCCTACTGTATTTGTCCTTCTGTCTGTATTTCTAAACATTTTATTACTCTTCATTCATTCCGAAACTGAAGTGCACAGGGGCTGAAGGAAAAGTCAGGTTCCTGCTCTGTCCAGAGTAGAAAGTTCCTCATCTGCTACTCTGAATATTTGAAGATACTTATAAGCAAGTTGTAAATTCGTCTAAAGCCATTCTAAATACAGAAAGCCAGATGTAATCTCTGTTGCTTTATTTTTGGAGAAAGTGTAAACTTAATATCATTCTCACTCAGTAATGGAGGTTGTAAATTTTCTTGATGTACAAGAAACTTCACTCATTTTAAGATAATATTTTTGCTGACCTGTTCACAGATTTTTTTTTTCTCTTTCTCTGCCTTTTTAATTAAATAAGCATATGAAAGCTCCTTCACCTGCTTTTCTATACCTAATGCCTTTCAAGTTCTAAGGATTAAAAGCACTTTTCATCTTTATGAATGTCTAACTTATATTACATACCAGCAATTTTTCCTGTAAAATTGCTGCTATGGATACCAAAAGTAAACCACTTCCCAATTGATTTTAAATTTGTTTTAGTTATCACTGAAGAACTATTGATTTTTAACAAGTAGACATAATGCCGATTCATTGAACACTACCAATGTCTTGTTCTTCAAGCAGGAAGAAAAAGGAGAACCCAACTTGCAGCCTCCCAGGTGAGTCTTCCTTGCTAATGCTATTGATTGTTACCATGATGCCACTTTCTGCATCACAGCAGGCAACAGGCAAGGAGAAGCCATGTCTAAGAATTTTCTCTGAAAATACAATTTGAAAAATTACTTTTGGTGAAAAGCACCTTTTAATTTACGAATGCAAAGTTATGAAAACTTATCAAGTGGCAGCATTTGACTACTGTGTACACATTATATTAGTTAGAATACAGAAAATTCATATAGATCCATGAGCTGTGCATGAATGTGTGTATATATATGTATAGATGAAAGGTATGTGTATGTGTGTGTATACACTGGTTAAAGAGTATCTTGAAATATTAAAAAATACAAAGGCAGATGTAACAGAAGTTACTAACAAGACATAAATTGCTTTAAAACATACTTTGACACACAAGGATTTTGAGAACTCTGAGTCAAAACCACAGAAATGCATTTAACAGATATTCATCAAGGTAAACCTTTGCAAGATGAATGCATCTGTTAGATGGAGACTATCAGTTTCTAAAGCATTAACCTTCAGAAGGAGCACCAGGAGCTGGAAAAAATCCTGAACTCTGTCCAACACAGGCCACCAAAAAACCAAGGTGATCTGTTACCGTTCTCAGTTCCTGGACCACATTAACTACTTCCTCTTTTAGTTCCCTCACCTCAGAAATGAGAATGTCCATCTTTGACAGTCCATGGGAAGATGGCCCAAGAAGGAAAGAGCCATCAGGAAGGACCCCAATGGGGAAGGAGTGTCCAGTGGGTGGGGAGAAAGCAAAAGGGGACAAGTGTCCAGAAGAGGGGTATCCAACAAAAGGGGTCGGGACCTGAGAAGTGGAGGGTCCAACAGCTGCTGGCCAATCAACAGATGAAGGCGGTCCAGCTATTTCAGTTTTAATGGTATGCTGGCATCTTGACTCTTGACTGTTGGTAGAGGTGGGTGAGGTGTAAGAGAGTGAACATGATGAAGAAACTGTAAAATTAAAATTCACTTCATTGTATATTGACATTCAGTATTTCCAGACACCTGACTACTACAGAAATCCACATGAATCTCTCCACTTTTACCATGACCAGCGTGCACTGGTGATAACACCTGTCTTATTTATTTACAACATACACAGTGTTGTAACACTTTAACAGTAAAATAGATCTCAAGGTCAAATACTGAAATTCTCTGTAATTACGTTAATGGACTTTGTTAAGCTAGCTTTTAAAAGAGGAGCCATAGGTGCACACACTGTGCTCTGTTCTTCTGATATTCCTGTTTTCTTATGAGTTAAGGAAAAAGTGTATGATTTACTTACCAGTTAATAAATCAAGTGTTCACCAACAGTCCTTAGCCTATTAGATCAAATGTATTTTTTTATCCACTGCACTAGTTACTAGTGTTGTTATATTTATAGTAACTTCTTAATAACTGTTCCAAATGGGGTAGGTGATTTTTTTTTTTAACTGTACAAAATTTTATCCTCCTCAGAATTTCTAAAACACTCATCAAATTTACTCATGCAGCAACTTTCATCTATTTCACAAAGTATTACTATGCTATTGTAGGAACTCAAAATTTTGTTTAATATAGAAACATGTAAAGAATTCAGCAACAGCTACCTGGAAAAAGGAAGTCTGCAGGAAATTTACAGCAAACTACTTTTTATATTTAGATACAATTCCAGTTGGTAGAAATATAAGTAAGACACGTTCCAGACATTATTGAAGTTAATAAGACATTCACTTGGAAATAGCAAGGTACAAGAAAGAACAAATAACCTACACCAGATCTGACAGCAGACACAGAAACTGAACTCATAATTGTCATGTTAGGGCTTTATTTCTAAGTAATGCATCATTCTCAGAGACAACATTTTACTTTCTTAGGATCTGGGATTTTTGGAGGATGGTTAGTTACTTGAAAGGTTAATGGTAGAGAGAAGGTCTGTGAGAAATCTTTGCTGTTATAAACCTGCCTATTTGCTCTGCAGGAACACCTCATACCTGTTTCAAAAAATCACGCATATAGAGTCATATTTTAAGTATTTTAACATAGTAAAAATAATGGCACAAACTACAGAATCTTCCCACAATCAATGAATGTATGTAAACTCAAAACCAACACTGTAAATCCATTGTATTTTTCTTTTTAATCTATTTTTGAAACTGTTACACATACTCTTGTGGTTACGTATATTTTTAAAATAGTCACAAACTTTTGCATGTCAATGAAGTAAAACTCCAGGACAGTATCATGGCTTCACAAGCTTTTCTTTTCTTCCATAAGGATTTATAATCTGACTTCAATAAATACAAATAAAAAATAATTTTTAATACTATTTTCAGTTAATTAGAGCTTTTATATTTTTATATCAGAACAATAACATGCATAACAATACTAGAGCACTGGATAACGAAGCCACCGCTCATAACTCTGTGGATTGACTTTGACTAACCTTATGCCATATAAAGTTACCATTTTCCAGATATGTTTACTTATTTCTGCCCAGAATTACATCTTCAAACAGTCAACTCCCCTAAAATTGACTATAAAACACAACATCTAGAAATCTTATCAAAACATTTTTGAAAGTAGTACAACAGAAAGAAGACAGATAATAGAAAAAGGACAAAGTCTGGAGTTTTACAACTGAAGGTAGAGTGTGGTATGAGGAAGATTTTTCTTAGTTTCACAGATGACACATCATGGTTAACTCACAGAAACTCCTGCAGTCATGTTCCTACCCCTCATGATGTATGTTTGCATGGTAGAGAAGCTGTAGAAACTGTAAGACTTACAACAAAATCACTCATACAGAATCACTCCTCTCTTGATGTCGGCTTACCTACTAAACTACATGATATTTGTATTTCACAGCAATAAAAGGCTGATCTAACCTGCCTATCCCACTGCAAATCTTCATCCGTCACATTTTTAATCTCAGCATATTTCTGTGTTACCCATTAATCTTTGTCCCATTCTCACTATCAAAATGGTTAGATACCCCCTAGACACCCATGAAACTCCTAACTACTTTATTTCAACCTGTTGCAGCTATCACTGTTTTATTTTTACTATCTCCAGTTCCAAGCTACCACTGTCATCTCATTTCTGCTACTTTATAAATGCAGCTGAATAAAGATATGAAAAGTATTCATGATAAAAGAATCTTTCAAGTCTTTGTCATTTCTATTTCTATTAAAATACATTACACAGGTACGCAGATGAAGTAACTACATCTATTTCAGATCAGAGGTCAGAGACTTTGCTCTGCCAAATTCAAAACAGAGACAATGAAACTAAAATTAGTAATGCTGGATCTTACTATCAACCCCATTTCTGATTTTGTTTCTCTTAGAAAAGTTAAAACTGCATCAGACTGAAAGAGAAGCTACTTACCCATAAACATGATACCTCTGCATAGTCTCATGTGTGGGTATTATGGATTGATTCACATTTCTGATGCTGATGACCTTTGGAGATTGCCTGAAAAAGCAGTGCCTGTTGGAACTACATGAGCATCATTTGGTGACACTGGATGAACAGAAATGTGATACCAAATTGCTTCTCCTTTTTTTCATTTATACCTAACCTCATATGACAGGCAGATCTCCATGGGAGAGAAGGAAGTAGTACCAGTGAGCTCTCTGGTGTAGAAACCACCTCCAAACTTTTATTTATATTATCTTTGTGCTTGCAGGCATAAGGAAACAGAATATAGGTTTTCACAAATATCATATCCTGGTAAGAGCTCTGTGTCCAAAAGAAGCTTTACACAGATACATGATAGTATGAAGATGATACCAAGCATCTACAAACTAGCAACAGAACAAATAAGCCAGGAGCTGCCACATACCCCTTCCCGGTGAGGCTGGGTACCAAGGATAGGCACTGTGGCCACTACCTTACAATGTTTCCGCAGCAGCAAGATAACCTCAGAAAGTGACTGGAGACAAACATAAATGGTTAGGGGCAAAAGGCTTATGCTTCCCCCAGTGTAACTGTTTTCAGACTGATCAGTGATATATCTGTCCTCTGCAGAAATGGAAAAACATCTTAAGGACAGGAGAAACAAAGTCCCTCAAAGTGTCTCAAAGACAACCTCACTGTCAGGGATCTGGTAAAATATCACTAGGCCCAGCAGTGCTGGAAAACAGGACATTCAGGAAGGAATGTAAACTCCAGGAAGCAAAAATAAAATACACTGATTCAAGTTTATCTCTTTTATTCACTCTTTCTTATCTTTTGGGGTTCTCTGGTTTATGAAACATATCTAGGGAGTCAAAGGCTGTTTCAGTCCAGAAGTCTAGCTACCCAGTGGCACCAAAATTAAGGTTCATCGTAAATCTACCCAAGCAATTTGAACAATAACATTGTTCGCTACTGACATGAAGAATGCTGGTAAAACAGAACAAATCCAGTGTTCACACAACACAGTTCATTGCAAGCAGAATGACTGAAGAGCTAAAAAGCAATTGAGGTAGTTGGGAACTATAGGGATCATCTGTGAAAGACTTCATCAGTAGGACTCTGGCTCAGCCGTCCATGCAGCACTGCATTTCTCAGAAGCCCCTACATCTCACTCAGCCGCATAAGAGGACTTCATTTCACAAGTGGGGATATGTGGAGACCACTTCAGAGAGGAATGACAGGCTGTTTTCCCAACAACCACAAAAATAATTATTTAAAAAGCACAAAAATTAGTTGAGGTACAACACTGATTTTTATGAAAAATCATAATAAAGTGTTATGGCAAATCAGGTAACAGTCAGAGAGGAAAATATTTTGCATGAGGGTGAACTGCTATTTTGCTGTCCTTAAGTCTGGCTACATAAAGCCATGGGCAAGATTTTTTTTTTTTTTTTTTTAATTCAACAGTGAATGCTGTAAACAGCTAGAAATAAGAAAATACCAGAGCCTCTGTAAGAAACAAAAAGTACAAAAGAAATGACAAAGACTAATAGACATTGTGTGAAACGAACAGCCTAATGATGACAACATAGATCAGAGGGTAGGCAGAAGCAGATTAAAAGGAGACCAACTATAATGAAAATGTGAAAATGAAAGGCAGCTGAATTAAATACCAGTCACATACTATCTTTCACACAGACATGAAAGGGAAAACTTAGCAGGCAAACAAACAAAAAGAAACCAAAACAGATAGAAAGAAAAAAAAATAAGTGTAAAACAATATCAAAATGAGGTAAGAACAAAGGGTCAGTCAGTTACTGAAGAATTGAGAGCAACAATAAGCAGTGGATGGGGATAAAGAGGACAAACATTGGAAGATCAGCAAAGGAAGCAACAGCATGTATTTTTCTCTATTTCACTTTCACATTCTGTGCTGTATATTTCACAAACTCTCCAAATAGCTGCAGCACCTCAGCCACAGGATCCATTAACTAACTCTGTTCAAATACATGTGGGTTTAAACACATTTTCATATCACAAAGGTGAAGGAAAGGACTAAACTGGCATCTAGGCTTATAAGGTATCAAGACAACGTGAGGGAAAGTCATGACAATTCATTTTACAGTTTTGATAACCATAACTTTCTTCTCCACACAAACATGTTCCTTGCTTCTGATAATCAAAAAAACATTATTTCCCAACACCCTTTAACATATGAATATAGTCCCACAAAGCTATGTGGGGGCTCTTCAGAAAAGAGCCTATTGGACCTATTCTGAGTCACATAGCATGGACTAAATACACAAACAGCAGTCTGTCAGGGTAAAACAAAACCTGAATAAACTAGTGTTGAATCAACCATAGTATGGAGATGTTTGGGTTTCTATTTGAAACCCTTGTATTCAAAATCCTGCTGGGATGATCACAGCATACACGATATCAAGTACCTCACTTGCCACACATTTTTTCAAACAAGAGACAATCACCACATGGAAAAAATGTTATGTGGTTGTTTATATCATGAGCTTTTTGTAAACATACATTTGTAAATATACATTTAGAAAACCAGCAAACACACAGAAAAATAAATTATTCTTATAAAAAGCCATAATTTTATTACAGTAATGAAAAGGCAGATGCAGAGATTTATTGTACATTTGAATATACTTTGAGTTAAAATGGTCCCATGTTACTCACCTTGATCTCTTTCATGCCACGTCCGACTCCCCGCAGCTGGTGAATTTGGAGAAGGATAAAAGTCTCCTGTCGGGCTTGGCTCCATATTTTCATCTATGGAGATAGTTTTGGGTCTTTTGCTGTTGAAATAATGTGAGATTTGGCAGTGAATATGATACACAGCTAGTAGTGGCATATAAACTGTTTGGATTTCAACAAATATTTCAATAGAAAGTAATCCAGGCATGCAAAGTAAAAAAAAAAAAAAAAAAAAAAGTGCATATTAGAGCCTAGACTAACTTACATAGATGATATTTAATATGTAATGCAGGTATGTGCTTGCATTTTTCACATGATTTAATACTTCAGAGATGGCATGAATGGGTAACTTATAAAAGCCTACCAGCATTTGGCTGAACAACCAAGAAACAAGTTCCTGTAACTTACTAAAGAAAGGTTGTGTCATGAGGGTATTAAACACTATGTAGAAACCATAACAGCAAAACAAAACACTGGAAAAGCATTACTAATTGTTGTGGTTTGAGCCATGACAGTGAGCTCAAAAGTGAGGGTAAAACAGGAACTTTTCTGAATGTGTTAATAAGGAAAAAATGTAGTTTGGTATATTTCACCAGGTCAAAAGCCTAAGCTTTTCAAAGAGGTCTAATCTGAAACAAAGACTTTTCATTTTAGACTAGTTTAATTAAAAGCAATAAAAAGGCCCATATTTCAAGTCACACTATATAAAATGAGGTAGCACTTCAATACAGTGGAGGGAAGTCAAGTTTCTTCATAACAATATATACTGAAGCTGTTATGCTGACTGCCAAGGAAAACCAGAAGGAAAGTTTTAATAGTGATGGTGGTATTATTATTGTTGTTGTTGTTATTATTATTATTATTATCATCATCATTATTATTATTATTATCATCATTATTATTATTATTACTACTACTACTACTACTTCTACTACTACTGCTACTACTACTATTATTTAGACAACAGTGTGAGAATTATTCTACCCATTTCTAAAATGTGTTAGGTAAACTGCCAAGTTGAAAATACAATGGAAGGAAATAGGGGAAAATGAGCAAATTAACTCAGAAGCACCAGGTGCTAGTGGAAGAGTGCCCCAGTCCCCTGCAGTCCTCTTAAATCCTGTCCCACTGTGAAGACACCTCCTGACTCACTGCTCTGCAGAAACATGGGGCAATGAGAGGTCCTATAGCGCTTATGCTTTCATGGTACATCAGACAGCTTCAGAACACCAAAGGGGCACAGAGGTGTGACAGAAGACAGTATATTATCAGAAGTCAGAGTGCATTAGTACATTATCAGGAGTCAGGAGGAGGGCACGGCAGGTTCTCCATCTCGGTGGGCCTGCCAGCTGCTCCTGAGGGAGGCAACAGGGTCTTTCCAAGAGTTGGGAGAAGGAAGAATGTTGAAGCAGGGAAGAAGTGGGTCTCTCAGATCAAACTGCCTGTAGCAAGCACATGAAGACCCTTGAGAAAAAATAGAGATCCTGTGACTACCTCACATGCTCCTCTTTGTTCCCACTGTGCTGGGAAATGCCCCTTGAAAGGGTGAGGCAGGAAACATACTTTCATGAGCTGGGTTGATGCTACAGATAAAGACACCTTGTCTTTATATTCCTGCCCTGACGCCTTTTGAACAGGAAGCAGTATCTGTCTCAACATATCTTTCAAGACAGAGGTTCAAAAGGGAGCCCCCAGTGACAGCATCCAGGCCTCCAACGGCCCTGAGGCACTGAGGCCTGCCAGCAGGTTCCTGGATGCTAGGCCTTCCTGCAGCCCAGCAGCAGTTTCAGGATGCGTAGCTGTTCTCTTGGCAAATGATTTAGCGAGCACTTCAGACCCTGACAAAAGTTATTTCCATCCTCGATACCAACAGCAATGACAGGCAATAATGACGCCACTTCAGGTTACAAGATTTGCAATATATATATATCTGTTCATAAATTATAGTAACATATGTAAGTAGCCTACCTCACCAAATCAGAGGAAATTCATAAAATAGTAGCTGTTGACAGTAATTTTGAATTGCATGTTCTACACTATGAAACCTGGTTTCACATTAGCACTTATTTCAAGTTTTTACCTGCTTGGTGGAGAAGACAAGGACCTCTGTAGATTTACACCCGAATTCATATCATGGTAATACGGCTGGCTCGGAAGCTCTCCAATTGGGAAGTTCACTCCAGTTCCCTGCGTTATGGGTGCTGAAAAACACATCATCGTAATGAGTCAAGGATAATCTTCTATCTTTTTAGCCATCTTTTAATTTTTCACACTGAGAAGAATATCAAGATGTTACTACATGTATCTAATTTTCTCAGTCTTGCAGAAACCAAGTACAAACAAGTTCTAGCAATGTTTATGTATCTAAAAAAGTGAATTATCTTCTCCCATCCTTAGCAATCCCTTAGCAGTTACGTAGACATCACGTATTTGTTGTATAACAGATAACCTGGAATTATCAATATGAAAAAGGTAACACAAATGTTGGCACAACATCTAACCTTCTGCAGAAGGACTTCTATAATGAATGAGGCAGAGTTTATAAGAACAGTTAAAATTATTTATTAAAGAACTGAAATAACTGGAAAGAACAAACTTGAGGACACACAAACTTCTTTCACCTTAAACTCTTTTGTATTAATAATAGCCTTCTGTGCTGACAGCATGTTTTGCCACCTCCTTTTTCTTTCCCCCAGTGCCACAGGTACTACTTTGCATATGTACACCTACACATAAACACACACACTCAGTGTTATCTTCACCTCCTTACAGAGTCTATGTACCATACATCTTGGCACTTCAAGAAGAAATTATACATTACATATTGTGGTGTATTTACCTTTGTTCACTGTCTGTGCATTGTGCATTTTAACTACCTTTGGCACCTAAAAGAATAATTGCATGTTGTGTAATGTATCTGAAGGTTTGCATTTTTCCTGACAGTTAAAGTACAACTCTGTTGCGGCTTGAGGTTAAACAAATGCATGGTAAGAAATCCCACAGAAACCACATGCTTTCAAGCTTATTATTAGAAGTATATGCTGTATAACAGCTGCAGAAGGTATGATTTCATAACATAACTACAATATTGATTCTTTTTTAATCTGAACAGCCTGATGCTTTAAAATGTATTTAACAACCTAACAACTAAATGAAAGCTGTATTTCGCACATCCTCAGCCTGCTAAAACAGCAAAACCATACCTTCAGCAAGCATAAAAAAGAATGTATCTTAACACTGCAGGATGGCAGTGCTCAGTATTTTGCTGAAGGACTTCACATAATTTTAATTGTGAAATATTAATTTCAGACCATAGCAAATGAAATGATACATGCATCCTAAGCCTCACTAAGTTAATTAAACTCCTCAAGCATCCTGACCTGGCATGAATTAACTCCTGTGCAAAATTTGGATGAACAGTTTTGGAAACTTGGGCCTCACTGGTTTTGTCCTCACCTCATTAGAAAAGAGATTTTTCTGGACCATTCAGTTATTATAATGTTGGTGTCATCACTGCAGACACTTCTAACTATAACTTCCAAGTATTCTTGTTTACTTCCTAATGAAGTCTTAAGAGAAATATTTTGATACGAAAGGGAGAAAAGAAGCATTCAGAAAGCAATGTCAAATGAAAATATACACTGGTTTTATGCCATACTATTATAGCAAATTCATAGATGTCAACAAAACAGATTTTCTTAGTTATATGCATTTTGGTTTTTCTTTCTGCAATAAAAGCTTCACCAGTTCTTTCATATTTATATTTTATTTTGCTTTTTTTTTTTTTTGTATTTTAGTGTGCATAACATTTCTGATGCTAAAGCAAGCCAATGTAATTAGAAATTCAATTACAGCCAATACGAGTAAAAGAAACACAAGCATATAATACATTAAGTTAGTCATCCTTTATATCCATGTTGTGATTTTTCTTTAAGAGCTACAAATTCAAAAACAAACTAAAATAATAATCAGATGGCTTAGCAGAATCCAAGGATGTGTAGGACAACCTTAAGTAGCAGCAAGACTAACAAATAGAAGGTTTTGTTATGTATGGTGATTTTATTGACATATCAGTCTATTAAGCTGTGCAGAGAGACACATAAATTGATTCAATCTTTAAATATCTGAAAGACAAAAGAAGACTTCTGTTTGTTTTATTACAAACACATGCAATATGAACTGTAATACTGTGGTCAAACATATCAAAATTGTGCATGGTTATAGGCATTTCCTATGAGTCTTACATCTAAGGGAGAAAAAAGCTTCAATAAAAAAACCTTCACTTCATTACAGCAGGCTTTGGAAATTATTAAATGCAAATGATAACTTACTTCTGGACACCCTCACAAGTTCTGACACGTTGAACACTCCAGATTTTACAAAACTGTCCTCAAGGTACACTGAAAAAGATCACAACACCATAATCAGTATAATGAGAAGACTAATAACTATAGGTAAGTCTATATACCAGCTAATAACAGTATCAACAGAGTCCCAGAACTGTAATACACAGACCAAAGGACACCGAAAGCTGATCATGGGATCTAATAAGAACTGATGAGGCAGAGATGCAAAAATTCTTGGAGCTGTGAAAAAGGAATTTTTTAATATGTGTATGAAAACAAGCAATACACAGAGTTTCCTAACTGACCATGCAGAATATGCCTAAAAAATAATTCCTTTCATTAGTATCTTCAGCTTCTAAGTCAGTATTAAACTAAGAACTGTATCAGCTGGACTAAGCAATTTCACCATACATCAGTCCTGTCCTCACAAACATTTCTGCTAAATAGTGACTTTACACTACCACCTCCATTACCAAATCATCAACTCTGAAGTATATGAGAGTTTTACTGTTATTTACAGTAAAAG
The DNA here is from genome assembly GCF_018691265.1 of Tyto alba. Classification (NCBI taxonomy): domain Eukaryota; kingdom Metazoa; phylum Chordata; class Aves; order Strigiformes; family Tytonidae; genus Tyto; species Tyto alba. The sequence continues at coordinate 38,153,641 of NW_024881318.1, forward strand.
CAGGAACTGGGCAAAACAGCTGAGCTATTCAGTGGGGTTTTTATATACATGCTGAATTATATATCTAGAAACCTATCTTTAAGAAACCATATATTATTGTTTTGTCTTATGTTTGCTTATGCTAAGATAAATGTGTATGATATATTTTTCCCTGCTGTGAAATTCAGGCACAAATTGGAGTACAGCATTGTTGGCATTCCTACTGTAATGTCAGGGCTGTGATGTCACCTAATCTCAAATTCTGTCAATAGATTACATTTACCAAGAACAATATTTAGATCTATACTTGGGGCACATTACTGCTCCAACAGTATTACTTTTTTATTTGTTTTCATGTGAGACAATGCGCTAACAATTTCTTACAGTGGTTTCTCTAGTTTCTTTTCTGAATTAACACAGTTTTTTTTTTCTTTTGGAAATACAGTCTCAATTTGCCGTTCCAAATGTTTGAATGAGTAAAAACACTCTAAATGTCACTAGCAAAAACAAACAAACAAACAAACAAATAAAAGGTGCACCGACTGCAATATTTACTGATTTGGAAAACAATGGTCCAGTACTATTCTCTTCAGCTTTCTTTCAGCAATTACTGCTTTCATCTTCAAGTAATTTAAAAAAACACTGCCACTATAATGAGAAAAGTAACTGTAAAAGCAGTAGACGTCACTTGAGAGATCTGTTGTTGGTACATCTGAGGAAATCTCTACTTACTTTTCAGGTCAAACAAGGAGAGCAGAGGCAAAAAGAATGATTTTCACTGCTTACTATCAGTCTTATGGACCCCTAGAGCCACATCATCCAGCATCTCTGATATTATTTATCAGTGGAGGTATAAACAATGCACCTGACAACTCAAGCTGAAAAAATGTCAATGTATCTGATGGAGCACATTTCCTGACATCTCTGTTACACTGTTACACCTACAAGCAAATGTCAGTCTTCCCCGTCTGAAAAACCACCCCAGGAGTAAGTGCAGTGGGTGTGCAGAGTACCATAGGCCTGTGGGATCATCCCAAACAATGTTATGCCAATGTCATCATCTTCTCATCTCCCAGTCAATGTCACTTAATACAATCTCCCTTCATGGTTTTCCTTCTACTAGTAACTCTGCAGGTCTCCCACTCTTTTCACTTCCTTTTACATTCCTCTCCCTCATTTTCAACAGCTTCTCTCTATATCCACTACTTTTTCCTCTCAATATTGTCCTTCACCTGGATGTTTCAGGTCCCTCAGCAACCTTAATCATCTCCAGTTTCTAAGAACTAAGAGCCTTTCTCTTTCATCTCTTGCACTCCTTCTCCATGTTTTTTGTGTAGATGAAAACATGACATGGCTTCTCAAATATTTATTTCTTTATTTGACAGAACTTGGAATAACCATATAATAAAAAATCGCAAAGAGTTTATGTTTCCGTTTCTGCTTCTTCCTCAGATTTCATCTTTTAACCCAAGAATGAGCAAGCTGGATGCATGCTAATAATTCCTCCAACAATGGCAATCGCCTTTCTCTGATTATTTCCTCCAGCAGGAACAGTCTGCAGTAGTACATGGAAGGGAGATTTCCAAAGAACAATTTGGTTCCTTGATTTTACTTGGCCTGTAAGTGAAGTGTGGCTTAAAGCCAGTGTACAAACACGCAGACAGACAGCTCTGGAGCTGGTAATGAGACAAGATTGAACTTCTCTGCTGCTTACCCAAATACCAGTACTTTGTAGCACAACTGCTCTCATTCAAGTCAGACTATTTGAGAGGGACTTTACCCAAGTGTACATTAGTCAAGCTATCCTTACAGTGAGAACAAGCCTCAAGGCTCATATTAAAAACAGACAATGCCCATGTAGGATTTTTTATGTAAGAACACAGATGTATACATGTGTAAGGACACACACATAGACACACCTGTTTAATCATCACCCTCCGCTCATGAATTCTTACTTTTTCTCACTGGCAATACTGAGAATACCTACATAACATAACATTCTCTCCTTGTGAAAATGAAATGGGAAACAGGAAAAAAATCTGCCATGGAATGATACCACTGTTTATCACCTCCTCACAGAAGGATGAATTGTTGACTGATGGATCACTGTCTTTCAGCCAGGTTTCCCCCTGACTTGGATGGTCCAAAAATAATGACACCTACAGATATATTCAAATACTTTGCCTGGCATTAGGAAAGAGAGGGAAACTGCAGCTATTGTCATCCTCAGTCAACTTAAAAAGCAGCTTCATTTTTTTCTCTATGTAATGTCACAAAATATTATTTAAAAATTGACACAGTATGTCCCAGGCACTGAGCAACCTCATCTTGAGCCTTAAGTTCTAACAGAGAAGGTGAGTTCCAGTGGTGCTTCCGAGTGCAGAAAAATAAAGACAGTTATTTTCAGTGCCAGGACCAGTGGACTTCAACAGTTTTAACTAGTTAGGAAGACAATCCATGGTGGGTATGTTACAGAACTGTTCTTGGCTCCCAGCTATGTAATAGGAAAATGCTCTGTGCCATTAAACTGCTGTAATTTGTTGCAGAAACATGCCTGCTACATATGATAAAGGATAAACAGCACGACTGTATGCAGCAGGACAGCAGTATAGGACATTTTGACTTTATGGTGTGAGACACTGCCTTTTTACCTTGTGAAGCTCATCTCCCTGTTGAATAAGAGAAGAGCTAACATCTATATTCACATTAGTACACTGCATGCAAAAAAAAAAAATATGTGGTGATACTCCATCCAGTATAGGTCTTACTGTTTTTTTGATTAAAAAGCCTTCAATTAGTATTCTTGGTGTGTGCTTCTGATCTATTCAGTACAGAAACTAGCACACTTGATAACAGTCTATTGTTATGTTCCTCATAGAGGATTTATTGTATCTTTTGATGGTCACGATCTTTGCTGTCTTATTGTTCAAACCTAATATAAACACTGAGTATTACCATTTACTAAAACTCATCTCACCTGAGAGATGACACTCTGAAATGCATTTCACTAATTGTCATTCTTAAAAATCTGAGTTCTACAAAAATAACATTTCTGCCAAAACCACCATAGTGCAATTCTGTATAGAAATGCAGTAACTTCAAAAACTCATAAATAACAGTGGGGTTTTTTCTCTATTTCCTTTCAGTTTTTGTATAGTGTAAGTATAAAATCTGCCCTCTCTCGTTACCTTTTTTACAGAAGACTCATTTCTAAAAAGTACATTTTCCAAACAATACTACAATGACCAGATCAGTGCCATCAAGGATGAAAGATAAACAAGTTAAGCCAAATTCAGTTCTGATCAAGCTCCCCTCATGCAATGAGTAACAGGAGAAACCTTCCGTAATACTGATGTAGAAGTTTGTCCTGGGTTTGAGTGAGTGGTAGGTTTTTTTTGGTACCAGGGAAGGGAGTTACAGGGGTGGCCCACTGTGAGAAGTTTCTGAAAGCTCCCCCAGCTCCAAGTCAGCTCCACCTCTGCACCAAGGCTGAGCCAATCAGCTGTACCACTGCAATAGCGTATTTAAGAAGAGACCTGGTGAGGAAGAGTTGCTGCAGCTGCATAAACACCAAGGTCAGTGGAGGAACGGAGGAAGAGAGGAGGGGGGAGGTGTGCCAGAGCAGAGACCCCCCTGTATCCTGTGGCGAGACAGCAGGGTGGCCCCCCCTGCCACCCATGAAGATCTACGGTGGAGCAGACACTGAGTTATGGCCTGTGAGGGGCCTTGTATGACCAATTAAGGTGGCTGTACCCAAAGGAGGCTGGGACTGTGTGGGAGGAAGCAGCCCCCACTGTTGTAGTTCAGTGCTGGGAGGATTGCAGCATGTGGGGGTGTCCCACACTGGTGCAGCTCAGGAAGGGCTGCAGCCCGTGAGAGGGACTCACGGTGGAGAAAGTTTGTGGAGGACTGTCTCCTGTGAGAGGGGGACCAGGCTGGAGCAGGGAGAAGAAGGTCCAGAAGTTCCACCCCCACCAAAGACAGAAGAAGTGGCAGCACTGACTACACACACACACACACACCCCATTCCCTGCCCCTGCACCACTGGGGGAGGAGGCAGAGTTATCAGGAGCAGAGCTGAGCACGGGAAGAAGGGAGAGGTGGGGGGAAGGTGTTCTCAAGCTGTGGCAATGCTTCTCACTGTCCTACTCTGTTAAGTAAGTGGTGGTGTTATTAGTGTCTGTAATAAATCTGCATTCTTTTTTGATTCCCCTAAGGAGTCTGCCTTTTGCCCATGACCATAGTAGGTGATTTTCCCCTCCCTGCCCTATCTTGAATCCCAAGCCTGCCTTATTTTTTCCTTCTCATCGCTGGGGGGGAAGGGGAAGTGAGCAGCTGCGTGGTGCTCAGTTGCCTTCTGAGCTCAAACCACGACAAAGTTATTCCGTCCTAGTCCTTATATATCTTCCACTCTATTCCCATGTTTTCCCTTCAAGAGTTGAGTTACAAGTATAGCTTTCAACCATGGTAAGACTTAAAATGGATTAAAAAAAAAAAAAAGTTGTTTAAACCTACTGAAAAAATATTTTCAGTTTGCACTAACATGTACTGTAAAGGGCTTGTTCTCACATTACTTAAAAGATTACCAGTGACGTCTGGCTTTACAAATCTTTAACCAGCCTTTCTATGTCTTCTGATTTAATTGTACTTTTATGAATAGAGCACCTGTTTATGTTCTGCTGCATATTGACTAGTGCCAAAACATAAAATTACTTCCTGGTATCACTAAATTTCTAGTTTTTTCACTGAGACAGCCTTGATTTTGAGCAACTTATAAAACAGCAGTAAGGGTCCAATCAGTGAAGGAAATTATTTGTATTACTGTACTTTTATTTCTGGATCTTTAAAAAGAGAAATTATATAGCAATAGATTTACTAGCGGTGGGACAGGTTCAACATCAGGAGCTACTGTAGGAGAAAGGCTGGAAGCTTCAGCCTGGTGTACAAAATACTAGCAGAGAGACATAGTTTGACTTCAATGTATGCAATGTAATGTTCTGGATGCTCCTACAGGTTTTCTTGACTTCTGAAACTCCTACAATTAAAGAGTAAATAATTTCATTGTACAGCTTCATTTTAGTCTGTAACAACTGACTTGCTAAGGATCAGCTCTTGCTGCTCTCTGCAATATCTAATTTCTACAGGAAGCTCTTTAATTTCAGCAGGAATCCTAGTGGCATACAGCTACTATTCATGGTCAGAACAGGTAGTGAAAAATTAGTCTTACACTGTTTATAGTGACATATAGTCAGCAGACTTGCAGTTTGTTTTCTTATTGCATGCATTTTGCAGCCAATATCTTAAAAATAGTACCAGAAACAGGTTTCCACTGAATCAGAATTTTTTAAAGGCAGTTAAGGGTGAATAACATGAGCCAAGGAGTGACACAGAAGATTTCAGTGATTAAGTCATTTGAAACAGCTGAACCACGGTCTGTCCAGAGAATATGGCTATTTTGGTTACTGCACGATTGCCTCCAGCCTTGTTGCATACCCATGATTTGTTTTGATTTTTTTCCTGAAAGTTGCAATGATGTTGTAACTGGGACAGGAAACAAACATGTTGCAAAAAGATCCCCTGACTCCATTGAATGTTTTAGCACAATAAGGAACTAAGAAGCTGCCTGTGTCATTTTCTAAAACAAGTAAGATTTTCAATATTCTCAAGTTAATAACCAGAAATAAAATATCCTTCAATGCTGCAGTAAGTTGAAGAAGTAAACATCTGGTTTAATGGACTCTGGAATGCATGTACTGGAATCCAAGAAGTGAGTTGCCCCAAAACCTAGCAAGAAACAGAAAGGGTAACTAACACAAATGGACACTGACTTCCAGAGGGTCTCAGGTTATATACAAACTACAGCCAAGATTTAAAAACAGTTGGGGGAGATGCTTTTTAACAGCTATAGGACAAACAGGTACCAAAAAGGAATTTTCTGGTGCCAAAGCAGGTTTCTGGAATTCTGTTAACATAGGAGTTTTCAGTAAATTCTTGTTCTGTGCAAGCTTTGAAGCAAAAAACATTGCACTCATTGTTAAACACAATGGAATCAGAAGCAAACATGACATCAGAAGTGATCACAGCATCACTTATTTACACAGTAGGTTCATAAAAAAGGATAGCCAATGCTAACAAAATTTCAGAAGTAATCCTAAACCAGTAGATAGTAGCAACTACCCACACCAAATTTCAAACTAGCATGTAGGGCCAAAAACTCTTGCTCTTGAAAAAAGGGACTGTACAACTTATGCAGGTTTCTGATTGTCAAGATAGCACAGCTGTGCACTGCCCCCAGAATGCCCCACCTGGCTCAGGGCTGACAGGCTGATGAGGAAGAGCATCACCTCTCAATCACTAGCATTACTAATTCATAGAGCATTTGGGAAAAGGAGAACTCCACAGAAAATCAAGCCCTGACCAAACCCAACCCTGTTTTATATGAAGATCACTATCTGTGATGGCATGGCTGCAGGCATATGGAAAACAGCAAGCATTTCAGAATATCCACTCCCATGCTGAAAAAGTGAGGTGAATATATGTTTGTTTAAATATGATTCTGGCTGAATCCCCAAACTGCTACTATGCCATCATTGCAGCCATAAGAAAAGCTGCTTATAATGATGAGGCCAGAGAATATCTCTTCTGTTCCTATTAACTAGGGGGCTAATTCCCCACCCACAAGAGGGTAACTTGCAATACAGTAAAATAATGAAACCATCTGTGTTCTGAGTCATGCAAAACTCAAACACATTTGCTTATTGCACTTCCAGAAGAGAGCAAAGTTTGATACCACATTACTCTTCAGGAGTTATTTCTGAAACTACACACTCTAAAACTCAAAACTTAAATACTTCTAGCTAAAATAGTCATATATAGACAAATTTATTACACATTTCTTACGGCTTGATCAAAAAATAATGTTCTCCTTATGGCTGTTAGCCCATATGAAAGTGCAAAAAAGCCTCTGGGGCTCTACAGCTGCAAGAGGAATTTGCATATTGAGAGATAGGTGAGGCTGGTTGCAAGCTTTTTGGTAACACCTACTTTAATTAGGAAAAAAAAAAAAAGAATAGATAGTGATTTCACTTAGGTCTTCTTTGGAAATGGTTCCCAGAATAAAATTTCTGGTGAAGATAGAAGGCGAAAACCAATTCCAGAGCAGTGAGGCTGGGTCTGGGGATTCACATACCTATGCCTCATTCAGATTAAGGATCTTATCACTAGATGAATTCCCTGACAACATATCATGGGTTACTGTGGAAGAAAGACAAAAGGAAACAGTGGGGAGGAATGAAAGGTGTAGAGACGGTTTCTCAATCTCTCTGCTAAAAGTGTGTCACTCTATATAAATAATGTAATATTTATCAGAACACAGGCTCAAACCTGAGTCATCTGCATTCCCTATTCAGCCCTGACTGACATTATAGCGTCTGAAAAATTTTTATGAAAATATACCTTGGACCAGCTAAAGTGGAGTAAATTCTAACATGAAAAAAAAACTAGCAGGTCTTACTTGCTAGGAAACATAGCTCTAATAACCTCTGAACTGAACTGCTTGGATAAAAGCAAAAACCTGAACACACTTGTGTTGCCTCACCAGTGAGGTTCATAACTGTCTGTGTCAGGATGGTTAGGTTTCCTTTGCACCTCCTGAAAAGTTATCTTTTGTATTCTCCAATGCTGGACAAGAATAGCTCTGAAACACTGAAGGGATCTATACAAGAAAAGACTATTCTAACTCCTTCGAGAAGTCAAAAGATGAAGGACATGAAGCACCAGTAGGAACTGGTATCCACTCCCTCAGGTTTACAGTTCTCTTGATTTCTCAAATTATAATCAACTATCTATACTATCTTATTGTCATATTAAGATAACATTTTACTCTATCAGTATTGCTATTTCTTACTCTTATTTTAGTAGCTTAAGAAGACTGTGTTCAAAGATTTGAGCAACATGGCAACAACTGGATACAACAATGTTAATATTGGTGTATAAATAAATCAAGTCTGCCAAGCAGCAATTTCACACCAATGGCAGGTAGAAAGTAACCTTATTAATGTCAAACAGTTGTAGCCAGCAGAAAGTAAGTAAGGGAACGAAATAAAAGCAGAACAAAACCCAGAGAAGGAGAACTGGCTAGTAAGGATTGTATCACTGGAGACCAAATTGTTATGGCTGGTGTCAGTATCATTAGCTTACTATTAGTTCTAGCTAATAGTAATTTTTACATACCATCATAACTTTCTTACGCCTAACAGATGAACTTACTGAAAGATCACTCCCTCTGTCTTCAGTATATATCCTCCCACACCTTTGCAGGTATTTCAAAACACACATTAAAGAAGGCTATTTTTTTAGATTTTCTCAAGCTGTACAAAAGACCTATGGGACTTGCAGGGAGCAAATAATATAGCATTACACCAAAATTGACACACTAGGTCTCCTTCAACAGCCTGCCTTCAGCAGTAGCCCTGAGTAGATGCCTAGTAGAATAGTAAGACACGTGGCAGGCCTAAAGTACTTCGGTTTGGTTTTTATTGACTGATAGTGTCCAAGGATCCAAGTATTTTCAGTTTTAAAACTTAATCCAAGTGTGCCTCTATCTGTTTAGTCACCCTCAATAGATCCATGGACATGTCCATTCCTTCCTTGAAACTTTTAATAGTTAGCACTGTGCTAGCATCATGTACACTTTTAAATTCCAGTAACTTAATGGCTGATGCAGACAACAGGAGTGTTCAAACTCTTCTCTTCTTCCAGTTCAGTTTAGTTCAGCTCATCTATCTGTCTGTAACCTACTTAATCCCTGTCAAGAGGTGGCTTTTAAGACCCATCACTCAGAAAAGCAAGTTTCATTCTTTAGAAATAAAACAGATGAAAGTCATTGAAAAATAAAACTTAAAGGAGGATATCCCTGGATCTTGCTACAAAAGCTACATACCACTTTCACCATAAGCTACACCATCTTAATACTATATTATGCTATCAAAGTATTCAGTGTATTTTTAGGAACGTATTGTAAAGAATTCCAGCAAGTGTTCTTAATGTTCTTTTGTTTGGCAAGTGACATTACCCTCCCTCCATGGTTAAGACGGCAAATTACCAGACACCCTAAAGAATGCAACAGTCTAGCCAAACCTAGAAAAAAACACTTTTAACACCAGCAGCCTCGCCAGCTACCACTCAGTTTCCAATCTCCTCGTTCTTGGCAATGTCTTTGTGAAGGTAGTGGCATCCAAAAGCTAACAGCACCTATCCCTTGCCAACGCCCTGGCTCCTTGACATACAGGGCATCAGACCAAAACATGATAGAAGAACAAACCCTCTTGGCACTGCCAGTCCACATGCTCCTGGCCTGGGACCGAAAACAAACCTCAGAGTGGATATCCTCTGGGGCTCTGACAGGAGTGACTGGCCTGGTTCTAATAATAAGACTCAGGTGAAGCTTAATAAGAAAGAACAGGACAGCAGTTCTTTTCCCAGACAAGTTGAACAGAGTGCAACTCTCTCATTCTTCTGCACAGCCCCAGATGTCTTGTATTCTACAGTCCCACAAACCTCAACCCTTTCTCCCTGACAGTTTAACCCCAAGACAGTATCACACAGGGAAGCTGAATGATGCTAGAAGTTCATGTATCCTCAAATAGACAGATGACATTCAATTATGTCTCTGTCTCTGCTTAAATTAAGGGTTTCAAGGGAAACAAGGCACAGCTTCCATTTTCTGTCCCCACTTGGCAGCAGATAAAGGAATAATACTGCCAACAGTGACTCCAAAGCGTGAGAAAGTGTTATACTCAAATTTCAAGCAGAATGTTTCATGACAAAACCAGCAACAGATTTCTCTGCCCTCTATCTGCCTCTGCCTTCTGGGACATGGGAGTTTGTCAAACACTAGGATATCTGGTCTTGTCCCACACAGCTACCAAAAGAATATAGCTCATCTGGTGCCCTCCCCAAGGTGCTGTTGCTGGCAGCAAGACTACTCCTTGATGGAGTAGCCTGGGGTTGAGACTGAGGGCTGGTGAGACTGGGCTTACTAGAGGATGTGATGTTCACTAGTGAAATATGTACTTCTAGCTTACTCTTCCAAATGCTAAATGGTACTTTAAAAACAGAATTGTAAAACAGGTTGAAGGTGAGTTTCCAGACCCTGTCTTCAGTCTCCCAAACCTAGAGGCTACAAAGGATCCTTCAAAATGACCAGGTGTCATGCATTCAGGATTTCTTGCACTCACAAACAGAGATATTCTAAAACAAACATAAAAGCTCTACAGCTAAATGCTCCAAGTTCTACAATATTGTCATTATCTGTGAGGAAATATTTCAGGCTTGTTTTAGGTGTAAATTTGATGTTTGGGGTTTCTAAATCACTATCCTACATAATTTATGTCACATATTTAATAAAGAAATAAAAGCCTAATCATAACATCCCACACAGTTTGGAGAGAAACATCATGGAAGTCTCCAGTCAAAAGTGATTTCAAGCCTGCATCACTCCTTGCAAAAAAAATCACATTAAAAAAAATCACCTGAAAAAGTGCTTACCACATTATTTGACTTGTTCTGCCCTCATATCTCTAAAATATATCTCCAAACTTCCAGTATATGTTTCTGGTTTTGACATTACAGGAATATGGCTTTTGCTATAATGACCTGTGATGTTTCTCTCACTTTTGAGTATTCATATGCAACACATGTGACATATTCCACCACATGTAGAGAATACTTTGATCATACAGAATCACAGGATGGTTCGAGTTGGAAGGTACCTTAATGATCATCCAGTTCCAACCCCCTGCCACAGGCAGGGACACCTTCCACTAGACCAGGTTGCTCAAAGCCCCATCCAACCTGGCCTTGAACCCTCCCAGGGAGGGGGCAGCCACAGGTTCTCTGGGCAACCTGTGCCAGTGCCTTACCACCCTCACAGTAAAAGAATTTATTCCTAACATCTAATCTAAATCTACCCTCTTTCAGTTTAAAACTGTTACTCCTCATCCTATCACTACAAACAATGATAAAGAGTCCAAAACTGTACAGCCACAATTCAGGCTGTTTTCCCTAATGTTTGGACAGATCCAGAAAATATTCATGTATGTGTAACAGCCCAGCATCACACAATTATTTCTTGGTTAGACTGTGGTTCATTCTGCATTTGGATAAAACAGCAAACTGAGTTAGCTGCATCTTATTTCAGAAAGACACTTCTTCTGAGAGCCAAAACGAGAAGATACAGAATGTTAGTGGTGGTAGAAGTCACTCCTTCCTCATTAAGAAGTAACAGTATGTCTTTCACACTAGTTTGTCTTACCCCAATATAATTCATGAAACAACAAAGTTTTAGACGATTTCCTATCACAGTCCAATTGTTTAGAAGGATAACTCCATGAAAATACAAAGAACCTTTTGTCTGAACAGTCTGGAATGGCAAAGTCTAGGCTTGATTTTCTCTTGAATTTTTATTTTTAGAGAATCCTGAAAGGACTGTTTACACTGACATTTCAAAAAATATTCCAAATGTCACTAGCATGATCCATTAACTACATGTTCAAAAACTTCTCTGAGCTGATATGAAAAATATAAAAAATGAACATATTTGCATTTTATAATGCATATATAAAATAAAAGAAGCTGGTAGCTCAGGTTACAGACTTCAGAAGTAGGTCAGTTGTGTTTTGTCTGTGATAAAAGAATAATTGTAGCATTTGAAGACTTTTACAAAAGTAAGTTACTTGGGATCTTGTCTCCTTACTCTTCTGACCATCCTCACTTACAAAATTCTAAAAATATGAACTGAAAGAAAAACTCCTTAGTTTAAATGAATGTTCATGAAACTACAATTGACACATTACCAGGTTAAAAGAACTAAAATAATCACAGCTTGTCCTGATTATATGTACTTACCAGTGCAAAATAGGTTGCTGACCAATTATGCTTTCTTTAACTATTAACAGTAGTATCTTTGTTCTCAAACAATGTTAGATGCACATGTTCTGGAACTTATATTTACCTGGTGGACTCTTGGCAGGATCATTGTGGCTTGGACTTCCTGGTTGTCCAGAATCTATAAAGAAATTAAATAAATGTTTTACTAATATGTTTTGAAAGTATCTCACAATCTTTTAATACCCTCCTTCAGTATTAAACGAATACTTAACTTTGCTCTTTAAAGGTAATTTTCCTGACTTTCTACATGAAGTTACTATTGAACAAACACACTATATGTAACCCATTTTATGCAGAAGCAGAAACATTATGAAAGATGCAATGATCCTAATAAAAGGACTTCATAGATCACTGAATAAGGACAAGAGAGTCATTCAGGTAAAAACTCAACACATCTACAAGGGTATCTTTTCATTCCCTGTCCCTCCATCTCCCAAATACAATATTGCATAATCAGCAAAGCAGAAGTAGTTTCTTCTCAGGCAATGACCAGAAAGACATACTGGACCAAGCAACTAATGGTGTTTACAGTTATGAGTGCTGTTTCTTTATCCTTTCCTTAAAGCACAAAGGCATACACTGCTTCCAGTCTCAGGACTGCACTGAAGATATGACGGTCCATTTTAATACAATATAGGCTTTGTTTTCCTTGTCTGTGAGAATTGCTGTTGTGAAATGAAGATTATGTAACATAAAAACTAACAAAACCCAAACCCTGTAGACTTCAAAGAGTGTTCTTTTCATGATACATGCACCTAATGAATCTAGAGTATGCAATTTCATGTTAATACACTAAATAATTATATCCCTATTCATAAAAGAAGATGCTTTTAAAACTATCTGCTTTTTGCTGTATTCCCATAGTAACAATATAACAAAACCCTTCTCCACTGCAAGAAATTGTTATTAACAAAGTAAAACATGACAGACACTCTTGTATGCAAAGAGAATAAAAAATTAAATGAAGCACAATCATTTGTTCTTATAGGTTTAGGTATCTAAAGATATAGGTATCTAAAACAGAGCGGTGCTACTATCTGAATAAAAAATATCAATTTTTTAAAATGTAGCAGTGCTTGTTGGTAGCATAGAACCACCAAAATATTGCATCACAGCACTACAGAAATTGCTGTTGGCAAATGGACCCCAGAAGGAAGTCAGACTTCTTGAATGCATTGCTGCTTTACAGTGTCCAAATCAAAGAAAAAAAAGACAGAAAAGGAGAAGACTACAAATCAGCAAATACTTCCTTCAATCCCCATCACTTCTTCGTAAAGCCAATGTAGCCCTAAACCTAGAATGAAAGATTCCCTCTACCTCCTACAAGAAGGTCACTGAAATCTGTTACCACCAGTTATGTAGCTCAAGCAAACATAGCTTGACACACACGACTCTCAAGTGGTTTAAGATAACACGAGCTTGATGCTACAGAAGACATTATCTGAGATGGAAAGTCATTTCACAGTTCAAGTTCTACTGAATTCATCTGAATTACGATTGTCACAGAAGACAAGCCTATGGAGACCTACCAAAGTACTGGAAGACCGATGTACATGTGAAACCCGGTTCAAATAGTATTAAAAACGCAACTAAATTTTCCAATACTGAATGAAATCACTCTTGTACACGTTGGATAGTTAATTTCACATGAAATTTCTTCTGTCTTCTTCAGCTCTGGGCAGGAAGAATGAAGGGCAGATCTGGATTCTGCACATCCCATGGTTTGGGCACTTGGCTATTCTTAATGAGCCCCACTGTAGGGCATAATATGTAGCCATTCAGTATGCCTGTTTCTTTTCATGACAAGATACAGTGCATTCCTTTAAAAAATCAAATCAAGTTAATCTGAAAACTCAATCAGCTACAAGAAATGCTAAAAATATGCTTCTCTGCATATGGACCTTTATATGGACAACCGTCCTTCTTCCTGTGTTGCAATGGGAAGGTTCACCCTGCAGGGGGTGAACTTTAATATTCTTCTAATAGGCATTCTCTGCTTCTGCAAACCATATGTATTATTATTTAAATTAAGATTATCAGAGAGAACTGATTTTACACAGCAATGGTCTGCATGTAGAACTACTGCAGATGTGTGTCTAAATTAAGTGTCAATTTGGTAGCAGATGCACTCAATAAAACTTGGACAGTGCAGCTTGAGGAACGCAGAGGTATAAACTGGATTAATGAGACCTGGCAGAAGATAGTCTTTGAAGTTTTCTACTGTTAAAATTCACTAAAATATGCACAAAGAATATATTTTTAGCTCTTGCAAGCAATTTGCCTTTACTGCTACTTTCTCACTGTCAACACAACTACTTTATGGATCCAGGATTTAAAGATCGATGGAAGTTTCAACATTTTTTTTTCATATTATAATAAGATAACCTTAACAAATAATTTTCCAGCTATAGGGATAAGCAGTTAGCTAGATATTATAATTTGACAGTCAAACTTAACTTTGCTTTATGTTAACTACTTATCAGTCATGATTTTTACAGATTGATTCTCACAGTGTTTTGAGCAGTACATGCTACTAACATACTCACCAGCAGGGTCTCAAAGATCTTGAGAAAGCAATGAATTATTGTAAGCTGATTATGAGGAGCAACTTTTCTAACCCTTCACTTAAAGCAGTTGAGGAAGCCAAGAAGTCTATTCTGCATGAGAGTATCAACCTATGTAACTCTGCACTTAATGTGCACAGAAATATCTCATTCTCAGAATGAAAGACACAGACCTGAGATGGCCTGTGACAATCCTATTCTCTTACCAGTGTCAGTAACTATAAAGCACTCTCCTGACTTGACTGAGTGCAAATAGCATTGCAAAGTACAAGAGAACCATTATCTTTATACAAATAAACTATATGAATAACTTAATTTATAAGCAGAACACTGAATGAAAGGAGACATTGGAGCAATGCTCTCCTGAAAGAGGGAGTAAGAGACACTTTTAGAAAGCCACAGAAACTAAGGAAGCAAAAGACACATTAAGGCACTTTTAGTCTTTCTTTGTCCTCATCTGCACAAGATCATTAATTAAAAAGATGAGACCTGGATTTAAAACTTACAGGCTTTTCTTCCAGTGTGATGGAGAAAGACATAAACCAGACTCATTGTATGTCTAGCTGACTTTGCACTGAATTTTCCCATCAAATAATTCTGTGAATTTAAAAAAAAAAAAAAAAATGCTTCCTAAGCTAATAGTTGTAAGCAACGCTATACAACTAGTAATAAATAAACTCCATAATGTAAATGTGCTGAAACTGGAACTTTCAACATTGTCATTTAGGTAGCTCCCAACTGTAAGTTTCCTTAGTTTATTATTCTTCTTTGTGTTCTTTTTGTTTGTTTAAAAAACTTTCTTCTCAAATTTTACTGTCAATGTGCTTTTCCTGAAAAAATTCTTGCTCACAGATCTTAGAATTACTTTTCCTTATTTGCTACAGAGTAAAGCTCACCTACACATACCATTTCCACAGGATGGCTTTCATATGCACCTCGTAACTACAGTGAGTGTACCTTCTGCTCTGCTTTTCTTGGTGCTGACTGCTCTAACAGTCAGTAGCTGATGCATTGATAGGTTATTGCCCTATACTGTACAAGGAATTTTGCTTTTAAGGCTCTCTGCATTAGCATAATGTTGAAGGCCTTGAAAACAAATAGAGGCAGAATCTGTAAAAAGAAAAAGTACCTTCCTGAGCCATGTCTTAGAAATAAGCAGATTCTCTACAGGTGTCATACTAATCAAATAAATTTCCTCAGTGGTTTCAATGAACACATTTCACTTTTCATTTGCCATAGGCTAGGAGACAGCCTTTGCACTCAGTTAATCTCAGTTGACAGACACTAATTTAATCATTCACCAGCATGTAAATATACCATTGTTCTTTGATAGTCCATGATTTTGGTACAGGGGAGGATAAAGGACCAGAGAAACGTGGCACCATGTATCAGTTTGATGTTGTTCAAGCCTTCACATACCTATACAGCATCTAACTTGATGAATGACAGTCAGTACCATGAACAAGAATCACAACCACCTCTCAGACTGTCATCCCTTAGGATTACTTTGACACCTGACATCACAAACTTGAGGCAAATGGTTATACCCCTGAAAATCACAGACTCACAGGACACCCCATTCTGGTGGAGACATGGGGAGGTCTTCAGTTCCAGCCCCTGCCCAGCGAAGTCTCACCCATGGGATCAAACTCGACTGCTCAGGGCTTTACAAAGTCAGGGCATGAAACACCTCAAGGATGGAGACAGCTCAACCTCTTTGGGCCCCAGATCCACTTCTGGGCTGTCTTCATGGTGAAAAGACTTCCCAAATCAACTCCCCATCTTTCAAAGACTTTCAGAACATCATTATGGTAGAAAAGCATTCATGGAAACAAAAAAACAAGATATCTCCCTCTCCTCCAAAGTGAATAATGTGATCAAAAAAATCTATAAAGCAAATAAATAATTTCATATGTGTACTTTAAATCATTACCATTAATTATTTTCCTAATTTTACTACACACTTACCTTCTACTATCTACATTATTTTACCTTGGCATAGTAACTGACTGGATTGATAAAGTTCCCAAATGCTTTTCTTGATTTCATTGTGCAAAAGCAATGTCCTTCATTGTATATTATTTCTGTATCTGATGACACTGAATTATTGTAAAATTTTATGAGCATTATTCGCACCAACTCTAGTGATACAACAGTTTGTTTATGGTTTAAGCAAGCTAAAGGTGTTTTATCGTATTAAGTATCTGTTGAAATGATGCTATAAATACGGACATGGCATTGGTGCAAGTGTCACCCTTGTTTTCTTAAGTATGTTAACTTGAGGGGGGATTTATTTTTCACATTTTCATAGACCGCTACACTTAATGGAAATAGTTCCCCTGAAAATTCTGGCTCCCTGGATTTGTCTGATAAAATGCTCACCCCCACCACTTTCTTTGTTAGAGCACAAGTCCTATGAGAAGCAGCTGAGGGAAACAGAGTTGTTTAGTCTGAAGAAAATGAGGATGAGGGGAGACTTTATCACTCTCTACAAATACCTGAAAGTAGGTTGTAGTGAGGTGGGTGTCAGTCTCCTCTCCCAAGTAACAAGTGATAGGATGAGAGGAAATGGTCTCAAGTTGCACCACGGGAGGCTTAGATTGGATATTAGGAAAAATTTCTGCACCAAAAGGGTTGTCAAACTTCGGAACAGGCTTCCCAGGGAAGGCGTTGAGTCACCATTCCTGGAAGTATTTAAAAGATGTGTAGATGTGGCACTTAGGGACATGGTTTAGTGGTGGATTTGGCAGTTCTGGGTTTACAGTTGGACTCAATCATCATAAGGGTCTTTTCCAACCTAAATGATTCTGTGATTCTATACCCCTGAAGATACATGGTATGAACCACAGTTCACACAAGGAGGAAGCAGCATCTCAAAAAACAAGTAGTGTTTCACTATGAAAGACATGTTTGCAGGATGAAGCCTCACATCTTTCCCAACATTATATACTCTGTTAGTAATATGCATTCGTGACACCCAAACTGAAACCCTCCACAAGACAGAGGGAGTGCCTTCTTTGTAAAATGTCATTATGCTACCCTTATTCTGCAAGGATTTCCTCTGTGTTCACCAAGACTGCAATCTGGTACAACGCTATTGCACTGGATAAAGTATACAAGGCTCTAGCCCTACAAGTTTCTAATGTGCTTGGTATTCATACAGATGGTGATAAATAAG
This sequence comes from Tyto alba, assembly GCF_018691265.1. NCBI lineage: Eukaryota > Metazoa > Chordata > Aves > Strigiformes > Tytonidae > Tyto > Tyto alba. The sequence goes on from NW_024881318.1 coordinate 38,171,311, forward strand.
CAGGGTAGAGAACTGAAGTTAGACATTTAAGTGCAAGTCATGGGGCAGTGGCACTGGCTCCAGACAACATTGCACTGGCAAATCCAGTTGGCCATGCAAGAAAGGATGGCTTGTTGCTCACCTATGGCATCCTCCAGTTTTCTGAAGGTGTATCCCTAGCTATGATCTGTTTGCAGACTAGGTTTCTACAAATTTAAGTAAGAGTATCAAAGAAATCTATGTGCAAAGGCTGTTATGCTGACACAGAAATAACAGTCCCAAGTTGCTATTGATATGAGGTGTATTCAAACCTCAAGAAAGCCTCAGTTCTTCAATGCCATTTTGGCATAAAATCCCCACTGCTTTTTGCTCCCTTTATTATTTTTCACACAGGAGGCATGGAAGAAACCTCTTTGAAGACCAGACTACCAGCAGGAGCTACTCTGAAGGCTGTATGTGCTGATCCTGTGAAGGCAGGCTTCATCAGCGCCCACGTGCCACACCAGGAGCCATGAGGCACTGTAACAGTGACCTACACTCTTCACCTTGAAAGGGTGCTGCCATCTAACCTTCACCTACCTGAAAAAAGCAGTGAGGAACAGAGCTGACTGCTGGCCCCAGAAAGCTAAGGTATCTATCTGTGTTGCCCGTCATCTCAGGCAGGTACCCAGGTTTTAGCCCACAGAAGTCCGCCATTTCACAAATATCTTTAGGGCTCAGGCATGGAGGTGCTTCCAGTAGGAGACAGCCAGCCCAGCAGGCAGAAGCTGGACTCTGTTTTCATTTTGGTTTGAATCTGTTTGCTTTGGATTGGGGACACCGCAAGAGCTACTCAGTCATCGGTCGTCCCCTTTCACCACGCACCCCCACACCCTTCCACAACAGATGAGTCCTCCCACAGCTGGCATGGCTGGAAGAAACCCCATGCCTTTCAATGGAGAGCCCACCCATCCCCATGGGACATGTGTCCCAGCCCCCCATGGTGGGGATCTGAAGCTGGGGCAGCATCACCATATCCGGGCTGGTCAGGACAATCCCACCACCCAGGAACCCACCGCGCAGGCTGGCAGCAAGGCGGGCATAATGGTTCAGGGCATCAGGGCTGCACAGGTCACAGCAGGCTGCCCACTTCACCTCCCCTTTTATCAGCAGCTCAGATCTGCTGCTGCCAAGTCACCCAACCAGCCATTGTTGAGACTGTTAACTTTTCTTCAGAGTGTTTTAATTAGGTAAATAAAAAATGGTAATTAAATCAACATTACGTAATGTGTCTCTGATTTGTAATCTCATTTAAATTAATTAACTGACTCAGCCCTTGTTTAGTTTTTAAACTGTCCTAGTTAAGAAGTGGAGCTCTGGGAGTAAATCCAGTTTTTATATAGTTGAAAGAAATTCAAGGACCTAGAAGCACTTACCAGAACCAAAATAGCAATAAGCATAGTCAGCTTTTCAGCTTTATGCCCCATGCACAGATTTATCTTTTTAATTTAAATTCCCTTATTTGTTTATGTAAAATAAATCACAACACTTATTTATTCAAAATATTTCTTATACAATTTATGAAAACCATAAGTTGCTCATTTTGAAAACTGAACAACTTTCCCCAGCTGTGTTATAAGTTGTGCATGGAATATATACATATTATACATATGTATGCACACACACGTGCGTGCGCACTCACACACACACACACACACACACACACACACACACATTTTTAACTTAAGGAAAGGGTTATATTTTTTCATGGCCTGAAACAAATGTTTCCCATACTTCCTAATATTAACTGAGCTCTTTTTTGACATGTACATTAAGAAGAGATTTACATGGGTATCTTGCCACATGTGGATAAATGTGAAAGAATGAAGTTTCTTTCCAAAACTTGCTGGATTCAGTAGGAAAGGATGAGATATGAATGTTTAATTTTATCCATCTGGAAGTTACTGTGGATGCTAGCTATAGTCAGAAACATTCAGAAGTCTTTCTTGAAAACCAGGAAACCTTTTACATTAAGGTATGTATCATAAAGGGCTTTTATTATGGATTCTTCAGAAAATGAAAAGGTAGAACACAGTGAAAGACCTCCTTGAGTGCTTAGAGAAGAAATAATATGATAGATTATATGAATGAAAAAGTTTATATTTGCATGTAAACAATAAGAATTTGCTTGCATATACCTTCAGCCAATTAATAAACTGGCTGCTTCATTATGTTGTGAAAGACAAAGGTTGACCCTCACCTTCATGCAATGTATATTACTAAGAACTTCTGCACAGATCCTGGTTTCATAGAAGTCAACATGGATTTTATGACTGAATCCCATGCAGTCAGGATTTCATTTTCTCTTGCACTTTAAGGCAGTAAAGCAAAAATAGTTCAGGGAGATAGATGTGGTTTAACCCCAGCCAGCAACTAAGCACCATGCAGCTGCTCGCTCACTCCTTCTCCTTCCTACTGGGATGGGGAGGAGAATTGAAAAAACAAGTAAAACTCATGGGTTGAGGTAAGACTAGTTTAATAACTAAAATAAAATATTATAATAAAAATAATAATTATTATTATCATCATCATTGTTTTGTTATTGTTGTTGTAATAATTGTAGTAATTGTAGTGACAAGGAAAATAACAAAAAGAGAGAGAAATAAAACCCAAGAAAAGACAAGCGATGCACAATACAATTGCTCACCACCCGCTGACCAATGCCTCAGTAGCAACCCACCCTCCCAGCCAACTCCCCCAGTTCATATACTGGTCCTATGGTATGGAGTATCTCTTGGGCTAGTTTAGGTCAGCTGTCCTGGCCAGGCTCCCTCCCAGCTTCTTGTGCACCTGCAAGCTGGGTCATCTCCACCACACTGCAGAGAGGCCATGCACAAACCCTGCACCTCTGCCTGCAGGTTGTGCCTCTGCATTTTGTCCCTGAATGCAGCAGAGCACAGGAAACTGAAAAATCCTTGACTTACAATAAGCGCCACTTAGCAACAAGTAAAACACCAGTATGTTACCAACATTATGCTTACACTAAATTGCTCCAGTGAGCTTCGGATGTGGTAGCTCATGGTAAATTACAGTTTTAAACTAAAAGAGAAAGCACAGTTCAACAAATACTGTAGGGTAGGACTGCATTTTTTCTTCAAAGTGCATTGCATCCTCCACTAAAACATACAGTAATAAAAGCTAGATTCTTCAACCTTTCAGAAAGTTACAATCATATCCTACTTTATGAGTCTAAAACATCACCTGACAAAGAACCCAAAAAAGTAGTTTACAATTATTAGTAGAGGTTCACGAGGCCTCTCTATTATTTTGTAGACAGAGATCTCCTAAAATGCTAAGTATGCCACCACACTATATGCTAATTGGGGGAAATTAACAGCAATTAAACTAAAATACTGGATTTTTACATATCATGGAAACTTCAAAATTAGACTAGAGCACTGCAGTCTCTAGCATTCCTTCAAGCCAGCTAAAACCGGCATGAGGTAATACCTCCTCCAGTAAGCATAACTGTGTTTAGGAACCCAAAACAAAATTATTTTCTCCAAAACAGGAGGGAAAAGGCTTAATGATTTGACAACCTGAGCATCACTGTAGTGTTTCTAAATACTGTAATATTCACCGAAGGATCTTCCAATTTTGATCTATGATCCACAATGCTGCCACAGCTACGTTTTTATTTCAATTAATTTCAGCTTTATGACTGGTGGTAAAACTCAACCTTTAGCATAAAGAATATGGAATACACCAAGAAAAGGCCCCAAAAGAGTGATGGTTTGGGTTTGGTTGGTTGGTTTGGTTTTTTTTTTTTAAAACTGCTGCCCAGACATTGGTGAGTATTATCCTGAGATTGACAGTTGCTGCTATGTGCAATTTTTAAACACTGGGATATGAATTCACCTCTAACAGAGATGGAGTATAAGGAATGTCATAGTTCTATGTATCCTAAAGTAAAATATTTTTTTTATCATAGACCATGTTTATGAGAGCTATGTCTCAAACGGCAGTATATAATTTGTAATTATGTTACCATATTCTTTATAAAGTGGATTTAATTCCATCTGCCATAATTGAAAAAATTCACAGACAAAATATGCACCACTTTGCCTGTCCATATTCCCACACACATACTTTTAAAACAAACAAATAGTGACAAAATAAAGATTAAAACTATCAGTGGGCACTACATAGGTAATGTATAAGAACTGTCTGAGAAAAATCACCCTGCCTTTTCATACCAGTGGTTCATAAACTTGAATGGAATTGCATGTGTGTTCACAGCCACATGCTGTGAAAATGTTTATTTTTCAGTATATGTAAACTGGTAATAAATAAACAATGAGAAGAGATAATGTATAGAGTACTGAAGCAACAGCGATGAAAAAAAATTCTGATCAATGCATTGATTTTATGTATACTTTGACCTTTTACAGTAGATAAAAATCAGAAGTACATAGTTATATGATGTGCCACAAGAGAGTTTAAAATATAGAACTGACTAACCCATGGAAATGTATGACTTACCCAGTTTGGGTTTTGGGCAGGGATGTTCTGTAAAAAATGCAAGGAATGTTTCTTAAAACACATGAACAAGAAAGAAATTAAAAAAAAAAAAAGTATCCTGGTTTAAAACTTGTCTATCAAATTTTAAACAAAGCAATTTTAAAGAACATTTTTCCCACAGACTCCGTAACTCCCTCTTAGTAATAATACTGTTGTTGCAGTCATATTGGACAAAAGCTGTAAGAAAAATATTAAATCCTATCTGACCATGTTCATTTGTGCCTTCTCAACATAATTCTGTCATTTTGTGGCTAATATCACATGGGAGCATCTGTTTTGTGATTCTGTAACTTCCACTGTATATTACATGTCAGCATGTCCCTCACTTCTGCTATTTATAATGTATGAGCATCACCTCTGTATGTGAAATTCCCTGATACAGGTACAATACCAACTGCAGTTATGCAACCAAGATTTTAAAATATGCTTGCTGGTTCACTATACAGCAGAGGCTGCTTTTGCTCTTTGTATTTCAATTTATTTACCAAAGCTGGCACACATTCTTGTAGTACTTAATATTATATTCTTGAAAAAAGGACACTACTATTTATCTAAAACACAGATTCAAATTCCAAGATTTTTATTTTCATTGCTTACTACTTTTTTTTGGTTTGCATGAGTAAAAATTAAGTGTTAATGAATAAAAAAAAAAAAAAAAAAAAAAAACAAACAAAAACCAAAACCAAAAGACCACCTAACTCAAAATTCTTACTGCACCTGGTAGCTTGCCAGTGTCTTGAACATTATTTAACCATCCAGAGTTTCTAAGCCTTAATTTCTTACCACTGTTCCACCACAGCAGGACCCTGAGAAATCTATCAAGGTGGATTTGGTCTGCAGCTATAAAAAAAGTCTTTGGAGTTAAAATACCTTGTCCAAGTTTACTGAAAATACAACAGAAACTCAGGTTTCAGTTTGTGGCAGAGAGCAAAAGGAGTTGCACCACCCAACAGCTCCAAGACATGAAGCCAGAATGAGTAATCTTAGGCATTCAACACGTCTACTTCAACTGTAGGAATTACATTATTATTAAAGGCCTTTTTTTACTTAAAAAATAACTTTCTGCTGGCTAAAGATATAAGATAACATTTAATCCAAACAGTACTTTCCATTTTAATAAGCTTGTATATTCATGTATCTCTGTGTGTGTGTGTGCTGAAATTATAAATGCATATAGCTTCAGGGTTATCTTACTTATAGACCAACATCTGGGGCTTTGTAGAGGAAAGTCTAAAGAGTTAAGCATGCTAATTCTCTTGTGCATTTCTGAAAGAACGAGAATAAATGTGAATGACAGCACCTCCACAATATCATTCCTTACAGAAATATTTCAGATTTTTTCTAAAAACTTTATAGCAAAAAATAGCGACTTAATGTTTGCCTCGTCCCTCTTCTGGGAACAATACTAATCATTTTCCCCCTTGTGCACCCACACAGCAGGTTCAAGAATCAGTTCAACATCTTCTTATGTGTATTTGAGCACTTTGACAGATCTGTACCATGTTTTTCCAGAACAAATAGGTTAAACTCACTTGACCTGGAGAAGCTAGATGAGACACAGTGCACTGCACATGAGTTCAGGTGTATGCACTGTAATTACAGAAGACCCTTTTATGACCAATTTCAAGCCAATGACAATACTTTAATGGAAACGTGCAAACAGCTCAGATTTTGCCTCCCTTCTGTCTGCCCCTCCCTGCTCTCCACAAATACACATGCACCTTGTGCACTTCTGAAAAATCATTCTTACATCTCCCTTTTAGCCCAGCCTCCTTTCACTGCAGTTACTGTCAATGCTTCAGAGCACTATAAAGTCTGTCTGTGCTGCTTGAGCAACAACATGAATTTAGAAAAGTGTGCAACACCAAGACTAGAGTTCATTCAGATCAGCCTATTTTTCAGTAGTTCAGATTTCCACACAGTAGCTAAAATTTGCATTGACATGCAAATGAGACCAATTGGCTAGTTATACAATAATCTTTATACTTATGAACAGTTATAGCAAGCAAATCTCCAAAACCCCAAAATGTTTTTGTTTTCAAGCAGTCTTCCAGGAGATGTGTACATCTGAATATCAAACAGTATTCCTTTAATGCCTACGTAAAAGTGAAACACGAACAATAGAGCCTTTTCAGGACAGTGGTATGATATCAGCAACGGCAAGAACATGAGAAAATCCAGTTCTCTCATTTAATTCACCTTGGCCTAGGGCTGTGTTTCCCCACCCATTGGGTGTGACTGACAGGCAAGCATTGCAGAGGGCCCACTAGTCACACCTTACACTTGCAGAAAAAAAATCAAGCAAACCAACACCAAAAAAAAAAAAAAAAATTTGCAGTGAACCCTGGGATGAAGCAAAGTTAAAAAGAAGCCTGTTCATCAGTGTGCCCCAACCTTTTCCCAAACCCTCTCCAACCTGAAGCTGTCACGTAACAATGTACACTTTTCACATGATGCTCTTCTGTTCACTGGCAGCAGTGCACTTCCACATGTGGGAGCAGAACAGCGGTGTGTGACCTGCTGCCCACAGCAGAGCGAGGAAACATCAGGGATGGTAAGAGAGAGCTCCACCAGCAGCAAAGAAATCACTGGAAAACAAGAATATGCCAGCACATCTTTTGGCCATTTTTTCCCAAAGTGTTTCTGGCATTAGCCTTCCTACATACACAATTGTTCAAAATTAAATTCCTGTAACAAAGTTAAAACACACTTCTTCACAAGCTAGTTTGTCTGCTAGAAGTTTAAAGCCCTGTGTCCCCTCAGGAAACACTAGCATTGCTGTATGGCCCCTTTCTTCTACTTTAATCAAATGAACAATCAAATCACTTCCATATGCATAGCTATTGATAACAGCATGATGTAAGTATTCAGGAGATGGAAGCAGTACATGAAGACAGATTGCCATGACAATAAGAATAAAACTAAAGCTTTATACAAAGTTTAGTGTACAGGTTACCACAGTTTGTTAGACAGTATGTGTATGTATATAGGAGACAGTCCAGAAAACATGAATTTAGGAAGACTGTCAAGCTTGCAAGCCTACACTGTTTCCCACACACAAGTTGGCTAAGTCACAGAAAGTTAGGGTATCTTTGCACAGCTCTCACCTATACCATTTCAAATTATTCACCACAGCCATTAAGTTCATGTTGATTACAGGCAATCACATGAGGAACTCTGAGCAAACATATATGTCAGAAACAAAATGATAGCTGCCTTCCTAAATTTATTAGCACAAGCCCGTTTTAATAACCAGCAGATGCAAAAAATGTAATCAGTATGTTTCAGCACTTAAAAAAAAAAAAAATTAGGCTGAACATACATAATAAAAATCGCATGTTCAGAAATAATATTTATTAAGCAATGAGGCATTAAAAAAAAGTGCAGTGATTATGGCGCAGAACAAGGCAAATTCTCTGGACCGTATCTTTCCAGGAGGTTAGTAGGGAAGAATCACAGTAAATTTACATATCTGAACTTAAAAATACTTTTTCTTACATTTCCATACTTTATTAAAGTGTTCTCACAGACTGTTGAAATATGTTCTCGCAACATCATTTGCAGACTTATGACCAAGACTGGAATGATTTAAATCATTAGAAAGCCAAGATAAATTCTTAGCCCAAATGACATACTCCTTTAAATTTGTAAAAATGAAGTTTGTGCCTCTTAGGAAAGACCACCTCCTTCTTACAGCCTTTGCAGAACAATTTTAACAACCTGTACATCCTAAAGACCCTTCAATCAGATGACTATCTATGTTCAGTCCCTGCTAACAACAAATTCAATGTTGATGACCTGAAAGGGACAATATTTAAAACTTAATTTTGTTCTTGTTCACACATAAGCATACCCACAGTCCTTCCTTCCGCAGGGCAGATTTATCAATTTTAGGGTCACAAAATAAACAGCAGCACTCAAGATCATCTTGCTGTTTTCATTATTTCCCAGGAGAAAGCTTCCTGAAACATTCCACAAAATCAAGCTCTGTGAAAATTCTGCAGTAATGTTTCACTTTCAGGTACCCAAGAAAATTACTAACCCCACCTTGGCACTAAAGGACATCCAAAACATTCACCAACAAAGAAACAAGGCTGCATGACTGCTCAGCTCCTTTATCATTATTAATGCTCTCTGCTTAGGGGGCAAATATAGTTAGTGGTGTTTAAATCACAACCTAGCAAGGCACAACTGGAAGGACAGAGACAGACAGCCCACCTTCAGAATAGACAAGTAACAGTAATAATTGCCATATGCACTTACAGAGGATTCTTCTGTTGCATTACTAAGTGCAGAGGGCATACATGTCAGTAAATTACTCCCTGGTATGCAATGAATTCAGAGTATGTGGCTTTGTGTGTATAGTTAGAAGTGGTTGTCCACAAGCAATGTTTGACTCTAGGGAGCGCACTGTTATTCCATTAATGACATTGGCAGCCTTTTTACCTAAGGTCTAGGTCTATAATTAACTTTAGGAATAATACTGTATATGAAATTGTTAAAGATTTACTACAAAATAACTTGCAACCACCTGTATGAATGAACAAAACAGTCAATAATTTCTTTTCCCTACCTTCTCTGCAATCTCTCTCTCCCCTCCTCCTGCCATTACTATACACCTGAGGATACTTCTCAACCCTGCACCCTCAGTGTCCAGGAAAATACCTATAACCAAAACCCACTAAGAACTGTACAGGGTTCTTGCTCAACTGAGTAAGAGACAGAAAATCAAATGTTGCTTATTAGGAAGGGGCCTGCTGCTGAAAGGATCTTATTCTTTTTTCTCTTGCTTGTTGCTGTTACTTTAAAGAAACACCCTCTCTTCAAAGGTGAGCAAGGTAGGGGAGAGGCTGAGCAAATGATGAATAAAGTGAACTGTCTCTTTTGAAGACTGACTGAAATACGGAGCTGTTCTTTACAACCTGGGGTTTGATGAATCATCTGAAGAGAAGGCTTCCTCTACAATCATGTAATTTTACAGCTCATGGCCAACAGTTATGCTGCATTTCTGGCTACTGTTATTAGCCTTAGTGGTTAGTCAAAAAACAGGAGATTAAAGCATTAGGTGAATATCGTATTAATGACAAGAAACATTACAGAAATAGAAGTGGTAGGTATATTTTCCTGCTTCAGCTTCACAAAGTAGAAAGAAGCTGAACCAAAATCAGGTGAACAAATTTTGTCTGGGGCAAAAATGTTCAAAACCGTTGAGTTTTCAGATTTCTGTTGGTGAAGTTCAGGTTCTGAACAGCTATGTACTAATTACTAGAACTTCTCAGTTATAAATATTACCTTAAGCTTAATTTTCTTAGTAGTTACAACAGGGTCACAGATATTAATGTAGTTGCAGATCCAACTGCAAAGATGTGTAGTACTAAACTCCAAAGGAACTTGACTGCTAAATGCAGTAAAATTGCAGGAGCAAGCAAAAATAAACTGGGGGGGGGCAGGGGGAAGGGGAGAGGGATAAAGCCATAAAAGAAGAAGGTTATTATATAACTTTTTCACTTCACATTTCACTGAGCTTTGCTCGGAATTCATCTTAAAATGTTCTGTGTTCACTTTGTGAGCAGTTTGCAAAACTGTAACCCATACACTCCTATTGTCAAAAATATCTCTGTATTCCTGTCTCAGCTATATGCTGTGTACTCTCCATTTAGCCAACTACAGAAGAATAGGAAGAAAATACAAATGTTGGCATCAGTGATTTCAAGCCTTAGTTGTCTGACCTTTTTGTATAAGTTTTTGGCATCTGTGACTTGGCAGGCAGAGTGGAGGCCAAGCCAGGACAAAGAGGAAGACAGGAAGCAGAAAGCTGGCCATGTCTCCTTGGCAGTCAGGATTGCAACAGGGTGAAAAAACACATCGTTGCCAAACCAGAAACAGTGGGGGAAGCCCAGATAGTTGGCAAGTCACACATGCTGTATTGTACCTCCTAAACACTAAATGCCTGATAAACTTGAGTGCTATGCCAGAACCTAATCTATTTAAACTGTCTTCTGCTGTACAGGGGAATACTTCATTCGTCCTTGTTTATGTATTTCCTAAACAACTGACACAAGTGTTGTTTCTAACATCTAAGGGCTGGCAGGTTAAAAGCTTGCTGCAGCTATATGCATACGAACTTTCAGCATCTTTCTAAAAAATCCTCTAAGACAATGCCAGAGCAGAGGATCCACACAACACACACTCATTTTCTGCCCTCAACCCCCACTCCTGTGCATCCAAGCTTTCAAGCAGTGCATACTCGATTGCACCAAACTGCATTAGGCCTTTGAAAATACTTTTTTTAATTCTTGCCACATTGGTTGAGCAGGGATACCTGACTTCCAAAGTTTGCCTGAAGATTAGGTAAACATCCAGCTTCAAACCTGTGATCTGATATGAGAGAATGGGTTTGGGTAAAGGTGGCTGTTGGCCACCTCCACATCCTCCCAAACCCCTGAAAGGAGGGATACTGCTTCAGGCTTTGCTGTGGGTATGGTTCCCACCCTGGGTGTGGGACAGGGTAGGTCAGTTCCAGCACTGTGCTCTGCGGAGTGCTGCAGGCTGCTACCTGGGGCAGCGCAGCCATGGTGCTCATGGCTGCAAAGGCAGAGGTGAGGAACCCCCACAACATCAGCACTGCTAGCGCAGGCAGGCGGAAGAACACTATAGATGTTTCCTCCATCAGTTAGTCAAGGCTCCTTGCACTTACAGTGGAACACAAATTTCAAAGGGGCCATGGCAGAGCATGGTAGCTTTTGTTCTGCTCCCCAGGAAGGCCTGGCTCCCTGGTGGACCTGGAGGTTGGCTTACACCTAGGAGACCCTCAGCAGCTTTCCAGGCACTCTGATCTCACAGAGTGGTACAAAGCAGCCTTTCCCCAAACCCAGGTATTTAGGAGGCTTATTAATAGATAAAATACAACAGCTATTTCTTTTTCAAATATCACCCATGCTCCTGTAAAGCCTTGGGAAAGGAGGCAGCAATTGCAATGTATACAGTTCTTTATTTACCAATTATCCATTAAATCAATGTTGTCAAAAGTGACTGATAATCTCTTTATAGGTGTAGAATGCATTTCTCATTTCTGCATTTCAGATCTTCCATTCCTGTGGCTAGGCTTTTACTATCTTGACAACCCATTTTATTTTAAGGAACACCAATGAATAACAAAGCATAATTTTTTAAAATGTTCATTCTGCCTATAGGCCATGATCAGCATTCTCACAGACTCCTGTGGCCAAATGAAGGAGACAATAAGGATCTTGCTCGCAAGGTCCTTCGCCACCAAACTTAATTTTTACTGCTTATGGAATGACCAAAGTCAATCAAAGAGTTTCATTCTACTCCTAAAAGCACTCTGTTCTCTGCTGTACTTTACTCAAGGAAACAATGCTGAATAACTGTGCTTCTAATTAAGGGAACAGCACATCAGAAAAACATCTAGATAAATCCAATTTATCACCAACATTTATTTATTTATTGATTAGTAAAAAGAGTAAGGAGACAATCAATTAAAAGTAACTATCACTTCCTACAATAGGAATCTAAGAAAATGTGTTGTGATCATGAGGGACAAGAATTTATTCTGAATTCCTGCAATAATGAACTGTTTGGGATTCCATCCATAAACTATATTCCCATCCTCACCACTAAGCTTTAAAGCCCAACAGGTTACAGAGACAAATCCTTACAACTAGACCCTAGTTTATGTTGTTAGTGCTTTAACATCCACTTTCACTGACTTTCTTCAATTAGCTTTTCAATATATCTATGTTGTTATGCTTTAGTATTAACTAACCTTACCACATTTATTTGATGTCTACTGTAAAAAAAAATGAAATATACTTTTTAAAAACCAGTATTTAAGATTAATTCACTTCAATGAAAATTAGGAATGGCTAAATCAATTAGAGGAAGCTCTTGTTTTTCTGATGTCCTACCACTCACATTTAGAATCAAACTTTCTGGAATTCATTAAAAACTGAAGTAGCTAATTTTACTCACTTGCTTTTGGGCTATAACATGCCCATTTAAAAACCTCCTGGAAATTATGCCTTCAGCAATGCTCACAAACATTGTCACTTGTATCTACTTCCATATCTTTCCTCCCTTCATTTGAAGTTTAAAGTAAAAAATCCTTCACCTCGTCTCCAACAAGTTTCTGCGCGTCAGCTGAAAAAACACATGAAGACACTTTGGTGCCCTTTACCAGTCATCAACCTGCTTCACATCACCACTCCTGTCCGCACACATGTGCAAACCAAAGCTGAACACTCTGTGGGGCAGAGACCATCATCTAGATGGCTGTGGGACAAGAGATAGCCTTTCTTCTGCTGCTGCTCCTGCATAATTATCAACAACAACAAGTGGCTTGGCCTGGAAATACAAATGCCAAAATGAAAGCAGACAAAATAGCAGTTTCTTGGATACTAGTCCAAGTTTCATGACTAAAGAAGCCTCAACATACTTTCAAAAAAACTACAGTCTTTCCTAATCATAAGTTTGTCCAAACCGAACTGGTCCTTTGAATCCTTAAGTCTGTCATCCCTAGAGAAAGTGCTAATCTAGCTCTTTGTCTGTGCTAATGCTGTTTTGCCTAGACCCTAAATACAGAGCCCTCCATACCTAGGATGTTCACCCTGACATGGTGCAATCCCTCACAAGACTGGGGAGCTCCTGACTGCAAGGAAGAACTCGGAATTTCAGCCTTTCAAAGTCATGGTGAAGCTTTTCATTCCCAGAAAAGGCAAAAGGAACTAGAGAGAGTTACTTTAATGTATTTGATAGTGAGTAGAAAGATATTATCTAATATGTATTCTTATATTATAAAACATTAGCCAGTTTCACAAAGTCAATTAACTCATCTCATTACAAAATACCGTGACCTCCAGCATTTTGAAGCTTGCAGGAAAGCATCTTTGGCTGCTGTTGCCGTCTAAGGCTGAATAATGCTTGTGATTGGAAATTATTTTTCTTTTACTCTGTAGGAACAATTACCGCAGCTATCACACAATTATTGCAATTATATTCATAAGAACTGCTGTTCAGAGATGTTCTCTGTAGCACCATTCTGCAACACCAGGAACATTTGTCTTTTCTAATGATCACCAGCACAAACGTCCTTTTGTAGCTCTTTAAGTGATTTCATTTCTTTCTATTAATATCCTGTTACTTGCTTTGGGAGAAACCAAAGGAGACAGGCCCCAATTAATATATACTTTTAAAGCAATGGCTTTTAGTGAAGCCAGATCTAAGGCATTTTAAAACAGGAATTGACACTTCCCTTTATGACAGGCTAACATTTTCAATGTGCCTTGCTAAATGGATAGAAAGCCCCCAAAATACTTAAAATCTGTGTTTCATAAACTGTACTCTAAGAGAAGTAGCAATAAAGTTTATTGCAGACCTAAAGTATCTGCATAAACCCAGTTAATTGAAAAGTGGGTGGAGAAGGCTGCCAAATTAAATGTTTACATTAGCACAGCTGTATTGTAAAAACATTCTGCCCCCTGTGCTTTGTAATTATAAGATATTTCTGGACTGTGTATCTCTGCAAAGTTTATCTCTACTGCCAAGAGTGTTTTGGCACAGAATGTCTGCAATTTTTGGCAGCCAGAGAGCTCTCAGCACAGGCAGTATCTAAAATGGCTGCCAAACAGTTATCCTGAAATGTCGTCGACCTAGTGTCGTCCTGAATGAAGGGCAAAATCCAATGCTGGTTTTAAAACCGTCTGATTGTTTTAAATGAGGCGAGGAGATGGGTTTCCAGACAGGCGCGGAACCTGGCACCACAGGTTGGTCACACCAGGCTCACTAGAACACTGCGCACAGCAGCGGGTGGGAAGGCATACAGACTGCTCCAAGTATCCCGTAACTGGGAAAAAAAGGGGGGGAGGAGGAGTTTCCTGAAGGGAAGCTTAATTTTATTGTTTTAAATTATGCATAAATCATCATATGCTTCCCCTGTGCCAGGAACACATGCGTTGGGACCTCTGCAAAGCACAGCTTTTCTGTGCTCGGTCACAAGTCACCAGCGAAGTCCCAGATGCTTGATACCTCCTTCACACTGACTGCATTTGCCCACTTATCAAGAAAATCTCTCTTTTCCAAGCAAACAGCAAAATGTACAAAACCCTGTCATAAATCTGTAGCCTCTGCTGCACCAGCCTCTCTGTATTTGATTTGAGAGGGACATCCTCATCAAGCTTTCCCACCCTTGGCCAGAACTAGGAAACCTTAGCTACTCTGTCCTGGGCCTGAATAATAAAGATGGGAGAGGATTCTTTCACTGTGTCCATTGTCAAACAGAATATAAATGGGGACATTCCTTGGGCCTGCTTTCTATACTGCAATCGTAACTGACCATAACTGAAGCAGAGACATTTCAAGCCTCTGCTGAGACCACTCCTTTCTTACTGCTTACTGAACTGTATCTCGGGAGACCCAGGTAGATCTGGTGCTTTTGGTAATGACAGGTGACACTTGAGTGTATAATGATGTTTCCTCTGAATTTCCTTTAAAAATTATACAGGTATTTTATAATCACTTGGAATTGAAAACAGAAAGTGCCCACACCAGAAGAAAACAGTCCACTAGTAGAAGAATCACAACCTTACCGACACTAAGTGAATGCAAAGCTTGTCTTGTAGGTGCTGTGCCTGTATATTTACTGTCCTAAGCATCTCTATCAACTATCATTATATAACATCTTACAGGAGCTTTTTATGAAAACTCTAGTCAACTGATCCATGAACTGCTTATTGTCTATGGCCACACTGCTGCATCAGAAGACTTCAGATTGTATCATCAATTATTTATATAACTTTTATTTCATTTCTAATACTTTCACTCTATCGAGCAAATCTTTGTCCCTGTAAATACAAAGGACATTCACTGTGATAGTTCTGTCTACTCAACAGGCTTCTGAATTAAGTGACTTTCACCCTCTGTTTAATTAGTAATCAGGGTCAAAGTCACACAGCTATGTAATGCTGATGTCCTTGTAAAGTACCAGTGAGCTAGGGTTAAGGTTCCAAAGAGCATGGGGACTGCATCAGCATGCAATTTCAATTGGTCTCTCTTCTATTAATATTTAATAAGTGCACCTTTAAACTACTCTCTACCAAAAAAAGAAAACAAAACAAAACAAAAACACACCAAAAAAAAAGACAAAGCAAAGCTAGCAAGGGTTTCTGTTCAAAATATTTTACCAGTCAGATATACACAGGGACATCTTCGTCACCTTTATTTTCCAAACAATCTGCCATGGTTAATCGCCTGTATGTAAAACATTATCTTCACAAAATTACGTAATTTTTTTTATCTTATCTGCTGCTTACAGCATCTACAGATGAATCTTCATTCTGTGAATATCATGCCATTCTTCTTCCTTTCAAATGCACACATATATTTTAAAAATAGATATATAGCCATTCCCCATTTTTCCTCCTCACTGGGTTAACATGGCACTTGCAGTTGTAACACTAAACAAACACAGGCTATTTTCCTGTATGGAAGCACCACGTACATAGTTTACTGGGAATCCCAAAACTTTCCCTTTTCACCTAGCTGGATTGAAAGAAATATTAAAAGTGCTTAAGAATACATTTACGTTCATTTATTGAAGGCAAAAAATAGATATATATGAATAGCCTTCTCAAGCTCAAATTAGAGTCTCACTTTATCTGACTGGTCTAATATCAGGCCAGCAACCTGGGATAAAGACTACTATATATTTGCATGTAACTCAGCACTTGCATGCTGTAAACAGCAAGAAAATGAGATCCCATTTCCAGTTCCCAAGTTCTGCATGCAACTGCCAACAGATTTGCTAAAAACAAAGTGAAGAAATTTTAACTCTTCTGAGTTTCAAATGACTGTGAAATTCTATTTACTGTATTAAAAAATGCCATGATATTCATGCTGTAATTTTAATGCTGCAAGAAACATCCTTGTACCTTAGCAGTTCCATTTGTATACTTAGAAAGGCCCCTACCAATTGATTCACATTTTCAGGGGCACTGGCACTTGGGTTTCTGAAGTATTCAAAGGAAAGAAGGACAAAGGTATAATTTATCTTTTTTATTTACAGTTACTCCTATGTTCTCTTTCTTCTGCTGAGCACTTACAAGACAGGAAAAATCAGAGGATTTCTTCTGTCAGAAGTATCACTACAGATGTTTCAGCTTTACAGAAGTGTCGTGAGTACAACCTCCTCTTTGCTCACATTCCTTAGCTAATGCCTAGGTCTAAATTCCATAAAAATCTGTTGGAAGAAAACACTGAAATGTGTACTTGATTCTGAAAAATGAGGAGGCAAAAGTTATCATGCTTCTTGCATCAACTTATTATTTGTTATTCTGCACATCTAGAGATCTCTAATATATCTTGCCTAAAGTAAACGAAAACTGTATGCAAAAAACAAAGTTTTTTGCTTGAAACTCAAGATGTAACAATCAGTTTTGTCAATACAATTTTTTCTTAGCTCTCTGGGCCATATGCAATGTAACTTCTTGTAATCCTTTGTTCATATTCTGCATCAAATGAGTCTAATGTCTTAAATATTCATGCACTGAAGGTTTTGTACAAATAGGAAGAAGCTAAATTCAGGCTGTATTGAATATCATGCAGCACCTGTACACATATGTCAGTTTAAAAAAAAAAAAAAAAGCTGCAAATAGTCTCTATTAACATCAGGATGCCTCCATTTTATTTGGAAAATGTATTCCTGAGTCCAAATTTTCTATTGGAGATGATCTGCTGAATGCAGCATCTCCTTGGGAGCTTGTTCACTAACTAAAGATGCTCGTGGCTGTCTTTAACTGTGTCAGGCCTATTGACACAAGGCAGTTCTTCAGTTCTTGTGTCATCAGAGGTTAAAGGGAGGAGGGATCTAGGTCAAACTACACCTGGGGTTCTGAAGTGCTATTCCTAGGAAAATACTGTGCACACCACCACCACCAAATCTGCATAATCACTGCAGAACTCTTCTGTAAGGGTCATTTCCCCACCAAATACTAGTTTTTCTATCTCCAGTTATTTTTCCCAGGAAAATAGTGTAAATGAAAGTCATAAGATCTTTCTATTCTTATACTCAGAACTAAGGTACTTTATGAGTCGCCTTATACATGCAAACCATTATCATCTTTTTTGCTCAGTTATGTGCAAAGCACAACTGCTTTCTCAGGGAGCAAGCTTTGAAAATTTCAAGTCCAAACAAAAAGTCTGAAAGCAGACTGGAAATTTTTGTGTTAACTTAATAGTCGTCAACATGTGCTAATATAGTAAACTATTTAAACAGACTGAAACATTTGTATTTAAACTTTCTGCTTTACTGCTAACTGTTCATTCCATAACCTACAGAATTTCACTTCAACATTTTTTTTTTCTGATTCCTATTGTTACCTTCAGTAAAGCTATGATTTTTTCTCCGATGCTATTTACCAGGCTTAGAGAAAAGCATTCAGGGACTGAAAATTAGGATGTTTCTCAGTGAACAATGACTCTAAGAGATCATTTTTATTTTCAAATAATCAAAGGAAAAGTAAGGAAACTACCTTTTTTTAGAAAGAGTTCACATGTCTTTATGCAATGAACCACCTCTGTTCTTGTTCCCAGGCATTAGATACTGTTGAGAGTTTTACCTAGTCTTATCTGCTTCAATGTCTGAGTGAATTCTGAATTTTAAAAACGTGTAACAAAAATTAATTCCATTGCCTGTTGAGCAGGTATGTTTGCAATGTAACACTGAAATCATGTCAGACAACCAGCCTACCAGCAGCTGACTTCTGGCATTAATTTTGAAGCTAGTTACATTACATTAGTTCTTCACATCTTATGTACTGTGTACAGGCTGCCTACATCTCCACAGCAATATAATCTTCAAGGTCTTTCTCATCATCCTCTGCAATGTCTCATTTGTAGGGACAAAATAAAGTTCCATCAGAAGCTTTCCATGCTTCTTTTTCTGGATCAGAAAAGATTATTCTCTGGGCTAAAGGTGGGGCCTGCAATGAAGGGAACATTCACAACACAAATTCAATATTCTTGCAGTGAAGTTTAGGAAAAGGGAAAGACAAAAATGTGATTAGTGAACATTAAGAATATCATTGTCAAAGACTTAGCATTTACTAGAAGGCAACTGCTTGAAAACATGGTTTTAATTGTGCATACATATTTTTATTCATTAAAATGAATAACCAATAAAATCCCACACTATGGTGTCCCAGCCTCATAACACATTAATAAAGTTTCTTAAAGGCTTTGGCAGGGGGCCAGCACAGTCCATTAACTCCTTGCAAGTTGTAAAAAGAAGTAAAGTCATTTCAGGCTGCTTTGTGGTTATGAATGAAACAGCAGGCAGTCTGTATGGAAACGTCACTTTGGATATGGCATTGGTAATGGATGCTTTGCTGCTCAACCAAAGCAGTATGGGTATAAGTTAATGCACTGAATCGCAGTCTAAATCCTGATGCAGTGCAAAACTAATTTAGTTAAAAGTGGAGAGAAAATGGAAAAAGAATCCAAGTTATGAATCTCTGAATATTTCCCTAGTAGGCTGCCACACAGTATCAGGGTAAACTTGCCCACTGTGTAACCAAAAATTAAACAATTTTCAGTTATTCTAATGATTCTGTAAGGCCGTTTAATAAGATCTGTCACATTTTGGGTATTCCTATTAACAAATATCATAAGCAAATAAAGTACCGTTTTGCCTTATTCTCTCTGAAATGTACAAAACATTCTATTTTTCTTGTTTTATTATTTTACACAAAGGAGCATAAATAACTTAAGCAATTGGTAACTAAGTGGCTGTCTTTAGCTCTGTCAAACAATTTGAATTAAAGTGCTATACTTTCCCCTTAAGCTTTATGATACCATCTGTTCTCCCTTTTCATTACAAACATTCCATTTTGGGGAAGGGATTTAGTGGTTTGCATCCTTTTTAGAGGAAAAGGCAAATTTGAATGGTGTTGAATATTCTGAAAGCCATCCAAGGTTTTCCAAGCGAGGGAGCAAGTAGGCTGTAGGATTAGAGCATTTTCCTTAAGGTGTGGCCAGTCTTTCCTCTTGCCCTATCGTTAAGCATCAACATGTACTTTAAGATTAAAAACATATTGTGAAAAAAACAGATTACAGAGGGTTTTTTAAGGAACAGTAAATGGAAAACAACTTGTGGAACAAAAATCTGTGCACTCCTTAGTAAAACAATTAAAATGCCACAAACTGTTCAATGATGCTGTAATAATAGTTTTGGGTATTTTGACAACAATTTCAAATTCAAAAATTAAAAGTTACATAAAATTTCCAGTGTGCAAAAATCCCTGAAGGATTTGGGAGGGACAACCAACTAATCAGCTGGAATGATGTATTAATCTTTTATCTCTGACAGCCCCAGCTCAAGTGTGGCTTAAATCACAAATGCAGAAGTTGTTTGTCTAGCACCTAGTGGGAATTTGCCACATTACAAAACCACAAAATGTGTTAAAATTAGCAGTGTCTTCAGAGGACGCCAAGTAATGCAGCAGACGGGTTGTTGAGGCCAAGGGTGAAACCCAACAGCACTCACTACAAAAGCAGCTTACAAAATAAATGACACTGTGTCAAATTCCTATTGATCTAGCTGCCACTGGGCACCAACCATTTCGTCCATAAACAGCAATGACGTATTTCTGTATCAAAGACAGCCTAGCACTTTCAATTTCAATACACAGGATAGTTTTCAAAAACTCATTAGGCACCTGGAAATGTACTAAATTCATTTACATGATATGAAACTTGGTTACTCAGGATCACACCTTTCTGATCCAAAGTATATCAAGCAACCTGGTTATCTAAAGATTTTCCATTGGCTAAAGATGGAAAATAAGAGAAGACATAACGATGTTAAAAAGGCTAATAAAACCTGTGGCCCAAAAACTGTTTAGAATCATAAATGCGTGCTTGAACTTATGCAGTGAATGGCATCTCTCTATGACTCCAAGGTAAACTAGAAATAATTCTACAGACTTCATTAGAGCTAATGCAGATTTATATAGCCAAGTGCAAACCTTGGCCAAAGAATTGCATTTCACACACAACTGAATGTCAGCCATCTCCGAGATACACTTTTTTAGCCGCATACGACTCACCAACGCCACAATTTATAAGCCTAACCTAATAAATCCATACTGTTGAATACACATCTAACTTGTGAGTAGTCATACTGAAGCCCAATGGAATCATTTATGCAGGAAGTAAGATATTCCACCCCAGCTTTCCAAAAAAATTAACTTTCTTACAGACAACAATCTGCAAATCGTAACAACAGATCTGTCAACCTTGCAATTGTAAAATAAAAAAAAAAACAAAAAAAAAACAAAAAAAAAAAACCACATATATGACAGAAAATGCTTTGAGAATTTAAGCTGGACATGATACATGTATCTAAATTGAATTGTGTCAAGTCTTCAGTCTCTGTGGAAAGAATGGTCAAATTGCTTTTGATTCTCAACTGAAACACCCATTTTTCCTGCCAGCATGCACCCTGAGTGAGAGTAGAAGATTGCCCGTGAAAAGTATTTTCAAAAATACTCCCCAATTAACTTCTGGAAAAGATTATTATGTTACTATAGGACAGGTTCGTCTTCCCAAAAAATACCATATTCCATTAGGATATCCAGCCCCACAATTCACAAGCATAGAAACCTATAATAGGGGATAGAGATCTCAAAAAATTACTCTGGGCAGTTTTTCCCTACTCCAGGTAATCAAATTGTTTTCCAAAATGGAACACACGGGTTGTGCATCTTGAGTAATGTCTCCTTCCTAATAACATAAGGGACACATACAAAAAGTCATGTCTCCCAGCATTACACAGTTCCAAATGATCGTTCACACCATTCTAAGGATCGGTCCCCTGGGGTTTTTGCTGTTTGGTCCAGTTTGGGCTTTTTGCTATTTGGCTTTGTTTTGCCTGGGTTGCTTTTTCAGTGTTAGATAAAGAATAGTGAAGGCTTTTCATCTGTGCTGGAAATAAAGGAAGAGACCTTCCTCAGAAAGTTTTTAAGTTTTTTTTTTTTTAATTATTTTTGTTTATTTAGTGATTGCTAAATAAACAAGTTTGGAACACTGGAGTAGTTACACAAGAGGGTGATGAATGGGTCAAGTGCTCTTGTCTTAATATCAGTAACAACAACCAGCCTATACAAAATCATATTAGGAAAAGATCCTGTATTGAATAGTATAGACTTCTTTCCCTAACAAAGGAAAATGCATTTGTAGTTTGTTCCTATAATTCTTTTTATATCATAGAAAGATGTAAACTCTTCTTTTACTGTTCTTAGATCAGCTCCATGAAGAGAAATTCTCAGATTACTTGAGAACAGTCTGCACTAGTTGAATACAATCTCTTTTACAGATGGGACTTCTTGAGGTGTGGCCTGGGCACAAACATCGATATTAATATTTTGCTAAAATGTAATGTACTTAGTCACTTCCGGATTTGATATCCATTCCTGGCATGTACAGGATAACACTGCATGCCCAGGACATGACTGATGTCAGTCAGGAGAGCAACCAAAGTCTTCAACACCAGCTGACAACCTAATGCACCATTTAGCATCACTGAAACAGGCCTGACATTCCCAAAGAGCAGCTTGTGTTAGTGGGCTCTCTAAAACCACAGGATGAAGCAATATGGAGTGCAGTTGCAAGATTCCCATTGAAGGACTGTAGCTGAGTTGAGAAGCAAAATGGGGCAGGGTTACACTTTTCCTGGACTACCAGCCCTGCAAACTCAATCAGAGCTTTGCATCATCTCGATCAATAACCACCCCAAAACAAAATATATATGTGAACACCTGTACAAACCCATTGTTCTCCAGTCAGCTGAATTAAGCAATCCTTTCTCTGACTCCCATTCTTCTGTGACTCTCCTCAGTTGCAGTGGGTAGTGAAGGAGTAGGAGAGCAGAGACCTCTGGAAGCTACCTCCCTCACATCCCTCCCTCATTTTGGAGGGATTTGGTGATCTCTCTCTTGTTCCTGGGAGAAGAGCGTGTGAAAACTGCAAATGACATTTTCTCGATTGGTACAGGAAGAAAATGCAGCAAATCCCATCCACTCTGGATGGATCCACCAGTCAAGAAAGCCAGAGTCTCCACAAGGGAAAGAAGACCATGAATCTGAGGGTCCCAATGAAAAGATAGAGGTTAAGCAGGCCAGAGGAGGGTGCATGGCAGGGATACAGAGCAGTTGGCATCCATCACAGGAGGGAATCTGCTCCCTCCATCTATTCAGTGACAGAATCACCCTAACACCTATTTGTGGTTCAAAAAGAAATGCAGAGTCTTAGCAGGAGATTAAATAACTGTCCTTCCCCAAAACATGGATGAGTGCATCCCCTGGAGATGTGGGCAAGTATTCACTGCAAAACAATAACCAGTATCGGGCTATTTCTGCAGTGTCACATACAGGTTCATTAATTTCCAAAAAGAAATGGAAGTTTTCCTCTTTACTGTGTAAGCCTTGCTTCGGGCTTTATAGCTCTACACATGCATGCTTTCAGATTCATTTTTCTACAGATACCACTATAGTAGGAATGGTATCATCTAGCTAATTAGATGGAATTTCTACCACATAATGTTAATCCCTCAACACTATACTCTTAACTGTCCTTGCATAACTTATACCCAGGTATTACAGTACTCCATTGATTTTTCCATTTCACCATGCTTCAGGAATGTCTAATGAGTCACAGTTTGTCTAGATGCCCTCTGAGAGTCAGAGTCTTCCCCACAGCATCTCACTGTATCCAGGTGTAAAACAAAATGGTAAACAAACTCATGCACTGATCTCCCTTTTCTACAATACTGTGGCACAACCAAGCAATAGATGGAAACTGCAACAGATAACATTTTCAAATTTACCTCTCTTTTGAGACTTTATTGGATCAATAGAATTATTTCTATTACACGAGTGAACACAATTTTCTTTAAATGAGTGCACTTGTTAGATGTGAACATACTGTAATATAAAAAATCAAGAGGTAAGTTCTCAAAGCGGCAAACTATTAGCAAGAACTGTGCCTATGCTACCTTTAGTACTTTCACCCAAGTACACTATTTTTTAAAAACACAAGTATTTAGGACTGTTCTAGGGATCTGTTGTGGACAGGATCACAAAGGGGAACTTGCTGTATGATATTTACAGATTTATGAGTTGTATTTATAACCATTATCAAACATTTCTGCTTACAAAGATATGAATTGAGTGGCTGCCATGCATAAAGAAAAGGATATTCCCAATAAATCCACAGGTCATTTTTATTAAGAAAAATTAAAGAGTTATAAGTAATTTGTGGTGATCCTGGTGTAAACTGGTGTCTTCCCTTCTAGAGATGGAGTAGTTGCCTATGCCAAGTGAAAACATATATCCCCCATGGGAAAAATGGGGTCTCTCCCAGTAAAACTAACTTTCCTTTATGGTTCTTCTGCCTTTCCCTTCATCATTTCTCTTGTGGAAAATATTCCATTTCCTAACATTCTTCTTTATCACAACCTCCCCCCCTCAATTTTTCCCTTTATTTTCTAAATCCCCACACATCACACCTTTCAGAATCCAAAATGTTTGGTTAGAGATTTCACCCTCACCACAAACAACTTGGGTGTTAGATATTTACTGCAGGACAGCTTTCTTCTAACAAAGAAGTAGGGGGGGGGGGATGGAAAACAAGCTATGCCAACTGCGTGTCCATTTACAGTTCAGTGTGTACACAAGATACAGAAGAAATGCATATCAAAAGATATCAGTAAACGTACTTTAAAAAGAAAACCAAACTTAGTAAATGCCTACATGCAGTCTTTCAGCTGGGAACACTGCAGAGTGCACTGTAGATACAAATGCCTAGCCTGCTAGGTCACATCTCCAAATGCTAACTCATGATCATATTTTAAAGAGTGATCAGAACTATGTACTTCTGATGACGACTCAAAACTTCCACTCTGCAAAATGATGAAATATTAGTCCTGGGTAGAAAAATTCGTTTTTCTCCTAGACAGCATTTGTCTTAAAGCATAAATGCTGATACCCTTCCAACTTTCTTTTTTAATATTTCTGTCACAGCAGCCAAAGCTGCAGAGTTTGCAGGCATTACTTCTACTAGAGCTTGAGGTCATTTAGCAGTCACTGGAAAATTACCCAGTCTGCCTCCTTGGCCCTCAAAGCTGCCATAAGAAAAGATGCAAAAACATACTGCTCTTAGATTGATCTAGACAACTTTACACACACCAGCTGGCAGCGTCTTGTCATTATTCATAAATATGGTGTAAGAAATAACTGCTTCCCAGATTTTGTATGAATCCCAAATATAAGTGCCCACACTTAGCAGGCAAGTTGATGCTGGTTTATGTAACAGTTGGGGATTTAAACCTCCTGGAAAAGCAGTAAGCCACTTAACTGGTGACCGTGCAATTTGACTATGTGATTTCTGTATGAGTTGTAGTCTAACTGGACCTGAGAACAAAGGTGGCCCATTATGCAGAAGTGATATTTGCACGTGGTACTGGTTACAGTAATTAGGCTCAAAGAGCCTAGAGAAAAGTCAGTAGTGGAATGTTGTTGTTTTTATTTGATATTTCTCTCTGTAAAGTGCCTCATGACTCTAGAATATGTACCACACACATTGGAAGGCACTAACTTTATGTGCACTCTTTTCTCTAAGAGTCCTTGTAGAAGTAGCAAGTCACACTACCCTTGGAAGAATAAAATTAGGCAACTTCAGAGAAGATTCCCACTCTGCGACTGGAAGTGGACCCTGAAATGGCAAATGTATTTTACATCTAAACTGAAGTTT
Source organism: Tyto alba (assembly GCF_018691265.1). Taxonomy (NCBI): domain Eukaryota; kingdom Metazoa; phylum Chordata; class Aves; order Strigiformes; family Tytonidae; genus Tyto; species Tyto alba. The sequence goes on from NW_024881318.1 coordinate 38,196,670, forward strand.
AGCTTATGCACATTTCCCCTCCTGTTGTTTTTTCTCAATAGGAAAGGGAAAGCTCCAAAAGTAATTTTGAATTCTACTTAGTTTGGTTAACAAGATTACTTTTCTTCTTTTTCCCCTCAAGCACATCTTTGTTTTGGAAAGCATTCCATCTGACATCTAAATCTTTTAAAGAGGCAAAAAAGAGCTTGTGGTTTGGCTCTCACTTTAACTTCTAGTGGATAGCTTCTTGAAGAACTAATTTATTTAGAATCTTTCATCATTATTATAATTGATATTATACAATTGTAGGATTCTTGGAAATTAGTTTTGCCGTGGTTCAGTCTTTTTAGTAACAACATGAAAAAAAAATGTTTAATAGATTTTTCAACTGATTTGGGGGGAGGTAGGGTAGGAATTCAGCATGGCTACTCCAACAACAGAACATTATCTTTTTGCTAATTTTGATTTTGAAATGCAGTAATTTTATATGTAACAAGCTGCCTCTGGTACTAAAAGGTTTTGAAAAATTACCTGAAACTTGCTTGCTTGTGTGCTTCTTTTGTGAGCCATGTATGTAAGCCCTGCAAATCAGCTGTGCAATGTTGGGTCTTATTCAGAAGACCTATTTCCTGAATCTTCAAGCATATTTATCCTGCCCATCATCTGGCACACGACCTGGACTCTGAAAAGCATTCTCTGATGACCTGGCTGCATTCCCATAGTTTTACGGTTAAGGTCAATAACCAGTTTTGAAAATCTCACCTGAACCTACTTTTACTCTACTCATCACTTTTTTCTCCTGCTGACACTACTGTAGCAGCACACTGACAAGAGACTTAGCTGACCTTCCACTCTGCATACATTGAACACAAATTTTGAGTGAACTCCAACATGAAAATAAAATCTTTCTTGGAAATAAATCTCATGCAGTGACCCCATAAGCAGAATTTGGATGGCACAGACTTTATTGTAATTAATAGTGCACTAGTCATGAAGACAGCTCAGTCCTCACATCTTTCAGTCTACTAGATTTGCAACCTCTTTCTCCCTCCCTCCATCTTTCCTTCCCTCCTTTCTCTGCTCTCCCTTTCAAAACTACAAATTCATCAACTGGGTATAGCAGCCCACTAAATGCTGGTACCAAACACAGGTGCTAGTGACCCCACAGCAGACCTTCCACAGAAAAATGCCATTTAAAATATTGACATTACATGGAGGATAGCTTAGGCATATTTTTCTTTTCAGTGAAACTCACTCTGGAAGATGGCACACAGAAAATTAACTCAGGAAAGCTCTGAAAACAAGAAAAAACAAATCCGGTTTGTTAGCTCTTCATCTTTTGGTTTGATGGAGCTGGGTAAGAAGATAATATGGTTTTTACACAGGAGGCAAGACTAGAAGACACACCAGGCCTCTGTCTGGCACAAAATAATCTCACATTTGCCAACAACCACTCTCAAGGCCAGTGTCAGCCTCATGACCTGGGACTATACATCAGGCCAAAGTATTTTAGAGAAAATGTGGTCTGGCCACACTCTTTTCCTTATCCAGAAAACAGTCTTTATCCTGGCTGAGGTTGTGAATAGGTGGTGCAGAGCTCTCTGTGCTGGCTCTCCACACTGTGTAACACAAGCACCATCAAAATCTGCCCCACAATTGTGCAGCAAGGCTGAAAGGAGGATGTGACCCAGCCTTATACACTTAAAAAGAAACTACTTGATTGAATGCAGCACAGAAGGGAGATCAACCCTATCTGAATAAAACCCTGTGTTTATGAAACTCTTGGCACCAGATCTGTTATCACAAACTATTTTGATTGCATGTAAAAGAAAAGCCCTAAGTGAAAATTATTTATTCTTTATCTATTGTGCAATGAAAAGATTAACTCCCTTAACGGTTAGTTCTCTTTTTGAAGGTGTATGTCCTACTTTCATTGTCTTATTTTTACTAATGAGAGGTTTATAGCAGGTTTTAGCTTAAGAATGATTGCTGATGGTGAAATGCAGTAATTATATGTCTTATGACAAGACACGAAGGTGCATACAAGAGAACTTGCATAAAATGGAAACTTAATCTTCCTCATATAAAAAGAAATACTTTACAAGCTGGCAGATCTTCAACTCTGAGTAACAAAACCCCTTTCTTTTTCTGCCCAAAACAAGAATGGGTTAACAAAAGCAGGAACTAAAATCTCTCTATTTTCTCCTCTCTCTTGTTCACAAAATATAGTATTACAGGACTTAACAAATTCGAAATGCCACGATGTGAAAAGCTATGTGAAGTAAAAGAAGTCTACTCTGATAATAACAAAACAGTCCTATTTGAAAAAGAGTTCATAAGCAGTTCATAATGAAGGCCTTTGAGGTCCATCATATCTATCATATTAATTTAATTTAGAAACAAAACAGAAATCCTAGGTAAAGGGTAAAAGACATCATGGGCATAAAAGTTAAACTAACATTGTATCCTGTTAAAAAGAAAAATTAAAAAAAAAAAAAAAAAAAAAAAAAAAAAAAGGAGGAAGAAAGAGAAAAGAAGGAGCCGCAACAAGCAGTAGGCAAGTCAATAGTGTTTTTACTGTTTCTGCATGACTGCACTTTCTCATACAAGGGGTACTTCTGGACTACAATGAGACTGTGGTAAACCATCTGTTTAGGGATTAAGGATCCAGCAACACTGAATGTTCAGTTCAACATAAACTGGTCACTTGTTTAACTCTGCATTGGCCATTGTCCCCCCTGCCTCAGACACTCAACAAGTACCAGCTTTTTAATACTGTGGATAACAAGAAATGCATTTTCTTCTTGGTCTTGAAAAATGTTTTACAATAAAAGTGATGTAGCTATACATTTTAATGTAAATTACAATCAATCTGGAAGTTTTAGGCCCAGGAACTGGACTGCAGCTTCAGGACTGAAGTGCCAGTTGATGACTGTCAACAGAGATTTAAAGTGTTTAAATTGTAAAAACATGGAACATATCATACAACATAGCATAAACAATCTGAGAGCCTAGGAAAAATATTAAAAATTTAATATTTGGTCTAAATTTCATGAAAATCTTTATACTCATGAGACATTTAGCACTTCTGCAATTTTTCCCAAGTGACATAACACTCCCTTGGAGAAACCAGAGTACATTTGTGGAAGTAGGCATATTTGAGATGTCCATTTTAGTGAGACATCTGACAAGAAGCGTTAGATATTGAAGCTGATAGTCTCATTTACTGATTAGTAGTATAAATCCAAGGATTAGATCATGTATATAATGTATCTTTTACATCTCTAAAATTTACCATATAAAAAGCATAATGTCCTTCAATAAAACACAGGATGTTTTACTTTTTAACACACACACATCACTGCATCAAAAAAAAAAAAAAAAAAAAAAAAAAAGCACATTTTTGTCTGAAGACTTTAAAAGCAGCCCAAAAAAGGGGTAAATTATACAAATTTTATTGTTGATGTCTCGTTAAAATATATCTTGCCTTTCTGCTTTCATCATTCTCAGCTTGCCCTTTCCAATTAAACTGTACCTATGAGTGGCAGACAGGCCAGCAAAGTGTAAGCTCTGAAAAGTAGCAGCACAACACAATTACAAAGTTTCCTGCAACCAAGTGAAAACTCTTATTCAGCAAACTGAACTGTTTGCTCACTAAAGACAAAGTATACAAACTCCTGCTAAAAGGCAAAAGAAAACCACTAATTGCCTGAGCTTAGAAAGCTACTTTGCCTATGGGCAGGTTATTCTGTAACTGTCAATTAATAGGTTCCTCGCACATTCCACCAACTGCCATCAAACACAGGGTGCTGCACCAAGTGCGTGGGACATGACCCTAGACCAGTGATCCTGTCCGATATGATAAAGTCCCTGTGGTCATAGCACACCTCCTTCTTTTACCATTTTACACACTTCCACACAGAAACTGTGGCCTCTGTTTAAGGTCTCTGATTGCATACCATTCCTCCCTGCTCAGGACATGTAAGTAGGTGTTCAGTTTCCATGAGATCTGAGAAAGTACTTAAGGATGCCCTGTAGAGAGAAGGCCTTCCTGAAAAGGTTCTTGACCTTCCAGCAGAGTCTGCCTCCTTCACCAGACAAAAAAAGCCAAGGAAAGAGCAGTTCATGAAAACAGGTAAAGAATGCGGCATCCTGTACCCACAGAAATGGCTTGACTTCTTAGTTGACTCCCAGTGACTAAAATGTTCATGTGAGAAGTATTTCTCAGCTTATCAGAAATGCAAAGGAAGAAGAAAACCCTGAAGTACTAAATTTAAACAAAACAACCTTAAATATTCTAAAGATGCATGCCACTGTTGTTTCTCTGTAGGAGTGGGTATATCAACAGCCTGCAGTTAAACAGAGTTGATGAAGTCAAGGCTCAAATCCTCCTGCCCACAAGCCACTATAATAAAATCTGATAAATAAATCTGAGAGTAGCCCTATCTCATAAATTAACCGAGCTTGTTACAAGACAGATGACTAGCCAAGACTACCAAATGCACCAGTGTTTTTGTTTGCATCTTAACCTCACTGAATGATGCTGACACTGAGAAGTGTTTATCTAGCGAGACATGATAGTGACAAGTTCCTAGAACTACTACCTCTTCCCTCTTCTCATTGCTTGCTACACCCACTTCTGGAATCAAGCCTTGAAGTAGACCATAAACTCCTTAGGGCAGATATTATGTCTATGCTGGTTTTGCACAGTGCCCAGTATGATTAAATTTTGATCCCAACTTTCATTTCTACAGATTTTTCAAATACATAGGAAGTCAGTTGGCCAAGGAGCACCTTTGGGGAACTGCACTGTCTTTATCAAATCTCTTCAAGATTTTGTTCACATTTTTCTTGACCTCAGACTTTTACTTTATGTAATGGAAAATTGTGAATTAAAGTATGAATAAAAATATTTTTAAATCCTTATTAAATCTTCAAGAGAGATCACAAACACACTGTCCTGATGCTTTTGCTGCCCTCACACACTCACAGACATCCCCTATCCACACGGCTCCTTCAGCAGAGATAGAAATGGCACATTCCTAATTGTTCAGCTGATTTCAACATTCCTTGCTTGGGGGATGGAGGGGGGAGAGAGTAGAGTAATGGGGAAGAGGGGGCAAGGAAATAACCATTTATGAATATGTTAAATTTGTCTTGCAAGAAGTACAAGATCCTTGACCACTTCAAAAATCCAGTGCTTTCCAGCTGTTAGTACTACGTTTACCTTATTTTCTAAATTATCCAAACAATCAAAATAATTTTCAGCAAGTTGGATTTACTGTACCAATCTGACTATTCAAATTTTAAAACTCAGTTCTCCAGAATTCACATGTCAGCTAGATGAAGGTAAAGAGGCCCGAAGCATGGCTCGGGCAGGGGTTTGCACTAGCCCTGTCTTTTATGATTAACAGTAAACAGGTTAGCTCCTAGGAATCCCAAGGGTAATTGCTCAAATTTAAAGCCAGAGTCTCCCAGTCACAGAGGACTGCAAGTTCACATCTCTTACTGTTTTTGTTTCAGCTTGCATGGCTGCAGACTAACAGGACAGTCGTACACCATGCCTCACTGTAAAAGACGTGCTCCCAATGTAACAGAAAGATTTTTTTTTTTTTTAGCATTCAAGCTCATAAACACTAACAAGTAAAATGTAAAAAGCAAGGGAAATGTCAGTGAAGGGGTGATTGCAGCTGCCATAGACACTTAACAAAAAAAACCCCACAACCAACCAACCAAACCAAACAAAAACAAAACCAAACTAAAAAACCACCACAGATGCAGAGTGGGAATGCTGTAGTTGTTACAATGCACTGTCAGACAGTCCCAGGTCATTGCCTTCCATGGCAAGTCTTAAGATTTAAGTGTGGACACTTAAATGTATCATACTTTGGATGAGGTTCAAAAAATCACATCTACAGAGAACAAAAAGGCAGTTTGCTGGAAGAAAGAGGCGGGTTTTTTACTTGCTGCCAAGGATGATCAAGGAGCATCCCCAGAGCAAAATGTCTTGCCATTTCTGGGACTGCTTATCAAGAACAAGTGACCTTAAAAGCATGGGTCCCCATGAAGTTTGACACACACTGTGTTCCTTCCCCTGAAGTTCACTGCTGGCTGTATGTAGTTTCATCCCACCCCCTGGACAGGGAATCACAGCAGGCAGCAGTGTAGATGATTGATATAGAAACCCACTGTCCTTTAAACCACAGGCATTGAAGGCAGATGCACTCCTGAAAGTCCCTTCCTTTGGATGAGACCTAAAATGTATGAAAACCAGTATGATCTTGAGGAACTAGGATTGTTGATATTCATATCACAGTCCGCTTCCATGCATTTTAGGTAGATCTTTATTTTCTATCCTATGTGTGTAACACAGCATGAGGTGTCAAAAAAAGTTATCTCCCATCCTTCAGCTCAGAAATAGCCAAAATTGATGCCACTTTTGACTCATTGCAAACCATCTGCTGACATCAGCATAAATTCTGCCTCAGAACACAAATTCTGTAAGTGAATTGAATTTGGTAGGTGGGAAAAGATGGACAGTTGTTTGGTCCAGCTTCTTTTCTGTCACACATATAAGACTGTTCCTCCCAACATTAGTTGGTAATACAGGCAAATACCTAATTTTGCACCTAACATTTCTACTGTTTTTTCTGTGATCTGTGAGAGAAGCCCTTTTAAAATTCATTTTAAGGACACACTGGTAACCTTAAATGATTGAGAAGGTAGTTAAAATTGATTATTTGTTCTCTGCAAGATGCTTTCCTCATTAACATAAAACCATGAGATACCCAAAATGCACCAGTCCACAGGGATTACAGAGGGACCATAATACAAAAGAATCGATGTTCATCTCTGTAAATCAATAGAAGTCTTTTTCTTGAGAACATCATTCATGTTATGTTATTATTTTTTCATATGCTGTAGAGGCCATAAGATGTATATTTCTCTTCTGTTACTGCTAAATTCCACAAAATTTTTGGACTCTGTTTAATGAATGGGGATGTATTTTCATATAGTGTCATTATTTTACTACTTCCCATGTTTATTTGGACAGATTCACAGCACTGGGTAGGAAATGTATTGGTTGGCAACTTCAGTTTTGGAAGAGAAAGTAAACACATGGTGATTAGCAAACAGTGAACTCTACTGTGTTTAATTTTGTCTTAACAAAAACTAAAAACACACAGACAAAAACATGAACCAGGGACCATTTTCTACTTTGTTCCAAGCAGGAGCATTTGTCCATATATCATCTACTAACCCCTCTTTGAAGACTTTCCAGGATTATACTTTTTTGCTTTTTTTTTTTTTTTTTTAATGTGCACTAACACTGATTGCACATGTCAATAAGGAGCTATTTAAGAGAATGGTAAATCATCAATTAAACAATTTGCCTTGGACGTAAATAAAATCACTAAACCATACAGATTAAAAGGAGTTTTAAAAAAGGTAAATTTTGTGTCTACACAAAGGTAAATTTTAAAAATTTGTGTTCACAAATGAATCATCAAAATAGTCATTTATAGAAGAATCTAGAAGAAAATACTGGAAAGAGCCTCAATGAATTTCAAGGCTAAAGATAAATACACAATGACCACATAAGTTTCCAATTGTCATTGTTTTTCTTCTAGTACTCCTATTGCTTCTTCTAGTGCTTCATTGCTTTAGTTAGTCTGGAAGTTGTGTTTTTTTTAAAACATTCGCTCTCACTACATGAAAATGTGCTGTCTTTTCTGAGATTATGACACCCAAACTTAAGTGGAGTTAAGTGGTCAGAGAAGAAAAAATAGGAGTCCTAACTTGTACAACCTATTTTCAGTTCAGCCACAGAATCCGTAGCATCACTTCAGTCAAGACAAATAGGTTTTTTCCATCCTTAATTTAATTTTGTCGCAACAATATTTCTCTGATTCCAAGTGTTGGTGATATTTTATTCACACCTGTAAAACAGCCTCAGAAAGATATGGTGCAAGTAGACAGTGCTGTTACCATTCATTAGCTCACTCATCATGCTTTTCTAACTACCTCAGCAAGTACTTTTCCTGGAGCACACGTTACTGGTCCGGGAGCCTCAGGTGGCTGCAGCTTACAGCAATGCGCAGCAAGGCGTTTTACACAAGTGTGGCCACATGGGAGGCAAAAAGTAATTGCTGAACAGCACTCCATACTTAATAAAGACGAAAAGCATTTCCTCCCACCAAGCCCTGCAGTGGAGGGCCCGCATCCGCCAGGCCAACTCCACTGATTTCAGACAAAGGTAGGAAATGGCTGTATCCTAATGCTTCATTGTGGCCCCATGAGTCAGTGCTTTGGAACTCAATACCTATTCTTCACTCTTTTACCAGAAGAAGGAAAAAAAAAAAAAAACAAAAAAAAAAACCAAACAACAACAACAACAAAAAAAAAAAACACAGCACAAAAAAAAAAAAAAAACCAAAACATAAAACAGAAAAGCAGCAGCAGATGAACAGTCCAGGCTGTTCAGATAAATGCTTTGCTCAAGAGAGATCTCCAGGTCCTTAACTTGTCTTTTCATTTCCTAATCTCCAGCTCTGCAATAACATTTGCTCACCAGCAGGAAATAGCTCATGGCGACCGGTTTTTCTACTGCTATGATGTCCCAGCACTGAGTTGCCGTTTCCAAGCCATGGTTGTTGCGGAGAAAGAAAGAGAGAAGGTGTGCAGCCTGAGAAGGTGACTCAATAATCCTCAGTGGAAAACCACTCTTGCAAGCACAAACATAGGAAGGTTATTCACAACAGTAACTAAGGTAGCCAAGCCACAACAAGTACATTTTCACTTACCGGTTAGCATATTTTTTCAGGGTTAACAGATACCATTTTACAAAAAGCATGAGCATGAAGAAACAGTGGAAGTGTTGCCAAAACCACATCACACAGCTTTGACCCTGCTTTTCTGACTGGCCTGAAAAACTGTTTATGATGTGGATGACCAGATTAACATTACAAGAGCTGTGCTATTGTATGCTGACATTGCATGCTACTGGGGAAACAACACAGCATTTAAAAAACTCTTAAAAAAAAAAAAAGGTATTGAAAAGTTCACCATTGTTTTATACTACTAGAAATCATTTTATCCACCACAGATATGCAAATACATCTGAGGTGAATAGAGGCAGAGGTTTAACACTGAAGTTAAAGATACTCAATATCAAGAAGCTCAGTGTCTCAGAAATGTCTCAAGCTGGAGTCTGACAAACCTCTGTGGTTACAAACATTCCTAGTTAATATAATCTTACTTTCTCAAAGGTACCTGTGGTGACTGCAAGATCTCAGGGTTAAACCAAAGATCCTGTGCAACCACTATATCAGATACAGGAAAGCCATGTTTTCAGGCAGGGGCAGCTTTTTAGTTCAAATGGAGACCCCAGTTACAAGATCCATTAAAGAGCAACATTAAAAACAGACTAAAAGAGGAAAAAGAGAGTTGGGCTGAAATGTATTAAACCATCTTTAACATTAATGAAAGGTATTACTGTAGTTTTTACACCTTGAGAATTTATTTTATATCATAGTCTCAGTGGTATGGTGTAGTTCAGTTTTATATGATCATGGCCAAATATAAAAATAATGTCATTGTTCTTTTGAAAAGATGAAGTTTCAGCCTATATAAGTATGAATAATTTGTGGATTCAAATCGGTATTCTTTCTGAGATTTCAATAATATTTAATAAATTTTAAAATAATCAGGTTTTGCATTTTATTAAAAAGATGGCTCAGTTTCTCCCTATATAAAACAGCAAGATTAAACTCTTGTTTTTCTTAAAAAATCTTGATCTAACTATTGTTAAGGTACATCCTTAGCAATGCCCCCTCCATGGAAGTGTCCAAGGCCAGGATGGACAGGGCTTTGAGCAACCTGGTCTAGTGGAAGGTGTCCCTGCCCATAGCAGGGGAGTTGGAAGTAGATGAGCTTTAAGGTTCCTTCCAACTCAAACCATTCTATGACTATGATTTTATGATCCTTATATATACTATGACTACCATATTAATAACTGACTTCTTGCTTATTTAGAAGATACAAGTAATGCCCCTTTTATTTTTCCCTAACATCTACTAATAAAATGCTATTTGTCAATCAAACATTTATCATATTTTAGGGAGTCAAACTGACCACACTACCAAAACCGAGTATGGCATGTATAACGGCATGTAATGAGGAAACAGTAACTACCTCATCCTTTGCCAGCACATCAATAGTCAGAACTGTTTACAGAGGTTCAAAAACTATGGTGAGCACAGTTTATAAAACAAAAAAGGAAATGTACTCTATGCAGCAGGAAAGTTAAAAGTAAAGTACAATAACAGCACTATCTTGTTACAAACACTTAACAGCGTGTCTAAAGAACCATGGTCAAAGGCATGATGCAGTATGTGCTGTGTTCCTGTCACAAGCACTCCCCAACTCCAAACCTCTCTATCCATCATCACCACCTCATCTGGCAATGGCTCCAAAGACTCAATTCATCTACTCTAAATGTACTTCACATGAAGTAGACACAAACTTACTAGAACTGTACTGTGTTCCATGCAGAAAAAAACAAAAAACAAAAAACAAAAACAAAAAAAAAAAAAAAACAACAAAACAAACAAACAAACAATAAAAACAACCAACATTGTCAAACAGCAGTACAGCATATAGTCGGGCAGCTACAAAGACAGTTGCACTGTATCATGAAAGCACACTTGTACATCATGTCCACATCCTGTTTTCATTTTAAAATTTCAGTGACACTTCTCTTTATTTGTCTTCCTTTCTAATTTCTTCCAGTTTCTCAGCCCCATGTTTTTTTTCCATGCTGCTGCTGCACTGGACACAGAAGTAATGTGTTCAGGACAGATAACAAGCAGCATTTTGAGTGGATAAAGGAGCCAAAAGGACACAAAGAGAACTAACTGACATCTCTTAGATTAGGAGCTGAGCTATAAAAACTCTGGAGGCTGTACTCCACTTTCTTCAGAGTTATCACCAAAATTATTTTCTCAGATTCTCTACAACAGCCCACCAAAGGAAGTTAATGAATTCCTGCACACTGATTTGAATTTACTGCCTGCTTATTTCTTAAAAGGAACATGCATAAACTGGAAGGAGTCTTTTCAAGCACCTTTGGGGGTCTGAGAGATTTGCTTTTCAGCAAACCTGTGGTTAGTGTTTAACTACTCAGTAGAGTGAGGATAACAAACAGTCTCAAAGTCAGCCTGGTGTGTACCAGAGACTGTGTGTAGAAGACACAAGTCAAACTATCTGAAAGCAGAGGTGTTATGTTAAACAAAAATATTTCTTTGCACATTGCTATTTTTTAAATTTCCTTAAAGACCCTGAAGTGGCAATTTCTTTTATTATCTATCAACATCCCTTTGAGTATACTGAGAAGATTCCTCTTCAGTTTTATCCCCATGGAGTTTGTTAGACAGGACAAACAAGAATGGAGGACTATATGCCCAAAACTTGTGACTCTGAAAGGCTTGAAGAATGAAAAACTCAATACAAGCTCCCAACAACAATCTAGGACTAAACTAGTTTTATCTCTTTGAAAAGATGAAAGCAGCAGAAACACCATTCTCTCTTCCCATTTTAGTGAAGGATTGAGACATAAGCTTCAGTCAGAGCTCACAGAATAAGTCCTACAACAAGACAATTCCTCAAAAATAAGGAAAAAAAGTGTTTTGAATAGAGTGTGTAGGTACCTTTACCGAGAGAAAATAGCAGGTCCTAGAGACCTCATCAATTTAATCATGAATGGCATAACTATACAGAACTATACAGTAAAGCTAAACAACCTTAATTTATCAACAGCCAGAATGACAAACCATTGGAACAAACTACCAGGGAAGGCAATGGACACTGCTCTCCAACCAAGGCTAGATAGCTTTCTGGAAATGAGTTTAACCAAATGTAAGTTGCTAGGCCAATAATTGCTACTGGGTTACACTGAGGTCAAACTACTGGATCAAATGTCTGTTCTGACCTCAGGCTCCATGTATTTGTTTTCTTTTTTTAAAGCAGTCTAGGGGACTTCTTCTTTGGAATAAATAAATGCACAAATAATTTTAATTCTATCTTCCTACCTTTGATTTGTACTTGACTCTTAGCACTGTTCACAGGGAACCATTCTTGTATGAAACAAGGATGAACACTGGCCTCACTCAGAGCAAAAAATCTTATCATCCAAACTGACTCCCCAATGCTCCAGTTGTCTTCTCTCACAGTAATGAATTCTAACACATGTTTCTGCATCTCAGATGACTCATTTATATCATGTATCTAAACATTTTTTTTTAAATAAAATTTATGTATATGTTGTCTATTATTTACTACTGTAATTAGAAAGAGATGTGATTTGAGCAGAGGACTCAAGCACTCCTGTAGTCTATATTCTGCCTCTTTCAAGAGATGTGACCCCAACTAAGTAACTTAGCAGTCCTGCCTTAATTTCTTCATCTGTGAAATGGAGATAATGCTACTTACTTACATATCTCAGTGTATAATATGGATTAGCTAATGTTTTAAAGTGCCATGAAGTTGAAAAGCCATCTTTAAACACAGATTGATTAACAGAACCAAGGATATCATCTGCCAATTATTAAGAGCAAAATTCTTTCAGAGATTTCTTGGAAAGATCAATAATAATTATACTGAAAAGGGAGTCTAAATATTTTAATTATTTTAAGGTTGTTCTGGTTTAGTTGTATTCATGAACATCACAGGCTGAACACAGAAATACCAATGTAACTTCTGAAAAATGACTGAGATTATAGCCACACTGACAACAAAGTGCTCAGGACTACAGTACTGAATTCCTCCCACCTTTGCATAAACTTTGTGGCTGTCGTAAGCCTTTCTCCTGTTCTATACATCAGATATGTCTACTCGTAGGGGAAAAAAAAAAAAAAAGACTATGATGAAAGCCAAGTTTTAATTTAGAATTTAATAAAAATTGATTAAGCATCACAGAGTACAAACAAAGCTGCTCCATAAATCTCTCAGCTCTTTTTGTGCAGGAATGAAAGAAAACACTGTCTGCTGAAGCAGATGACAGATGCTGGCTTAAAGATAAGTATTATTTATACTTCTGTACCAGATTTCTTCTTATGCATATCTTATCGTGCATGGATATACAATCAACAAAGCAATTATTCTGAATCAGTCAAAGGCCTTACAACATACTTTTACTCCATGGGAATTTATTTTATACAGTTCATTGTTCAATAAAAAATGGAGAAAGAAAACTTTCAAGAAAATGTTTAAATTATGTCTGGAATACTCTTTCACACTGAAGTACTGAAATAGAGCAAGTGAAAGCTTTATAAACTGTCATGTTTAGAAATGCACTGATGCTCTGCAAATCACTGGGGAATATCTGCAATATCTGCAAATATCTGCAATCAGAGAAGTTTTAATAAAATTAGATACTCTGGATGATTCCTCCACAAACTAGCCTAGTAACCTCTCTCCTCCCTGCAAAATGTAGCGTATCTGCACACCTACAATCTGTGGTAGCAGTTCTTAGCATTATCATGGGTATGAACATATATATCTGATATAAAATAATTAATTTTTCCATAAGAAAAATTAAATATAACTTCCAAGTTTCAATGCCTTCTCTTTTTCCCCCCACCCCGAATGTTCACATTCAGCAGTAGCCCGCTGAAAACCTACATTTTTCTGGCTTAATAGTCTAAAAGAAAAGGAAGAAAAGGATCCAATTGGTTAGATGGCTGAAGCAACCTTCCTGCAATGATCTACTGTGATTTGTCTAAAAGCAGAGGTTGAGAAATGCAGACTTAAAAAGCATGTTTCTGCCAGGATATACAATCACCTACATCATAACCACAAAAGAATGGTTCTGAGAGAATTCAAATGACAATTTGCAAAACTGCATTGGCAAAGAAATTAACTAGTAGGCTTTTTCTTTAATTGAGTAAAGTTAGCTCTTGAGAATTAGAAATGTGTAACTAAAATAGAAATGATAAATCTGCACTCCTGCTGCAATATACAAACAATTTCACTTTTTTGAATTATGGATGAATGCACTATAGGAGCATATCAACTAGAAGATGGTAACTCTTCATGAGTTTCTACAATACTCTCCTTCCCCCGAAAGCTACACCACATAGGAAAGAGTCTATCTGAGTAAAGAACAAACCCTCTTTTCAAAATCCAGCTACTAATATCCACTACAAGTATCTTGTCAACCAGTGCTATGATTAAGATTAGAGTAAATTTAAACACTTTAAAATAGTGCACATACATATCTTACCTCTGCATGAATAGTCTGTTTTTTCATTCATAGTGAATGACACTCACAAAGATTGACTACAATATTTATGGGATTTAAACAGTTTTACTTTCTTGCTTTTAATTAAAAATGCTGTCACTAAAGATTTTCTATCATGCCTGGACCCTTCAAAGTGAAGTGGTGTTCTGGGATAGAAAAGCAATTAAAGGTCACAAATAAAAAGCCAGGGAAACAAGTACAGGTGTCTCTAGAGGAAACTGCTGTTTGCGTTCTTGCTATATTTTCACTCATGAACAAGTAAATTGTGTCTCATTGGCATGTTGTGTGGGATGAAAATATAAACTTCCAGGTGAAAGAGCTAAGGCATCTCTTAATAGCAATGGGTCCAAGTTATCACAGGCTTTTGGAAGGTCTCATCACTTAGCAGATAATCGATAGAAGTTATTTACAATGAATTGTCAGTCAAGCAATCAAACATTGTCTACCAGGCAGCCATTTGAACTTAAGACTAAAACAAAAAGACTTGAGAATAAGGTTACTCTCAAATTTTAGAAAACATGAGGAGGAAGACTTCTGAAAGCAACAGCAAAATAAATTAATTGTATATGGTCTAAAAGTAGGAAAAGTATTTCCAAATTGCCACTCGCTGGCTGAACTGTTTAGGCTATTGCCATATAGATCAGTGGAGTCCAAGTGTTATATTCTTAGCAGAAGATAGGATGGTAAAACATATACAGATGGGATTTTTCAAAATATTTGAATGGAAACCTTTTACATACATGTGTCAAAAGAATCTATTAGCAATCAGAGGTACCCTCAGAATGTCATTTTATCTTTGCATTTCTCTGCCTGCCATTTTCTTAATAGATAGCAAAACAATGCAGCAAACCTGAAGAAACAGCTAACTCGCATTGCAACTAATGCAAAGGTATGCCAGCTTACACGACATACAGATTTGACATTGTGTCTACACACGTAAGAGATGGAATACAAAGACAGTCCAGAATAATAAGTTTTTATGTTCTTCATAATTCTCAGAGAGGGAAATGTCCATAAAGACTTCCACTGACTTCGTAATAATTTGGATTACTTTGTTTGAATCATGGTATTAACACAGCAAACACCCTTTTTCAGAAGTCTATCTAAAAAAGCCAGTGGCATGTTTTAAATTATTAATGACTCAAAGAAAAATGTGTCTTGGAAACAATCTCATTATCAAGCAAAAAATTACACAAAATATCTGAAAAAATACATATCCTACAGTCTTTATTTTAGCACTTCCTTGCTATTGGTGGGACAGTACAATAACTGTATTTCCACCAACTCACAGTACCACCTGACAAGCAGATTCTTAATTAATATAACCCTTCTTGCTTATAATTGTGATGTATTCATTACACTCCAGATAGCCAATAGTCTCATGTTTATGACAATCGGGTTTTCAAAACTATTCACAAATGTAACTCTCTAGCCTGAATATCCCATTTTATTTTTCGCAGAGGACACATCAAAAGTTTTATTGGAAGAAATATACATTAGTATGTCTGTCATAATAAATAAATACTAAATGTTCTGGGTCTTTCAGAGTTGAATTTTCCTTTGCCTATCTTTTCCCCAGGGATTTCTGCAGTGTAGGATCTAGGGTCTGAGTAATTAACAGAATGTCACATTCCATTAAAAAATAAAACAAACCTTGAAAACCTCACAGGAAAACAAATCTAATGGCATTTCTCTGAACCTTGGCAAGAAGAGCACTGGGGAAGGGAAAAAAAAAAAAAAAAAAAAAAGAAAGAATGTCTTGCTTCTTAAGATTAAAACATGCAACAAGTGAGACAAAGAAGCGGCATCCCTACTTAACAATGTCCTCTCCGACACCCATTCTTCAAAGAGAAGCACTGTCAGTGCTGAGCTGCTAAACAGTTAATCTTCTGTAACTCCACTAAAGAGCACTAGTGGCAGGCTGCCCATCATTCTTTTAGACAGAGCTTGTCAGAGAAAGTAGGGCAGCTTGTCCAGCCCAGCAGTCAACTGAATACTAGCAGCTCAATGGGGCTGCTGGCCAACCCCTGAGACTGCTGCCAGCCCCTTGGGTATTCAAAGGCCAGGATCCAGGGTGGCTCACTTTGCCAGAATCACATGATGTCAGTGCTGTTTTCTCCTGACCAGAATAACCAGTCATTCAGGTTGCTGCAAACGGTATGCAAACAAATGGCATCAGCTCAGCAAGGGCCTGCCTGAAGTTCCAGGGGTTAGGGACACAGGAAGGCACAGCTCACCTTGGCGGCAGCATGTGTTCCTGCAGTCAGTGGGTTGGAGGGGTGTCCACTCAGGCCTCCTGACATAACTACACAAAAAACTGCTATGGCAATTGCGCCCAACAAATCCCACTCTGGTAAGTGCATTTCTAGGTAATTTTTAAGAAAGAGATGACACCAGACCACTGGGTCTGGTAGAGTTGAACAGAAACCAGCGAGTTATTTACAGCTACATGTGAGGAATGAAAACGAAACTCCTAAAATGTTTTAGATGAAAATGTATATTCACTTAACATCTAAGGAATTTCAGAACTGAAAAGAAATAATGAAACTGATGTCCAAGTGGTATGTTTTTCATAAAAGATTTCTCTCCCTGCAAATTGCACCCAACCTGACACGCAGACCTGTCTGCTTTCATCTGATATAACCAACAGCATACATCATACCGTAGATATGCAAAGCATTTGCAAAGTGAAATGAAGTGATGATGAAAAAATAACTCGGTTTCTTTTCCACTTTAAAAGTTTGCAGGTTCATCAATAACACTCCCTAGACAAGGCAGCTATGCTGGTGTAATTAAGATTCTGAACTCTGTCTCTGTCTGGCTAAGTAGAGCTAAATCAGGTAACCCTTTTCCTGCAGGATACAGGTGTATGTTTAGAAGGAGAATCATCTGGACTTCATGAAGAGTAACCAGTAAGAAGAAGGGAAAATATGAGGAAAGGAGGAGAGGCTGAAGAGTATTTCCAGCTCCCTTATGCCAGAAGAAAAAGTGATGAAGCTACCATTCTCCTCCACCCTCAGTTTCGAAGGCCCATTGTTTCACATAAGCTGCAGGGCAGGGCCGGGCAGATATTGTTATCACAAAATAAGCATATAGAGAAACGGTTGATTTAACGGTCGGTCTTTAGCTGCCAGAGTAACCTTCACAGAGCCAAATTCTACTACCTTTAACCACTGTTAGGTAGTATCTCAGTCTCAGATGCAAAAGAGGCAGTGATACAAGATACAAACCAGCATCAGTATACTAAAAAAATTGGCTTTAAACACTGAGCTAGAGTCTCAGGCCCAACACAGCTGCCCAGAATAGTTCAGGAAGCCAGGAATTCTCACAACACAGACAGAGAGTTGGGGAAAAGAAAAAAAATCTCTGGCTGACAAAGTAAGCATGTCAGTATGGACGGGTGACAAAAGCAGATGGGGTTGAGAGGCAGCCCCAAACCCCTTTGGCTTAAATGCCTGTCCCTGTAGATGTGTGCCAGCGTTGGCCTGCAAAAATGCAGGGACTCTTTTTCATTTGGATGACCACTGCGAACTTCCAAAGTCGATCTAACACTCACTAACTTCTCAGCTTTTGACTTGTCCTTGTTCACCCTCGTGTGTAACTCTCTTGTGGAATTATGAATTAGAGTTAAATCACACATAACTTTAAACCTCAGCCAATTATCAGCAGAAGCACAGCACTCTGAAATAACAACAGGTGTGTGTTTCTCGAATTTCTTTGGCATCAGCAACATCCTCCTCCCCTCCAGCATTTGAGACTGTCGACAAGTGGCCCTTCTGTCTCCTCCCAAGTGTAAGGGGAAAGGGTATAAGATTACACCTACGACATCCATTTCTATTAACTTGAAAAAGCGGCTATGACTGCAAAAGGAAAATAATCTGTCAAATTGCAGAAGTTAAGAAAAAAAGCAGCAGTCCAATAATAACCAAGAGAGGTAAAAGCAGTCACTCATTTAATTTGCAAGATACAAGAACAAAAACAACACACAGTTTCTTTGATTTAAGGGGCAGGCATCTTTTTTGCCACTCAGGTTCAATACTCTTCCACCTGATGGCAACCAGGCTTGTAGTGTATATTCTTCTAAATCCTATTATAAAGGTATACCATGTCACACAGTATCAGAAACCAACCAATGGCGCATGCTTGTCAAAGTAATGTCACTTATTCCTGGGAAAAGCACAGTACAATAGATATACTATATACAAACTACGCAAAGTCATGACTTGTGACTGAAAAATTATATCCAAACACTTTGGGCAAATCTTTTGGAAATCTGAATATCCAGGATGCAAAGCATGAAGCTGGCATTCATGATTTCCTCATTCTCAAATTCCATATAAGATAATTGTTTTGCATTGGTTTACCTCCTATAAGCCTGATAACTAGACAAAGCAGTCATATTCATCTATTGAAAATGTACATTTTTTATTGAAACATGATCTTCATTGACATTAACAACTTGTTCCATTACTTCATCTGGTCCCATATGTTACAAAATCTCTCAATACTGTATACAATCTGTCATTTTGACATCTCCTTCTTGCTACTTATACCCACTGCTGTCAATCTCAAATATAAGATTAATTTAATTAGTGGTATAATACTGAGAGTCAATTCCAGATTTGAAGACCACACTAGTTTTGGTTCCTCTATTTATTCATTCCTAACAGAATAGTGTTCAATATATGCATTTCATACAGAGGCTGTCTGCTGTTACTAAATATTCCATTAGTAACAATTTTTGAATACTAGAAACCACAATACGTGCCACAGGACAAGGCCAGCCCTTTGAATCAGTTGTTTATCCGCTGATATTTTTTCCACCAAATTCCAACCTTAAATTTTTGAAACTGAGGTTAAGATTAAGGAAAGGGGTGAGGGAATCACCTTTTTCTATTTTGCTTAAAACACAGAGCTGCAAAATGTTTATATACTTATAGCTTGCTGTAAGGTATTTTCTGTTCACTGAGTCCATATGGCAAGGATTAAGCTGTAGTGAAATATCAGTCAAATACCCCATTCATACAAGCAGGTCAGAAAAGCAGTTAATTATTATTTTCTCCACAGGGTCCCCACAACCTCTCAAATTTTCCAAAAATAAGTAAACAATAGGGGTGGAAAAGCTGTGAGTGAAGGGCTGCCTGAAAACTCTACACAATGGTCACAAATCACAGAAATGGAGTCAGTAGCAAGTTTCCGTGTTGCTGCAGAAAAATGGTCATTTCTTGGACTGGTCAGCCTCTAAGGAACAACAAAACTGAAGGTCAATAAACAAGATTAAAAAGTCATCTACTCTCGGCATGAAGAGACAGCCAGATCACAGGACTGAAATAATCCTGGCCACCGAACACACTGGCCTTTGGTGCCTCAGTAAACCGAGCAGCATCCTGGATGCAGGTCCTCATGCCGCTCACAAGGCTCACACAGAACCCAGTCACCACCATGCCCTGTGACACTGGGACACAGAACCCAGCACAGGGAGCTCGGGCACTGCCCCTAAGCCCTTGCAGTCCAGAGCACGGACAGACCAGGAGCAGCAAGTCAGCGGCAGCCACTGAGGAGCACAGCACATGGCAGAAACAAAGCAGTTGTTCCTGCCCGTGCCGTGAAGAAATGCCCCGGCGATTTTTTGAACAGTTCTGTTGCAGGCTTTCACAGGACTACATGAAAAACACACCCAGAGGTGGCAGGCAGCTGAACTGCCCTACAGCTCTGCATTTTTTTAACTGGTTTTTCTTTTTAAGTCTACTGCAAGATCTTTGGAGAGTTGATGGAGGGCAGAACTTTGTGCCAGGAGTGAGGAGGCATAACTTGACACTGCAAGCCTCATCTTACCAAGGAAAAAAAGCAAAGCTGAAGAGAGCCTGGTCTCTTGAAATTCTTCTTTGAAAGTAACTGGATACCAAGCATATTAAATTACAATCTTTAATGAGACAATTTAGTTAGAGCCTCTCAAGTTCGTCATTTTTCATTTGTCTATATGCTTTGCTGGCATGAGGCACCTGCCTCTACAGGAGTTATGCTTCCTTCCCTTCCTTCCCCCCTTACACATACCACCGCAAATCTGAAGGGGTATTTCAATCACCACTTTGATAAAGGAGATCATTTTGGCATACAGGTGATCTCCTAGCAGATTAAGGATATTTACTTTCTTCCTGATGGATCATTCCCAGAGATACCAGCACAACACAACCTACGCAATTAGTTTTCACAGGTGGCTGTTTTGCCTCCAGTAAAACTGCTTTCTTTCTCCTCCTGCAAGTCATAGCAGAGCAAATGTACATAAAAAACATTTCAGATATGAAATAAACACTTTCATAAAAGCAGCTGTGATGCAATGCATCATTTCTGTCTGACCTGAGCTATGGAATGAACTTTTGTTGCCAGGATCGAAGATGGTAAGGAGAGAGTGGAGGATGGGGGGCAGGACAGGGCTAGAGAAGATCAGGGCTCAGAATAGCACAGGGTAAAATAACCTCAAATACTCAAAGGGTAAATGCCAATTTGGTGCAAGCACACACTCTCTGTGTACTCTACTGAGCAATCTGTGCAACCAGGCCCATGCTGCCATGCAAGACAAATGAGGACAGTTGTCTACAACCTGCCCTGTACAGCCGAGAACTATGGAAAGATAAGCTCCTCACATATTACGTGCCACAGGCAGCAGTGGTTTTCCCAAAGCATAATAAAAAGCACATCGGAAGCTGTAATTTCATCCTCACACCATTTTACTGGTCACTGTCTAGGAAAGTATAAAAGAAAAACTCTTTTTAAACTGCTATCTCCCATGTTCAAGAACTGTACTTTCAAGATACTACAGTACCAATGAAGAAATCTCAAAATAAAGATCCATTAATGATGTTTCTATGTCAAGGGTCTCAAACTGCTACACAGCAGGGGTTCAAACATAATTTTTTCCCAAGTTCTTTCACAACTACCATATATAGGAATTTGACTATATAATTTAAACACCTGACAAGCTCTTCAAAAAATAATTATTTTTAGTGCTAGAAGAAGAAGAAAACTTAGAATAAAAATCTTACTTATTTTTGTTAATTATCTCCTTCTTTACATGTCCATTGTACAAAGGTATTTGAATATTTAGTCTCCACAACTGATGTGGATTTTTTACAAAATATCCATGTGCAAACTTGATCATGATGGATAAGGTCTCACTTCTAGTTGGTACCATTAAACTACTCACAATCCCCTTGTGAGCTGGAGTTTTCCACAAGGTGCCAACTGAGCAAGAAAACCCTGTCCTTAAAAAATTTTTCATGCATTTTGTCTTATTTTTTTTCCAAAAAATTCAATGCATGAAGTAATGTTCTAATACCAGATAAAACAAAAAGATAAAAAAAAAAAAAAATACTAGAAAGGTCTTTGATAACTCCTTCATCTTACTGATTTCTGTGAACAATTACAATTTTTATCCACGTAATTTTGTGCACTTTACGCAGCAAGTGGGCATTACTACTAGAGGCTTCAAATTTATTTAGGGCAGAAGCTTTTAGCCTTTTCAGAAACACAAAGGAAAAAGTATCTATGACTAAAATTGTGATGTGATGGTCTCATAAAAGTTTGGGTTTGGTATTGATTGCTAGGTAGGTATGTACACCACTGTGGCTTCACCCTCAAATTCAGTGCAGAAAATAAAGGCAGAAGGAGTCTACAGCTCTCCCAAGAAAAATCATTACGGACTAAAACTAACAGCAACAGTTTAGTCAACTACTACACCGTAGTTCAACCAATAATTAAGATCTCAGTGATGAGCTATGTAAGATAAATTTATGGGAACATACTAAAACTATGGTGATAAACTACCATAGATAAAGGTACGTCACATAATGCTTAACTGCAAAAAGGTCAAAGGCACAAATCTATCAGCCTTCTTCATGTAGTATTTATGAAAGCAATTTCTTTTGTAGATACCAGAATTGACCAGAATGGTTTTCCTGTGTAATCCAGATACAAAAGTCTGAGCAATACTCTGAAGAAATACGAATGACTGCAAAAACGTGGTCAGACAAATGTATGTAGATGCATATATTTACTAATTTGTATGAACACATTTTTCTTAGTCTGTTAATAGAAGTTTCACTAAATAAACTGGAGACTGATGGACATTGGTATGGGGACTTCACCTTCAAAAAGGGTCAAGGGAATAATAATTACAAAAAGTTTGAAAAGACAGCTATGAAAATTTGTAAAAAAAAATGTAGGTTCATTATTAAAACACCAGCAACATGCTCAATCAGGGCCAACCTACTGATTTTGGAAACTAAAAAAGACTTCTACTTTGATTAGCTTTGAAGAGGTTATATAGTTAAGAAAGCGTAAGAAATAGATTCTAGCTCTTGTACTACAGCTACATTTGTTTATTAACGTTGCACACCTGTGCAGATTGACTCAAGGCAAAAGTGCAATTGAGGACATAGTTTGGCCTGTAGAGTATTTGTTACTGGTAACAGATGAGAAGGAACAAGCCCTGTGCAGCTATAACAACTCAGGCTAAGTTTGCAAATTGATAGGATGGAAACCAGACAAAGATATTTTACACTGTGTTGCTCAGACACAGACAGAGAACTCTCCTTTCTCAGACTAATTTTTAGAGTTACAGCACACTGCCATACCAACCTCTACACTCCAATTAATACTGCCATTCACAGCAGGTTTCTGAAGATAATCTAAACTAACCTAACTTTTATGATGCAATCAAAACACTCTGAAGAAATTAGGGTTTGATTTTGTGCTTCTAGGGAGCTTATCTTTCTTCCTACATTTACCTTAGAAAGGCACTTGCCACAGAAAAGAACAAGTATCTTCTGATTGTGTAATCACTAATGGCTGCTGACCACACCAGTATCAGATCTAAAAAATACTTCACAACTCTGTGGCTTTGTGGCTTCGCTATCATTTTCATTTTGAAGAAAAAAGAAATAATGCTTAAGAGAGACAAAGAGAAATAGCTGAGGTTTGTTCATTTCCTCCATTCACTACTGCCATTTCAGCAAGCCAAAAATGGTTTCTTGTTCCATCAGTTAAAATGATCCTAAAAAAGACACTCATCTTCTCAATCTCTATCATATCAATTAATAAATCCAGTATAATCACATTATCTCTTTTAACTGCATAATGTTTACAAGTAACCAATTCTTCTTTATCCTAGTTTATTACCATTCTGCTACTCTTCTGAAGTAACTCCTTCTCTCTACTGTATTAAAATCCAACAACTTTTCTCCTCACTTATCTATCTGAAAACGAACTGAGACAACAAGAATGAATGTATTCCTCTTCTTAACTCCAAAGAGGACCCCAAGAGATGGTAGCAAACACTGCAGAAAGTCCAGCACTGCTCCTGGACTGGACCATGCTGATGGCACCTTCCAAGGAATTTGTCTGTCAAAGTCTGATGTGACTGTAAGTTACCAGGTGCAAACTGAGCCTTTGCAAAGGCTTATAACTTGGCCACATTCAGGCATTTTTTCACAAGAACAGCAATGGGGATCCCCTGACACTAGAATGACCTTTCATACCAAATTCCAAGACTTTGCTCAAAAGCATGGAGGTGCCATAGCTTCTCAATAAAACAGCTGTAAGATGTATTTATTACAATCCAACATATTCTTGTTTAATTTCATTTTAGGAATGTCTAGCCCAGTTGAAACTTTATAATAAAATGCAGCGAAATGACACTGCACAGAAGAGTCAAAGCTCAAAGTAAAGCTTGACCAAGTTATAAGCCATGGGAAGCATACTTGTAACAGGGCAATCCTGGATACCTCATCTCATAACAGTGTTACCAGCTACCCTTAGAACAAAAAGAAAGAACGAACCTTTTAAGAAAAATAAAAAGAAAGAAACTGCATTGAACTGTAGTAACATGAATACAGCAAAAGTCTTTATTTGGGACAAGAGCTGAAAGTATCTTTCCAGATCGCTGCCAAACAGACAACGAATAGTAGCCAAGCTTGATACCCAATATGGGTCTTCACAGGATACACGACAGCATTTAGCCTCTTAAGGGATTTGTCTTTGAAACAATTCTGGCTGACAAACTTCTGGGCCCAAAAGATGTTGAGCAGTCTCATTTTCTGTCCAGCTGCTTGAAGCAAAAGTCTAAGCCACTCTTCTAATCCCCAGAGACACTTCTAATCCCCAGAAACACTTCTTATTCACCGTTTTTTAAGAAGTGTTTGGAGTTCAGAACAGGTTTCAGCTGACTTATGGTTGCATATCTCTCTTTCTGCCTGCCTTCTTCACAGCAATATGGAAAAGACAAGTCTAGATTTTAAGATTTCCATGATGAATGGAGGTTGTCCTTCTCACATTAGATGCACTCTAAGAGGGCCTACAATAGAGACACACTTAAGTCCTCTGTCCCTTGAGAAGGGAAGCTCCTCTGCGACTCCTTCCAGCGTTCTGATATGAAAATGCTTTCCTTCGATAAACTGCCCAGTATCATGCCAAGTAAAAAGGCCATGCAGAAAACTCGCCCTCCTATTGCCCATCAAGTCTTCAGAAGCAGGCAGCACACCTGACTCACCATAAATTGATTAGCCTCTGTAAATGTACTTTTGAGAATGCTGGCAAAAAGACAACTACACATGGTAGTAACACAACATAACATAGGTGCAAAGGGAACAATGTACAGTAAAAAACTAGGTAAATCACACAACCAAATAATACGCACACAAACACACACACACACAAAAAAAAAAAAAAAAAAAACACACAAAAAAAAAAAAACAAAGCAGCAGTTTCTTTAGCAAATACAAAATAAAGAATTTATGCATCAAGGTCCTGTATCATAAATACGTAGAATCAAATTAAAGTACTACCTCTATTGCGGGATTTGTATGACTTCAAGGGAACTGTGTATTGTAGCCTGTCTCAGGGGACCTTTCTTCTTGGAAAGACTAAAGACCACAGATATTCTAGCTCCACTTGGTACTTGTACATTGGGATTCTGGACAGATTTGTATCTCTTGGACTCTATGAAGTGGTCCACACTGGCATGGGGTAAGAGAGAGTCTTTGAATTTCTTCCAATTTTATGTATGGTCAAACACAGGAGTCTACTTCACTTGTAGTTATGTTATGTAGCACAGGATGGCTGCTGGAAAAACATTATGGGAAAGGATTGAGGCTACAGTTTTCAAAAACATAGAGGCATTTTGAAATATCTAGATATCAGCTATTTGCCAATTCACACATTTCAAGAAGTTAATGAAATCACAACCTCAATACTTGTGTAAAATTATAAAGAGAAATAAAGTAATTGAAAGGTACTGCAGGGCAAGTAAATGTATAGGTCAAAAACTCAAAGCCTTCCCTGTAGATGGTAATGGCACTGGAGAAAAGATAACTGTTCACTCCTTTGAAATGCAACTGATACACAGATTCTTATGACTTTACACTGGCTTGTGGGCATCACAAATCATCAGTGTATCTGTTATGATCATATTATGTATTATTTTGCAACATTTAATCCAGTTGATTGTATGTCAACTCTTCTTTCCTAAAAAAAAAAAATACATGCAGCAGAGGAAATCACTTGATTTTCAGAGCTTACTGAAGAAAGGTGAGTGAGGAGCAGTATCTTAGCTGAAGCCTGATCTAACCTAGGGAAGTGCAACAGAGCAACAGATGGCTCCAACTCAAACATATCTGCTGTTGAACTGAGCACAGGCTACAGTTTTACTGCAAAAAGTCACAGCCTCTAGCCAGCATTATTCAACTGGCAGAAGTTTTTGCTGTAAATTTGGCCCTTGCCTCATAAGAAGATATTTCAGGAAATGTTAGACTAGGAAACTTGTGAGATCAAGCCAACACTTTCTTTCTCCAACTGGAACAGAAATAGTGTAAAAATTGACTGACTTGAGGTATTTCAGCATTTCTGGTCCCAGATGGAAATATGAACTGGAGAATAATGCCAGAAAAAAAAAAAAAAAAAAAAAATGCTAGTGAAAATCCAGTTAACTATTTTGCCCCCTTCAAAATGCTTATGATTCAAGGTTGGCTTTAACTAGCTGATAGACTGTTTCCTCAAGCAGTGTTCATCAAAGCATTTAAAAATTTTTCTTCTTGAAGTAAATATGTTAGAACAAAGCCTAGTCTCAGTGACTGGTTCTGGACGAGACAACCAAAACACCACCAGATTCTTCTTCAGGATTTTCCTATTTACATATAAGCAATTCACACTTGTTGCCACATTCATCTTATTCTCTGTTGTCTATTACCACTTTCTTTTCAAAGTCACTCTTTCTCATGCTTGTAAGTGTGATTAGTGTTCTTTGCTCCATGTAGCTTTATATTTGGGCAAGTTAGAAGACATGAAGTAACAAATATACGAAACTGTCCAGACTGCTAAATGTCAGTGGGGTTTTTTTGCTATTATATTTCATCTCTCCTATTGTACCTGTAATTTTTATTGGTGAAGAAAGTTTTAGGTCTTGTGTGAAACGTGTCAGAAACTCTTCCAAGAGAAAAGCATGATAATGTCAGAGAAGTGTCTCCACTGACCACCGGCTCCATATGCTACTATTTGCACTGTTCAAATCTATTACAGGGACAGTTACAGTCATCTTGAATAAATATAACAAAATATAATGAAAAGGAGTGGGACTTTTACATGTGAAAGAACTTTTTATCTAACATTCAATTTAACCTCTCTTGTTTTTTCCTTAGAAGAGTGCTGAGCCATTAGATTGGTGCCCTAGGGACTGTTAAAACTTTTCTAATGTACATTAAAGCTCTTTTGACTTAATCTTTTTTTCCCATGATTATGACATACTGTGCAGGTGAGAAATTGAAAGATCATCAGGAAAACAAGGAACTGTGCTGCAAACATACAGCTAATCATTCAGCAGTTTAGAACGTATTAAATATAAACTAATCAAGTAATGTCTTTTTTTTCATTTTAATTTGGTTCCTTTCCAGACAAAATTGTCACTAACTTCAAAATGGGTAAGATGTTAAAAGGCCAGAATTAAACTGTATAAGGCCCTTAGCAATGAAGTTTTTAGTAAATATCATTTGTAGTCTGGCCTTCTTTACATCCTAGCAGACAATCTGAGAATTTTTAAATTTTTTTTTAATCAGAAAAAATGTGATTTGCTTGGTTTGCCACCATATTTTTTTGTTTGTAGATACATGGTTTCGGGTATTTTTTTTAAATCAGGCCTGGACAGAAGACAGGTCTTAATCCTCTGCATGCATCTGAATGAGACACAAAAGTATCACTATTTTGGAACATAGTTGAAGAACCAACACTTTAATCTTCACATCTTATATTTGTCAATCAAGGCAGAAAAACAAGCGGAATAAAATGGAACTAATATCTGAAGGTAAGAACTGAGGTATGGAGAATCTTACAACCTCAGCTACCTGGAGCAATAAGAAAGCTGATAAAATTAAAGTTTCTGGGTCAGTTTGTTAGCCACATGAAGATGTATAGAAACTGTGCCTTCCTGTTCTCTTCTAAAAGTTTTTGATTACTTGAATTTTGAAACAATTCTCTATTCTGTTCTCTTTTTTCTAATTGTTTTATAGCAGACCCTAGCTATACAAATCCAAAAGGGATAAGTTTTCTAGCAGGTCAGCAAGCTTCCATGGACTTGCTGAAGGAGCACAATGAAAAACAATGTTGTCAAGATTAAGCAAAAAAAAAATTCTTAAACCACTACAGTAAGGAGCTTCATTTCATTCATTAAATGAAAACTGAATGTTTGAATTTAGGAAGTCATTAGCACTTTGATATCTTGTGAAGCATGTAGAGTCTACTCTGTTCAGACTGAAAAATCAAATCTAAGCTAGTAAAAAGAACAACATGGTAAATAAACTCTTGCTTTGAGCTTTTATAACTCTAACAATAGTTACTGAAGGCAACTAACATAGTTCAGAAGTCAAACATACCAAACACTTAAGTGTGCATATTTGTATAGAATACATGGATGTGCTTTAAGCTCTCTGTCCTTTTAAAACTAATATTAACTACATTTTAAATGGCAATGAAAGGTCAAATGTCTCGTGCATCTTGCTGTGTACCAGTACATTTCCATGGTTAAGGAGACTGTAGGACAAACCTTTGTCTGCACGCACCATATCTGTCTACAAAATAATTGAGAAATTATCATTGCAGGTAACAAATAAAACATAGAGGCAAGAGTCTCATAGCACCATCTTTTATGAAGTACAGTCACCTGGGTCTTGTGATATTTTTTATGCCATATTTAGTTTAACAAGCATCTATTTCTTTCAAGTCATTTATAATATACATACATACAATCCACTGATTTCTGCCAACCAAGGGATTTTCTTTCTCCACAGAAAGACAATCCCTGCACATACAGATTTGAAAGACAGGGTGGAAGCTCCAAGTGTTTTAATAGCCCATTATCAAAAATTATCCCTTGGCAATAAAATTCCAGACCACTGGCTTGAGATCAAGTCAAAGAAAAATGGGATTATACAATTTAATAGAGAGAAACAGAGAGAGAGACAGAGAAATGTGTTCTAAAAGGCCTAGGATCACAAAGACAAAAAAAATCCAGAGAGGGTAAAACACAGATTCACTCCATTTTCAGTCCAATCTACTTGTCTCTCACATTAAAATACCCTGGATTTTCTAAGTGCTTTCTTATTTAATTAAAAAATAAATAAATAAAATAAAAAAGGACTGATATTTTATATTTGTAATTTTTTAATATAGAAGAAAAAAATCTCACTAGAAAAAAAAAAAAACTATATTGAGAGGTGACAGGAAACAAAGCAGCATTTTGTCTTAAATTTGCACAACCTAATTTATAGTAATAAAGCAGAACCTAAGAGTTCTGGTAAATGTCAGTGCAGTCATGTTCATTACATATGTTGATAGGTATGAAGCGAAGTCTCTGTAGGCCCTTCAAAAATTGCACACAGCCGATTTAATGCAAACCAGAAGTCACTGACTGCTGGATGAACATTCAGTTTCATTCCCACATGGATACTAAGACAAAGCGGGGGAGGGGGCTTCCTCCCCGTTTATTTACAGTTAAAGGGTGGGTCTTGAGGAATGAGCATGAGGCCAGTGACGGATGGATTTGGTTTATGGGAAGACACCTCCCAGCCTCCCATTCTCCAGCCACAGCAGCGAAAGCGCCTGGATTGTGTGTAACCTCCTCCCCCACCTCGCATCTGCCTTGCCCAACCTCGTCTGGGCCCGCTCCAATAACAACATCTGCTTGGCAGCTTTTCAAACCCATGGATAGTTATCTAACTGAGGCTTTTGTGCTGCACTGTTTATTCTATGTGAAGAAATGCCTCCTTAGTTGAAAGAGTACTTTAGAAAAGCTGTGCAGCTATTAGCAAGTGAAGCACAAGGCTAATAATCCCCACCTGCTCATCAAATTAATTATGACATCTGAGTCATTATAACTCAGAATGAACACATGACTGCAGACTTGTCACATGCAGAAATAAACACACTCCGCATTAGGGGAGGGAAATATATGGCAAAAAGGTCCAGAAGAAAAACATCTAACCATCTACATTTCAGTTACTAAAAATGTGCATTATTAAATTCCCAAAGGAAAAAACTAAAGGAGAGAAACTGAAGCTAGGGGTGGATAAAATTTTCCTGCAGAACATATCTCTACACTTCTGTATGGGCTTTGTGAGGAAGAGGAGAAGAGTAATATATTAACACAGTGATCTTCACAGCAGGACTGTAAATCAGCATGTCTTTTTGTGAGAAATCTTGTTTCCGTAAGATTCCATAAAAACCTGGTGGGACACATGCACATATCATCTTCCCCCCAAGCCTCCCAATTCAATTACTCCAAATGCAACACACATATCTTTAGTTAAGATATATTTTCAGGCTGGAGCACACTTAACAAGGACTAAGGTAGGGAAAATACTGGTGGAAAAAAGTTTAACGTCTAAACCAAACTTTAACTCTCTGGCAAATAGCAAAAGGAATAAAAACTTCAAAATGTGAAATATCTGTAAGTCAGATTCCATTAAATTCAGAGTGCAAACGATAAAGCATTGCCACACTTTATATTCAGATGTTGCCTACTAATCTGATTATCGAAGCTATGGGATCACTTTGCCACAATTCATGTAGATGATAGTCTCTTTCTTTCAATCACAAGTATGAATTCAACTGAAAAGGCTAAATCATGCATTCAGTTGTTACACTTCTAATGGCCTCTGGCATTCACAAACATTGTATGCATGTTCTGTACTTTGTAGCACTCTGATGGAAAGAATAACTATTTTTCACTGTACCTTACCGCGTACTTCACTGTCAAAAGTGCCTCTTAATTCCAGAGTGCAACTGATGGGTAATTAATTTTAAATAATTCTCAGACTTTTTTATTATCAAAATTAAGTGATAGGTAAACAAAACATTAATATGTTCATGTATTGTGTTTAAGTTTAGTGAATAAAAAATGTCAGGCACTAAATAATAAATGTTGGAAAATTGTTTGTCTTGCACTAATTCCAACTCATTCTTTGTCAACAGCACTTCCTCCAGAACAGCACATAGACCAGCCAAGTAACTTCTCTGTTACCAAGAGTCCACCTTCAGGAATGTGTCTACCAGAAGTACTTACTTTTATTAGTTAGAGGAACTGCAGGTATTTTCTAAATAAGCCACAAAACAAAACCCAAAAAGCAGATGGGATATTACTCGATACAGGTCACCTTCACCTACACCATTTCTCCCATTAACACGTACTTTTCACCATCTCAGCAGCAACTACCACCCCTTGCATATAAAGACCTCCAGCATTATTTCTGCTGAAAAAATACTGTAGAATTAACTTTCAGACAACACAATACTGGTCGTCTAGTCTATTCATATTTTTTAGGTAATATGTATGCTAATTATGGAGAAAACCATGTTGGAACCTCATTTTATCTACCTGCTTTTATTTGGTTTTACTTCAATTATATATTTTTCCTATTCAAAAGAGAGTTTTGGTTGATTTATTCAACTTTTTCATTTAGCCTAAAGTTGAGAGGCATAGAAAGTAAACATTAAAAAGGTAGTTCCAGCTTTGCTTTTGCCAAATAAGAAGACATACTCATCCTAGCAAATAAATTACTATCACTTGAATGTGTCAGTGCTGCAGAACCAGAATGAAGGAGAAACAGGAAACATATTAATCACACGAGCAGGCTGTTCTGCACAGATTTATATGCCTGGGAGGATGAGTGTCAC
The DNA here is from genome assembly GCF_018691265.1 of Tyto alba. Classification (NCBI taxonomy): domain Eukaryota; kingdom Metazoa; phylum Chordata; class Aves; order Strigiformes; family Tytonidae; genus Tyto; species Tyto alba. Next base: position 38,228,162 of record NW_024881318.1, read on the forward strand.
ATTCAGACTTCTCAAAAGCTTCACTTTTTGAGAAATCCTCTTCACTGGGGACTTGATGTGTTGATACTGAAACCTATGGCTTCCTCCAGAGCAGGATTAGGTTTGTAGACCAAAAAACTGCACGTGCTCCTCCCTGCTATTCCCTGCTGGAGAACTGTTTGCACTGCCATCCCTGCAACTTGTTCCTGCTCTGTTTGATCCACATGCACATATTGCTCCTTCACATCACAAAGAAATGCCAGGAAAACTATGAAGAAATAAAGCAAGGAAGAGCATGGTACATTCAGGATTCTCACTGATTTTAGTTTAATGGACTATTTGATAAAGAGGAAAAATTATAAGTGTACATTTTTTATTCACTGATATAGACATTAATATTTCAGTTTGCAGGAATGTATTACTTTTGTTCTTATTATAAGAATCCATGAAGTATATATTGCTGTGGGACATGTTGCACTGCAGAAGCATTTAAGCATAGTTATGAAGCACACTGAAACTGGCCTTGAGCTAATAGGGGATTTCTAACATGAAAGGAAACGAAAATTTGTTCTCAGCTGCTACATTGTTAACTGAATTTACATCAGTGGGCATGACAAAAGTTTGAGTGATACCATCAAGTTACAAAATACCTAGCAAATCTGGATTTCATCTGAATGCTCTACCTGGTTTTCCCAAAGTATTATCTCATCAGAAATTAAAGTACATAGAGGGACAGAACTTAAGGGTTCCAGATTTGAAACCAGACTAAAACTTGCAGATGCGACATCAGAGCGGAAGAGTTAATGATAAACTAGTCAAAATATTTTTAATGTTGTTTTTCAATAACTACTTCCCACAGTTATGGAATTCCTTTACCATGATGAAAAATATGTCTGTGTTCCAAAACAACACAGCTAGAGTATCTGAAAGCTTGTGCACCCGCACACAAACACACACAGAGACACACACATTGCATACACATTATGTATACTAAAGTGCAAGAAGGGAATGGTATGCAAGAAAGCGTGGTTTGTGACAACCAGAAAAACAGTTCTACATGGAAGTTTCTGACAGGTTGCTAGATTTAGCAGCATTGTCACAGAACTCTTAAAAATGCCAAAGGACATGCCAGAGAGAGTGTGTCTTTCTCAAAATTTTGCAGTTCCTAGATCTTTACAAAGCATACTGCTTCTCATATCCACTTAATCTCTGCACACATCTCCACCCCTGCTTCCTTCCCAATGGTATGTGGTCTTGAAAATATAAACGTTCAGGTTTCCTGGAGCTGAGCGAAAGAGGAAAAGTCCCACTCCCAAGAGGCAAAACTAAAGGCTCTCGGCGCCCCTGAAGTTGTTAACTACAATACAACATATCATGGCACTTCACCATAATTAGCAAGAGGGAAACAGCATTTTTTTCACCTCCAATGGCATTAAAGAGGTAAGCCAATGCATTCCAGATCATATCTGAAAGTGCAAAGGTGTCTGATCAAGAAAGTGCTTATATGGACATAGTGTGACATTTTGTGCAAGAGAGCAGGAAACAAAACAAAACAAAAAAAAATCAGAGCAACACAAATCTGCTCAAAACCAGTCATAGCCACAGATATTGTTAGCAGCAGCAGCACTAACATGTAACCAGGAAAAAAGAACCTACAAACAAGAAAAAGTCCTGTGACTACTTCTTCCTCTTTAAATTTTTACTGATAAATGTGGTCCGCAGAATTCCTCCTAATTTTATAATTGTTCTTCTCCTCCTTTATACGGATATATTATTTCTAAAAATGCCACTTCGAGTATTCAGAATGGTTTAGACTGAAAAGACTTTGTTCTCCAGCTTTTTGTAAGTAACACTGCTTGTCTGAGCAATGCCGAGTGACTTTCTTTTCCTTTATCTGTCCATCCAGCTTTTGCCCCTGTGCCGTAAGTCACTTTGAAAGTAAAGAACCAGAGACAGTACTACAAACATTCACTTCTCTGCAGCCATTCATCATGAAACTTGTCAATACCAGTTCCAATACCTCAGGGCTCCAATGCTAGGTTTGATTTAATAGAAAAGGACCAAATGCATTAAGTACTCAGTTTATTCAGGTTTTTGTGGGGGAGGAGGGGTGTAAAACACAAGTAAAAGTAGCACATAAAACAGGCCTGCTAATGGCTTGAATCCCCCAACTACAGAGAAAATCATGCACAAATGGGGCAGCAGTTTCCTCTTGCTGATCTATCAATATGCCTTAATGATTTTCTAAAGGAACCACATCAAAGAGGGAAACAATTGTTCAGTTAACCATGCCTATTCATTCTTGGGTTTCTCTGCTGAGATCATCAACCATTTCAGCAGTGCTTTTCTATAAAACAGACACCAGTCTACCAGAAACCAGACTAAACCCCCAGTCTTCCCTTTTACACCAGTGAGACCATATCCTTCAGCAGGCACTTCTGACAAAACTTTTATTCCGGACTTTAACTGGTTAATCGCAGTGTAGCTTCTAGTCTTTTGGGGACAGTTTTTACCATCTTCAGACTGACACCTGTCCATGCTCAACATCATTAATTAGTGTGTGCTCCAACCACAACCCTGCCACAGCCCTCCTCTGAACTGCAGGACAGCAGAGCAGGGGGGCATCCAGTACTAGCACAGAATAAAAAGAAAAAAAAAAAAATCCAAGTTTGGGGGGTTTGGTTTTTGCGGTTTGCATATGTTGGGAGTGGTTTTGTTCATGTTTTCATATATTCTGCTTTTTGATACAGCATCCTTTGGTGCCAAAGACAAGGAGACACTGTAACAGCTGAGCCATTCCACCACTGCTAGATAAGGAGTGTCCAAATGTGTTGTCCTGCCTGTAACTACACTTTCTATTTCTGTTCTGAATCATGCTCAATTACAGATTATACCAACAGGGTGTATGTTTCTGGTGCTGGGTGCCAAAATTATTTTAAAAAGCAATGTAGCTCACTATCATTAAGCCAAACCAAAACTCTGTCAGTGCCAAATGTGGCACTACTGCCAACAGTTGTCTAGTGTTAGACTATACCACCCATTGTGGGATCGTTCTTCCTCTCTGTGCAATAAAGCGGCTGGACTCCATTCTCTTGGAGTGACGCATCAGTGCTTTACTCAGAACTGCAAACTCATTTTTGGACATGACAGAAGCCTTTTTTTTCCCCCAGTTTTCCCCCCAGCTGACAATTCCCTTAGAAGATTTTAGGCATAACTGAGAACACAAAACTACAGGTACAAAACTGGACTTAGTTTTGACAATGACAACCCTAAAAAGGTTTTAAATAATAAAACCTTTAATAAAATCTAAAGCTTTTACTCTTTTATATGAGAATACAACTTCATCTCTTTTGCTGGTCTACCAGAATGCTTGATTTTTCATTTTAACTTCAAAGTCTTCAAGAAAATTCTCGTTTTTTCCATCAGCTTAAAATGAATATTGCAAGGGTAAAATTTTTAAAACTTACATGCAATCATCAAGCCAAAACAGGACACAGAACACTTAAAAACCTGGTCCATAGCTTCTGGACTCCTATATATACTCCTTATCAGGATTTATCGACAGTTCCAAAACCACAACCTCTGAAATGCAACTATTCCTATTTGAGAAAGACAGTAATACAGCAGTCTCCAAGACAGCACAATGCAATAACCACAAAGAATTGCAGATTTTATGCTGATAACCACTGCACTGCTTTTTATCCAAGTGCTTCGAAGTGTCTTACAAACATGATTAAGCCTTACCATGACTGGGAGATAAGCAAGCATATTAAGAGTTTTAGTCTAAGAGCTGAGCAGCTGAGGCACCTACTGATGTCCAAAGGAGTTTTGCCTTTGACCTCCATCCAGGCAGGAATTAATGAGGAGCTCACTAACGAAACTGAAAAACCTGACCCAAGTTCCCAGATAATTGTTTGTACAGAACCCAAGTTCCTGACCATTGACTGATAGGAGCTAAGACAGTCAGTTTACACCCTGAATGGGTACATGCAAAATTAAAATGGAACTCTGAAGTACTTGTCAAACCTATACAAGGGTCCAAACACATGTATTGCATTTACTATCAATCATAAAAAAACCCTTCTTGAATAAACTGAGCTGGAAAAGTATGCCAAGAGACAATCTTTTATATCACTTTAATAGAAATTTACCTCAGGAAATTAATTTTGCTGGTTTGAAGTTAGGCATACATATGAGAACTGCATTCATTATATTGGATGCATTTTTGTGATCCTGTAACTATAGAGCAGCATTAATTATAACATTCATTTTCATGTTATTTTTCATGTACTTCTACAAATTTTTAATCCCAGTTCTGCCGATGATTAATTGTTAGCCTCACAGAAGTCATTACTAAGTAACATTTTTTCTATTAAATTTTCAAGAAAAAAATGATTAAATTTTATTCTTGGCATTGTCAATGGAATTTTAGAGCAAATAAATCAGTTTTTAGCCTTCTTTTAGAAATTCCCAAATACAGACAACATATAAACAGCTGAATTCTCTCTTCAGCAGACCATCCACATCATTTACACAGGAAAATTTGGTAGCTTGCAAGATGTATTTCATTTAACGGTCTGTCTACACCAGGCAATCACTGAAGCATTGTCCAGAAGCAATGCCATCATATTAGTAAACTCTGCCAATGCAATGTATTTCCCTTCACAAAGGCACTCAGCACAAGTTAAGAATGTTCACACCAAGAGCTGGTACAGTTTTTACTGGAGTGTAGAATAGAGTAGCTAAGTTTGCAGCTGTGTATCTTACTTTAAACTGCTTTCCATACAGAAGGAAAACCCTAAATCTATTTGAAGAATAATAAATATATCACACTACTGTCCTATAATTTCAATTTCTCTATTTTGGGGGGAGGGGAAGAGGCAGAAGAGAGTGCTGGCCTAAAGAATGGTGGCATTTAGTTCTGAAGCCTCTAACCACAACATGAAAGCAGGCAAAAGCAAAGTTTTATGTCAAAAGTTTTCAAATTAACAAATCAGTCCTGTAATACTAAACCACAGTTTCCCACACAGATGCCAAATAGCTGTTTACCTACACTAACACAGATTTCACTCCCACCTCCATGATTTAAACTCACCCAAAACCTCAGCTGAAGAAACTGCTGACATGTCTCATCCTCCTTACATATACAGCTATGTTTGAAAACCATGTTCAAAGCAGTGAGTGTAATTGTTAAAGTCTTTTAGTTCCACACCAAGTCTTTGCAAATTTCTTTGCAGAGTACACTTCAGATGCTTTGCATATCTGATATACATTTAGCTTAACGCAGTAAGTTTGAAGGAAGCATGGAGGAAGAACAGGAGTGTCTCACTTCCTTCTTTGTTACCTCTTAAGGGAAGGCTTAATGCCCCATGGCACATGCAGTGAATGGAGTCTTCTTCCAACAAGAAAAAACATCCTCTAATGCTGATAGTACTGGGTGTAGGTGTCCAAGTGTTGGCAGTAGGGGGCTGCAAGGGTGGCCTCTGCAGAAGAGTTAGGGGATGCCCCATGCTGGACACAGCCAGCTCCATCCAACAGACCTGCCGCAAGTCACAGCTGAGGACCGCACCAGGGCGGATGTCCACACTGCAGCCCAGGGAGGACTCCATACTGGAGCAGGTGGGTATTTCCTAAAGGACTGTTCTCTGTGGAGAAGATCCATGTTGGAACAGGGGAAAAGAAGGAAGGAGAGGCAGAGAGGAGCTGTTATGGACTGATTGCAACCCAAATTCCCCATGCTCCTGGACCACTAGGGCCAGGGATGGAAAGCAGTAGAGGAGTCAAGAATGAAGGAGTAAAGTTGAGCCTGGAAAGAAGAGGGAGGTGGGACAAAGGTGGTTTAGTTTTTCCTTTGTTTCTCATCATTCAACTCTATTTTAATGGACAATAAATTAGATTAATTCTCCCCAAACTGAGTCAGTTCTACCTATGAGGGTAATTTGTAAGTGACCTCCTTGTCTTTATCTCGACCCACCAGCCTTCTTGCCTTATTTTCTCCCCTGTCCTCTTGAGAAGGCAGAGAGAGCAGCTGAGTGGGCATCTGGCAGCCAGCCAAGGTCAACCTACCACACAGAAAAGACAAAATGGGCTTTGTCTTTTTCTTATTGTGACAGAATATGCTGTACTTTCCTGTCTGTCCTAGTAGTTGTGTCCAAACTAAAAGACAGATGCTCATCTTATGGCATAAACTGTCTTTCATCACTCTCATCTTTCAGCACACTCTCTGCTCATCAGCTGAAAAAAAAAAAAAAAAAAAAAAGAAAACTCTCAAACTCTCAGGTGACAATATTTACACATCTAAGGTTTTGAAATCTAAGAAAATGCAGACTTCTGTCTCAGTGTTTATAGGATGTGTGTCATGTTCTGCTGGAGTATGGACATAAGTATGAAACAGAGAGTACAGTTGCAGCTACCTCACCTCCTTGTACATACAGTTTGCAATCAAAAAATGTATTTGTTCTCCAACATGTTTGTCCAATATAGAAAATTTACCAGAACAGCTATTCTGGTATAATATAATACCCCTTTGGAAAGCTTGCTTTGGAATAAAAGCATCTTTTCCTCTTCTAAAGCATCTTTTTTTTTCACTTCTAAAACACCTGTGCCCACAACAGTAATTTATACTGGAATAACTACTACAGAATAAATTATTTAGGATTAGGTATATTTGCATCTAGAGTGGCAAAGAAGCATGAAAGAAACAAAATTACTCTTCTAAAACTAAAGGACAAACTCAAGCCACTTCAAAAAATGAAACAGCTGATTACTTTTGTGCTACATTTCATTGCATTATATTTCAAACTATTTGAACATTACATCTGTTCTTTTAAATTTAATATTTTAAGCAGATCGGTTCCCAGACTAAATTCATCCCCTGACCACCTAAACACTTCCTGCCAGCAAGAAATAGAGATCAGCAAAGCAGTGAGACAAACAACCACCAGCACCTGGGCAAGAGAAGGCTGCTATAAGAAGTTGGGTGGAGGGGACCAGTGGGGAAAGGCCCCTTTTTGCAGCAGCTATCCATGAGGTCATCTCAGCTGTTTCATGGAGTTGCACCCTTAAATTTATCTGAACATTTGAAACACTTCACTGTGAAATAAATGATGATGTGCCAGAGCCTAAGGGGATTAACATAAGGAGCAATGGTTACTATGGGAGGAAAAAAAAATTATTTCTTGACTGTGGAATTTGTTTTATGGAGGAGCTTGTACTCCACTTTTGAGGTTTCTAAGCACTAGTCAATCCCCTATTTTAAAAATTCAACAGAAAGAGAGTAAAGAAATAGTATAACACAAAGTAATTGAGAAAAATCCAATTCTGACTAACAGGCACTCTTCATCACCAGCCCATTTCAAGCACATTGTCTCTCTGAATTTTTTATTAGTGGAAATCCCATCATTCCTTGAACACACACACACACACACACCCCAAAACCAACAACAAACTAGCAAAACAAAAACAATAATAAAAATAAAGCTAACAAATAATAAAAAAAAAAACTTCATAATGCATCTAGAACTCCTGGTAAATTAGAAATTAGTAGGGATACATAATCATCATATCCCCAATTCAAACATTACACACATAGTTTTCTGGCAGAATTCATGCTAAGCTCCTCCAGACACTCAGTGCGCGCGCACAGGCAAACAGTATAGAATTTTTGAATCAGTAAGTCATTTGGAAGAATCTCCAGAAGTGTGCCGAGGCATGCTTCTGGTGCTGTGCCAAATTATATGCTTCTGTTTGTGGCTTTCAAATATGGATTAGACAGATGCACAAGCATGTACTCTTTGGCATGTAGTGACAATAGCCTACTCTGAATTTAGCAATTAAAGCTTTACTTAAGTTTTACTAGGTGAAAGAGAAAAATAATGACATACTGTTTAGGCTCTGTCTTTATATCCTTTTGCCATCTTCCTGCTCATTTGCCAAAGACTAGAAGCCCCTGTAATTCCAGAAGGTCCTCTTTAGATAATTCTAGTGCAGGAATTTCAAATGGAAGTTTCAAGTGTCAAGTGCATTTAAAATGGAGCTTGCATTTGTACTTGCTGTTATTCTAGGAAACCTCAAAAATTCCAGATTAGGAAATTAGTTAAAGACATCATTACTTGTCAAAGTCTTGTGTCTGGACTGTGCCACAGGTAAATACAGACTTTTGTACAATACATACCATGGGTTCACAGGCTTACTACAACCAGCACCCACAGACCTCTTCCTCTTCTTATAACCATAAGGTTAAATGACATACCTAGGGCATTACTTCTTGATTCTCTACACTTCAGAGCTTGAAACACAGGAGTTTCAAACAAAGCTTTATTCTAGATTCTGCAATCATTACAACGTTCTGCAAACAACAGACTTTAATCTTCACTTTAATCTGAATTTAACAGGAATATAAACACAAGTGCCATCATCTTCTATAAATCATCTATAAAATATCATGCAAGGCCAATCCATTTGTAGTCTGTCACTTTACTCAGTGTATAGGTAATAATAATAGTTGAGTTACACAATGAAAAATGTATAGAAATGAGGAAACTTAAAAAAAAAAAAATAGAAAGGATTAGATACTGACAGTGGCTTATTGTTAATTGAGTCCCATGTGTGAAAGCTACAGAAAGAATAGTTTATACAGCTGCTGCTATTTGTCAAAACATTGCTTTTGTCAAAACATTGCTAACAAGGTACACATGTTAAATCTGAGCATCTCCTTTCAGTCCCTAAAAAAGTATGACCACACTAAATTCTATGACAAACATAAATTGAGAAAAATCACTGTTATTTCCTGGCAAATTCAACTATTTCAGATTATTCTTCTTATTTTACTATGAGAATAAGCATTTTTGAAACAATTCTCCATCAAATGAAACCTGAGTGTTTGGAGAGTACAGAGGTAGGAACAGAAGGAAACTGAAGATTAAATCCTGGTGAATTCTCCTCTGCACCTCCGAATGCAAGTTTTCAAGGACTGTTTTGAAACCAAAAAAAAAAGTAACGTTGCAGTCATTGCCAGTAGAGACCAAGACCTTTTAAATCCAAAGCATTCATAACTCAATAAAAAAATAGAATATTGGGTCTGAAAATAATGGGAACTTAGGCTTATTTTGCTTTTTTACAAACTCAAAAAAAAAAAAAATCAGGGGGACTACAGATGGAATTAAACAAGGAAACTCTACAACTAGGAAACAGAACAAAGTAGTCTAGAGTAAGCCCATCCCTCCATGCAAACGGGCAACCAAGTCTTGCAAAGAGATAATTAGCTGGAGCCAGCCCTGATGATGCTGCGCTAGGTCATGTTACAAGGGTGGGCTACATTGCTAAGTGGCAGCTGGGTACTTCAAAGAGATCCTGCTAGAAGACACAAACTGCATCTGAAAAGCAACACCATCACCCTCCCCTGGCACGTAGCCTGCCTCATCCCTGTCAAGCTGGAGAGGAGCTATTTGAGAGGTCAGTGTTGACCACTCCCCTGTTCACATTGCTATTACAAGTACGGGTGTATTTACATGGTATTTTGTAGGCAGCCATACACAAGACTCGACTGTGCCATGAGCCAGCTGTCCAGAACTGAGTGCCTTGTAGTGGCTACAACGTGCTTGGCTGGCTCAGAGCATAGAGAAAGTTTGCTGGGTCTGCTTACAAAACGCTGCATAAATATGTCCTGATCTTGCTCCAATTTTCTTAATGTACCTACCGCCTAATCCACTTTAGCACAAAGCACTTCCCTGGAAGGTGAGCTCAGACTTCTTCATGTAAGAACTAGATTGTGACAAAAATGCCCAGCTACAGCATACTTCACAGCGGTGCCCAGAAGCATCCTTAAAAATGTAATTCTGCTTTGTCTTCTAAAACTGAACACAAGTAAGACAGTACCACACAACTCTAATGCAAAACAGAGTCTGGTGGAGTCTCAGAAAACCAACAGGAAGCATATTGATAAATGTGGGCAGGAAATCAGCCCTAACTTTAAATAGTTGAGAATGCACAAATATGGCCCATTTGAATGGGCACAGGGACCAGACACTGGATGTTAGAGTTCCCTCTTCAATCTGCCATTGATTTCTTTGTTTGGCCAAAGGGAAGTTGATGAATCCCTTAACTGACGAAAATTTATATTTCCTACAGACCCCTTGATGCCTGTCCTATACACCTAGACCTTTCAGTAGCTTGGGTACACTTAGACTTGTCTCCTGTGGGTTTGCACAACTCTTCCATGTTTAGCTAAACATTTTACATAATGCAAATTATGAAAGATTTTAATCTTTTTACATGTTGGGGGTGATGTTCAGGAAATTAATTATTTGTGTTGAATTCAAGTCTGACTCAGTAAGAAAATAATTGCATGATTATGGCAAGGAGAAAGAAAAAAACATGAACCACGACAAATAAACTATATTCTACATGCTCAAAGAACATTAAAATTTAACTGCCAAATAACAAAATGATAATTATACCTGTAAATGTATCTGTGCAACTGAGTTGAATCCCTAAATGTTAATACTTCCATTGCTACAGAAAACCTGTTGTATATTAGTCTCCATTATACTCATTTCAACCTTATAGACAGATGCCTTATTTAAATATGTTTAACAAATGTTAGCAAGTAAGCTAGTAAGGTAGAGAATAGCAGCTATAACACTTCATAGTTGAACTCTGACGTACATGCTGTAACCTTGCCTACACATTTGCACCACTAGTGGTAAGAACTGCACTGGTTCCACACAGCATAAATGCCAGGTTAATGTAGAAAGTTATTATCTGCAATTTACAGTTTTGCTGAGTCAGAAAGAAGTGGTAAATAAATACAATAAGAAGAAAGTCACAAAACACAGAACTTAAGTGCTCTTTATGTGGTCACATAAACACAACAGACTGTGGTAAACCCCCCAAAACCAAATTTAAGTAACAATTATCATGAAACCAAAAGAATGTATAGCAATGATTTTACCCTGAAATTCTTATTAGATGTACTGCATCAATGGCATACTTTAACTTTACTTTCCTAGCTTGCTGCTAAGCTAGGAACATGGATGTAATTATAGTTGTTGGCTTCTAACTCCTTCTATAAACCATGCAGAGATAAACTGCTATTAGTGAACATACACACTACAAATAATTGTGTTTTGACAATATAGGTAAAGGAGATAAAAAAATCTAAAAACACCAAAAGGAAAGCCAGCAACAGTAATAATAAAGATCATGCCAGAAAGCACATTAAGGTCACTTGTGGCTTACACTAATTTGCTGCAGGCCAAAAGTTCATTTCATTCTCATGAAGAAATGCATTCACATTATAAAGCAAAGGCTTCTTAAGAATCTGGACTTGTTTAGATGCCCCGGATTTCTCACTTTTCAAAAAATGTGTGAGAATACTACCTGCCATGCATGTTCAAGTATTCACATAGGGAAAAAAAAAAAAAAAAGTGTCTTCAACTCCAAGTCTGTAAGACACTTTTATTTTGATACTGTTATCTGGATTAAAGCTGTGCCAGAGTCATACTTCTGTGGTTTCCAAGATGAACCACTTAAGTGTTCTGATGGCAATACGCTCTTGAATTGTGTAAGTTTTTTTCACTTCTTCTACAGAGTTTGAACTGCCTGCAAAAGAACTGCCCATGCTGCCCAAACACCTTTTATCAATGAACACCATACTAATAATCTTCACCATTTTTTATAAGCCACCATGTACTTTTGTAATTAGATATTTAATTTAAAAGCTATTAAATGCACTGCTCAATATGATTCCACTGACGGACAGCAGATGACTTAAATGGGTAATCTGTACACTACAGATTGAAAAGCACTCTTTTAGATATTCTTGTTTCTGAAGCCTATGCATTTATGTACCTTCACAGTCAAAAACTCATAGCTATGGCTGAAGAGTTTTGAAATTCAGAAATGAAGAAACAGATATTGCCATTTTAAAAACACTATGATTTTATTAACAAAATTTAAATGAATGATTGATCTAAAGAGAATTCATAGCAACATGTGCTGTGGTCCTAGAATTTCATAGGGTCAGAGACTTTTACAAATTACCCTATTTGCATCAATAGCAATGACAGTATCACAAGAACAAGCACCATCTACTGAACTTTCAGAGTACCAGTCATTCACTGCACAACTAAGTAGTGTGAATTCACCCTTTAAGTTTATACATATGGTTTAGTTTGTTTGTTTTCTTTCAAACAAGTAAAATTTAATCAAACATATTTCATTTGTCTTTTAGTAAAGTTGAAAGCATAACTGTGTTTATCTACAATGTCTCCTGCTGTCTGGTTTTGTGTATTAAGTTTTTGTAGCAACTATAAAGATTAAGAAACTTAAGCATTCACTACAATTAACAGAAGTCTGGTTTTTTCTAAAATAAAACCTTAGCTGATTGCCAGGGTTTCCTCTATTGACAGGTATTTTGACAACTAACAAGAAAAATAGAAAGTTAAAAAAGTCAGCATTTACAAGCACGAGAGCAGTATTTCTCCACTGACTTTACATTTTAGTGCTAGAGGTAAGGTACACAAATGCAACAGTTGTTGTAAAGAATGTGACACAGAACAGACCTGTCTTTTCACACTTGTGAAAAAATATTTTCTTATTCATACTGAAAGACCTCTAAAATGTATGTTCAGAATATATTATCACAAATGAGTGGATCTGATCAGTTTAATGGTTTGTTTTATCTAGCAATAAGAAAGTGCTGAGAATCACAGCCTGCAGGTTGGAATGCCATTGAGGTGTGCTGAGTATTGCTTTAGCCCAGAGACTCCACACCAAGCATCTGAAATACCACTATACATTACAATCTCAACAGGGATGAAGATCCTGCTGTGCTTGGTGTTGAACTGAGGAACAGGGAGACACCAAGCTCAAAAACCTTCATTCCTTCTCCTCTCAGACACTGAGTTTCAAATCTGTGTAAAAGCATTTCTAGAAGCAGCAAGATGAAGTAGCATGTTTAAGTAACTGTTGTTTCACTTTGGTAACCAGGAGACAGAATGTTATTTTAAGAGAGAAATAATGTGAAACTCTTTTTGCATTCCAAAGGTGTTCACCTTCAGCAAGAGCCCCATAACACAGCAGAATGACAGGACATCCTGTTATCTTAATGACTTAATGAGGTACATTGGTTCTGCAGAAGAACATTACTTTTTCTGAGATATGAGATTGCAATATAGAAAACTACACAGAACATGACAAGGAATCACTTGGTACAAGTAGTCTTCTGAAAAAACCAATGAACTATTATTCAAAACTAAGTAATTAGTTTCCTTCTTCTTTAGAATCAGTTTCACCTTCTTCCCATGCTGCCACAATCTGTTGTAATGTTCTATTTACATCTCCTGGCAAGGACTGTTCTAAAATAACAAAAATCCCCAAACCAAAACAATAACAAAAAAGTCCAGTAAAATAACTACAGGCATTTGACATAATTTTTGGATTTAACCTAACACAAACAAAAGATAAAATCAGACCCTAAAGAACTGATAGTATTCCTTGGGGATAGAGGCAAGAGAGGTGGGTGAAATAGTGTGCACAATTACATTTGAGCAAACTGACCTTATACACTTGCTATTTTGAGAATACTTGTTCTGTGCAGTTCTAAAAAAAAATCTACTGACTGAATTAAGTAATTGCTCCTAGCAAATGAACATAACAATATCTCAACACAGAAAATTAGCACCAGAGCTCTCCTGATATTTTGCTTCTATATAAATGAACTTTATAGAGATTTTGTAAGCCTTTTTTTTCCAAATCTTTCATATTAATGTCTGTGAAAATAAATGTGTAAATTATTTTGCCTTCAATCCCAAGACCTGTTCTGTGGAGGTTTACATTTTGCAATATCAGTTGATAATCCTCTACATTCTGCTCTTTAGCACAGTATAAGTGATTTAAGTTGCGCGTTTAGCATAGATCTGATCTTCCACAGAGCTCAGTACAAAATCTAGAAAATATACACTAAAAGTATTGTCCACTTCACAAAAGCAGTTACTTATGAGCAAAGTGGAACAGTTGAAATGCCATTATAAATCATTACCAGTATAATTCCCAATGACTTCACACCTTAAAACATAAGGGAAAATGTAGACCTTCGATAGGGAAGGAGGAGTTGGGATAACTACAGTGTGGAAATACAGGTGACATAGAAGAAAAATCTATAGGAAATCATTTGTTCCCCTAATGAAAAGTCTGCTTAACTATGAATCTTGCATATTTAAGGTAACTTGACTTCTAAAAACCAGAAAAGATACTGAGAAGAAAAGGTGCTGTAAAGTTACAGCTAGTGAATAAAAGCACCATCTTTGAACATATTACATTGCCATGTTGAACTGCACACAGGCTTTAGTCATATTCTAGCTTTTGCATATCAGTCAAAATATATCCCCTCCCCTTTCCCCCAACCTTGTCTATTAGGCTTTGAAGATTATTTTACTAATTTCAGGGAGGTGAAAGGGCAATCATCTGAAATATTCAAAATGATCAGGGAAAGTTTCAAGAATATACTATTAGTCTAGAGGAATACCACGCCTCTGTCCACCAACTCTGCAGCTTCTGACAGCAAGCTACAATTGTCAACCTATTTGCCATCCTGTCCCTTCTTCTGTTGGCCTGATGACATGCATAGCAGTAGCTTATTGCCCTTTATATGGCTCATGGAAATCTCAGACCACTGTCCTTGTCATGTGCAGGCTGACAGTAAATTTCAGGTGCAGGAAATCCAAAACATGGGGGAGATGCTAGAACTATTGTGCATGCACTGCATCATTGATTCAGACTCCCATTGCTTTCAGACTTCAGTGAGGTCTTCTACACACACACATAAAGGGCCCAAACGAGCTGCCAAAATCTTCCCCTTATATTTTCTACAGTTGCCTTATTATAACATCTGTGCTGCCAAGGACAGGGAATAGCATCTCGTTTCTATCTTTAGCTGCACGGCCCAAGGCGTGCAGCAAAGATACACATGGTATCTCCAGACTACACACCAAATGAGCCCAGCACTATGACTCCACACACTCCTGTGTGTCACAAAACCAGGCCCATAGGAACTGGGAGTCAACCAAGGTAAGGCAGCAGGCTATTGTCCCTTCCATACCAGACCTCCAAGTAGAAGTCACAAAAGATATTCATCTCCAGCTGCAGCAAGTGTCCAACCACAGCTATGCAAGTGTTCTTTGCTCTTAGAGGAGAGCAAAGGAAGTCCACTCCACTCTTCCCAACACAAGCACCATCTGATTTTGCTCAGATTTCTTTCTTCCTTGTAGTTTTACCAACTGACCATCCACTGTTCCACAGTGAACGACCAGTGAACTCTCTGAATGTACTACTTTAGTCGATTCAGCCAGAGCCAAAACTTAGCACAGACTTGAACTGCAAAACCCAAAATAACTCAAAATTTTATTGAAGAAAATTTTTTCTCAGCTTTCAAAAACTCCAAAAGCAAGACACTGACAGTCATTAACCTATATGCCAGAGGCTTCTTTCAGTATCTAAAAATATCTCAGTATCTGTAGTCTGGCACACAAACTTTATACAAGACAGGTGAACAACAGCAGCAACAGCACACAACTACATATAGCACTTTCTCTCAAGTAAATAAATATATGCAGGAAGGGAACAGAGGAGAGACACAATATATACAGACAGTTGCTTTTGGTAATAATCCACTTTATAGCAATAGACAACAGTGTTACTTTTTTTGCTGTTTTCTTTTAGCCCAGATAAAATGTTTCCTCAGAGTTTTTTTTAACAGTCATGAGATTATCACAGTTGGTGCAACAGATGTTGGTCTCTAGGAAGAATGGCCTGATCCTGTAAAACCTGCTTTCTCATGTGCAGACCCTTTGAAATCAGTGGGATTTATGTAAATAGGGATTTGCAGGATTAGGTCTATAGTCTAGAGAATCTGCAGTACTTCAGTCATACATGTTCTAGTTTTGTTGCCTGGGAACCCAATACATCGGAATAGCTCCTGAAAAGGCCAAGCATTCTTTACATAAGCAATATGAATCTGAACACTGTCCTTGCATCATGAATTCTGCATTAGAACTTTTTACTACTGTAAAACAACCCCTCCTGAGTCAAACAACATTCAAAGAGATGAGACCTGATCCATATTAACATACAAAATACAAGAATGCCCCTTGCATTTACGAAACTGGGGAAAGGGAGAAAAATAAATTAAGATTCTTTTCTCCTTTCTTTTTTTAATTTTTCCTAAATGGAACACAACATTGTATATGCGTATTGTCCTCTTCCAACATCAAAACCTGGAGCTGGAAACATTTTATATACAGTAACTTTGTGTTATGGAGATGGGAGAAGAGATAGTAGTATTCAGAAGTCAACAGGCCTGGGGTTTCCAAATTGGTGCCATTGGCAATGGAGATGGCATCCTCCACCACCCCATCCTCACACCCGCTCCTGGCCACTCTCTGCTTCACCCCCTGCTTACGCCCCCTTAGCCCCATATTCATTGTCTTCTCTCACCTCACCCACACCCCCAACTCTCCCAGGTTCTGGCATGAGCTGGGTTACTGCTGCATTTTCCATTGCCAAGGAAGCACACACAGCCCATGGCCACCAAGCAACCAAACAGTGACAAACTCCAAAAAAGCTGATGATCGGTTGCTGCCTCTGTGGAGACACTTACTCTGGGAAGCTGAGAAATGTTGACACATTTACTCATCACCTGTGACGTCCAGTAATGCAGTTACTCTGCCACTCAGGTGTCTTCCACTCAGGTAACAAGAAATATGCGAGCATGGCACTGGTGAGGCCACATCTCGAACACTATGTTCAGTTTTGGGCCCCTCACTACAAGAAAGACATTGAGGTGCTGGAGTGTGTCCAAAGAAGGGCAGCGAAGCTGCTGAAGGGTCTGGAGCACAAGTCCTGTGAGGAGTGGCTGAGGGAACTGGGGCTGTTTAGCCTGGAGAAAAAGGGGGATGAGGAGAGACCTTATCACTCTTTACAGCTACCTGAAAGGAGGTTGTAGAGAGGTGGGTGTTGGGCTCTTTGCCCAGGTAACAAGTGACAGGATGAGAAGAAATGGCCTCAAGTTGCACCAGGGGAGGTTTAAATTGGATATTAGGAAAAATTTCTGTACCAAAAGGGTTATCAAGCACAGGAACAGGTTGCCCTGGGGAAGGGGTTGAGTCAACAGCCCTTCAGGTATGTGTTGATGATACCTGTGGTGTAGATGTGGCACTTAGGGACACAGTTCAGTGGTGGACTTGGAAGTGTTGGGTTTACAGTTGGATGTAATGATCTTAAGAGTCTTTTCCAACCCAAAATGATTCTATGCTACTTTCATATAGGTCATACGAGACCGATGATACAGAAACCAGCCTTGAGAACCAAAGCAAGGCATCCTTGTCAATAACATACATAATAACTAGGATGTGTGCCAAACACCATTCACTCAAACTGGAAACTACATGTCAAATACCACATCAACAGACATATTTTTATTAGAAAATAAAACACACATATAGCTTAGAGAAGTTCAAATAAGCCTGCTATGGTTACTCCAATGGGCATATTTTTCCAGAGTAGGTCCACATCATCCCATGGGGCACCCACAGGAGCAGTGTACATAAAACCACATGGAGATGCCATATGAATGCAGTTTTGCTGTTTTCAGGACCCATGCAAGCTCACTCAGACCTCACCATGATATCTTTATGTATCACTGTGTTATACTATGTAGGCAAACTTCAGCAGAATCCAATTTAAGAATTCTAGAGATTTTTTGCAACTTATATGCAATATGTAGATTAACCATTAATTTCTCTTCTGTGAGTTTTGACACTTGCTTCCAAGGCATTACAATGAAAGCCAGGGACTTCAGGCTTAATTTGCTACAACAAAACTGTTCTTAATCACTGCTTCCCAAAATATAGCTCCCAACTATTACTATTCAGTGGTCATACCTACACGATCTAATATTGTTGCTTTATAGTGTCTCTTCTTAACTGCATCTGTTGGCCCCAGACACAGAGTGCCTATCAATGGCAAGAGAACTGTCATGAGCACAGGGAAGACAGAATATCTCATTATACTGTACTAATGAATTTAAGAATAAGTCTATGTATAGCCCTCTGTAGGTTCCTCACCAGATGGAACAGGGAGTTCTGTGCTAATGCTTGTCCTACTGTGAAACATGTCGGCAAGCCCAAGTTATCATTAATATGGCTTGAATTCTGACAAGGTCAGACTGGCTGGACTATATTCAAAAACACTTTTATCTTACTGCAATAGGATAATGTGTTCTAAGACTGTATACCACAGGAACGTAAGACTCTTCTGCTGATTTAACTTGGGCTCAGAATCTAATGCTCTGCACCATGCTTCAAGTTAATGCTGCTGAACAGTGCGGGAGAACAGCACAGGACTCTAGCACAGCACTGAGAGAATTAGTATGCCCTTCTGATCAAAGAAAACTAAGCAGGCTATGCCCAGGAAAGCAATTACAAAACTGCAGAAGTCCAAAAGAAAGTTTGGGAGATTTTATTTGCTCATTATTTGTGAGGTCAAAGGTCAGAAAATGAGCAAATTTGACTACTGCATTAACATCACTGGCCCCTGAGTTTACAAAGGACATCAAGAGATCACCTGTACCACCTCTCTGCTGGAGAGCTTGATCAAGTTTAGGTGTGTCACTTTAGTGGATGTTTCCTAAAATTGTTCTTAATAAAAATAATACATTCTCCTCTCCCAGTCTATACTGCCCTTGTCATTGGAAAGTTACTGTGTGGTTTTTTTTTTTTTAACACAATCTTTCCTGATGAAATGTCAAGCCCTTACTTCTTGTCCTGCTGTTGTGGTTTGAACCCAGCCAGCAGCCAAACACCGTTCAGCCTCTTGCTCACCCTCCCCCCTGCCTGGGGATGGGGGAGGGAATTGGAGGCATAAAGGGAGACTTGCAGGTTGAGATAAAAACAGTTCAATAATTGTAATAAAATAAAACAATAACAATAATAGAAAGTACAAACGAGCAATGCACAATGCGACTGCTCACCACATGCCAACCAATACCCAGACTAGCAATCCTGAAATACCAAGATCCCAAAACAACAATCCAGAAGTGAGAGAGAACTCCTTCCTTTCCAGCCAATCCTCCTTTATATACTGAGCAGGATGTGACATGATATGGAATATTTCATTGGCCAATCTGGATCCAGTGCTCTGGCCTTGCTCACTCCCAGCATCTTGTATACCTGTGCCTGGGCAGGACATGGGGAGTTGGGAGAGTCCTTGACCCCTTAGCAACAGCTAAAAACATCAGTGTACAATCAATATTCTCCTCATACCAAATCCCATACTGAATCCAAATCATATCACTATTCTAGCTACTAAGAAGAAAAATTAACTCTATCCTTGCCAAAACCAAGACACCTACCCACAAGGAAGGCTGATCAGAAATCCCGGAAGCTTCTGACTACCTCCAAATAATTCACATTTTTTTTCTCATGTGCAGCACCCAAATCAGCATTGATGTGCAGCATTGAACACCATTACACTGTAAGTCCTTTCAGCTGGATGCAATCAGTGGTGTGTGAGTCCTTCTAACAATTGTTGCAACTTCATTCTAGGTCTTGGCTAACACTACCAAATGATCAATATCATTATCTGACTCTGCAATGATCCTAGTCCTAAACTTGAAATATGTCTTTGAACACACATGCTTTACATCACACAAATATTGGAGGACAAACAACAGATTAATTGCTGGCCCTAATGCTGTGTTTGTGAGTTCTAAGAAGTCATTCCAAATGTTCCAAAAAGGATTAATGCAGTATAACAAGTCTATTTAATTACTGAAAGACCAGTGATCCTCGTTTTACTATAAGCAGCTTTTCCTTTATTTGGAAGCTGTAAATAGAACAGAAATCATTACAGGACAACTATAATTCTTGTCCCAGAATATTCAAGCTATAGCAGCAATATATTGAAAAATATATGTGAAAGGCCAGGGACTACTATATACACACTGCATTTGTGTATGACAATGCAAGACTAGGGACATGTTTTAAAATATACCAACTCTCCTCACTATAGTTACAATGCAGAAGTAATTATTATGCTCTATGCAGAAATATGGTATCTGTTTCCTTAACAAAAAAAAAAAAAAAAAAAGTAAAGTAATTCCACATAGCCTTCAAAAGAAAAAATCCCTGAGGTTTAATAAAAGCAAAGAAGTCCGTGACTCCTGCAACACAAGCTTTTATAGATGACTGAACTGCAGGCAGAGAACTCACCTGCAAATACATATATGGTAAAATCACAACTTGATATAGATTATTTTAAAATATGTGTCTGAACCTAGACAGCCCAATCCATTTTCCAATTCTCCTTTCTGCACAAGCTAGTTATTCTTTAACTGGAAGATAAACAATAGAATAACTTTTGATGTTAACTCTTGGTTAGCTGTAAACTGCATTGTTTCAGTATCACCTGCAGAAAGTGCATGGACAGACTTCTTTTCATTTTTATAAATCAATATCACTTCCCACTCTAACAAGTAGACACAGCAATTTTGTAGATGTTGATGTTATAGCTGGCTCATTAGCAACCCTGAAATATCACCATAAAGGAAGGAATGAGGAAAGCAATGATTTAAGGAGTAAAAGTAGATGGCACACTGGTTCCAAAAAAGCACAGTTACTAATTAAGTATTTAGGAGAGTTTCAGTATTATCAGTGAAGGCTTCAGGCAAAGGTAGGCCCTCCAAGACAAGACCCCGGACTAACCCCTTGCAAACCAATGGTCTCCCCCCTCAGCTGCCTCACAAACCAGACCTGTTCAAGTCTGGGAGAGAAAACAGGGTGACCAGAATACCGCAGACACAAGCATGCTGTTACATTAGCTGGGGTTTCATCTCACACGTCAGCTGAAAGTCTGACCATCCGTCCTCCTCCCATGCGGGTGTGCTCTGGTCTGAGCTACTGGCCCACTTGACTGAAAATCCTGGGATTAGAGCTGAGAGAGGGACGGGGAACCAGACTGAGCTCAAACACCACCCCTGCAGGCACTGCAGATGCCTCCTCCATGAGGTCCAGGTGGATGAACACATATATAACTGCCCACAATTATTCTTTCTTTTATCTTTCTGTCTGAAGGACTTTTTTCCTTCACTGTCACAAAGCAAGAAAACTCAGAAAGCTCTCTGAGCGCAACAAAGCTCCTGCACCGTGGTCCCATTCGCAAGGGCCAGCCCTGCCCGGGGCTCCTGCAGACTGAAGCACGAGGGGTGCTCCCATCACAGACTCAGCCTCCCGTGGCAGGCTGACTCCCCTGCGCGGTTTCTCTCCGACACCTTCTCCCACAGAGCAGTACCACCACAGGGCTTGCAGTGGAGGAATGCTTTGTGCCGGTCCTCCCTGCTTGGGCAAGTTTCTTCCGTCTGGGCATGAGAAAACTGGGTAAGACATTTCTTTACATCGCAGAGCCCACTTGGGGGCTGGGCACTGGCACATGGATTTTGCTTGCAGTAAAATACAGGAAGGATTATAACTTTTCAGCTGGTACATATCTCAGTATTTCGCAACCTTCACTAAGGCAGCACTGAAGCAAAGGGTGCTCCATCTCCCTGGGACCCGAGGCACAGAGAGACTAAGCGACCTGCCTGCGGTCACCTGGGGAGCCACAGCAGGGCTGGAGACCCGGAAAATTATTTTGAAGTCCTTGCATCTAAACATTGAGTCATACTTTACATTGTCATCACAGTGATAGCATTCAAGCTCCTTGCGTCAGCGTTCCCACCCTCTTCCTTCAGAGGAACTATATAACCACAATTAAAATCACACCTAGGTTGTGGAGTTTCACACTGAAAGAAAAGGTTTGGTCATTTACAAGTGCACAGGAATGCTGTATGTATACATACAGCCTGGTGGGGTTTTCTTCTTTCAAAAAAAAAAAAAAAAAAAAAAAAAAAAAAAAGAGTTGACAGACAAATCGGGTGGTCTGTGGAAATATAAACCTGACCACACACTGCAAATGTCAGAGCACAGTGCTGTGAAAGAAAATATATTTTAAATTAAGTCAATTTGATTGAATAGATCTACTCACGTGAACAAAGCTTTCAGGCTAAGGCCTTAAATTTAGAACATACAAATTACTTGATGACCACTGGATTACAAGTTTACTTGTTTTATAATGTGTCCAGTATTAGCATATGAGCTTTCTTAACCCAGAAGGGCTGTATTATGCCATCAGTTTTTCAACAGATCTAGTCACCGATTTCAAAAGGCACTGCTTCCTAAAACTGCAGCACAATGCAGCAGATGATTACATGTAATACCCATCTCAAAAAAACAAACTGTCCTAACAGTCAAATTGTAGGTAATTACAGGAAGAACAAAGCCTACATCAGGAGGCTGACATTACCATCAGGAACACTGACGGTAGGCAGACTCTCCGGATATGGGGCCATTGACTCCCCACCTCACCAAGAGAATTCTTAAGGACAAGCAGTTTCCCCTACAAACAAAGCACTTCACAAAAAAAAAAAAAAAAAATCTGGAAAAAAAATAAGCAGAAACCAAAGATTGTTCTTCCTCCTCTTTTGATTAAGTTTAAATACTGCATCGAGCACCATGTGTAAAGTCCTTTGCCTTAGAGACCACAGTCACTCCTGAATATTAATTGGGTCTTTAAGAAAATTATATTTTGCTACTGAATAAATCAAATAGACACGACACTGGCATGAAATGTGCCTCCCTTTCATGTCAAGAAATTATTTTGATCATTCTTTTTTTCCTAAAAATTGAAGTGGGGTGCACACCATTACATTTTCATCACAAAACATTTTCAAAATGGAAATTTCTTCCAAGCACATCCCACTCAAATAACACTCTCAGTGAAACGGGACAGGCTAAGACTGGTGGTGTTTGCCCCTGCAAAATGTAGCTAACCCGTGCACCTTAACAGAAGAGAAATGCACTGCAGCCTGAGAGAGGAGGGAGTTTCCCTCCAGCCCCTAGAAATCCTCCCACCACCTCCTCCACTCTGGAGGGCTGTCGGTTTGTCCCCACCGCTGCCAGGAGACAAAGGTGGTGACATCAGGAGCACATCCAAGGGAGGACACGGCTACTCCAGAGGGACACCGCAAAATCCACTGGGCTGTAAATTCAGGGCTGAGGTCTCCTTGTCAGCGATCCCCACAAAGAACTGGAGGAAGTGGCGTGGCTGCTGAACAATGGAGAGGCCAAGCAGTTCACAGCCATTTCATGACCCAGACAAGTCAAGGTCAAGAGATTCAGGTAGCAACTTGGCCTGGGCATGAGTTACAGCACAAATGAATTGTTTTAACAAATCGGCTTTGGTCAATTAAACCTAACAAGACATGTTGCATCACATAGCAGGGTTCCTGACACCAAGGCCAGGAGCTGAGGCCAGCCTCGTAAAACACGTCTTTTAACATGGCATAACAAATTTAAGGTAATCCGTCCAGAAACTGCAGATGTCAGAATAATAAAATACAAGTTGTCTTGACTAGGAGATGTTTTCACACTTTTAAATCGGGGACACTGGAGTGTAGTCATCCTTCCAAGATGTCTGGCATCATTTTCAGTGGCATTAATCATGCAATGGAAGACTGATGCTGCAGTAAATATACTTGCTATCTCTCAGACACAAGGCATTTCTATAATAATCTTCTAAGCAAATGCAGCATTTCCTTGTTAGTTGCTTCATCAAAAAAGACTGAAAATAGTTTGGCATTTTAGGCCAATGTAATTCACAAGCAAAAAATGTATCTCTGTAAATATTTTAATTATATCTAATTTCTAAAGACATGGAGCTTGTAATTACTAGATTCTAATATATGCACATTTCTTTGTTTCTATTTTAAATAAAAACATATAAATCTTACTGTGACATCTTCTCAGAAGACAGCTTGTGAAGGATATGGCAAGATAATTGACTAAAAATTAAAATATAATGCTAGATTTAAGATAAACAGCTCATACTTATCTTTCACTTGTTTAAATTCATCCTTTATGAAAATATGTATAGTAATTCAGGTTAATATAACCTGAAGGTTGAGAAGACAAATATATAAACAATATATTCACAACCTAAATGTTTAAAATTCTCAACTGTCAAATAACTACAAATAATATAGAATATACTTACTTGTACACAGCATTTGTATCAAACCAATATCATAAAACTTATCTTTTTTCCTAATCGCTCAACGGACACACTCAAACAGAGTTCAGTAACCATTCATTTTTGCATTTGGCTTTCCTGACCACTCTCCAAGGAAGAAAAGGGGAACTGTTCTGATCAATTTCCATGTGTATTTTTTCAGGAGGGAAATAATTAAAAGCTCACTTAAAGCCAAAGAGATGCCTTCAGTGAAGGTGCCTTTATGGAAAGACACTGGAAAACAAAAGTTTCCCCTCTGCTCTGGAGATAGGTGGTTACCATTAAAAAGTGCAAGGTTCCTCTGAGGGTAAAGAACACTTAATGGTTGAATGGGCTTCAGCTAAGCTTTTGCACCGTGCTTTCCCTTGTGCCATATCACAGCAACTTCTCCCTGTTTCAATTCTATTTCTTAGAGAAAAAAAAAAAAAAAAAACACAGGAATTTAAAAGGTCCCAAACACTGTAAGTAGTTAATAGGAAACTAACGTTAAAATGACTCCGATGTCCCTATTTTAGTCACCTTCTTGACTTGAAGAGGCGTATGGTAGCAAGAAGGACATAACACACAGGAGTCATGGGGCATGAAGACAAAAGCTCTGGTCCTCAGTCTGGCTAAAAACATACAAAACACTAGTAGTGATAAACACACTTTAGACTGTCAGCCATTCCCTAGACAGAAACCACCACAAAAGCCAAGTCTGAAGTGCCCACCTGTCACCGACTGTGAAAAAAGCTAGAACAAAAGTCATCCCAATAATGAGGTTCCTAAGAAACAACTAAAGAAATCTATTTATTTAAAATTTAAAAAAATAATAATAATTTAAAAAATCACCACAATATACTTTGGAAAAGAACATCTCTGAAAGGAGAGTTTGGTGGGAAGAGAATGTAAGGAAGTAATCTTTTTGTAAATAAAAAAGTGGGTGGAAAATATTAACAGCTGTGCTAGAAGAATATTCCCAACTTCACACACGATTCACTGCTCCCAGACAGTACAAGACACACAACCAAATCAACTCTCTTTTCTCTTGGACAAACCTAATAATCTAAGATTTACTTCCCCCTTACTAGCCTCTGAGCCTTTCAAACCTCTTCTAATTGAGGCTTCACTGCTCTGAGCCAGGTTTTCAGCAACCACTTCTAGAAATTCTACCAGAGTTTTTAAAAAATAAATAAATTAAATAAATTTAAAAAAGGAGAGACAGGAAAGAATCATGAAACCTCCTTATAACAAATGACATCTTGTTTGACATTTGTCAAACAAACTGGCTAATCACAAAGGCTTTCTTCCTTTTTCACATTCAGTTAGCATCCAGAAAGTGTCTCCAGACAAGGGATTTCTTCCCTACCTCACAACAGAAGAAGCAACACTATTCAATTAAGTTAGCCATTTAACTCGATCCTGAGATCATCCTAAACTGAGTGATAGCAGCAAAACAACACACCACTTTGCTGTTGAGGCCGGAACATAACACTTTACGAAGCCTCCTGAATTATTGTGCTTGGCCAAGTGGTATGCTGCTCCAAGGACCAGAGCTTCAGAGGGCCACCAGTCCTTGGGATGTCTACATTATTATACTAGAAGCAGGGAGAAGGAGAAGGATGAAAAGCAGGGAAGAAGGGAAACCTATAAGAAAGAAGTGGACTTGACAGCAATCTCATGCAATTGACTTTAAAATCCAACCTGCAGTGGTATTTAGTGTTTAATTATTTTAATGAAGTTTTCACAGTTACAATGAATTCAGTAAAGCATGAAAATTAAGAAATTTAAAACATAAATCTCTGCTGTTATTTGAAGCATTTCCACTATGAATTAGTGGACTTATTTATAGTTTACAAGCATTTTTTTGTTCCCAGTATTGTTATTCTGTCTGAAACTACCGTGAAGCAACTCTTCTGCTTTCTTTTCTATTCTTTTCTTTACTTTACAGCTTCTTGCTGTCAATCTAAATGTCATTCATAAATTAACACTGACCTCTAAATTTTCAACTAGTTGCACAGAATTTATTTAACCATAAGCCTCTTTTGTCTTAAATACAATTAATGTCATTTAACCTTGTGAAAATTACTCCCCTTGGTGTATCAGGTAAGAAAGAAACGAATGAGCTGAGAGCTCCTTCCTAAATGTCTATGTCTTTCATTCCTGACTGAAACGGTAAAATCAAATATGGAAACTCCTTTTCCTTTCTCATAAGCCTGTCATATGGCCTGTAAATCTATTCTGAGAGAACTTAAAAAAATATACATTTTGAATTCTTCAGATCTGCTGTCCGAATGTGAAAACGCATTCTGAAAAATTAAAATTGATGGGTGACCTTTTTAAATGTTTTAATATCCTACATCTTCATAAACAAAGTATCTATAATCATCAAATGAAAAACATTATTACGTTCATGTATACATCAAATTAATCTCCATCTCTTAGGGATACATGCCTTTCCTGCCTGCAATTTTCAGCAAAATAGAGATACTCAACAAAGTGGTCATCCAAATGTTACTTTAGAAAACTAGAAAATAAATCAATACAGTGTCTTTTTCAGTTGACACAAGAAGTTTTTTTAAAATTACATTTTCCGCATGCCTGAATTGCTCAAAGTAATTCAAAGTTTTGAAAAGGTTTATTATTCCCTATCAGATGACTAAACTATAAAATGCTTTTCTCATGAGAGCAGATTAAATACAAACTCATACTTCTGCTTTTGCACTGGCTTTGTGATTCAAAATTGAGATTTAGCACAAGGGATCAACATGCCATTTCACCATATAAGTAACAAGCTCCTAGAGCACCTGGATGCCTATGGGTACAGGTAGTAATAAGCTTGGTTTCCTGCTGTTCCCAGTGTAACTAATAACGCTGTGTAAACTCCAACAAATCACCTTGTACCTTGACATATTCTTCTGCAAAATAGGTAAACTGTTCTACTGTATGTTCTTAGGTAAAGTATTCAGAAGGAGGCAAATCATGAATATTAATGGCAGTAGGAACAATCAGCAATTCAATGGATTGATTGATTCTTCTAAGCCCATTATTTTTTTATTAATTGTATGTGGAAGCATCAGTGCACACAAGAAATGCAAACCCTCTTCCAAAATCCATCTGGGTGGTGTGACACTTAGACATATGATCATTAGAAAAAAGACTGCTTAAAACATAATTTTAAGTGGAATTTGTTGTAGTCACAGCAAACTAACCAAAATAACTTTATTTATAAAATTTGAAAAGTATTATTATTACTATATCATAATTTTCTACACTTACTAAATGAAATCTAAAGTATAAGACAAAAATGACTGTGCAAACCTACTGCAAAATTTGAGCTATGAAAATGAATTCACAAAACTCAAAAAGCTTAATAAAAAGATCAAGCCGTTGATACACTGAGAGTTCACCCACCCACTCCTGCAATTCCGATATATCACGTTTAAAAGAGAATTACAATTCCTCCTGGAAAGAGGACACGGTTTTCAAAGTAAGACAGTCCACACACGTTGCCAGGACTGTCTCAAGTGAAAAAGTGATATCCCCGTTCGGTTGAGGATTAGCAGTTTGTCAGCGTTAACCTGGTCAAAAACAGTTTCGAATCCAGGCAGACGCAGCACTCCCCGCCCCAGCGGAGGCTGTCTGACTACGCGCTTACTAACGGTCCAAAGCACGTGACCAAAAACGGGGCAGGCCCACAGCCCCGGCCCGAGCGGCTGCGGGCGGGCGGGAGGCGGGCGGCCTGCAGGCTGCCCCAGCGCGCAGCCGCTCTTCCCTGGGCACCAACGGAGGCCCCGGCAGTACAGCAGGAGGGTCCTCCACACGAAGTTCTCCCCTACCTACACTGCAGGAGCCAGCCTGCACCCCCGCTCTCCCCCTCTTCTCCCTCTTCCTTCCCCCCCCCCCCCTTTTTTTTTTCCTCCTGTTCCCCTGCTACCCCCCAAGAGACAGGACACAGTCTGGTGATTCAGGGACTCACACAGGCCCAGCTTCCTTCTGTGCAACCCTTTGGGTAGAGCTGCTAATCCTTCTTATTAATTAACGAGATAATAGCAGTTAACTGGAAAGCAATATTAATGCTATTTAGGAAACTTCCAACAGAAATTATTCAGTCTTTTTACTGATTTCCTTCTATCAAAGTCGTGCAGCTGGAACTGTAGCAGCACCTTGATTGTTGAAGAAGTCAAAAATACAAGAGTGCCTGAACAGTGTCAGACTAAGGACATCTGCATCTATTTTCTGCTCTCCTTGGATAGTTTAAAAGATCCTCCCCTCCCGCAACTTCAGAGATTATTAACAGCTGGGGATGAGGGCTCCCACAATTATATCACTCTTACACAACGACAAGGGATAGTGTAAACAGTAACATGACTTATCTGAGAAATGTATTCTGAGAGGCACACTCATTAAAAACACTTACAAATGGTTACCATTTACATGTACCATTGTGTCAGTCCTTTAAACTCCCAAATTGTTTCTCAAGATCCACTATGCTTCATTCAGTACGTGCTGAAATACCTAGCATCAAGTTTGCATTTTATTTATGCTGAAAAAAAACAGCAGAGATAATGCGGGGATTATGAATTCTGCAGATGAGGCACATTGTTGTAGATATTTTATGTTTTAGAAAAAACAGCAATGCGATTTTTAATTATTTTTTTTTAATTAGCCATTGTAAGAGTAAGTAAAACATCTATCAGAAGAAGGATTTATATTATCTGGGTTCTGTTGCAGCAAACAAGTACTGCAGCTTTCATTCACTGATTGTCAAAAACTTTCCAATGTGCCCACTGCAATGCGGATGCCAACCAACGAATCAAAGGCATTCAGCAACTAGACAAAGAGGGTCTGATGCCAACCTCGGTGCCACTGGCAACCATTATTGGCATCAAGCACATTGTCTGCCTTTTTTTTCGCCTCTCCTGGCACTCGACAAACAAAATGGCGGTTCTTGTAGCAACGGGAACACAGCATAAGCACTGCACTGAATCAAATACCATCAAATGATTTTATGGACTGAGATGCGTTTCATACCAAATGACAGACACTCCCTGATGCCTGACAGGAAAAAAAAAAAAATGCAGTTTTGTTAATAGAAATAACATTCATGCCATTTTCAAGGTTTGGGCTTTTTAAAAAAATTGGGGAGGGGGAGGGTGGACACAAGCAGAGCCCTGCAGAAGTGTGTTATGATTAGGAATTCTTTTGATGTTAAACATTGATCACTGCATGTACTTCCCATTTTCTTCCTCCATTTCAGTCAAAGGAGCAGCATTGCAACCTATGTCAAGCTCCTTTTTCTTTTTTTTAAGATCCTAAAGCACAAGAGTATAGTGGAAAGAGAACGGCAGGGGGTGGGGAAAGATGCTGAATTCTGAGGGAGATGAGTAAAAAGTAGAGCCAGATGAAGTTGGTCAATAACAGAACTTCATAGGTCAGTCCTTATTTCTTCTTTCATGGCAGGCGTGGAAGTAGAAGTTCTTTTTATTAAGAACTGAAAGGATTATTGACGCTTCTAGATCTGGAAATTGTCAATATATTGTAACATTACTCTGCACTGCAATGCGGATGCCAACCAACAAATCACAGGCATCCTAGGCTAAACAAAGACGGTCTGATGCCAATCCTGGTGCCACTGGCAACCATCACTGGCACTCAAACTGTCCTTCCTCCTCTTTTTTCCTATAATCTTCTTTTTTTTACAGGAAAAAAAAAAAAAAAAAAACAAAAAAAAACAACCCTCAACCAAAACCAAAACAAAACAAAACAAACTACTTGGCCCCTTTATTCATTTTATGTTCTAATTCCTTCATATTTCGCTCAGGGATTTCATTGTTTCTATGTCTCTGTTTAGTTTTTACATGGTACTATTAGGTGCATTTATATATTCTAAAAGAGAAATAAAAAGCAAAACAGCATGTGTATAACACAACATTTTGGTTGACTTCATGCTTATCTTTTGCAGAGTCTGGTGCTCTTAATCAAGTGCACTACAAAGTGTCACAATTAACCTGCTTTCAATGAAGACAGAGAATCAAGTTTGACAGAACAGAAAAAAAATATAAAGATAACTTAATATGATTTCTTCAAGAAGAGAGCTAACAGATGTTAACGGAAGATTTACTGTGAAGTAGCAAGACAGATACAACATACATGCAGTTTATAATAAACAAAAAGGTCTACTAAGGATGACTTGGTACACAGAAATTAGCTAGCTTCATCTTCCAGTATATTCTCAAAGTAGCATCAAAGAAAGTTATAATATTACAGCATGCTTACTCATTTCTGAGCAAGTGTTTTAAATAAACTCATATTCTCAATCCATTTACATCAATAAAATCAGCTATGCCCTGCAATTCCTTCTCCCACTTCAAGTTATTGGCTTCCAACAACTTAAAAGTCGATAATGTGTACGAGTACTCTGAAACCAGCTTCTTTGGCTCAAGAACTACTTAAACTGTTTTGCCTCCCTTTGTAGTTTTAACTTTTAGAAACACGTAAATCCATTAGAATTAATCAGTAAGCTATGTCTTGCAATATATGCATTCAAAATATAATTTGACTTTTTCTTCACAAAAGGAGTTTAAAGGTACAAATTATTTGTAATTAGGCTATTTTGTTTAATGTTATCAAAGAAATCTTTCTTCCTATATTATTGGGGACCAGATTTACCAGACTCTGCAGCTACTTAAAGCCGCTACAAAATACCTAAGTGTTGTCTTCTGCTGTGAAGAGAAAAATACAAAAAAATACATGCAGGAAAACAAAACAAAACAAAACAATGAACCATATTTTTTCATAATGAATAATCAAAAAAATTTAACCCTTTTTACGTGTTCACGTAAACATAGTACTCCACTTGTGTGAGTAAATGCTAAAAGACAAATTCAATGAAAACAAAAAGGTCATGTTGTGTACCTGTTCTTTCAAGGAATGAGTACACACTGAATGAAGATGTGTGCAATTTTACTTTTTTGCTACAAACAAAACCCATTCCATTTGTTTTCCAGTTATGTATCGGGCATCAGATAACAGCCTGCCATCTGCCCTTCTGCAGGCCATTTCTGCCTACTACCAAGCCAAGTTGTGAAATGGTCTACCATCTGCAGCTGGTCAAACCTTCCCTAGTTTTGATCTGCAGCTAAAAAATAAAAGCTTTATTACTGCTGATCAGTCAACAATACAAAAACGTCTAGAGAACGGTATAATCACCAGAAAGAAATAAAATGACCCCTCAGAGAGAAAAAGCATTTGAGAAGGCTTAGTATCGGAGAAAAAAAACTTTATCTACTTACAGCCATTTACAATTTCAGGGAATCTATCTATGAATATTGTTATCTGAATATGTACTATTACCAGCAGTTTTTTTTCCCTGATACATGATTATCAGAAGCCCCATTTTTATTTTCATTCTGTAAAACTAGGTTTAAGAAGCTTTTCCATAGTGTTCCTGCAATTTTCCACATTTCAATTATCTGACAAATAAAATTAAGAATATGATTGTGATTATGCAAATATACTTCTCATGGAAAATTCTCTCAAAATATTATGACCTGGACCTTTGTTTTGCAGCTCATATAGGTAAAATGAGCTACTGATGTAAAATACAAATAAAATGTTAAATACTGTATGCTGTAATTCTGACTACGTATAGTATTTACAAAGCAGTATTTCTGTTCTAAAGTTTTTTCATGTTTTATTTTATAGATGCGAGAAAGTCTACAATTAATCTTCAAAGTGATAGTAGGTTCATCAGTTTAAGGATGAATGCTAGATTATTTGTAACTACAAAGACAATAATAAATAGTTGTATTATTTATTGTGATTGTCCAATTACACATACCTGCATATGTTACTAACAGTATTGGGGAAACAAAAAACAAACAAACAAAAAAAAAAAAACAAAAAAAAACAACAACTTGAAAAACAAGAAGAATGTTTTCTGAAGTCACAACTGGAAAAAATACAAAACCTATTGCCACTTTTTGACACAAAAAAAAAAAAGGCAACTTCAGTAGAACTAAAGTACTACCTTGGTATGTCCCGCTCTCTCTTGAAAGAGAACAGGACACATATGTCAAAGATACATGTCATTTACACAGGTCTGTAGGAATGTGTGTATATGTAAGTATATATGTATACATGCTGATTTACATAGGGATATGAAGCCACATTACGTCTATAGACCACAGAATAATGTTTCACTGGAAGTCAGCCCACAGGGGAAACAGAGCTGCTTGGAATCAGAGTTTGATATACTAACATAGAAAGACAACAGTCTGCTTCCTACCTTGCTCCTGCACGTAGTATGCCAAAAACAAATCAAGCTCCTTGACTGATACTGTTATGTGATGTGGCTGGACGCAAAGTGCTGGATTTGTGCAATGTGGGGATTTCATGAGCCGCTCTCCATCCGTACTTTCCAAGGGGATGCCTTTGAACAGGATCACCATGACTAGATCCAGACGCCAGACTTTGTCAGCCTGTCGCAGGCAGTCGATTCTCCTAATCTTACCCTTCTGATCAGGATTGGACAATACACAGCATGGGTGCTTCTTCCCAGTCACCGTGAGCACAAAATCCTCCCGGAACTCTTGGCGAATATCTTTGCGCAGCTTGGCCAGGAGCCTGGATGCCCACTTCTGTTTAATTTCAGGCTTTTCGCTAAGTAGCTCATCCTTGACTGCTCTTTCCTCATCCTTTGACATTCGTTTCTCATGTTTTTTAAAGTACTTGCGTTTTCGAGCCTGAAGGTTGAACCAAGTATAGGCAATTGCACGGACATGTGGAAGAAGTGCCTCAATGAACGGGTGAAATTCATCCTGTGGAAAGAAGTGGAGGGTAAAAAAAAGAAGAGAAGAAGAAAACTCAGTCAGTAAGTTCTCATAATCAAAGCAGCATCAAGAAAGCTTTCTGACATCCTAAAGTGAAATCTAAGACGAAGAGAATAGACACTTAAAATTTAAGCAAATTTCTGCATAACACCTTTTACGCAATTACTACCACTGTCAGGCAGCAGACAAAAAGTTCACAGAGAATTGCATTTTCCCCATATCTTTCTCTTTGAAAGAACCATGTGAAGATTTTATTTTGTATGCCTCCCCTCACTACATCCCACAACGCTGCAGAGACAACATCATTTAAAAGAGATGCTATCAAGACATTTTGTTTCTAACATTCAAATATCTGAGTGAACGGCTAACACCAAGAAAAGTACCATTGCACAAAGAGGACACTACGGTTTTAAAAAATCTGAGCAGAAACGTTCAGAAGGCTGAGGCGAATGCCACAGTTCATTTCTCTTCTCTGTGGCACAGAAACACAAAGCATATACATGCTCAGTGTAATGGCACACAGTTCCCGCTTTTGGAGCATGCTCTCAGCAAGAGACTGCTGGTGGCACAAAGAGCATGCGCCATTAAACTTGATCCATTTTCTTATCAAACGTCCAACATTCCAGCACTGAAACAGCACCATTCCAGCGGTGGTAACTAGAGAAACCAGTATACAGTAAGGAAAAGCAGGCAAAAGACACAGCGTGTCGTATACAAATCCTGAACAGAAGCTTCTGTACTTTCAGCTCTTCAGGCTTCCCTCCCACCACCCCCAAACTCTGTAAAATAAAAGTTTATGAAGTTGAGAACAAAAATTACATTTATGTTCTTCCAACAGTTCTGCTGTGGGTTTTGAAGCCCCCACAGAGTCAGTTAATTTGTTAACTGATCACATGAGTGTGGCAATTATTCTAAACCCCTTAAAAATCAATCTGAGGTGTACAATGAAAAATGGCAACTTGGCACAAACTTTGCATTCTTTGTGTTTCTGCATGCTGTGGCAGAGTGACATTACGAGTGCACCGCTGGTCAAATGCTGCTTTCATGAAATCCATGCAATTTATTTACAGTTCCAAAATATCCCCTTCTGTCATCTGGCTTCACCTGCAAGTTCTTATCTTCTGCCTAGCAGCGATATGGATTGCATTAAGGAGGTAATGCTTAGTTGTCGTCTACAAGTACATCCTACAGCAATTAAATTAATTCGTTTTGTCTGCTTAAAGTACCATCCTACACATCCATGTTACTATCTAAATAGGCCTTTCCCAAAAACTAATACCTCTTTTCCGTGAGCAAATCCGCTGTTTAAAACAGCACGATCTGCTTATCAAACATTACTGTATTTTTGTTTCCAAGGGAGACCTTAGGGGAGGTATCTTTCTTCCTGTGTGCAGGCGTATTTAGTTTTAAATACCACGCATTTTGCTCATCATACTGAGTGGCACAGTACAATCAAACTAAAAGTGAACCTTTTTTATACAACTATATTCAATAATACAATTAAAAAACTAATATTTTAGCTATGCTGCTAGACAAAGAATGAATTATGTTTAATCAATACGCTGATTAACTCCGTTACGTAAAAAGATGAAAGTATAACTAATGGTCTCAATTATACAGAGTTCAGACTGCCATTGCAGAAGCTTCAGGCCATGAATTTAGGATCTAAATCTTCAAATTTCAAACAAACTTCAAAATTCCACGAGGAGTAAAACAACCAAGTAGACCTAGTTACCTCTCTTCCTTAAGCGTCCTCAAATGAAACAGAAAACAACAGAAAAGTTGGAAGCAGTTTACCTATGACCACGTTACTGTCACAAAAAAAAAAAAAAAAAAAAAAAAAAAGGAAAAGAGTTAAAAAAAAAAAAAAAGAAAAAAGAGAGAAACAATATAGAAAGATAGTTCAGGACATAAACAATTGCACTGCAGTATGATGCTCGACAAAGAGCCACAAAGGCAATAATTAAACTGATTAGTAGTTTCCAGCAGAGATTTGAACAATTCTGATACTATACTGGCACATAAAAGTAGGCCATGGAAAGAGTTAAACCACAATCTGTTCTTTGTGTGGGAAGGCAATACTGCTCTGAGTAACCACAGCCCATGATAAGACTTCCCTGTCTTCATACACTTTCTGATGCCATGTTTTTTTCCCCTTAATTATAACTACTAAAAAAAGTTTATTTTTTCTCCTACAAAAGTCAACTTAATTGATGTATTCAAATAAAATTTAAAAAAAAAAAAAAAAGCAACAACAATATCAGCATAAAGACGGCACGCTATTAAATCCTTACAATTCATTTTAGATGGAATAAAACAGATTTACTACAGATTTTGAAAATTCTAACAGCTGAGGTTAAAGGTGGGACAAAGGCAGAGGCCTGAAGAGCTTTGAGACAAATTAATTTTTGCCCCTATACAATGATTTCCCCTACATCTAAACAGACTTCTGCATTTATAACTTAAAATGGCAAGAAAATTAATGTGGAAATATTCTACACTACTAGAATACTACTCATCTAGTTTTTATTTTTGAGAAGAACATCACAAACTATTTTGGAATTACTATGCCTTTAGGTAATGCACATAGTATTATCAATAATAACCTATAGTATTTTATATCTATGAAAATTTTAGAGACAAAAATTTTACTTTTTAAATTCCAGTCTTTAGTGGTTGGATGTTTCTTTCTCAAAGAGTGGGAAAAAAAAAAAAAAAAAAAGGTACAACAAAAATACCCAAACAAGAAAACAACCCACACTTTTAGAAACTGTATTCAGGCTTTTCTTTCATAATATCATTAAGCAGTAAGACATTAATATATGTGAAAGAGTGTGAAGGAAAAACACAGCAAAGAACATTCTGTTCTAAAGCAATATTATCAGATATCTTTGAGAGATTCATTGTGCATCTGGAGTCCTTTCAAATGAAACATTACTTGACAAGAAAAAGTGCCCATAAAAATGATCCTAAATGGAGATTTGCAATTAATCACACACATTCTACACTAAACCTTCTAAAAAGCCATCTACAGGTTTTGATTTTTTTTTCCCCTTAATATTCATACAGGCAATGTTGATTTTTTTTTTTTTTTTATGTGGCACTTACCCATGTGCCACAGTTGCTCTTGCAATAAAGTGATTTATGGTGGTAAGATTTTCAAATGTCATATTAAATGGCTCAGGTGAACCACTGTGCACTGTCAATTAACACAAGTTACTGTACAATACCTACATAGCTTGTAAATAAATGAAAGAATACCAGTCATCTAATGATGAGAGATAGGCCAGGTTTTCTTTTTGAAAAGGTAAAGGGGAAATGCAGCGCTTTTCTCCTATCTTCTACTTTTGCAAACTTTGTATCAATTAATGCAAATTTGGACTGAGGACCATACAATAAATATGCCAGGCAGAAGTTAAGGAATTTTATACAGAAAACTTCAGGTGCTCAATTTCCCTGCATGGCTTTTCTCCGTGTCTAATGAAACAACATATTATAGGAGGAAAAGAAAACGACAACATATTCTGAGTTTCCTGGACCACCATAACATAAAAATAAACCATGGCAAAAATATCACAAGAGACCAAGCACTTAAAGGCATGCGGTAACTGCATCCTATCACGCCTAAGCAAGAGAGATAAATGCAGTTTACACTCATTCCAAAACAGGGGGAAAGAGGCATATGGGAAGGAGAGGAAAGGACCCCCCAAAAAATTTAAATTGCATTTGGTGAGTCTTCATTCTTTCTTGCAGTTATTTTACACCCATTAAATTTTTACTGAAAGAGTGATAGGTAACAGTTTTATTGCCAGGGTTTGTCTTAGAGCTGTACTTTGGATTTTAGACTTGTTTCTAAAAGGTACTTCAGCACTGTCTCAGCACAAACTGCGCTTTCACAAGGACCTCAGTCCAAACAGGTGTTCTGTATTTAGAACTTTTACCAAAATATTTTATTCTGAGCATATACTACCAGAGTCAACGTGCACCGCAAGAGCCCTAGAGACAGAGAACACAATGGAGAGAACAATTTTGGCAGTACTACTTTAACTTGGTCACAACTCAAGATTAATCAGTCTTTTGCTTTAAATAAATAAATAACACAAAGTATAAATTCTCACTGCCAGTGTGTTCTTTATTTTCAATTTATGGGGATGAAAGATTATTTTTTAAATGCCTTTATCATTCCAAACAGGTAGAGAAAGATTCCAAACTAAAACCAATTTGCTGCAACTGTGTTCCATGTATGTACCACTAAATGGAAACTGTCTCTGCATGGCCCATGATATAGCGCAACTGTAGAATATTATGGAGAAGTTATCTATGCACAAAAGCCAGGAATTCCTTTCTCATATTTATGGCTGTAGAAGTACAATGTTGTGTTTTTGTATACACCTGAGTGCGGTATTTTCGTACAGATTTAATACATGTGAGTCCAAAAAGCAAACATATCGGGGGGGGGGAAACATTAGAGCAGGAAACAACAAAATTAACTACCCCCTGCAGTAGAGGTGGTAGTGAAAATATGCGTGTCCCTGAAGTAAAAAACCTCTTTCTTAAATTGTGCTCCCAGGCTAATACTCCGGTGCAGAGGTCTTATTGCCTGTCAATAATTTCACAGGATGGGCAGCCCACACAGAATTAATTTTTACTAATTGCAGACTCCACCGTATGTAATTATTTCTATGTGGTACCTG
The DNA here is from genome assembly GCF_018691265.1 of Tyto alba. Classification (NCBI taxonomy): domain Eukaryota; kingdom Metazoa; phylum Chordata; class Aves; order Strigiformes; family Tytonidae; genus Tyto; species Tyto alba. Next base: position 38,265,807 of record NW_024881318.1, read on the forward strand.
CAAGCATGTGTGTATCTGTTACACAAAACTCTTCCTACATGCATTCATTTCTCTTTTGAAGAAGAAATATCTCAACAGTACTCTTTTCCAGCTCTGCTCCACTGCAGCTCACGTTTACTTGCTGAAAATATCCATATCTAAGTCAATCACACTTAGATGCCAAACAAAATATAAACAATAAAAAATGTGTCAGCCAAAAAGCTACAGGACTGTATCCAATCACTGAATAAGCCTTATCACTGTTTCCATCTTCATTCACAATTTATGAATACTTCTGTCCCTTTGAATTACAACGCTTTCTAATCGTGGAATAGCTTAAACCCCGTTTATTTTTCCACCGTGCAACTAAAGTGCATCGCTGGCCGCTGTAACAACAGTTTTGCGGGAAACGTTACTTTCGCACATTTTGTGCTTCTTTAGCTATTTGTTGCACCAATGTGGACGCAAGCAGTTATCGCTTAATCAGTTTACATCACATCCTCCTAAGACAGACTTTCACAAAAGCTCATGAAAACTGTCCCCCGGCTTTACAGACCGGCACAGGCGCCGGTGCCCCGGCGCTCGCTCCCCGTTACCGGGCGCCCGGCAAAGACGCCCCGGGGCCACCGGGGGAACTTCCCAAGCCCGCTCCCTAAACCCCGCTCCGGTCTCAAGCCCTGCACGCCGCCGCGGCGGGGACCCCCGCTCGGGCTGCCCGCCGCCCCCCGCCCTCCGCCCCGCTCCGCGGCCCCGCGCTGCGCCGGCCGCGGCTTCGCCTCGCTCCCCCCCGCCAGACCCGCTGGCAGCCGCCGTCGGGGCTGGAACAGCGGCGGCAAGCGCGGTGGTGAGAGCCCGGCGCGGCCGGTCGCCTGGGCGGGGAGGGCACCGGCTCCCCCCGCCAGCCCTGCGCTGAGGCGCGGAGGGGCGCGGAGCAGCGCGGGGAAGCGCCGTGCCCCTGCAGCACCGGGCGAGAAAGTGCCGCGCAGCTCAGGCATCCCCGCTCGCATCGCCCCCGCTGCTGGCAGGCCGCGTATTATTAATTAAGCATAAGACGGGATTGCTTCGCACCGGCGAGCGCTCGGTTTTTTGTCAAAAACAGCACTTTTCCTTTCAAACCCTTTCATTAGGCGCTGCGTGAACTGGCGAGCTGAAAAGAGAGAGCAAATCGTGTGATTCCTATCAAATCAATACTTCCCAAACCTGCTTTTTAGCGTAATTATGCTCATTTCCATTTTGTTAACCTTTGACTTCCTATGCACCGACAATTAACAGTATTTGTCTACGGGTGACACTTTGAATGGATCTCCCCAAAACAATGGCCTGGTATAGTTTATTCTCTACTATTCGCTCCTGCGAGAGGAGTTTGGATCTGACAAGCAGTTACAACTGTGTTTTAACCCGTTACAAGTACTAGTAATGACTCATTAAGAACTCACATACATATAAAAATAATTTAGGAAAATGAAAAAAAAAGTGAAAATAAAATAACAAATAAATTAAATAAAACGCGTCTATACCTGAGTGAGACAGATTGGAGAATACATCATGACTTCGCTTTGAGAACACGCTGCCCGAAGAGCCCCAAAGAAAAGCCTCAAAAAGGAATAATTTCATCTATTCATTTTATAGTCATCTGAGACTCAAGGAAGATGAAATCAATCAGGACGGGGCTCTGCCCTGGATCACCACAACTTCACAACAAACCCCAGTCCTCCTTAAATAGCCAAAGATTCAAGTTCACTCCGTGTGCTAGATTTCCCGGGGTGAAATCCAATCTACACTTTTAACCCTCTTGTAGTCGGCGGCGCAGGAATCTTGCTTTTGCTGCTGCTGCTGCTGGTGGTTGTTTTGCAGATGAGGGGGGAAGGACTCGGGGGGGGGGGGGGGGGAGGGGGTGGGCGGGAGGATTTTTTTTGTTTGTTTCGCTTTTCTTTTTCTTTTTTTTTTTTTTTTTTTTTAAGAAGTTGTTAGTGGCGGGTTATTGCGGCACTGTCACCGCGCTCTCGAAAGTTCAAGGTTACAGCCCGGAGCGGAGCAGGAAAACCCCGGCGAGTGACGGGCAGCCGAAACTTCGCGGGAGCAGCGCGACCGCGCGCGCGAGAGCGAGCCGGGGCGGGAGCGCGCGCGCGGGGCATGGGCGCGGGGGGGCGCGGGCTCCCCCGGCCCCTCCCCCCGCCCCGCGGGTCAGCCGCGAGAGGCCGCCCGGCGCGCGCCCGCCGCAACGGCAGCGGCCGCTTGGAAATTCGGGCGATCCGGGGGATCGGGGCGGGGGGGGGGGGGGGAAGGCTAGGAGAGGTGGGGTGGGGCGTCCCCGCGCTCCATCCCGGTGTGCTCCCGCCGTGTCCGTCGTGTGAGCGCGCGCGCGTGTGTGGGTGTGGGAGTGCGTGGGGGTGCGGGTACGCGGGGATGTGTGCGTGTCTCCACTCTGCAAAAACTTGGAAGTTGAAAAATTGACCGGTTGCACCCTCTGGACTCCGCTCCAGCTCTCCCCCGAAATGAGACTTAAGATTTTTGTGGTTATGGTTTTTTTTGTTTTGTTTTGTTTTGTTTTTTTTGTTTTGGTTTGGTTTTTTTTTTAATTATTTAATTACACAATCATCACTTACACTCCTCCTCCTCCTCCTCCTGCAAACACATCCCTTCGCCGCCGGATCCCCCTCCTCTGCCCTCCCCCTTCATTAATCACCACCTAACGCTGCAGAAGGAACCAGCACGTTCTGCAAACATCCCTCATTTTCCCTCTCTTCTGGTGGGAGAAAGTTGCCGGGGATTGCGGGGGGGGGGGGGGGGGGGGTGGAGGGCGGCTGCCATCTGCAGGAGGTTCACTTCCCTTCTCCTCCTACCGGGGTACGATTTTGTCAGCGGCGGCGGGGCTCAGGCGCCCCTGCCCCTCGCCTCGGCGGGCACAGGGGAGGGCAGGTCCCCCCGCTGGCCCCCGCAAAGAAAGGGGGGCCGGGGGGGGCCCTCTCCAGCACGGCCGGTAACTGCTGCCCCGGCCCTCGCAGGCGGCTGCCGGGCAGTGGCGGGGGGTCCCGGCTCCCGGGCAGCAACAGGGCGCGGGGTCCGGTTTCAGTCTCCCGGAGGCAGCGCTTACGGGGGGAACTGGGGCAAGGCGGGGGAAAAGCAGCGAACGAAACTTTATTTCGGCTCCTGCGGGGAGGGCTGCGACGCGGAGAACAGCGGGGATGATTTGGGAGCGGGTGTGTGGGAGGGGGTTCTCGGTGTGTGCGACCCACCCCCGTCCCGACCCCAGCACCTCCGCTACCGCCTGCGGGCGGGAGCGTTTGAGCTCCCGGGGCCGGTGCGCAGCCCCCCGGAGGGACCGCTGACTTCCTCCCTGCCCAAAGTGAGAGTTTATTCACGTCAGGCATTTCACAACTACACATCAAGGAAAGTAGGCAGGTTCAAGTCAACCATGAAATGGTCACTTTTTAACCCCGTCCTGTCCTCATTAGGGAAATGCTCAAACACAGCCCATTTTCAAAGAGGGCTCTTAATGAGGGGAGCTTGCCAAGTCTACCAGCTGCAATTCCCATAAATTTACAAACCAAAAGAAGCAGGGGGATGGGCGGGAGAAGGAGAGAGCCCGTACAAGACAGGTAATGTCAAAGGAAACAGCAAGAGCCCGACGCGTTAACCCTTGCAGAATCCACACCGCATCCCCGCAGCTCCGGTTTCCAACTGCACTTGCCCAGTTCCCTCAGATTTGCAGGGTTTGAGCAAGAGCCGCGGTTCTTCCCTTCTACAGACCACATTGATAAGTGACAAGTTCAGAGCATATGCCAAGGAAATAAGGGATGAGGCAAACTCGGGGTTAACCACAATGAGCAATTTTCCTATCTGGTGTAGGATACCCCCCCAAATCCTATCATCTTTTCCTTTACCCAGACGCTGCAAAAAGCTGATAACACCAGCTTTTAAATCCTGGAGTTTTCCTTTGAATTAATATTCAATTTAACTGGAGTTAATTTACCATAAAAGACATTCCCCTTGGCACAAATGCACCGATGTCCTTGAACACACCTCTTGGAGCGCTTGGACTCCTACACAACAAGCCATTATTGTGGACCCGATTTAAAACCACAATAAGCCCCCTCCATCCCCTTCCTCCCTCTCAACTCTCTGGGAGGATCAGGGTAAGCCCCCCACCACCACATCAGCAAGGCCACCCCTGTGAGCTGCATGGATGCGAGAAGCATCTCCTTCTCCCTGTCAGGGCTTGCAGAAGTCCCCACTCCCTCCCAGGTCCTGGCCAAGGGACCACTTTGTGCTAGAGACCTGTACATTAAGAGCAAGAACCGTCTGGCAAGGTCCCAGGATGAGAGGTGAGCTGGAAAAAGCAAACAGCAAGGTAAGGGCAGACACCAAGCTGGGCACTTTCTGCAGCCCTCGCTACTGCCAAGGCGGTGTGAAGTCAGGGTGAGATTGGGTTTGCATCCCCAAAAGAGCCGGCTGAAGGTGGGTTTGCATCCCTACCCAGAGCAGGCAAGGGGGGCTGAGCCCAGCCAGCCCTGCAGCACGTGTTAGTATGCCCCCAGAATAGCGCTGCTGGGGATCCCAGCAAAGCCAGACCCACCCCAGAGCCGGTCTGCTGGCCCAGGACTGAGCAGGCCCCTCACATCCTGAGGGACATGGAGTGGGCTGGCCAGCATGGCTCGTGTAGCATCTTGTCTTCTACCTGACCTAGGCGGCAAAGCAGGCACGGTGCAGGTTGCCATGGGTTTGCCTCCAGGTTGACCCACATGCTCCCTGTGCAGAAGTGAAAGCAGGCTGAACTGGGCACCCAAAAGGCATGTTTCAGCTCTGTTCCTTCTGGTTAATCCTAGTGGAAACCCATACAGGAAGGAGGCTTTGTCCTGGGAGAACCTTACACACACACACCCACACACACACAGCCCTCACAGACAAATCCAAACCACACACCCCTTCCCCGGCTCCCTTCACAGGAAAGCAAGCTAAAGATTCTTTCCAGAACAGAGAAAGAACTCAATTAAAATAAAAAGAGCAACTCTCTACCACTTCCTTGCAGAGGTACGAAAATAGGTATGTGGGAACTGGGTTAGCCTGGAGAAACATGGTATTAATGCAGCAATGACAGCAGCCACAGTGGCTGGGCCCTGGCATGCAGGGAGACCTTGTGGGAAAGTGGTTCAATTGCTTTCAAGTCCTGGCTTGCATTAACTCCCCATCCCCCTGAAAACCCTTCCCTCCCATCTTACACACTGAAAACCCTGCTGCTGCTGCAAGTTCTCTACCCTTGAAGCTCTGGGCTGGGGGACGGTTGCTTTTCATCCTCACTGCCAGAGCTGTGCCAACCTCCATGCTGGATCTGAAGGTTCAGCTATCATTTCAATGTAGGCAATTAAGAAAAAAAAAGTCACCAGCTGACCTTCCTGGTGATAGCCACCGGGAGCTGTTCCCAACTCCAGGGGGCCAGGATGGCCCGAGGAATTCTGCCTTCAGGCAAGACGCAACGTGAGCACCGGTAACACACGCCTGAACACACAAGCAGCTGGGCACATGCACACAGGTGCCAGAAAAATTAACCCAACAAAAATACGCGTTCAGGAACAGCAGGCACCTTTCACATCAGTAAGTGGTAAATACTGAAGCTGTGTGTGAATCACCCTCCCGGGGAGGGGCAGGGGGCTATCCCCACCCCACCCTGCCTCATGCCTCCCACAGACCTCTGGCCAGGGTGGCCTGGGTGGAAGGACATCCACTGCCCACGCTGCAGGCTCTGAGGCAGTTCATCTCAGGAGAGAACCAGAAAGGCTTTTTGATACCATGAGTGGATGGGCTTGCTCCCCATCACCCACCCTAGCTCCCCAGAGGAGTTTGTTGCCAGTGGTGCAGATCCTGGTATGCCAGAATTGCACTGGCAGCCTGGGTTTTCCCTCTGTCCCTCACAGACAATGCTCACAAAGTTTACCAGATGTTGCAAAGCAGCACTGCCTTTGGACTTTAGAGATAATTAACGTTAAAAAGTGGAGAGGCCAGTTAGACCACCAATATCTTTCCTAAAGCGGAATTTCAGCTGATGCTGTTTGGCTGGACAACTGCTCAAATGTTTCAAGTTTTGGAGCACATGAATATTATTATGCATCAAAAATCAAAGAGAAACATATTGATGATGCTGACGTGTGCAGCCTAAGATTCTCTCAGGATACAAGTGGGCACTTTGGCTATCTAAACCTACACATCCTGAACTTCTAAGAAATCAAATTTTCATTAAAATTCCAGTAGTCTCTTCGTGAAAATCAGAAACAATTTATTCTGGCATATGGCATTCCATCTAAAAGATTCAGTATCTGAGAACTAGCTCCAAAAGTTTTACTTAAGAGGTTTCTGTGATCCAAAATACAAGCTTTACAGTGGTTTTTATATCTAGTTTAATAGCAACACTGTTAATTTATTTTTCACCCTCTGTTAGGAAACACCATTCACACACATGACCATTAGGTATACAGTTACTTAGCTACAAACATAAATGCTGAGCTGCACAAACATAATATAGTTTATGTCAACTACATGGAACAAGTAACTTAAACCATATTATATCATCAGGGTGTTACCTCATGGTGATTCTATCTGTATAACTAGCCTTCGTGCCTTGCAAGACCTCTTGTACCATTACATTAAACTGCAAAGTTTCACATCTTTGGCATAATCAGAGCCTTGGTCAGTGTTCTTATGTACAGAAGTATTGTGTGTGCACATAGGTATGCATGTATACATAAACATATATATATACACAGAAAGTTGGGTAGAAAACATTTAGGGAACAAATGTAACTGATTAAATAAACAAACTGATAATACATTGGTTTATGGGGTCTCAATACACTTCATATGCGGCTGAGTTGTAAAGTATTTATGATTTAAAATGCCAACAGCAATCCGTAGAACTTCTAAGTCAGTGTAGTATCACACCTAGAAATATATCTATATCATAACATTTACTAGCACTTTTGTTTGTTTCTGGGTGATCAGAAGAAACACACAGTGTATATATCCTGTGTAGATGTATGAACAGACAGAAAGTGTGCGTATTGACAATCAAAAGTAAAGAAACACACTACTGACTCTCTACGGAGACAAAAATACATATGAAGGGTGTGCACACTTGACCCCTGTCCACATATGATTTGATGGGGACTATAATACTTGAGCTTTCTACGGCTCCCAGACCAGCAAATGAAAACATCAAACCTCAAGTGTAAACCCGTAAACCACAACGTTTTGGGTTACACAACTATGCAGGTTTTGTCCTCATTGTGGGTCACATTCTCAGTCTTATAAAGGCATGAAACCCTCTCTACCTCGATACAGTAAATTCTTTAAAAATTCACATTTGCTGATCTTGACATAAACACCACCAACAACAATAAAATTTTGGCACCATCTTTCCTGACAGTTTATATCACTTGACAGATTTTGAAGGGGGGGGGGGGGGGGGGGGGAGGGAGGAAGGGGGGAGCGGTGTCTAGAAGCTGGATTTAAATGTCCAAATTAGAATTATAAAAGTGCTTTACTTTCTTTTTTCTTGTGATTCAAAGTTAAAATTGTAAGCGTTGCAGCTCAAAACCGCTTCAGAGAACATTACGAGTTAATCTTGTGTGTTTTGGCGCCTTTTCCCTGCCAGCTACTGTACTTTAAAAAAAAAAAAAAAAAAAAAGTTGGAGATCTTGTCTGTCCCGTCTCAAGTTCAATGGCAGCGCTTTCCAGCAGCGGGAGGAGAAGATGGCCATGTTCGCAGCCCTAATAATAATTCAGATCACGCCACATCGGCATCTTGTGTCAGAGTCGAAACTGGCTTCCCCACCCCCTTCAACCTGAGAGCTGCCAAGTCCTCACACACTCCGCATTCAACCACAACTTAATGGATGGGATATTGTGCATTAAAATGTGGCCCAGACACACAGGCGAAGAGAGGACAAGAGGGAAAGCAGACAGACAGACAGACACACACACACACACACACATACACATGCATACAGACATGCAAGAGAAAGGAATGAATTAAAATACACACACAGGTCCCACAACAAAACGGCAGTGAAAAAAGGAGGGGAGGGGGGAAAGGGAGGGGGGGGGGGGAGAAACAAAAAGAAACCTTCTAAAGTAACTTTAAAAAACAAGCCAGAAATGCCACCCGAACACTGCATCCTGCAATATAGTGTGAAAGAGACCAGCACAAGCCTCCAGACAATTTATCGAGCAGACCATACACAACAGCAATGCCATTTCCTCAACATTATACATTAACACAGCAGTCCATTAACTACAAAAACCATCAAGACAGCCAGAGAGAAAATATTATATTAAAACACGAGTAAAGGAGCAATCTCTACTGCAAGAAGAAAGGGGAAAAGAAGTGTCTGCAAGGTACAAATAAAGTAGCATTTGCATTAATCCTTTCCACTATTTAACTGATAGTTGCCTGCCAGAGAAGGCGGCGGAGGGGGGAAAAAGTTGAAGCAGGAAATGTGCCAAGTTCAGCACTTTCGGACACAAACTCCCATCAAGTGATTCCTGGCATAAAAGTGTGACCCATATACAAAAGCTGCCAAAAAAGCAAAATATAAACAATCCACCACTTATATCTCATCCTGTAAAGCAGAAGTGGTATCAGCATTTAAGAAGGGAGTATAACATCTACTTTGAAACCGCAGAGACACAATTTCAGCCTGGAGGAATTACAAGAGTCAAGAAAGTTTCACCAAAAAAAATAAAAAATAAAAAAAAAATATATATATATAAAATTTTAAGCACCACATACCATTGCAGTGTATTGCATTAAATAAATGAGATCGTGAAATCTGTAACACACACCACTGAGCCGTTGGTTTCACATTTTCCAGGAAACAAATCTTTCTTTCCTCAAGGACTCGTTGTGTTGAGGTCTTTTTTTTTTTTTTTTTTTTTTTTTCTTTTTCTCTCTTTCCAGAAACGGCCTTCTGCCTTTTGTTTTGGGGTGCAGTGTGTGGTTTTTGTTTTGATTTGGTGGTGGTGGTTTGGGGGTTTCTTTTTTTCTTGGGGGGGTGGGGTGGTGTTGGGGGGTGCGGGGGCGGGGAAGGAAATACTATTATTTGCTCAGGCTGGCTGTTGGTTTGGCTCGACGCCGAACGGGATGCAAATCGTTGGCCGGAGCAAGGAAAAAGGCGGTAAAGTCACAGCCTGCGGGCAGCCCCCGCCTCCTCCCCCCCAGCCTTCCTTCCTTTCGCTGCCAGGCTGGACAGCACGTTTCGCTGGCGGCTGACTCGAGTGCGGCCCGAGAGAATTTTTTTACATTTTTTTCAAACTTCTGCACGCCTATCCACACGTATCTATACGCATATATAAAAGACAGAGAGGGGCGCACGTCGGGCGGTTTGTCTCTGCGCGTCGCTGCACGCCGTCCTCCGCAACCCACCCCCACCCCTTCCCCTCCCCACCCCCTCGGCGCTACGCGGGCTGGGCGGTGCGGGCGGCCGCCGCCGGCCCCGGGGCCTCCCTGGGGTGTCGGCGATGGGCTCCCCCGCCTCCGCGCCCCCCCCGCGCCTGCCGCCGCCGCCGCCGCCGCCGCCGCGCGCGCGGGAAGCGCGGCTCTCCGCTCCCGCCTGGCGGCTGCCGCTCGCAGCGGGGCCGCCGCTCGCATTTGCATATCGGGCAGGCGACAGCCAATGAGGAGCGCGGGGCGGGGCGGGGCGCAGGGCCGGCGGCGGCCGCCTGCGCCGTTTCGGCCTCTTTCCAAAGCGTGCCCCCACCCCCCCCGGCCCTCCCGGGAAGGACCGGGGGTGTCGCAGCGGGGCCAGCGGCGAAGGCGAGCGCCGTGCCCCGAGCAGGGTGATGAACGTCGGCTGGGAGAGGGGGAGAGCGAGGGTTAAACCGATTGCGATCGCATTTTAAAAACTGATTTTAAAATTCATACCAAAACACTTTAGCCCTCACAGGCCACGCTTGGCGAGTACATTTCTTCACACGTATTTTTATAAAAGGCGCTTGCAGACAGGTTATGTAATTTCATGGCTTCAGATGCCTTTTATAAACGATCACATCATACCTCTCCCTCGCTGCAGGATTAACTTCGCTCCGGAGGGATTGTTCCCACGTCCAGATCTGAAGGCAGTGAGGCACCTCACAAAGGAAGGATTTCACATCTAAAACTTCCTACAGAATTAAGGCACACACAGTGAAATACATAAAATTGCGTGAAGTATTTTAATCTGTCAGGTAGCAAATAACATTCCTTCCTGTTAAAAATTGTTTGCCAAGTATAAACTCCAAAGAATCGTCGTAATTGCATGGAGGCCATTGCTGGGAACGTGGGGGCCTCTCAGGAAGTCAATTTTCTTTTGTTTGATTCGAGAAAAACATTCTAAGCTGCTAAAAATACATTACATACTCTTAAAATGAAACACAAATTGCCATGAAATAGAGTAAAAATATGAAATATAAGTTTTCCAACTTAAGAGCAATCTCTGTGGAGTTTTTTTGTCTTTATTTTTCTGATTCTTTTATGAAGAAGTTGAACCTAGAAAAATGAAATTATGAATCTGTCTGTTCAGTGAACAGGGGAAACAATTGTTCATTCTATATGTGGCACAGATTTTGTAAACTTTATGACACCCAGCCAGTGAAGTGGAGAGCAAACATCTCGCCATGCCAGAGGGAATCTGTGGGTGTTGATTTTTTAAATTTAAAGAAAATTTTTTTTTACTTTACTATAGAATTCAAAGCTTTGAGTCAGAGAGTCACAGAAAAGTAATAATTTGTGCTGGTCATCAATACTTAACAGAGTTTATTATAAGAACTTTGGCAATATTTCATGACAGAGTTCCAGGCTTTGTATTGCTCCTTAGGTTTAATCTTGGTGCTGCTGTTGTGACTGCTGACGAAGATTCAGGTTCTAGCAGACAGGCCCATTACCCTCTTCAGCTTTCTGTTTTTTGATCTTTGGTCAGCTGGTTTTCTTGAACCTGTAGAGTTACTAAACTTAATTCTGCAAGTGATTTAGCAAACAATCAGGAAATTTTTGTATTACCTCAAATTAGAGAAATAATGGCATCAGGGAAAGCAATGGATATTGTAGTCTTTTAGAAAGAAAAAATGTGTTACCCAAAGCTGCTACAGTTACTCAGTTTAGTTTAAACCTATCTTGTTTGTCATAGGCAACTTCCTTGCATATATTTTTAAGTTCAAAAATTGTGTTATGTATCATTCCAATTGCCTTTGATTTCTCAATTGTGTAGCACCACCATGTCTCGATTATGGCTTGTTTTTCCATAAATACAGTCAAAGGCTCACATGTTTTGCAACAGGCTGACCTTAAGTTTTGTCAAGTCTGGATTTTTTTTTTTTTTTTTTTATCATATGTTTTGTAACAGGCTGACCTTAAATTCTGTTGATTCTGGATTTTTTTTGGTCTTCTGAGCATATATGTCTGTATACTCGATACTTTTTAATGTTCATAATGGATGAAACATGAAAAGACTGTAAATAGTTTTCCTCCGTGGATAATTGTTACATATTCAATTTAATATCTGGATAGGAGTAGATAACAGTCTGAAGGGAGATAGACTCACTTGCATAATTTCTACTAAAACAAATAGCAATCAACTATTTTGACATCTTTATAACAGAATTTGTAAGAAAGATCAGATTTTTCAAGGCCTGTTTTCAAAGCTGCTGATATAATTTGCTTTATTTAAATACTTGTATTTTCAAGGTTTCCTCACTAATCAACAGGACAGGAAAACAAAATGAGTGAAAGAGGATCTAGCATATTGATGGTTCAATGGTAAAGTCGATGAGTAGGTGCAGTCACAGAATAAACCGAGTGAACAAGGATCCCATTAAGCGACAATACAGCAGCCAGAGTCTCGGTACAGTTCAGCTGTGGGCATGAGGGGTACAGCGGTCCTCATGCATACCAGGACAACTGAGAAAACCAAGTAGCTTTGGCTAAATACATCACTGTGCACATGTAATAATCTGCCCTCGCCCCACCAGCTTTTAAGTAGGTTTTTTCAGGGAAAGACTACTAAAAAGGTAGCGAAAAAGCTGCCGTTTACTATTCCTGCAACAACTCGTTCAGGATCATCTGAGCAGCGCACCATGGAAAATCCACAATTTGCACATGTGCACAACACTTGCTCATTATTTTTGAAAGTTCATACTTTTGCCATGCTACTCTTTATAGGCTCCCAGCCCTGCGGAGCCTCGTGCATAGTTTCCTAGCAACTGGGCAGAATTATAACTCTGAGTTTGGCACCAGTGAAATGGTTTCTTCTGCTCCTTCCCCTAGGCAAGTACTCTGTGGTCGAGGGTAAAACACACTGGGCAAAGAGGTGGAGAGTGCTGGTCAGCAGGCTCACACAGACCGATGTTAGTCATTCCTGGTACTGGCAAGCAACGCCTGGAGTTCCCACTCACCATGGTGGGGACAAGTGCCATTCATTCCCAGCCCTGCTCTGGCATATTAGGTAAGGAAATTCAAGGAGATTTTGCAAACTTTTTTCTAAAATCCTGAGGCAAGCACGAGCAAATTTGTTACCAATTACAGCAGGCCAGATTTTTCACTTTGGATAATAAAGTAACACAGAAGAGGAAATACGACATATACAGTTTTAGTCAGCAGCAGGTTTCCCTTTCCTTGTCCAGGAAAACAGCTGCAGAATCCTGATGCATAGTATTTATTTCTGCCTAGTTAATAGTCTCATACTATGTGCTTTTATTTGTTTAATCCTGTTCTTCTATTAAAATACGTTGGAAGCACTATCACAGCATCACCACACAACCACATCATCACCAGAACAAATTAAAGGGAGATTAGGAGATTACAGAATGAAGCATTTAAAAGGCAGAAAATTTCCTATAAATTCCATACAACAGGCTGCCTTCAGTTCTTCAACTGTCCTTAATAATACAATAAAGCATAATTTCTTCCCCCAGACCCTTGCCTCTCTCAATACACAGGATTGCTGAGGAACTGTAACATCATTGTTTTTAATAGAAGAAGAAGAAAAAAAAAAAAAAAAAGCTGAGGCTTAATGGTAGCATTTAAATAGCATACAGAGCCTTCTGAGTTCACACCTCATTAAGGTGAACAGGAAGGGAAGGGGTGCACATCTTTGTTGTTACTTTTGCCTTGAAGCATTTTCAGCCAAGCTATGCGAACAGACCAGCAGCACATTAACTGACTTTGTAGCAGCTGTATTTTTGTAGCAGGTTTGGGTTTGTTTTTTTTTTTTTTTTTTTTTAAGTTTAGAAATTGCAGAACATTGTGAAATGGAGCCAGAGCAGGCCCTTAGAGGACAATTATTTCGGTTTCCTATTTTTTGCAAACCAGTCTACCAGATCCATGTCTCCTTCCTGCTCCAGTTAGGGGGTCTCTTTCCACTGAACTTTCCATACCACACTGTTTATGAGATAGATGGGTCCTATAGCATCCAAGTTGACTTGGCAGAATATTTCTTGCTCTGGACGCAAGCGTGCTTACCCGAGCTGACCAAACCCGTATGTGAATGTGCACCTGAAGAGCTTCATGTCGCCTGGACTAACTATGTTGCAATTACACAGGTGATCAGATTTGGTCCTAGGATAGGTTTGGAGCTAGGATTTCTGAGCATATCTTCCAACGCTTTTAGCATTCATCAGCTTGAGACAGTGTTTCAAAATGGTCAGAGGAAGAACTTCTTTGCACTTAATAAACCCCTGTGAAAAAGTGCTTTTAGCCTGCTAACCCATCTTCTCATTTTCATTTCTGTCCTTTCCTATTACTTCAGCCTGGACCTGGATCAACCACTCATGAATGTGGCTTGTAGCAGGATGCAGGAGAGATTAAGGAAGGCAGCAAACGTTATTTTCATGGGAACATCTCATTTTTACACGTGGATCTCCAGAAGGAAAAAAAAAAAAAATGGAGGAGAACTTATTTCTGCTGATGGGTGTTGATGTGACAGTCTATAAGACACTACTGCACACTGCAGCCACTATGGGCTCTCTGCTGGCACACCAGCACGACAGCATGTGCAGAAGAAAGCTATCCTCTCAGCATGTAGTCTTGGGACATTCAGCATTTCTGCATGAAAAAGAAACGTGCATGAGGCTTAATGACAAGCTTTTCCTGTCCCCCATCTCCAGGACCTGCCCATAAGGGCAAACATTTTTGTCCAGAATGGATGATTTTGCCACCTGGTGGCTTTTTCAATCAGACTTCTACACATCTGTCTCATTATGGTGTCAGGAGGACAGTGGAACATCTTACAGTGGCAAAGATCTTTTACGTGATTGATGATCTTGTTCCTGTTGCTAATGTGCTTAAAATAATAGTTAGTATTTGAGAGAATGGGCTTCATAAACTGCTGTGCTACCAGTGTTAACACTGCAGATACTGCACTTTACTGATCACAGTGCAAACCTCAGCCTGAAAGTCAACCCAGGCTTCTGTCACCCACAGAGCAGAAAGATGACCAGCATGATGCTGTCCCAGAGATGACATCTACCAGTTTGAACTGAGGGAATCTTTCTCCCTTCCAAAAGTATGGATTTTGGCAAGACGTGTGTGCCATTTTAAGAAATGCCTCTTGCCTTCTGTTCTGCATGCTGGTATCAATGCAACCAGCAGCAGATTGTCAGCTGGAGAAGAGTGGTAAAGCATGAACCTAGCAGGCTGTATCACTTCTGGATAAAAGTGCGGCCAGTGTCATTTCTGCTCCTGCCTTCTTCAATATCCTGCACAATGTCTCCAAGGAAAAGGACCTCCAAGGTTCTCCACCAGTTTTCAAGGCACAGGAGGCCTGGGACAAGTGTCTAGAAAGTGTGCTCATCGTCAGTGAGGCAGGGCCCAGTAAGCAGGGAAGGAACTTAAGGAAAGCACTGTCTGCATTCACCATTTCATTGCTTGTAATGTGCAAGAGAAAATGTGCTATGGAAATAAAATGGGACATGGCACACTACTCCAGCACCCATGGGTGTGTTTTCTATCGCTTTTTTGACAATCAGGAAGCTGAATATGCTAGTGTCTTCCTGACTTCTTCTCTTCTGAACATTCACATGCCTGGAAATACCTGTGAAGATTGCCTAATCAATTTATTAAACAATTTTTAAAATATTAATATTTTTAAAATTACAAATAAAGCATTATTGAAGTATTTTTAGAACTGTTACAGGCACTCCATCTGCTTATAAGAACAATTTTTAAAGATACGGGTTTCCTATGCCAGTAAGTGCTGGTGGTACAGTCACACTGGTTGTTGAAAAGGATTTCTGAAGGGTACTGTTTCCCTTTGACCATACACCAATGCGCTGTGTGGGAACAGAGGGAATGGGGAGAAATACCTATTTCCAGTCCTGAAAATCTTGTACTCTCTGGAGGCTACACTGGCTGTGCAAGAAGGCTGCATGCAGGAGAGGGCACCAGTAAAATACTGGAGGTGGTTATGCTTCAGGAGTGAGAACCTTTGCCTGGGAAACCACGGTAGTGGCCAGCCACTTAGCTCCTTTCTTTCTTCTGCCTTGCTGTGTGCTCTTCCAGTAGTGGTCAGAGAGCTGTATCTCAGCTTTTCTAAAGACAGGTCACTTCACCTTCCTCCTTTTCCATAGCTTGCTCTTCTTTGTAGCCATTGCTCTTCCTCACTTCACTGGCTTAAATATTCATCCAACTTCTGTCCAGAGTTGATGTGTACTTCATGCACCTATGAGCCCTTTTATTGTTGATTCTGCTTTGCTTGTTGACCCAGTCTAAGAGAAGGAAATTTCCTCCAGGAAAAATGAAGATCATATAATTTGTCCTATATTTAAACAGAAGAATTATATTCTATGACATAGCAGGACCACAGACCTCCTCCTTTATCCCTGCATTTTGGCCCATAATTTATCTGCCAGTAACCAGGTTGCCAGCTTATGGGCCCATTATGGGAGGGATTCCAGATTAGTTTCTTGACTGACTGGAAATAAAAGTAAGGGAGAATGGACTGAGGGGTCATTCCAAGATGTTAGTAAGGAGAGATTACTGGTAAGAAGACAAGTAACTTTCTCAGGTGTAAAAAAACTCCACCTATCACTACATCAGCCAATGAGCGAAGATCATACTATGATAGAGAGAGGGCTGGTGAGCTACGGGAAGTTTGGTCTAGCTGAGAAGCCTACTGGGTGTTGATGTTTTAAACTTCAAATACTTAAGGCAAATATTAGCATCCTGAGTAGGGGAGAGGGAGAATTTAAGCAGCCTTTGACAGGAGACTGAGGTAAAGTTTTGCAGAGACTGTCAAATTTTTTCTCTCCTTCTCTCCCAGGATGTGAAATGGTGAATGGGCAACCCTCAGGGAAGCTAAATTCCACAGCCTTGGGTGGAGATTTTTACTACTTGCAACCATTGGTGATCCACAGTCTGGACTTGGAGACAGTGTTCTAGGAGTATCACTCTACAATGCTTTACTTGTGTGAATGTGACAGGGAGCATGGTCTGGAGAAACAAGAAGCCTTAGTGGCTAAATCAAAAGTCACAGTTTTCTTATAAATAAATAAATAAATCTTTAGTACAAAAGTAGATATCTGAGGCAGTCATAGGGACCCCTCAAGCTCACCATAGTCATGGCTGTACAGGTGCACAGCAAGATGTGTTGTTGCCATATTTTGCTGCAATTGCAGTTCTTCACCGGATTCATAATGTCACACCCTGAAATCACAGCAGGCTTTCTCATCTCCATCTCTGAGCGTGCCTTATTACCAGTGTTGATTTTCTGTGCACCTAGCCAAATTAAACTGTAAAACGTGATCACATCAGAGGGTAACATAACTCTTTGATGAGCCTGGTATTGTCAAGAGCTGGTTAACCTCAGCAGCATGTCCAAGGTAAGACAAGCATATAAAAATAGAATTAGCTGCATGACAAGAAAGTTATATGTGAATAAGCCACAAGTGACCACAAGTAACTTGTGTTATGTAGAAATAAGCCATGAGAAGGAAGAAGAGTGCAACAGTATGAGTGCCAGGAACTGCAGTGCAGCACTGAGGAGCTACCGAAACCTGGCATGAGGGTTTTGGGCTTCAGCAGCAGACACTCCATAGAGTGATCCTCTCAGACCCCGTTTTAAAATGAAACCCATATCCTGAGTGTACCACCAGCTGGACAAGCGACCCTGGCTCTCAAGGACATGTAAGTTTAGAGTGAGAAATTTTATTTATAAGTATTTAAGCTAAAATGTAAGTCCTGCTTCATACTTTAAACATACAGTGAATTTTCTGAAAAGCTAGGTTTTGTGTTCGGAGGAGGACTTCCTGGCATGTTAATAGTTTTTACTAGACACACAAAATTTGAGTTCCAAAGGCAACATTTTCAGAATGCTTTGAACATATGGAAAACTAGGTTATAATGGAACTTCTCTGGAGCTTAATCATACCCTGTAGTTCTCTGGATACTCTAATTATAGAGACACATGCACTCGAGTTAATATGATAAGACTATTAATTGTTCTGTTAACTAGCTGAACTGGTTAATGAAGTAACATGTTTTGCAGTACCATACACATTAACGCAAGCAAGTGATGGAACAGGACAGCACTCAGCTCTTGAGTAGAGGAAGTAGAAGTAGAGAAAGTCAGAGGAAGATGTGATTACCAGCAGTAGGAGGTCAGTCTAGGCCAAAAGCAGCTCTGTCTGACTAGGATGAGCAAAGGCAAGCTTTGTCTCAAGAGTGGTGCAGATTGCTAAAGCAAAACCAAAGCAAAGCAAGTTCCAGTTCGTTCTTTATCCTCCCAGCCTCCACCTCCATCATCCATATCATTAGCCCTCTCTGTCTTCATTCTGCCTCTTCCTGAGCCAAAGAAAGGAAAATATGTTGGAAGTAGGAGGAGCTGAAGCAGCAGGAAGGTCTGTAAAGGGCATGAGGAAAGCGCTATCAGACTTTATAGTGTGTGAAGGAAAGTAATACATGAGCCTCTCCAAAGAAGGTGACAAAATTAACTTACAGCCTGTAAGTAGAAATACTACCCATTTTTCAGTAAAGAATGTATTTTATATAAATATATATGTTCGTGCCCTCTCCATGGAGGTGGAAACGTAGGTTAGTAGATTAGAGAAAAAAGCATACTCAAGCAGTGCTTTCCCATCTCAGAGATATGTGGTGTTTTCTTCTACACCAGTGAAAGGGGTTTCTTTTTTTCCCTAATGGATTTACTTTCCCTCCCTAAACCACATCCTCTTGTGTTTTCTGTGAAGTTTTGACAGATAAAGTTTTCTGGGAAAGCACAGGCTTCTTTGTTTCTGGTATGCATTGTGCCTACGACTCTTGTGGCCTCAATTCAGGAATAGGATTTAAATGTCTTTTTTCATTACTACTCCATTTTTAAGGCTGAGCTGGAACAGACAAGGTCAGAATTCCAGCTCCACCTGCACCAGTAAAGTTGCGGTGTGTCCTAACGCTTCTCGCTGAAGGCAGGGTGAAGACTAAAGCCAGGTCACAGCAGCAGGACCCAGCATCATCCCTACGCCTGCGGCGTCTGTACAGAGAAGACTATCCTATCTAAATCACAGTCCAGACCAGGGTGGACCCAAACCCATCCCTGGCAGCCACCCTGCAGCCTGGAGCAGGTTGCTGCCCCCATGGCATGTACCAGAGGGGCAGCCACACTCTTCTAGCCCAGGGGGGGCCAGGGCCACCAACTGTGGTGGGGAAGGCCCCACGGCAGCCAGTGCAGGGCCACACTGCCATGCCTCCTCCTGCCATCCCACAGCAGGATGGAGGAGGTGCCACGGCCAGAGAGGAGGTGACCACAGAATGTTGTGACGTGACAGACACATGACATCTGTGGGCTCCTCTCCTTCTCCCACTGAGAGCGCTTGCTTGGCTTTTTTTTTTCCTCCTTTTTTTTTTTTTTTTTTTTTTTTTCTGTTTGTCTTAATTTCATTGTATTTCCTAAGCTGTGGGAGGAAGCTGTGGCCAAAAATAATGTTGCCAAGACGAGGGGATTGGCACATGCTGCCTGGAGTCTGTAGCAACAGCAGAGGCTTTAAATAGACTGAGTCCAGGCTGCAAGCTGCTCCTGAAGGGCTAGCAGCCTTGCCCCAGCGAGGGCGTATGGTGGCTGAGGTTGCAGGATGAGCTGCATCTCGCTGTCCCCATCCCCACACCCATGGGGTGTCTCACTCCCATCCCTGTGGAGCTCCCTGTCGGCCCCCAGCTCCCTGATCACCCCGGGGGCGGGCTGACAGGCTGTGATGGCTGGCAATGCAATCCATCCACTGGAAATAACTGCAGTTACTAGAAATCTGTCATCAATAAAGCTGTGGTGGCCTGGTGGCAGCACGTGCCAGGGGGAAAGCCTCTGCTCCAAGTGTTACATGTGTGAAATGCCAGTTGTGGCGAGAGCTAGCCCAGGGAGCAGTTATTGGGGATGGCTCCACATCCCTGCTGCCACAAAAACTGCACAGTGCTGTTACTTCATCAGATGTTGACCACTGGTAAATTTTCCAAGATAAAGCAGAGGCATGATTTCTGTCTCCTCATCGTTTCCTCAAGCCAAAAATAATCCCCGTGGGCAACTCTCACCACCCCTGAATAAACAAGAACCTCGAAGCCGGACAAACCGAGTCAACCTTTCCCTCTTGGGCGACAGTGGTATGGGGCAGGGGAACCGGCAGGAACCTCCAGCCCCCTTCATTTTGTAGCAGTGCACGAAACAGCTGCCTCCTGCAACGGTGTGAGACGTAGGAGCGTCCCCAAAACAGCTCCTCTGAAGCCTGCAGACCTCTTTCATGGGGGAGTATCTTCCTCTGCCAAGCGCTTGGCATGCAAAGCAAGCACCAACTCCTGCAAAGCTTCCGCGCTGGGCTGCCGTCTATTTGTTCCTTCTGATTAACTCTTTCTGTCTCCTCCTGCCCCTCAGCCGCTACTCCCTCAGCCCCCTTGATTCCCGTGCTACGGCAGCCGCCGATTGTTCCGCTCTCCCGGGGGGCAGGGCCGCTGCCTGCCCCCACCCACCCCCCCCCCCGCCGCCGCGGAGCCGGGGCCGCCCGTCCCGGGGGGCGGCGGAGTCACGGCGGGCGGGAGGGAGCTCCCGCCGGCACCCGCCCGCACCGTGTTTTGGGTGTTCTGCGGCCTCTCGCTGCTCCCGCTTGGCACCCTCGCTGCAGAGCCGCTTGGCTTGTCCCTCCTTGCGCTTTCAAAGGCTGGCTGCGCGACGACGGGCGCTTTCTCCGCTTGCCAGCTTCGTTTCCGAGCTCCAGACCCGCTTCCTCCCCACAATCCCCAGTCTTCCAAATAAGACGACCTCCAAAAATGGGTCGATTTCTCCCCGTTTCACCCAGTGTGTGTTCAGTCCCTTGACTCTTGTTATTCTGGGCATAGTACAACAGGCTATTGCTCGGTCCTAAGAAAGAGCAATACTTTCAATCTGATACCAACTGCTTACGTAGGAAGGAGAAGAAATCAATTAACATGAATATACACTTAGAATACAGGACACATATGTTGGCCATTTCCTCTCTGACATCCCTGTGTTACTTTTAGGGCGGAACGCAGCCGTGCTTAGGAGAGTCCCGAAGGATACTCCTTCGAGGACAATGACACAGGACAGGTAGAGACGCCGCTACCCCTCATTTAAAGAGCCGACGGCTACTTTTTCTGTCCCTCGACGATGGACGCACAAACCACGGACACAACATGGAAAGGTTCAGCCTCTTGGATTTCACCAGCTGCTAAAAAAGCCAAACCAAACCAACCAACCAACCAACCAACAAAAAAAAAAAAAAAAAAACAAAAAAAAAAAAAACCAAAAACAACAACAAAGAAAAAAAAAAAACAAAACAAAACTAAAAAATAATCAATAAAACCCAACAAATAAAACCCACCCTCCGCTAGCTTCTTCAGCCGCGTTAGGAAAGTTTCCACTCGCAATAGCAGCTGCAAAGTTAGCTGATCGATCGACTGGTATTTTTCCCTAGAATCCACGTATTTAAGCCCGAAATGACGGGTGCACCGAACCTTCTCCTGCCACCGCCCTGCCCCCGAAAACAGGCCCCCCCAGAGAAGGAGCGAGCGGGCTCTGTCCGCAGCCACGGAACCTGCGCGGAGCCGCGGCACCGGCAGCAGCGAAGCGGTCCTCGGCTTTTGTCTCCGTACGCTGCCTCCTCCCTGTCGCTCCTTCCAAACTTTGGGGAGCTCGCTCTCGGCTGTATTTATAGACCTGGAGCCCACGGCTGTATTTTTCCTTGTGCCTCCTTTGGCTTGGGCTTAAGTCACTGGCAGGGAAAATAAAAAGGCGGCGGGCAGGCGGGTAGACAAACAGGAGGACGGAAGGGGGAAAGAGGTGGCAGTCCCGCAGACGGGACCCGGAGGGAGGCAGGGGCAGGCGGCCGGAGGTGCGGGACACCCTCCGCCCCGCTGCTGGTGGATGAGAGAGGGGTAACGGGGGACCGTCCAGCCCCGTCTCGCTGGGTGTGCAGAGGAAAGCCTCCCGCCTCCGGGGAAGGGGGGAGGTCGGAACGGCCGCCCCATCCCGGTGTGGGGGCTCGGAGGGGCCGGGAGAGGCAGAGCTTGTGCTTGTGTCTGGGGCGGAGGGGGGAGGGGGGCGCGACACGGTGTTTGCAAGAACCCGTGCTGTAGGACCAGGTGAAAATAAAGTGCGTGCGGGGCGGACACGGGCCGCCGCCCGCCCCCGCCGGGGAGTCTGGAAAGCCGGAGCGGGGACCCGCCGGGATGCGGCGGCCCGGGACCAGCCGGGACGGGCCGGGAGTGCTGAGCGGGGGTGCTGGGGGGCTGCGGCACCCGGGGGACCCCAGCAGCGCGGCTCTCCGCGGCGGCGGGAGGCTCCGCGGAGCCGCTGTGGAAGGAGCACGGCTCGGCCGGGCTGCCGTGGGGTGTTTTTTCTACGTCGTCTCTATTGTGCTTTAAACAATCAAAATCAAAAATAAACCCCACGCCGCTCAGGAGAAGAGGGAAGTAATAGCTGTAAACGCGTTTATTGGAAAAGGGGAAAGCTTTCCCTGCCTGCAGAAAAGGTGATTAAAAACGTGGGTGTTTGAGGTTTTACTGTTGTTCTTTTGCTTTTTGTTTTTATTTTCCCCTACGGTCTGCAAATAAAGAAGCTCTCTTTTCCCGCAGCGTGGATGGTGAAAGTCTCTAACCAAGTATCTCAATAATGTGGATGGTGCAATTGTCATGTTAAGTATTTCCTTATTGACGTGCGCCACATTTAGCCTCTAATCTCCGAAATGGATGTCAAAGCAGTTTCTGACATCTTTAGAGAGTCTGTCCTGCAGGTAAGTAAAAAATGTGAAGCTGTGGAAGGAGCTTGCTGTTGGGCTGAAAATAAGAGTTTCACGTTTGGCTTCGAGTGGCAGAACGGCTGGAGAAGGAGGGTTACACTTTGTTGTGCAGCGTGGCATTATTATGACCTTGTTCAAAAGCATTCTGGTGTGCCATGAGGAAGGTATAAAATTAGATTAAAGTCCCAACAACCCATCAAATGCTGTTCAAGAGCCCCGGCTCTGGACTCGGGCTTGTTTAAATCACTGACCCTTTAGAACAAAACCCTTTCACCCTGCACCTCTCCGGGCAGATTTTTCTGTTTGATTACATCAATAATTTAATTTCTATTTCCTACCGGCCCTTCCAAGTGGCCAAATCAACACCCTTCCAACACGGGTCGGGGCTGCTATCTTTAGCTTGCTCGCTGGAACAAAATGTCCCAACACGCCCTGCTCTGACTCTCATTGCGGTTTGACTACTCTCTGATATTTAAGACCATCGGTTTTCCTTGTCAGACTACCTGTTGTTGGAAATGGCTCCCTTAGCTTGGCAAATCACTCTCAACAAAGCAGACAGGAGTATTTGCCTAAGTAAAAAAACGTTTCTAAAATGTTGCCGGGAAATACCCGAAGTATTACACTGGTAAGTCTACTGTAGGTGCTACCCTTGCAATGACCCTAACGGTGCGCCCCACTATCACAACAAGTAACAACTGATCAAAATATTGCCATGTCTTCTTGTCCCCTTGATAAATACGTTTTATCGACACTGGCTGAACAGTTTGGGGGAGTTCTATATGCACTCCATAAATAGTACTAAAAATGCGGGTTCGATTCAAATATCATTTAAATAGCCCTGCTCCCCCTTCCCAGCTGCAGTTTGGCACAGCTACTGTTTCGGTAACAGAGTACTTTAAAGTGCGCTTAAATACTCTCCTTCATGCCGCCCGCACCCCCCCCCCCCCCCGCCCCTCGCGTTGTCCGAGAGCTTCCAGCTGACACTACTACGGTGTCCATTTTAAAAACGTGTCTCTGCATGTTTAGCTACAAGCTATCCAGCATAAATGCAAATAGCACTACGAAGGGACACAACAAGTAGGTGGGAAGGGAAAGGGAGAAATCCACTTCTGTCAAGTAATGCCTTCTGAAGAGGGAATTACACTAATTCAGACCGCCCTTGAGATTATAATGCCATACGCATTTATATGTACGCATAGGCACAGTCTCAGGTGTGGAAATGATAACAGGGGTTTTAAACTCCATGGCTGCAGATTTGGAAAGTTCTCATACCACTTTCGTCTGGACAATCGCACACGTTAGCAAAAACACTGCATGGAGCTGACTGTCTGATCACTGCGATTTTCTTCACAGGACTTTCTGTCACCACCACGAGTACCCTCATGTACGATGCCCTCCGTGGACAGAGACCAGAGTCTAAACGAACTCAAATGAATAAAATAAGTGCAAATTAGTTTTCTCTGCACAGAGAGGTTGGTTGAAATGCGTGTAAGGGAAGCATCTAGAAACGATGAAAATCCAAGTTTTGCAGCTCCAATTCATTACATTTGCAGCAACAGAATACGATAATTAGGCACAAGAGAAAGGGGCAAAATCTTGCTCGTATAGTGATGATTGTTATGACAAGGAGCAATAACTGCTTTGTTATAAAAATAGTGTGAGCAGCCATCCAGATAAACATTCCATGCGTCTAACAAGCCTACTGTCTTCGTGACGTTTTGTGTGCTGCTAACCCCCGTCCTTTTCCACCGTTATTGTCTGTTGGTTTGGGGCTTGTTTTATTTATTTATTTATTTATTTATTTATCTATTTATTTATTTATTTATTTATTTATTTAGTATTTGTTTGGTTTTTGTTTTGGTTTGTTTTGTTTTTTTTTTCTTGTAATTATGTACATTGTTTCCCACTTACCCTAATTTCAGCCCTAACGCTCCGAAATTGTGCAGAGAATTAAAAGAAAGGCTGTATTGTTTTGGTTTTGGTTTTTGTTTGGTTGGTTTTTTTCCTGCACGTGCGCATCGATAAATTCAGTATCTATTCTTCCTGTGCAGTAACCTTTTCGTGTGATTATACCGAGACCACTCAGACATGAGAGTCTCTAATTCCCCGACATTTGTAGCGCATCTCGATTGCTTTTTCCGGGTTCTTGAAGAGCAGTAATAAACTCTCTTTGACAGGTGGGGAAAACCTACAAAACCGGAGTGCAATGTTTGACATGGTTCCCCAAGTTGGGCGCTTTTGCATTGTACCGCTATTTATCTCCCTGCCACAACGCCCAGCCAAGCCGGCGGGTTTAAGGGGAGCGGGCTGCGGGGTTGAACGCGAGCAGATCGCGATAGGCACAGGGAGAGGGAGCCTCGGCGGAGAGCGAGGGCGCCGGGGCAGCGGCTGTCCTGCAGCCTGGCTCCCCGACCTTGCTCCGCTCCCCGTCGCCGGCTCCTCTCGGGACAGAGCTGCCACCGACCGCCGGATGCTGCCCACGGCAGCGCTTCGCAAAAAGGAGAGTAAAAACGCAGGCGGCGAGCAGCACAAGCGTGCCTCGCGAATGCGTCCCCAGCCTCACACATAAAGCCCCCGTAAAGAGACTAAACATAAAGTAAGAAGCCCACAAACGCGACGCAGGGCATCGTGGGGGGGCGGCGGGGAGCGGCGGGACGCGCGTCTTTTGTTCGCCGCGGGCGCGCTCGGAAGCTTCATTTCAACTCTGAGCCGTATTACCTGGGTGAAGGCGGCCGGGTTTTGTCAAGGCGACGGCCCCCCCCCCCCCCCGCACCTCCTCGCCCTCGCCCCCGCCCCTCCGCACGCCCCCGCGTACATCTCTCCGCGCACGCACAGCCTCCGCCTCGACAGCGCGGGGAAATGTTCCCGAGACCTCACCGCCTCGGCTCCAGCACAGTTCGGCCGGTGGGATTTCTGCGGTGACCGCGGCCGACCCGCCCCACCGCCTCCGCACCTGCCCGGGCCGTGCCCTTCGCCCCCCGCCCGCCCGCGGGCCCCGGGCACCCTGCGCGGTGCGGGTGGGCGCTCGGCGCCGGCGGCTCCCGCAGGACAGCGGCGCAGCCTCCTCTTGTCCCTCCCCGAACACCTCGCGGCTTTTACTCATTTATTCTTAAAGCCAGGCGGGTTTAAACACCCCGCTGACGAAGCCGGCGGAAGAGCGGCGGCTGCCCTGCAAGGCCGCTGGCGGGCGGGCGGCGGTCCCTCCGCCGGGGCGGGGGCGCCGGCTGCCCCGAGGGGGGGACCCGCGGGGCACCCCTGCTCGCCCCACCCCAAAACCCAGCTGCCACCTCCCCCCCCCCCCCCCCGGCTACGCGCCTTGCTGTGACCGCTGGCCCAGCCAAGGCCGGGATTATTTTTAGGACGCCCGGAGGCTTCCATCCCCGCCCCCTCCTTCGGCGGAAAAGTCGCCTACTTCGGTCAGAGCCCCTCCGCGCCGCCGGGCGGAGGTGGGCAGCGCTCCCGCCCCGCGGCAGGGCACGGCTTCCCCGGGGCCGGCGGCCGCGCGGCGGGGCGGCACGGCGAGCCCCGACCCCCTCGCTGCCAGGCCCGACGCCGCCAGCTCCGGCGCGGCCGAGCCCCAGGCGCGGCCCCTTCGCGGCCGCGCAGCGCGGGCCCCGCGCGCCCCCTAGCGCGCTCGCGGAGTGGGGCTCGGCTCGCGCACCCCGCCCCCGGCTGTGGGGCTCACCCCTGCCTCTCTGCCCCTCCCTCTCCTGCGGCTCTGGGTCCAGCCCTCCGGGTGCGGGGCGCAGGCACTCCCCTCCCCCGCCCCAGGGGAGCGTCGGGTTGGCTCGGGGGCCGGGCGGTGACCGTGTGGGGGGGGCACGTCTCAGTTCCGCCCCTTCAGCCCCACTCGCCCCCCTGTGCCCGCCCTCGCTTTCCTCTGGGGCGAGGAGGCCCTCTCCACGGCTGCGGGATGACCAGGGCAGCCGTCTGCACCTCCCGCCTGGTCCACGCGTGGGCCAGCGGTGACGACCAGCTTGCCCGCTCCCGCTGTCGGCATCCCCCGTGCCGCCCCCCAGACGCTGGCTCGCCTGGCCGCCGCCCGAGAGACCCATCCTCTGCCCAGGAGCTTCCACGCGGCACATCCACCGCCCCACGGCAGCACACAAGGGCACGGCAAACACGGGTGGCTGCGGCCGCTTGCACACAAACCGCTTGGAGGTGAAGGGACCATCTGCCTGACGTTACGGACGGGAAGCAAGGGTGAAGAATGCCGGCTAAATTGACGTGCCCTGCTTGAAATAATGAAAGTCTTGTTCTATTTCAGGCCTCCTGAGTACTGCACAATAATGCTTATGGACACAGGTCTGTATTAAGGCTCCGGAATTCACCTTGGTTCTTAATTTACCCAGGTGTGGTGGGTGATTAAAACTATTTACTGGTATCACTGCATGCTTCTTCCACGTTAGGCAGACTGAAAAATAATGTTCTGTGGGATCATCCTGGCAGGTTTACCACCAGGCTTGATGCCTGCAGAGATGCAAATGCACAGCTTTTCCACAGATCCCTCTGTTTCTTCCAGTCTAAGCTTTGCACCACGTGCTCTCACATGCCATCTCATCATGAAGAGATAACAGTTTGCTGAGGACTTTTTACTCCACACACCACCACCTTCTTCCTGACTTCTTAACCACCTCACATCTAACATCAGTTGGCTGTTTATAAGCCATCACTGTTGTTACCTACCTCAGCCATGCAACCAAATCTTCAAAGGCAGACAGGCTGCCAGTGTCATTCCATTTTATGAAATTGAGGAGCTAACACCAGGAAGTCATTATCTACACGGGGGACAGTGTGCACCTCCTAATCTCTGCTTTGCTTTAGGCGGATGAGGTTGGCAGAGCTGTCCAACCCACAAAAATGGAGAGAATCAACTCCTACCATAGTTGTTAAATGAAATACAGTTCTCCACTTAGCACAGAATAGCAGAAATTTAGACTGAGGTCAAAACAAAGTCTTTGTCTGACATATAAGTAAACAGATATTTTAAAGCGCAAGAGAAAATGAGACCTAACAAGGAAGGATGAAGCACCTAGATTTGTTCTGTCTTGAGAAGGCAGGTTAAGGAGAGCTGTGGTAGTTCAAGCACAGCTTTAATGGTGACGGGGAGAGGAGAGAGAGATGACATGTTTCCCTCGCTGTTTGAATATGTCCATCCCTAACATTTCCAGACAGTGTAGCTGTCTGGCAATTTGTCCTGCACCTCTGGGAACTGAAGCACATATGGCATGTTTAGAAATGACAGGTGGGGCAAAGGTG
Organism: Tyto alba; assembly: GCF_018691265.1. Lineage (NCBI taxonomy): Eukaryota > Metazoa > Chordata > Aves > Strigiformes > Tytonidae > Tyto > Tyto alba. Next base: position 38,293,295 of record NW_024881318.1, read on the forward strand.
GCTCTTGGGATGCCTGCTGTTAAAGAAGCCAAATTAGATTTTGGTGTAATTCATTGAGCTGGATGCCATCCTGTGTTACTGGGGTAACTCCAGTAACCCCATAGTGCCACTTATGGCCACAGTATGCCTTACATTTTTTACATTTATTTCCTTCCCTTCGCGACCCACACATGAGTAACGGTGCCTCTAATCCACTGATGACTGTTGAATACTGAAGAAGCAATACCAAGGGTGAACGAAGATCTCTCCCAGAGAATCCAGCAAACCCAGTCACTACGCAGGCTGTCACCCCTTCACAAGGACAGATTCCTCAGACCAGAGCGTAGCATCAGGCAGGGACATGAGAGGAGGAAGGTTTTGAAAGGGTTACTCAACTCTTAGTAACTATGTGCAAGGCTCCACCCAGTCTGGAAATGGGGGGGGATGTTCAGCACATATTTCTGGGTTTAACTCACAGTATCTTAACATTACCCCCGGGATGAAATATACCCTCTTTCATGAGCTCAGGAGTGGTAAAATAAGAACTTTGGTGAAGTATGCAGGGGTCATCCTAATTCATGAAAATGAAACGGGTTCCCTCCGAGAATGATTTACTGTGTTTTGTTACCAAATTTTTAGACTGCCATTATTTTCTATACTTCATTTTTTTTTTTATGGGGATTTTATGATTTTTGTTAAATGGGAGTTCATTTGCAGGGAATATTCTCCTGCTTCCTTCCCCAGTCAAGGCCCTAATATGAAAAGTCAAGTTTCATTTTTATTTTTTGCTTTGTCATTCACTTCTCAGAAAGCGTTAGGCTCTGAAGGAAAATAACTTCTCCTGCAATGGTAACCCAGGGACGAAAGGACACAAAACCAGCAACATGGCTTGCTTCTACGTTTAGGGGACTCCTTGTGAAGCCCATTTAGAGAAAATCACATGGCAACCCTGAAGAGCATACCAACACTATATCCTCATCTGGTTTGGGGGCTCTCATTTTAATTTCTTTAGATCCTATTCACATTCACATCCAAGGACCCTGACTTATGAGTGAAATGATGTGACAGTGTAGTCTTCAAGACTGTTTGTCTTTGGACGCTGACTCAGATTCACTACTTCACTCTGCACCCATAGCAGAACAGACCATGAGGCTACCTACACTCTTTCTCAAGAGGCCTGATCTGCTGCTGCTAATGAAATAAGTGAATCCCTCATGCCTGAAAGGGAGACAGGCAGAATTCGTGGGGGAGTCAGGCTGCTGAGCTCTGCCATACCTTCATAAAAATTATACTGGCTGTATAATTGGCCTGTAAATAAAGTTTAAGAGCAAGGAGCCACAGCAAGTTCTATTGATGGTGAGATGAATCTGTGCTTGCCAGAGGCTTTCTAGCTGACCCCCAGAACAAAGAAGGCACCTTTGTTATTAAAAAATTCCCTGTATCATTCTTGAAAAGGCAGCCAGAATTAGGAGGTAACTGGTCCTTTATTTCTGAGGCAAGCTCTGCTGAACAGCTGATACTGAGCAGGAGGGGATTGTTCAAACATCTGTCTTTGTAGTGGAGTTGGAAGCTTCTGAGATGATTCGCCATAACTGCAGTTGTAAAGAAAAATTAACGGGCTGATTTTAGGGCAAGCACAGTTTTAAAAAATGTTATAATTATTTGACAGTGAAAGATTTTTCAGTAAAAAACAGAGCCTATAGTGTCAGGCATTTCTTTGTCATTTCATCCCATCTGTTAGGTATGTAAGTATTAACAGTGCTACTCTTTTTTTTTTCAGTAAAAACATATAAAAACATATAAAAATTGATGCATCACCCTTCTTTTCATTAAGAGAAGGAAGTGAGCAATGAATATAGACTAAGGGTACATTCATGGCAGTTTGCTGTCATTTCTCACAATTCCAGAAGTGTATGTAAAATGGAAAGCAAGGGCCAATAAAAGCAATTTTCTGAGTCCTATTAGCTGCCAAGTGGAATCACAATATACGATTAGCTGGGAATCTGCAAGATTTCACACCTAATTCTACCGGACTTAAATTTTAATTTGCCATCAGAACAAAACCTCTAATTGCGAGCAGAAGCATCTTATTACATCTTTTATATGATGCTGACTCACACATTGACCAAACTGTAAGGAAATAATTTTCCCTTGCATACAGATGATGATCCCACTTGGATGTTCTGTACCTAAGAATTCTTCATGATACTAATAAGAAACAGAGAATGAAAGGAAATTATCTTCATCTGTTTCTCTCACCCATAAAGCCCAAAATAGACAAAGCGTTAGAGCAACTGCATACCCTTGCAGCTTCTTCAGTTAACTACTCTTGCACAGTCCTCAACTAAGAAAAGAAATACGTGGCAAGTGGAACTTTTATATCTCAGGTATCAATGAGAGGTTGTAGTAAATACAGGGGGGAAAACATTGAAAACTGAATTAGGAGTCAGAAGAATAAAGGGAAAAAAGAGGAAAAGGGCGCCTACTGAGCCTTCTCTCTCCAGACACTCATGATCAAAGCCAACCACTGCCATTAGGCAATCAATCTGCAGTTGCATACATAAAACTTTGGCAGTGTATAGTCTCCACTGCTTTCAACAGAGGCTTTAGACATCTGAAACTGGGCAATCTCCCAAAATTTAGATCCAGTTGCACTATACATTCCAGAAAAGACAGCACCAAATCAGAGGCCCTCTTTTACCCATGTTATTTTCAAGCTGCAGCATATGAAAAGTTATGCTCCAACCCCCCCATTTAACCTCTTGGGTTGTCTATGTTTGTGTCCTCCAGATTCACCAAATGACACACACTGCTAGCAGGCAATTACTGCCTAAATGCATTGTTGTTTTAGGCAAGATTACTGAAAATGCATGCCTGACATTCCTGACTAATTCCTTCCAGGATCATTCAATCACCTAGATTTCTTTATTTTGTAAATAGAAATCTACATTGGCATAACATTTTGTAAGTGTAATGCAACTTGTTTCATAAAATGAGTGACCCTGAATCTCGCGATTTGTCTTGCCTTTCAGCTTTTAAACCTCTGTGTCTTTTGTGCTGGGACATTCTCCTGCTCTTGATTCAAAACTGGTCATAACAGCCAGTCAAAGTTTTAGCAGCTTCCTCACTCACTCCACAGTCAGAGGTTTTTCAAGCAACTGCACTGGATTTCCTTGCAGGGAGATGAATCCAAAGGAATTCTGTGGTCACAACTGAAGCACAGAGGACAGCCTCAGTTAGTTAATCCCAATCTATTTACCTCTATCTCTAGATGCTTCTGTTTTCCTCAGGTTAAACACCTCTTTAGAGATAACTAAATCTCAGTATCTCTGGAGAATATAGAGACTGCCCTACATTTCCCAGATTTTACAATTCCAGAATAGTCCATTTCTTAATACTCTATCTGTCTTTCATTCCATTACCAGAAAAAAAACGCAGTAGCTACAGATATACTGGACATTTGCTGAAGAGTTCCTCATCGACATAAATGCCCGGTGGAATGTGCAGCCTCCAGTGAAGTTCTGCAGGAGAGATCCTTCTACAAGAAAAAGTCAGAGACTAAACACCGCTTAATAGAATACACATAGAAGTGTGGTGAGATCCAGAACATGACTATGAAATAATCTGTGTATTTATGATAAGAAGATCACTCCTTCTTGGATAACCTCATGATTGCTTTTGTTAAATCCTTGGCAGCTTAAAAGGCATCTTGCTTTCTAGTGTCTGGGCCTTCTTCCTTTCTCTTTTCTTCTCTCTTCCCCATACAAGGGCCCCTTTTCTTCACTCAGCTCACACTCTCCCTCTCAAATGACATTCTTTCTGTACTTGTCTGCGCAACAGCACAAGGCCCAGGCTGTGCTTCTAAAAGCTAGGAACAATGCCCTAGTCTCTGAGTGATTGATGCACTATCCATGGAGAATACCATGCCTTGGTCAGAAGGGTTCGCAAAGCCATGCACGTTAAGATACCTGCTGATCTGTTTTTTACTTTCACTGCAATTGAAACAGAAGAATTTGGTGAACGTTCCTTTGACTATATGGTCTTTCTTCTTGATGTTCAGAAGCTGAAGCCCAAGATTTCAAGGCAGATCCAGACAAGGAATCACACACACGGAGATGTATGTTACTTAAAGGTCTATATATAATACTTCAAAGAATTAAAACTTGAAGAAAATATTTTGCTTGAACAGATCTACAAGGCAAATCTTAGTTCAGGCAGTACTGTCTATACTAATTAAACACACACATAGCCACATAGCTTTACTTTGACTCGTATATCAGCTGCCATTTCCTTTACTAAACCTTTGGCCTTCTCTGCCAGGGCCAGGCATTATACAGGTACCTTCAATGTGTATCCAAAGACTAGAATACAGCCCAGGATGTGGATACTTGCCCATCCTGGGTGAGTGGAGACATACTGTTTCACCTTATGCCTGAGCCTGCACCTGAGGCATGCAGACATCTGTTACAAGACAAGCTATGAAGTGTTAAGAGATTTCAGTTTTACTGTGATCTTAATAACTGAGAGCAGATCTATCCTTTAATGTTACAGGGGATGCTCCCGTTTCCATCAAGTCAACTGAAGAATTCTCATTAATTTCAGCATTAAATGGGAATATTCACTGAGCAACTATCAGGAGAAACAGATATGGTAAAAGTCAGAGAACTGTAAATGTCTGCACCAAAAAGCTTGACCAAAATGTCCTGAGATGCTGGCAGTTCAGACCTGAATCCAAGCTGTGCAGTTCAGGAGAAGCTTTCTTGATAACCCTTTAAGAAATTAACCTGCTGATTTTCTCCCATTATAATTTTGTATAAGGAAAGCTTAACCCTTCAGACACTGACATTTTTCCAACTTGCCAGACTAACTGTCACAGCACATCTGGCTTTCAGTCAAAAACTTTCCCGTGCAAACTAGAATTTGGAAAAAAATAAGGTAATTGTGATATTAATCTATATAGATAATTTTTAAATTTTGTTAATTTACAGTTTCTAATTATATGCTCCTATATGTTATTTTTCTGTATCTCTAAGTCTTATGAGTAAAATCAGAACTGAAATGATTCTACAAAGCTCACAAATGTTTGCCAAGTTTTTCTAAATGTTGCCATCTACTGTTATAATAATATTAAAAAAAAAATAAATGGGTGAAACTTGCACTGTAATTGTGGAAGAACTCAGTGGATATTTGCATTCTATTGTGTTGATGCACAAGGGATTTTTCTTTGAATGCAGACAATAATATGTTCGTAAATCCTTCTGTATGTCAGAGGGAGAACAGAGTTCATTGTTTGCAAGACCTCATTATGATTACTTTTCAGCTTCTAAAAATGTTGTAATAGTTTCCAGATCCAGGATTTGTGGTATTCAGTATGTTGAGAGAAAATAGGCTTCACTGAAAAGCTTGTTCTAAATGTTCCTCATCTATGCTTTTTTTGACTGAGCACACAGAAAAATGATAGTAGCATGCATAGCAGATTTCTAAACATTTTATTTATTCAGTATTAAAAGTTAAAAACACCCACTCCCCTTTACTGATAAATGCACAAAGGGTAGCTTTACATCAAGATCAGGCATGGACATCTGGGTGAGGACATAAAGACCTATCAGTTACAAACTGCTTCTGTTCTGAGCTGACAATAGAATAACTACTGTCAGTCTTTTACTTTATGTGCATCAGAAACAGAATTTAAACAGGTTTAAAAATCTCAAAGAGGAGACTGTCCCTGAGGCTTTGAAAATGAAGGCAATATGCATGTTTCCATGTATGACACTGGAGCCTGAGATGGATTTCAAGCAATTATGGGATTTCTGGATTCCTGCTGTGTGTACCTCAGTTGGCATACTACACTTATTTCTCCATGTCCCATATTTGCTCCTTGAAAGGAACCCACTGAATTTTCTACATCAGACTTTGATGGAAATATACAGTAAAATATATTCACCTAACAAGACCTAGGATGTTTCAAACAGAGCTTCTCATAACTTTGAAAAATCCTCTGTTCATGTGTTATTACATTCTCAAATATCCTCAGTTGCCTGTCACGGGCATGAGTTGAGAAAAGATTAGAAGCTGTCTGTACTATCCAGAAAAGAAGAAATCTGAACATGGAAAAAGCAAAAAACATGCGTGGTGTCATGTAGTGCCACCTACAGCTGGAAGTGGGAATTATAAATGATTTTTCAGTAGGGCTGTAGAGGCTTGGTGTTGTTGCAGATGGAGCAGCACTGTAGAATGGCTCTTGCCCAGCTGTGTAACACAGAAGATTAAATGGAGGGAATATTAGTCATCTTTACGGTTTCAGAATTTCTTTGAATTCTGTCAAATAATGTTTTCTTGAGCCACAGGAATATAATTTTTTATTATCTAAGTTCTGATTCAGCAGGTAAGTGCAGTTAATGTGAGATGCAATGTAGGATGGGTTGAGAGATGTTGAGCAGTAGCCCTGGACCCTGGAACTGTATACTGAGTAGTTTATTTCACCTTTGTGTGTTACCAGCATGAAAGGAAGAATGGGTCAGCCAAAAGCAACATTAGAAATAACATACAGGTTCCTTTGTTAGGAGTTATGCAATACAGACCAAAGCTCTAAGAACTTTTTGAGATGCAAAAAAGATGGAAAGATGGAGTTAAGAAAGCCCAGTTTAGCAGGAGTTGAAATTATCAAGAGACATGAAGACCAGCCATAAGGGCATCTGTGGAAAAGGTTAAGGCACCCAGTGACCTCTTTGCCTTGATTTTTACTGGTGGTGTTTGTCATCAGTACTTCTAGGTCCCTAAGCCTACTGTCAAGGCCTTGGGAAAGGAATCATTACCCAGGGTAGAGGAGGGTTCAGTTAAGGAGTACTTAAGCAGGTTGGACACAGACAGGTTCATGGGACTAAACAGCATGCATCTCAGGATGTTGTGGGAGCTGGCTGATGTCTTGGTTTCAGCTGGGATAGAGCTAATTTTTCTTCTTAGTAGCTAGAATAGTGCTGTGTTTTGGATTCAGTATGGGGTTTCGTAGAAGTTGTTGCTAAGAAAATCAAGAACATTTCAGCTTCCCATATCCTGCTACTGTACAGGTGCACAAGAAGCTGGGAGGGAGAAGAGCCAGAGCAACGGGCCCAAATTGGCCAATGGAATATTCCATATCATAAAACATCTTGCTCAGTATATAGATGAGGATGGGCCAGGAAGCTGACTTTCTCTCTCCTGAGTCTGCAGTTTTGGGATTTTCTCTTCTGCGGGATTGCTAGCCAGGAATTAGCTGAGCATCCGTCAACAGGTAGTGAGCCATCACATTGTGCATCACTGGTTTTTATTTTCTTTTATTACTATTGTTATAATTATTATTTTATTTTATTTCAATTATTAAACTTCTTTTGTCTTAACCTACGAGTCTCCTTACCTTCACCCTTCCAAATCTTTCCCCCACCCCTCAGGGTGGGATATGACGAGTGAGCAGCTGCATGGTGTTTGGCCGCCAGCCAGGTTTAAACCACAGCAGCCAATGTCCCTGCAAGACAGTCTGTACTGTCTTCAAAGTGTCATGGTGTTTCAGAGAGATTTATGATGACTTGAAAAAAATAAACGATTCACAGCCTTGTTCAAAAAGGGCAAGAAGGTGGGTCTAGGGAATGTCAGGCTGCTCAGCCTCACCTCAGTTCATGGTAAGATTACACAGTGAACTCTCCGGGAAGCCATGTTTGGATGACTGAAGGAGGATAAAGTGATTGGGAGCATGGATTTAGCAAGGACAGATTATACCTGTCCAACTGGATTGCCCTCTCTAACATCCTATATAGACGAGAGCAGTGAATACTGTTTACCTCAGTTTAGTGAGGCCTTCCAAGAAAACTCCTGTAGGATACCTACAGCCAGGTTGGTGAGATATAGATAGTATAGACAAACTATATAGTAGGTGGAAAACTTTCTGGACCTCCAGGCTCATAAGGCAGTGACCAGCATTATGAAATCTGTTACTGGATAATTGTGACATTGTGCAGGAATCAGTCTGGTGCTAGAAGTGCTTAAAGCAATCTTTTGCTTGCAAATTTTCTGATTATGAATCTTTTGATTGCAAATAAAAAGCTAGCTGCCGGACTCATAAGGAACTGAATCCAAGCATATGCTGAAATTTCTTACTTTCTTTGCTTCCCTACAATGCTATTCCTTTGTTTGAACCTGCTTTTGGGGTTAGAATTGTGCATCTATTGAGGGAAAGGCTGGTCATAGCATGCTAATACTAGATCTGATAAAAGAAGCATCTCATTATACATGGGAAGTGCCTACTTCGAACAGATTATCACTTCACCATCCTTTACTGCAGTTGGCCTATCCCCAGGATGTTCTGGGAGCTATCCTGTATTAGCAGTAGTGCCTTTTTCGTGGTGACAGTGAGAATTGCTTTAGAGTTACAAAATCTGGCTTTGATTTACCTAATTCTGGTGGCAGGTTGCCCAATGGGCGCCACAAAAAAACTCTAATAGCAGACATGGCAATATTTTTACTAGGACTTTCCCCATCTCATGCTGTCAGTGAAAACACTTCTCAGAAAACCACAGTCAAAATACCTGGCTTCCGCATGTCTATAGTGTTGCTTCTCTGATGCATTGAAACATGTGTCCTGTTCATAGATGGGCTGAGCTCTTTCTCTGCATGAGCAAACACACCTAGGGATAGTTTCCCCTTAACCAGAGCAGAGATACAGCATGAAGAAGGAAGCAGTGGCCATCTGAGTCCCATCTATGCAGGAGAAGGTTCAGTGGGGATCTTATCAATGTATGTAAATACCTGAAAGGAGGATGTAAAGAAGATGCAACCAGGCTGTTTCCAGTGATGCCCAGTGACAGGACCAGAGGCAGTGGGCACAAACTGAAACACAGGAGCTTCCCTCTGAGCATCAGAAAACACCTTTTCACTGAGGATGACAGAGCACTGGCATAGGTTGTCCAGGGAGGCTGTGGAGTCTCTGTCATTGGACATATTCAAAAGCCATCTAGACATGGTCCTGGGCAACCTGCTCTAGGTGGACCTCCTTGAGTAGGGGGCTTGGACGAGATGTCCTTCAGAGGTCCCTTCCAACCTTAGCCATTGTATGATTCCTGAGAAGCTTTTTCCCATAGGAGATGGTGGCACAGTCTACTAATCTCATCTTGTTTAAGAATAGCTCTTTTCTATGGTAGTTAACAGTGTCTGTTTAGATACAAAGAAATAGAAGGTAACATGCAGATCTAAACATGTTCTATTCTGAAGCACACAATTGTCCTCTAGTTTCCTTTACTATTCTGTTTAAATATCTCTTTATGTTCTTGAAAATGTCCCTTTAAAATGTCCGTTAATTTAGTCCATGACAAATGGTGGGGCTGTTTCCACCCCTGGGGCCATGTAACCATGTAACAAAGCAAAGAGTTCCCACAGTTATGCAGAAAGACAGTTTTGTTCCTTTTGCACTTTCTGTTTTGTTCCTTCTTCAGTAAATGCATATTATGGGTCAAAATTTAAGTCACATGAAAAAAACTTCAAAAGGTCTAGGTATGTAACAATCAGGTATTAGACTGCTACAAGAGGCAGGGAGGAGGAATGAGACACAGTGAGATTTATGCAAAGCAGGTCTTAAATTAGGTGTGCAAAATAATACAGTTTAATAAGGAACATGCTTTCTGTCTGTTTTGGAGACAAGTTGATCTGTCCAAGAGAGCTTCCTAGACTTAATTAGTCACAGTTCCTGGTAAGGACAGAATGTTACAAACATCAGTGAAAGTTTGCAACTTGGAATAGAAACATGTCACACATCTTAGAAGCATCTTGGTTCATATACAGCAGCTTGAATATGTTGAGTCCAAGGAGAGTAATGATCAAAAGGCCAAGCAGTATTTCAGAAGGGTACATTTTGTCATAGTTGATTTTTGTTTTTTATCAAACTTCAAAAAATGAGAACTTGGTTGCAGATTTTATGAATTGTAGTTTTGTTGTATGTTATTATTTAACTCTGATTTTCATGACATTTGGTGTTTTTCCTTAAGAAACTGTTGGAGACTGAGAATTATATAATAATTATAAACATATAATTATAATTAATAAATAAAGTACTGATAAAATTGTGAGGATACCATCTCAGTTTTCATTAAGAAAACAGCACACCAAAAAGTAGTTATTTCTTTGTTCTCCCCTTCTGCAAAACCAATCCAAAAATGTGCTTTCTTGGTGTCTTAATGGTTTCATATAAAATCTCATGATTTTTAAACTTGCCTCATACTTTTGAAAGAGAGGCCTGAGCTATTTTTCTGCTGTCATGGGAAAGACAGATGTGAGGTGTAGCAGGCAGTGCATGAAGTTCTTTAGGGTTGAGAGTCATAACATGGTTTCCTTTACTATTCAAAATCTTATTTTCTTTCCACAGAAGGGGGCGGCTTTCCAATGACCAGTGAAAAACATTAGTCCTGGGAAACGTCCCTTTGTCCCTTTGCAGCCAGTAGTCTTCACCAGTGGTTCTGGTAGTTCATAAATGGTTCAATACTCCTTGTAGATAAAGCTTTGACCCCTTGTCGTTTAAGTGGCACTTTTAACAAGCATGATCAATAAGAAAATCCACTTTCCTAAAATGAATGACGAAGCACAAATCAATGCCCAGCCTTCGTCCTCAGGACCTAGGCAGATCCGTACTCTTTTCTGCAGATCCAGCAGAGGGAGCTTGTTTTACCCAGAAAAAATGCTCGGTTAAATATTGAGTTGTTTAAGATTTTTGGGGAAAAAAAAGCATTGTCTAACCAGGCTTTGTAAGTCAAAATTACATGAAGTTATTAATTCTTAACAGATAAATAGTTTGGAATGGTTTTCATGGAGCGTAACTAAGTGAAAACACATTTGTGTAATCTAGTAATACAAAGAAAAAGTCCCATACTATGTGTTTGATAGTATTAATAATGTCATTGTGCTACACTTTTAGTCAAAGTAAAGTCTAAAATCAGGATCAATTCTGTTACTTGAGACACTGTAAAAGTTTATGTCATGACAGGCATGTCAGTTACATCTTTTTGCTTTAACTTATTTGTACAGGGCAATAATATCTCAGAAAAACGATGAAACTGTAATGTTTCATACTTGCGAAGGCTTTAAATGCTTCCAACCAATTATCATCGTTGAGACTGCTGTCAGGTATTTGCGTTCGAGCCACATTTAGGACAGTGTTATATATACTAGTTTTGAAATGACACGCTTGTGGGTGACTTTCTTTCATGTGTTTCATCCATGGTTTGCAAAGCATTTTTCTATCAGCCATGATTGTTTTACTTTGTTGTCTGGATTTTACAGATATGAAAAATAAGGAGTTACAGTTATATGTCTTGCTGAGGACTGGGAGAGAACGGAAGTCAGATTTCTGGGCTCTCAATGCTTTGCTCTCCTCACAAAATACCACAGCAATTAACGCACTGTAGACTAAGGACACTGGTAGTAAACTGCAAAATGAGGGAAGATAAGGTCATGTTTGATAAATGTTTTATGGTACTGGTCATTGCAGAAGAAGAGATTAATTGTCTTGGGTTACTTTAACCTTTTCAGGTTATATTAATTTAAGACAGCTCATGTAATAACTTGTTTTGTAATTACTTAATTGCATAAATATCAGGATCCTGTAACTGTAATTGCTACCAATGCATCCTAAAAAGAGTTTTTTAATTATACTTAGGATTATATCTTATTTTGAAATTACACTAATGTATCATTTATATAATTTAATTAATATCCAGATATTACAGACAACGTACCATTTCTTCTGAGAAACGCGTATTTGACAATATTAGCAAATTAAACTCTCACAGTGACTTTAAGAAACATTTTACAAGTGGAAAACCTAATTATATGTAGATTGAATTACTTGCCTACTGTGGTCAGTGTTGCAAGTCTAGGGCAAATTTTCCAGGTCCCTTTCATATTACAGACAGGTAAGTTATCAACCATGATATTCTAGCACAACTAAGCTAGGTTAATACTATCATTCCCTGTCACTATCCTCCAAAATCAGAAGTTTTTATATCTCTCTCATAACCAGTCTTTCCTACCATGAAAGATGTTTGGGGAATATGTATCATGCTGAGAGTCCCCTTAGAAGGTGAGCACATGTCTGGTTATATTGGTAGATGTGAACTGGTTATAACCTCTGGTGAAAGTAGCAGTGATTAACAAATGAGAGGTGTCAGAAATAGACTTAGTTCAATTACAGTCAGAACAGCATGTGAAACTGCAGTCACTTTACAGGCCCAAACACTCTAAAAGCTCTCCCCCTATCACATATTTAATATGGTTCTGATGTACATCAAAAAGGGAAAGATATTGAGGAACATGATGAGGAAAGATTTGGTAAACAGCATTCCTGCTTACAGAGTAAACCTTGTCACTTTTCTTTTGGCCCCAGTATAAACACTTTTTGCCAAAAAAGTACTTATTAAGGGCAGATTGAAACATATCAGATCATATCAGTGAATAATCTGACCCCTTCAATTATTCAAGATGTAGTCATAACTGGTAAAATCACTATTAAATAATAATTCTCTGTTTATTCAATCACTTAATAGCCAGTGAATAGTACTATTTTAATAATGTGAGTCACTCTCTGGGATCAAATGGTGTTAATCAATGCTCTTAATTCAGTTCTGAGGTTTAGATTATGATACTATCCAGTTCCTGGACTGACTTTTAACCTGCTGGTTGCTTAACATCTTGTTATTTTACAGATATCAACTGACCAATTGTTTGAGCTTTTTTAAAAGTAGATATTCTCTAAAAATGTTTATTCAGTATAAGAAAATCTCTTTCAGACCAGTTGAATGCAGAGAGAGGTGTCACAGGTTAGATTTCTCTAGGAGGCCCGAAGTTTGACATTATTGTGACTGTTCCTTATGAACTCCTGCTAGGTAAACCTTAATTACCATGCAAATCTGAGCGAGATAATTTTTATATTCTGCAGGTTTGCAGCATAACAAAACATCATGAATATGGGATATTAACCACTTTTAGCTGTATGTAGCATATTAAATAATTGGGGAATTTTTTAACAATGTATGTGTGGGATTTGGGCAGGGTTTTTTGTTTATTTGTTTGGTTTGCATTTAGTAGACATAATAAAAGACCTCATCATGGAGTATAATGTCTTTTTAACTTTAGGACTGAAAGCACTAGAAAGTTCTGTCACCTCCAGAGTTTAAATGGGCTCTACTAACAGTAGCTCTCATTTTGTCATCCCCTAAGCACCACTTTCCTAACCCCAACTAGCATATTCAGGAGGTAATAAGCACAACAAAATCTGACTTTAATAATCTGAAACCCCTTATTTTAACACCAGTTAACTGACATTAGAATAAGTTTTAAAATCTACGGTTTCGTTAACAAGAATAGAAAATGCATTTATGTAGGATTTATTGCATATGTTGTTGAGCTGGTACTTAGGGAGTTCTCAGTGCAGCCGATATAAGGGTCACAACTTAATTGACAAAAGCTATCTCCAGAGATATAAGATGGCACATAAAAAAAAAAAAAAAAAAAAAAGAAAACAAAATTTGTAGTATCTTCTTACTGCAATACAAAAAGCCTCACAGAAACAGAGCAAATGCTAGAATGTATGTAGCCAATATCTGCCAGTTGCCAATGGAACAATATCAACAGGGAAATTAATTTGAGCTCTCCTGGGCCCACTGGTAGACTGCTGTTATCTCACTGGCAGTGATAGTATTTTCTTAGCTTAATGCTTAAATTTGTGTTGTCAGCATTATACAGAATGAATCTGTGATATATTTATAATATATCATCCACTATGCTTGTGAGGGTGTTTTCAGAAATAAAACATTTTAAGTCTGAAGGAAACATTGAAAACAGAAGAGAAAAGACTTTCTGATAGCTGAAGAACAGAAAGAGTAGTCCTGTGTAAATGATGTACATGGACTTGAAGATAGGATGTTCTGAGTAATAGCAGTGCTGGTGGTACCAGCATCAGCTTTCTCTGAAAAAAACATTGGTAACAGGTGTGGTAATATCCCTAAAAAGGCTCAAAGAAGAAACCTGAAAGCAACTTTACAGAAGATGAAGCACCATTTCAAGTTTTAGCAAAAATACACAAAGATTTGATCAATTTGCACAACAGTCCACATAACTGAACTGTTTATAGGCAATCTTATCTTTTATTAGTCTCTTGTTAATTGTCTTGTGACATGATTTGACACTGGAAATCAGGGCCTACAGGAAGCAACTGAAAGACAAAAAGGAATCTGTGTGTGTTCCCTTACAAAAAACATTTTTGTTCTACTGTATGTGGCATTAGTAGCATTTTTCCTGCTACAGCAATGAGCACAGTCTGATAAGTGAAGATAAGTGCTGAGATGTAGCAATGGTAGGCAAATCTGGCTATCAAGAGGCTTCATCATAAATATCCATCAGGGCAACAAAGCAGAGTGCCTGTCAGAGCATGGTACTACTGATCCACACACCTCTGGTGTTTGCTCGGCGTGGGATAGTAACAATATATTGCTAAAAGGGTTATGCTACGCTGCAAATGACCATTTATTAGAGGAATTAGACAACTAGTCATTACGATTTCAGAAAACTAACGACATCTTTCAAACTGAAGAAACTCAGGAACTTGGGATGCACACAATAGGGAGAGGGGGGATTTATGGTTGCTGGCTGATGCTAAAGGGGCCAATGCTGCCTAGAACAAGGTGAAGGTAACAAGCTGTTTGGCTGCAGAATTGCAAATGAAAGATCATTTAATTCCTTGTTACATAATTCTGTTGAGATAGATCTTCTTGGAACAAGTCAGAGAGATCTGCTTATTTCCAACAACAAAACCTAAACCTTGTTAAAAATTTTCTGAATGTCATGTGTAACTTGTGTTGTGAAAGCTGAGTTTCTGAGAGTCTAATACATTCTCAATTAGTTTTTCTTTTTATCAACAATCTATTATTTTAAAAACTGGGTTTGAAATCCTTTTCCTAATTTGAAAGATGCTTAAATACCACCCATACCAACCATGACTGGTTATGTGATTGGAATGACCTGATGAATATTAGATTATTACAGCTGCTCTGAATATTTTTGTCACTCCTCTACACATAATGTTAAGTAACTATTGCATAAGAGAGGTGTGTGAACACTTTCTTTGTGGTTTTGCCTCATGGTTATCCTTTCCATAGAACAAGCTGTAAATCAAGTTAGATGTAGCTCCCATAAATTTTTTCCACCATTGCCTTAGTTATTTATGGAAAAGTTTCTTCTGAAGAGATGCAGTACAGTACTGTCTGGACAGCTAAGCAATCTACATTTGCTTGGCTCCTCTGCACTATAACACCTAAAAGTCTGAGAATTTTGCAAGTGAGACTTTGCTGTTCATTTAAACAGATGGCCTTGACTGTAGCTATCCATGCATCTACATCATCAAATCTGAGTATAAAAGGTAGGATTTCAAACCAGGGTTCTCCACACAACGTTCCGTTCTGGTCTGACATGCTCATAATGGAGGGATGTATCACCTCTATACTGCCTTGGAGCTAGAGCAACTTTCAAAAATAAAAAGTAAAATAAATACTGGTCATGAGTTTATACGAGTTTTAGCATATGTGTGCCATGCAGACTGAAACACAGCTGGATGGGATAGTTGTTAGCTTTCAGTCACTGTCACTGTTCCCTTCTGGTTTCTTCTCATTATGTGAGGCAAGTTTCTGCACCGGAAGAGTTCCAATTGAACAGACTAATAGGATGCTTTACTGATTTCCTCAGGCTCACATATGTTTAATTTGCCAGCCAGATTTACTTAAAGTCAGGTCTATTATCCAGTGTATTGTTTAGACACTATGAAAATTCATGTCTAAGTAAAAAACATTCACTAGCTCTTTCATTAAGCCAGTACTAACACAAGATGAGAAATTAATTTTAAAAGTGATTTAAAATTATGAGATGTTCATCATCAGCCTAAGGTTTTGATAAAGGATTTTTTTTTAAACTCTTGGAAAAACACACACTTCAAAACAAAATATTTTTCCTGTCTAATATTACATTGCATAGATATCCTTAGCATTCTACAGACTGCACTGAATTCTCATATAATCTCTCCACACATAATAACTCAGACAACTGGAATGTAAGTATAATAAGAGTCTCAATTTGTACATTTTGCTCAGTTGCAAGGACAATACTGTATAGTGTTTAGTTTAACCACAAGGACTTTTCAGGCTCATTTAATGGTACCATGTAATCAGAATGATTGCAATGGAATTTAGCTCATCAAAAAGGTTGTTTTGAAATGCACATACCTTAGGGAGATTCACTTTTTTTTTTTTTTCCCCCTATAAAAGTGCACAGTGCTTAGCAGCTGAATTTGCTCTTCTGCATGCTTAACATAGCCCAGGAAAAAGCCTCTTACTCTAGGGCTGTTTTGCTAGATGTTATGTCATAATTCAAGAGGGAAATAACTCATCACATCTATCCGTGGGTTCCTCTATGTTGATATAATTACATGGGAATAGAAATTAAATCCAGTGAAAATTTAAGTCATTGTACACAAGGAAAGAAAGGCAGTAACATAAGGGGAAGACAGATGACAGGGTGACAGGATTTTACTGGCAGCAATAGCACAATCTGAACTGTAACACTAACACTTCCTGCAATACCAAAAATTGTACTCCCGATGGCCTCTTAGCTGTCTTGGGGCAGCGGTCTGCCCTACCACTGTGAGTTGGAACACTTATACACTTGAGAGGTGTTGCTATATCAAAATAGCCACACACTGAACACAAAAAAAATGATGTGTCTTTAGCTCAAATCCACTCGCCTCTGTGTTTTGTCTTATTCTGGAACTCTCTTTTCCTTGATGTTGTCATTGTCTATTCTAATGTAAGGCAACCTTACCGCCTGTGATCATAGCTTAGTTTCTTCTGTTTCTGCTACCAAGTTAGGCCCAACCACTGCTTCCTGGACTATTTTTAAGTGGGGGAAATATTGGAAACACAGTGTGCCAAGATTATTGCAAGGAGACCTATGTGTATTCAGTACCATTAGGCCGAGATTCTCAATTTCCAAATTAATCTAGCTTCTACCTAGATGTTAGCAGCCAAGGTGGATTAAAGAAATATAACTAACATGCTAACAAATAATCTCCAGAGGTCATGTTTTGTATTCAGACATTCTAACACAGTCTAATGCAGGAAGTTTTTCCCTTGGTGCCAAAGGCAATGAGTCAGGTTAACAGCTGCAAATGCACAAGCTGAATCAAAGGCAGAGGCATACTTACTAATGTCACAAACATGCTTTTGAGTTTAAGATGTTTTAAAAATCACTCTTGAATGACACACAGTATCATGCAATCAGTAACTTTTCATTGGGTTCTCTGACAATAATCTGGTTTGGTTTCAACAAAAGAGAAGTAGGAAGGATGGAAGTGACAGAGAAAGATTACTGGGCTGCTAGTAGGCCTTAAATATGATATAGATAGGCATTTAATCAACATGAGACTGTGCACAAGTGCTACAGGTGTAAAAGTCTTTAATTTAGCACATAGAATCTTACAAAGCAATGCAAATAAAGCTGTATGTATGTGTTCAGGTGCAGAAATGTGGCCTTGTGCACTATTAAAATAATTTAGACCTCTGGATCAAATCCAAGCACTGCAAATACTAGGACAAGATACACTCCTAGAAATTGAATTAATTTGCAGCATAACTGTGGATATTCCTATTATGCCAGCACATACAACCAATAACACTGGGTGGAGTTCTTAAAAAAAAAAGAAAAGAAAAAAGAGCATAGGCTGAATAGACTGGCAAACTGATATCTTTTTATTTATTTGTGGTTAGTAGAAGAAAAACTAGTCAACTCCTTTTTTTATAATCACAGGCAGTTTGGCTGAAACAATATAATCTACACCCATTCACCTTGGCAAAAATGGAAGCTAGAAAATTCCAGGCAATATTGCTAATCTATACATATAACCATTCATACCTATGATTTGGTACCTCTAACTCCCAGCAAAGATTTAGCACACGCATGCACTGGGCAAGAGCCATGTTACAATGTCTTTGTCAATTCTGAAAGCATAGGAGAAGACACTTAAACTTGTTCTAAATGTTTTTGTACCAATTAAAATCCTCAACCTCTAGCTATTACTTACTTCTCTGGCTCACACAGGTTTTGACGATGTTGACAGGGAAGGTTGTCAAGCTTTCAGTATCCAATTTCTTGGCACCCATGGACTCCCTCTGCTCAACTGCCTGTGCTGTTAAGCACAGATATACATTATAGAAATGTTACGCCCCCAAAAAAAAAAAAAAAATGCAAGCACTGACATTTTATTTTGGTTAGGAGGTCTGGGCTGGTTTTTCTTTTTCTTTTTTTTCTTTGCTGAGAATCTGAGTCACTGAGGCTGTCCAGTCCCTCTGGAATTCTCTAGTCCCACTGTGGCTTGAGCAGGGTCAGCCACAAGTGTTGTCCACAACCATGTCCAGTCAGGTTTGAATATCGCCAAGGATGAAAACTACACAAACTCTCTCCAGGCAACCTGGTTTGGCATTTGACCACCCTCACAGTAAATAAGTTTTTCTTAGATTAAAAGGAATTTCCTTTATTTCAATTTGTGCCCGTTGCCTTCTGTCTTGTCACTGCATAAACGAGAAAGAAGCCTGGCTCCATCTTCTTTACCATCCCATCAGGTATTTATGCACATTAATAAGATCACCCTGATCTTCTTGAGCCTAAAAAGTCCCAATTCTCTCACCGTCCCCAAGCTCCAAGCCCTTTATCATCTCAGTGGCTCTTCAGTGGACTCTCTCCAGTATGTCCATGTCTCTCTTGTATTGGGGAGCCCAGCACTGGACACACTACCCAAATGTGTCTCACCAGTGCTGAGTACAGAGACAGGATCACTTCCCTTGACCTTCTGCAACACTGTGCCCACTGCAGCCCCTGAGGCTGTTGACTTTCTTTGCCACAGGGGCACATTGCTGGCTCACGGTCAACTTGGTGTCCACCAGAACACCCAGGGCTTTCTCTGACAAGCTGTTTTCCCACTGATCAGCCCACAACATGTACTTGAGCATGAGACTGGTCGTCCCCAGGTGTAGGCTTTGGCACTTCCACTTGAGCTTCATGGAGTTCCTGTCAGACTATATCTCCAGCCTGATGAGGTTCCTCTGAATGTCAGCACAACCATCTGGTGTACCCACCAATTCCTTCCACTTTTTAAACTAATTAACAAATTGTGAAGATACTTGCTATTATCAATCTTTTCTTGTTATCACTGTCAGACACAGAATTAAAAAGTGAGACTAAATGGCAGATACAAGACCTTTAATAAAGATAACTATTACAATACCTCTATCATGAACTATTGTGTTTTGAAACATTAACTCTCAAGCCTCAACAGAAATCTTTTTCTGATGACTCAGTGCTGTCAACATTTGATATTTTACTAGAAATCTTATTTTTCTGCCATGTCTGTTCAAAACTTATCGCAAGGTGCCAGCTTGCTGTGACAGTCCAGTGGCGGGTACTATGTGTTGTGGCTGTGGCAACCTTGGTTCAAATCTGACTTATAGCAGGAGGGGAACGTGTGTTTTTATGCTTTCTTTTCAACAGCTTTTAAAATAATTATATAACTTTGAATGTCCTTTCACCAGATTTTCCTCCTCCCTAGGCATAGCAATGAAAACTGAGAGATTTACAGACCAAAATTGTTGCATGTTTGAAGATAGACGTTGACCAAACAGAAGGCAATGAAAGATTTCCACACCAGACACCAATTACCAAAAGGAGCAGGAATATTTTTCTTCTGCCATAATGGTTTTGCCTGTCTTCTACACATACTTCTCTGTCAGTAGCGCTCTTTTCAGTTGGGGTTATGCTAGAGCATGCCATGATAGTAGTGGTCACCCGGGGGAGGAGGCTGGTCTGCCCTAGGTGGCAATGCTTGCATGACTCTGCTGGAGAGGACAGAAAACATGAGGCACTGGACACACCCTTTGTAGTTTGCCATGATCATACAGTGGTTTGTGCTCTGCAGTGGCTGCAGCAATCTCGGTTCAAATTGGAGTCACAGCACAGGAGAGAGGAAACTGTTTGAGTCTCCACTTTTGGAAGCTTGGTGCTGGAGTCACACCACTGGAGACATGACACCCACCCAAGCCCTCACTTTGCAGTAACTCCTGAACATGATTCAGTGTCTGAAGCACAGAAAAAACAGATGAAAGGAAGCAGTATCTGCACAAAAAAAAGTTCATGTAGCTCATTGTTACATGATAAGGTAGTTGACACTCTTTGCACCACAGGCTTTTTGCCTCCTTTTGTGTGATTTTCAGTAGCTCACGCAGATGTTGTTGTATTAAGTTTATCTGGGACAACATTTTCACTGACTTGACTCTGTCAGTTTTTTAACATAACTCCTTTCTCCCTCCCACTGAAGACTGATTTCTTTCTATGACAGGTCCCCAGGAATGACTCACCACAAAAAAAATATTCCAGAATAATTTTTCAGGAAGGAACAGCAAAGAGGGCATGAAATTGCATGCAATTATTTTCTTTATTGTGAGGCTTTTTAATATCTTTGTTCCAAGAATTATGCACTTATGAGGCCAGTGATCAATAGCAGCAAATGAGAGACATCACGTCTAGGTCTGAAATTTGATTAAAGAGAAGCAAGGCATTGCTGGAAATGCAGTGCTGTTTTTGTGGGGAGAGGATGATGTGACTGGGACGATTCTGCCAAGAGGGGGAAGATGGTTTGACATGATTCTCTGTTTATCTACCCAAGCACTATTCACTTGTTCTGCCTACACTGCCTGATGGGTGTTGCTGTTTATTGGGTCAGGGTGTGCTAGGGACCAGTGTTTTGCCAGGATGGGGATGGTGAGGTAAAGAAGTTAGCTGAAAGACACAAAGAAAGAAATTTTCAAGAAACACTCACAAGTGCCTACAGATAGGCACTTTATATACTGATTAAACCATGCAGCAACACAGTTCTAGTTTTTTTATTAATAAAATATGCTCAAAAATGTATTCATGAACATATGACCAATCAGATCATATGTCCAATTGTAATTCATAATTGGATAACTATACATCTTGCTGACTGAAGTAAAAACTACTCATTTTGACCAAATTATTTATTCATACTTAATCACACGACTACAAGTCAAAAGAAAAAGCAGGGGATGAAAAGGGAGAAGGCAACAAATACTCAGTTATGGGAAATGACTGTATATTTCAAAAAGTTGATGATGGTATCTCAAAAGTTTTCCTTACTGAAGACAGTGTATGTCCTTCTGAGGTTGAACACTACTGAGGTATCCAGACACAGGCTTCCCAGTTCTTGGTGAACTCTTTCCAGGTGTCCGTCCAGGGCTCAGTAAGGAAGCAAGACTATCTTGGAACAATTACAATTAAAAGGGATTGCTTTTAAAGCAGGACTTATATAACTACGAAGATCAGCAGGGAATATTTAATTACATTAAACCTATCTCTCAGCAAACAAAAAATAGGAAAGACAATGTGGTAAAACAAAACAGTTCAATAGCAGTGAATCAACCTTAAATCTCATTCTAGAATTTACACTTTTGTCTCTCTGGAAGACTTAATGTTTTTTGTATTAGGCCTTACAGAATTCCTCTGCAATTATTTTTCAGTCATGTCCAGTTCTTCTTCTGAAAAAAAAACTTTAAAATGTGTTTCTGAAGAGAATTTTCCATTATATGCTAGTTTTGTTACTGTTGCTTTAGCTAAACGATTTAGTCTTTTCTTTCTCAAGTGTAACAGTAATTTACCCCACGTGGTTTTAATACAAATGCCTTCATGGTTATATCATAAAGAGATTTTCTTCTTTCTGCCAGTACAAAGGTCAGTACACCTTCTTGCCTTCAGCTGCATGGTGAATAATAGCAACAGTGCAGGTCCCAGAATAAACATTATTATGCCACATTTTCCCAAAGAGCTGAGATAGACTTGCAATCCCTAAACAAATCAGTAGTACAATTCTGGAGAGTAAAATAAGAGGTTTGCTGTTCATATTAGAGAACAACAATAGAATTATTAGTACAGGAGACTGGAAGCACAAGATCTAAACTGGTAATGCAGGGATCCACAAGAAATAATTTACCAGAAATAATATGGCAGCTATGTTGTTGGCTCCATGCACAACTCTCAGGTGCAAGAGGGCATGTAGGTACTGGTTTAGCAGCACAGAGACACTGATTATGTTAACATTACAGATCATGTTATAAGAGAAAATTTTTGCTATATTAGCATGGAATATCAAAACTATGGTCTCTTCTCAAAGATTTTTAAGACACTGTGTTTTAGGATCCCTTTGGATGGAGGCTTCATTGTGACAAAGAATATATTTCTTTAAAAGGAGTATGACAAAGTGACATTTTCTCAGTTGTATTTGGTGCAGAGAAAACATATATAACATTTCTTTATAAAAGAGTGGAGAAAAAAGTAGAAAAGTGAAAGAGATATTTACCAGATGTGTTTGAATCTAATTCAAAGAGCTGATTTTGCGTCTGTGAAATTCCAAATCAAGAGAACACAGCTGTGAAGATTTTAGAACAAAACACTGGGAACCCAGAATTAAAGAGGTATAAAACCAGAGTGAAATTAAAAAACAAAACAAAACAAAACAAAACAACAAAAACAAACAAACAAAAAAAAAACCACACAAAAAAACCCCAACATAAAACACTATTTAGATAGTTTTGGACATTTGGTAGCTTTGGGTTTGTGCTAAACTCTTGATGAAGAAGTGAAACCAGGCCCTACTTAGCAGTTTAAAACGTAGTGCAGAAAGTTGCAGGATTAAAACCTGAGCCAAAGTTTAACCCAAAGTGGTACAAGACAAAAGCTTCGAAAATAGACCACAGTCTTCACATGTATTCCAGTGCAGCTCTCTCCAGTGCTGTGAGTGACTGCTGGAGTTTTACAAACAAGAAGCCGCAGAGTCTTATTTAGACAGCAGGACATGCTTTCTTTTAAGAAACACCAAAGACAGATTGGGAAAAAAGCTACAGAACTGCAGCATCAGACATTGTTTATGCAGTTATGTTTACACATCAGGCTCAAAAATCTCCCTGTCTGCCAGATTTTCCCCAATTACTACCCATCCTGCAATAATACCCTGTAAACTCAGAGCCGAATTTCCAGAGGTAAAATCATCCCACCTGTGAAATGAATTCCTGGCATTCTTTGCTAAAGCACAACCAGCTATTTAAGCTTTCAGGAGTTCTCTTTACCACAGAAGATCTCCTTTCAAAGAGTCTTCTTGACCAGAGCCCTTTGAAAGGATTTTAGAGGGGACCTATAAAAGTTTTAATATGAGCTGCACTCCTGTAAAGAGAATGAAAAACAGAATTAATTTGATCTAATGGCTGCAGATTCAAAACAGCCACTGCTTTATATCCTGCTTAACACCTGATATGAACATCAGACAGGATACAACCAATTCTGCTGCACTCCTGAAAAATGAAGGAAGTAGAACAGGAATCTATGTCATGTTCAATTAATATTTCAAAAGTTTTTCAAGTCTTTCTATTCAGTGTTGCCATCTTAACAACTAGGTGTCTTTCTCCATAGCTTAAAAACTCTAGCAGTTTTAACCCTAATCAACAGCTAATGTTAAAATACAGTAATAAGAAATAAGTCTCCCCCTGAGCACTACTGATGGGTACATCCTATTAGTTTCTGTGCCAAAATGTGAATCTGGCATTTTGGGGATATGCAGATATATATCTTAAAATGGACCATGCATGAGAATAATGGCAGGCGCAAAAGGACACAGAAGAGCTGCAGAGAAAGGCATGCATTCTCTTTTTCTGTCTCATTTTTAAAATACTGTTCTTAATTTCCCATCAGATCAGAGAAGGCTGCTGAAGTGAACTGTTCTCTCTGGCCTTCAAATTGTTCTTAGAAAAAAAAGAAATAAATCAGAGCCTCAGAAATAGATTTATGTAAACCTGGATCCTTGTTAATATTTTTAATCTGTTATTATACAACCATGGTTTTGAAGTGGAAAGTGTTATCTGAATATGTCTGCTAGAAATGACCCACATATTTCAGAAATGTACAAGCAATCCTTTGTACAATTCAAGGTTCAAAATCAATTCCAGGATCATTTCTCTGTGTTTCCTAGTCTGCAATCTGGTTATCCTTGGAAACTGTTTTGTACTAAAGTTTTTGTTTTCTTTTTCCCTAATGAGAAGGGAAAATTGATAAATATTTTCTCAGGAAATGGAATGCTGCCAGTCACCTTCACTTGCATGTTTATATTCCAAATTCCAAAATTAAGTTGGGTTTTAATTTTCATAGAATCATAGAATGGTTTGGGTTGGAAGGGACCTTAAAGATCACCTAGATCCAACCCCCCTGCCACGAGCAGGGACATCTTCCACTAGATCAAGTTGCTCAAAGCCCTCTCTAGCCTGGTCTTGAACACTCCCAGGGAGAGGGCAGCCACAACTTTTCTGGGCAACCTATTCTAGTGCCTCACCGTTTTCACAGGAAATAGTTTCTTCCTTATATCTAATTTAAATCTATGAACTTTCAGCTTAAAACCGTTACTGCTTGTCCTATCACCACACTCACTGATAAAGAGTCCTTCCCCATCTTCCTAGTAGGCCCCCTTTAGGTACTGGAAGGCCAAGATAAGGTCTCCCTGGAGCCTTCTCTTCTCCAGACTGAACAACCCCAACTCTCTCAGCCTGTCTCCATATGAGAGGTGCTCCGGCCCCCTGAGCATCTTCATGGCCCTCCTCTGGGCTTGCTCCAACAGGTCTATGTCCTTAGTCTGGTGGCCCCAGAGCTGAACTTCAGGTGAGGTCTCACAAGAGTGGAGTAGAGGGGTAGAATCACCTCCCCTGACCTGCTAGCCACACTTCTCAATGCAGTCCAGGATACAGCTGGCTTTCTGGTCTGTGAGCGCACATTGCTGGCTCATAGTGAGTTTTCCATTCACTAATACCCCCAAATCCTTATCTCCAAGGCTGCTCTCAATCCACTCATCGCCGAGCCTATATTTGTGTTTGGGATTGCCTTGAACCACGGACAGGACCTTGCAGTTGGCCTTGTTGAACTTCATGAGGTTTACAGGGGTCTACTTCTCAAGACTGTCAAGGTCCCTCTGGGTGGCATCCCTTCCCTCCAGCATGTCGACCGCACCACACAGCTTGGTGTCGTTGGCAAATTTGCTGAGGGTGCACTCAATTCCACTGTCCGTGTCACCAAGAAAGATGTTAAACAGTGCCAGTCCCAACACCAACCCCTGAAGAACCCTGCTTGTTACTGCTCTCCACTTGGACATCGAGCCATTGACTGCAGCTCTTTGAGAGCCACCATCCAGCCAATTCCTTATGCACCAAATGGTCCACCACCAAATCCATGTCTCTCCAATTTAGAGACAAGTATGTCATGTAGGACAGTGTCAGAAGCTTTGCATAAATCCAGGTAGATGACGTCAGTTGCTCTTCCCTTACCTACCATTGCTGTAACACCATTGTAGAAGGTCACCAAATTCTTTAGGCACAATTTGCCATTAGTGAAGCCATGTTTGCTGTCACCAATCACCTCCTTGTTTTCCATGTGCCCCAACATAGTTTCCAGGAGGATCTTCTCTATGATCTTGCCAGTCACAGAGGTGAGACTGACCGGCCTGCAGTTGTCTGGGTCCTCTTTATTTCCCTTTTAAAAAATGGGGGTTATGTTTCCCCTTTTCCAGTCAGCAGGAACTTCACTGAACTGCCATGACTTCTCAAATATGATAGATAGTGACTTAGCCACTTCATCCACCAGGTCCCTCAGGACCTGTGGATACATCTCATCAGGTCCCATGGACTTGTGCACCTTCAGGCTCCTTAGATGGTCTTGAACCTGATCTTCTCCTACAGTGGCTGGTTCTTCATTCTCCTAGTCCTTGCCTTTGCTTTCTGTGACTTGGGTGGCTGGAGCACTTGCTGGTGAAGACAGAGGGAAAAAAGTCATTGAGTACCTCACTCTTCTACATATTCCAGGTAACCAGGTCTCCTGTTTCCTTCCGGAGAGGGCCCATATTTTCCCTAGTCTTCCTGTACTGACATATATAGAGAAGCATTTCTTGTTGCCCTTGACATCCGTGGTGAGATTTAATTCTATCAGGGCTTTGGCCTTCCTAACCTGATCCCTGGCTGCTTGGACAGTTTCTCTGTATCCCTCCCAGGCTGTCTGTCCTTACTTCCACCCTCTATAGTCTTCCTTTTTGTGCTTGAGCTTGTCCAGGAGCTCCTTGTACATCCATGCAGGTCCCCTGGCATTCTTACCTGTATTTTTCTTTGCTGGGTGTTGTGGTTTGAGCCCAGAGGATAACTGAGCACCATACAGCCATTCATTCACCCCTTCAGGAATGTGAAAGAGAAGATAAAGTAAAAGGCTCAGGAATCCAGATAAGGACAGGGAGGAGTGGCTCAGCCATTACAGTCATGGGCAAAAGACAGACTAGTTAAGTTAAATAAAACTCCATCATTTTAATTCAAACACTGAAAAAGACAACACCTAACAGGCAAGATGGGACAGTGAGAAGTGCCACTACATCCAAAAATGCCTCCCCATACCCCTCCCTTCTTCCTGGGCTCAGCTGTGCTCCCCATCTCTCTCCCTCCTCCCCCAGTGGCGCAGGGGGCAGGGATGGGGGTCACAGCCAGCTCGCCTCTCCTTCCTGCTCGGGACAGGGGGGCGAACACTGCACATCCCTCCCCTGTTCCACGTGGCTCCCCTCTCACTGGAAACAGTCTTCCATGAACCTCCTCTGCAGTGAGTCCTCCCAACAGGATGCAGCCATTCCCATGCTGATCTGGTGTGAAAAGCCAGCAGAGCTTTCAAGAAGCTTCTTACAGGGGCCATCACTGTAGCCCTCTCCCCCTCTAACAAAACCCTGCCACAAAACCCAGCACATTGGGATGCATCACTTTGTTCCTCTTGAGAGGAGAATAAATAACTGTAGAAGGAACTGGTAAAAGAGGTTTGATTACCTGCCTACACCATTCTTGTTCTCAGTTTACAGTGCTAGTGTTGAGCTAGCAATACAGATATTGGTATTCTAAATAAACTAAAGTAAACAGTATCACCACTGTTTCCAGATAATTCATCGTAAAATAAATGTAAAAAAAAGACATTTTGAATTTGCCTAGTGTCCTATCAAAACTCTTCAATATCATCATTATTATTATATCTAGCAATAAGATAGTACAGGTTTTTTACAATTTAGCTACAGATGAACACTGGATATAGACAAGTCAGCTTCAGGGAAGTTGAGGTCAAGCAGCGGTAACCCTTGAGTATTTTGACAGCCTCAGGATGATGCATGAGTAGAGCAGAATTTCTGGCATTGTAATTTTTTAATTTGTTTTCTAGGACTTCATTCACTCAGATGCTTTAAAGAATATATGCACCTGTGATGAGTTAATTTGGTATTTCTGGAGTTAATAAAATCTAACACAGCAGATGACATTTCTGAGAGACTGTAGCAGGGACAGAATATGAAAGATCATCCTGGTCTCTTCTACACTGGTGCATGTTTCTAAATTACTTTCTTGTGGGAAATCAGTCATATGTGCTTCTTCAATTAGACTGAGAATTCAAGAGCTAATTGCTTGGATATGCTCCTAAAAGGCTGAGTGATATTTAGAGAGGAAATCTGAGGCCAGTTAGAGGAATACCCAATGATATTTTTAAAAACACAACAGAAAGAGCTCCTGTGAACTTGAGGGAGGTGATAAGATGCCAGGGGTCACTAACCTACTACACCAAAATTGGGACACCTAAGCCTCCAGCCTCCAGAGTTGAGGTGTGCCGTGTCCCCCAACCCCCCACCCTCCCCCTGCCATTTGCAGGCATATGGGGCTCTGATTTTTCCCAACAGCAATGTGAAGAAACTTTTGTTTCACTTCCTTACTAGGTAGGAGGGCAATGAAAGTTCCTGCTGCTTTGCAGAGAAAAAGGCACCTGTCATTCACACTCTGCAAGAGCTGGGCCTGTTGTGTGAAGCTTCAATCTGTCTAAGCCTGGTGGAGATACAATCTGTTATGCAGAGGACTGATGTCCCATCAGATGCAACAGTGAGAGAAAAATAGTGCTTGCTCTTGAACTAACTCATTATCAAATTAAAGAACTAACTACCAGAAACTCTATTCCATGGCATCCAAACAATCTGATAAACTCCATAACAAATACCTTTTGTTAATGTAATTGTTACTAGCTATGTAATTTTGTTGCTAATTTATCATTTATTACACAAACTACCATTAGTCACCATAGCCATAAAATCCACAGGGCCATTTTAGAGGTCTTCATTCTGAGAATCTGAGCTGGTATTACTCAGTGAGGCACAACTGTGAAAATACCATTCCTACCACAAAAACAGAGGGAATCACTGACAACTGACAGTTCCTCTTCTCTGGTCCCAGCAAAGATCTTCTGCTAGCAGCAGTTCATGCCTAGGTAAGCAGGATTTAGACATCTACCACTGTCATATTTCCAAGTAACTCAGGCTGACTGATTTATATTATGAAAAACTAGGAAAGATCAAAACCAAACAGACTTCATGTCTCAGGTCAGATCTTAAATAGCCGTAATGATTAAAAAATTACATGCTCACTATGCCACTGTGTTTATCACAATATCCATAAACATTTAAATTAAAAAAAAAAAATCCCACTTGGCAACAGAATTACTGAACTAATACGTGGCACATACTGTTTTAGCAAAACATTCTTGTAAAAGTTACGGAGCTTCTAATTGCTTTCTCATCTTAGTCTTAGACATCACTAATAGATTATGTTTGGTAAGCAATCAGTAATTACATCTCTTCAAAAGTTGTGCCTTTCCCTGCCGTGACTCGGATTTGAACCGAGGTTGCTGCGGCCACAACGCAGAGTACTAACCACTATACGATCACGGCAAGCTATCAGAAAACTCGAAATTAAAGAGGCAAATTTTTTCCTCCGTGCTCTCCAAAATTTTATACAAATGGTGCCACCTGCAGTCTACACTAAGTATTAGCAGCAGCTGGTTCTAAACATTGTTACAAGTAATTGTATGTTACTGTCTTCAAATTGCTTCCAGACTTACTTTTCCTTTCTCTTAATAATCCATGCTTAACAGGATTGCTTAAAAACAGGGTCAGGAGAGTTATAATTAACCCCCTCCAGTCCCCCAGTTCTTTTCAGAAAGAACATTTTTTTTTCCTATTTCATCAATGGTGGGGAAGGCAAAGTCATGACAGCAGAAAAGTCTGGCAGTGTGCTGCAGACATAGATTTAGGCAAATGAACAAAATTACTTAATTGAACACTGCATTTTCTGGGTTGAACCAGGTACATTTCATTCTAATGTAAGTGCTTGTATTGATGGACATGCTCTTCCTTACCACTGCAATAAGCACAGAACATAAAAACCACGTTTTCCAGAATTTGCATTATCTACTGTGGAAGGAGGTGGTCAAATACTACAAACGAACTCTAAGGGGAGTAAGAATTTATTTTCTATCAACTAAGACCATCAATTAATGTTATACTGAAGTAACTGCTGAGAAGTACCTGCCCCTTGTTAGGTGTTCAGATACAAAAAACCTCTGTAAACAACATTCAAATAGTCACAGCAACAAGAAAAAAGTTAGTTCTCTCAAATAAGAGCTCCAACAAAATTCAAGCTATGCAACATAGAGATTGTCATGGGGAAAGAGAATAATGCAGCAAGCTCTAGGGCACTCAAGTAGCCTGTTTTCCTTGTGCTCACCCTCCACACAGTTATATTAATTGTGTAATTAAAAAACTGCCTGGCTGATAGCCTTGGAGATCACAGCAACATCACCACAGTGCCACACTCAGTCTCTGAAGAAGGAGGAAGACATACAAAGAGAATTACTTGGCTGTCATACACAAGATCATTGAAACGTCTTCAGTGTGTCTTCAACATGCTGAGATGTAGATTTACTCTGGATGAAGGTCTGCATGGTGGGAACTAATACATAAGTAGGCTGTGGGAAAGAAACATCAGGCTGGGCCTTTAAAAGGCAAATTTCCTAAACAGACTCTGCTCTGCCTCTGACTTAGGGAAAAGCATTGCACAGGGGGTCCTCCTTGCCACTGGGGGTGCAGAGGGGAAGGAGAAAGCATCTCTCTCTCTTTCTGATGGTTGCTGGGGGCACACAGCTCAAGAAGGTGCTCTCTAATGGTTTGGACTGCTGTACCTCACCCTACAACCTTGCCCGATGGCTTGGCGTGACCAAAACAACATTTTGCTCAAGGGTCAGTGTACCCTCCCACAGGGCAGGAAGGCTGCTGCTTCCCTGATCTCCAACACAGCCTGGGCCTCTGTTAAGGGACTGCATTGCTGTCACAAGCCTGAAAGAAAGAAAACCAGGGCCAGGAGCAGTACATGTGATGTGATCCCTCAACTTAGGTCTGCTGTTGCCTCATAAAGCCATTACACTTAGCAGAAATTAAGCATAACTGTGTAAATGAGCAATGACAGAAAAATAAGGACTCTCCTTATCTCCCCTTTCCATCTGTGTCTTTCAGTTCTCATGCCACAGCTGTCTGGAAAGAAGGTGTCAGCAGAATAAGCTGTTAAATCTTCTGGCAAGGAAAAAGGACTGGAAAAAGCAATCCCTTCTAGCACAGTTTGTGCATTACAGTGTGAACGTTACCTGTAAAGCCATCACATATATGTTGTCAGCCATAAGAAGTCACAGTACGGGAAGGCCTTTTTCCCTTTCCCTCACCATCCTCCAAGCCCTCTGAACTCTAAATAGATCTCTGAAGAGGTGGACATTGATTGCCACTTCTGAGTAAAAGCTTTGACATGGTAAATCTCATGGTAGTCCCCAGTACTCCAAAGACCTTGAATAAGGAGGACAAAGAAACTGAGCACCAGCATTTAACAACCACTATCAGGATAGTGTCTCAAGTGTTCTTTATTACTGCAAATTTCCTTTTTTTTTTTCTTTTTTTCTGTTTTGAAAATATCTTAATTGAAAAACATTGAAAACTGTGGTCCAGAAGAATGGCTAGGTAAGGGCTGAAATCAGTCCAAAAGGTCTTAACAGTGAACAGGACAGTACCATCACCTAGTCACCTGCATGTGAGCATAAATGCATTTCAAAGATGACATTGTTCAGCATCATGCATGTGTAGGCAGGTGGAACAGGTCTGGAAAAAAACCCAATTCATTAGTAACTTCTCTGACATTTCTTGTTATTGTAGACCTGTGGAAGTAGAGCTCTCAGAACACTTACTTCATTTCCCTACCTAGAACCTTAAATAGCCATGGTCTTTTAAGTTTTGGATCTTGTTAATACTGGTTACCTGTCCTGAAACAACAGCAACTTCAGTTTTGTTTCAGTTCCTCAGAACATACAGATTTCCCCTAAAGACAGAAGTTTAGTAAATATTATAGATAGAGGTTTCTGTCCATGGCATTCCCCTTCGGAGTAAGGGGATTAAGTGAAAATTACTGCAGAACTCCTTGGGGTGAGTGATTTATAGTATGATAGTCAGGAGATGAAGAAGATTTTAAATGTGGTTTGTCTTATAAATCATCGATAACATGTTTGCAACTATGATGAGACAGGGTCCTTGCAAACTCTGGAACCTGTATTATTCTACTATACAGTGTCACTTTCCATAGCAGTCATAGGAGTGCCTTTTTTTCACTGCAGTGAAACAGGTATGATAGATTCACATAAAAAATTTTCATGTGACTGCTTTAAATCTGGGTCTCAGATAAACAAAAACACACTTCTAGTTACGTCTTTTTGTACAGTTGTCTAACGCATTTTTTGCTAAATTGGAGTCATTTGATAAAGTGTTTTTATTTCAGACCTATATACACATGAGAATAAAATACAATTTCTAATAAATAAATATTATCAATCACATCCACAAACCTTTGGAACTTAAGATCGGTACACAAATCTTTGAGATGATATAACAAACAGTAACCACTGGGTAAAAAATGATCGTTTCATTGATTGTACTACACTGATACTACTTTCCTCCCAGTCTCTAATCATCTTACCATTGTTCGCATAGGTTTTTTTAATAATTTCTATAAGTGAAATGTTATTTAGTTATTAGTAAAGTGTTTCTTATTTTTCTCCAGAAGGTTAGTGCACAAGGGCAAACCTTGTGAAGTATTTACACAGTTGTGTGATTCTCTGCTCCTGACCCCAGCCTTGCTACCTCCACTTGGGCTCAGAAAACATCTATGAAATTTTCGCCCATGTAACTGAGAAGGCATTCAAAATATTTGCAGATTTTTTTTTAATTAAGTTGCTTGATGTTTGCCTTTTTTATCTAAAAATAATAATCTTTCAAAATAATGACTTTTTTATGTTAAGATGTCTGTTTTGGACAGAACATTTCTTGTATTCAGTTCTGGTAAAACCTGGTCAAAAGAAATGAAAAGTAATCATAAGAGATTCCTCTCTGAGGCCCCCCTCTCTCCCAGTAGCCAACAGGTTCATGGACAGGTCTGGAAGAAGGGAGGACTTGAAGAATATACAAACAGCCTCTCACTCTCTCCCCCTCTCCTTCTCCCCCCTTCATTTCCCAAGGAGATTCTTTACTTATTAGATTATTAATTAATGTAAAATGAGTCTAACCTAGTGTCTCTAGTCTGAACTCTTCCATTTACTATTAGCATAAGCAAGCATTTAATGGGACTAGCCTCCAGGCTACTCACCTGTGTTTAGCTGAGTGCCTGCAGCGTCAGGCCCTGAAGTTTATGCTTTTTGCCTCTGTAGTGAATTAGCTGTGCAAGGGTAACACTTGATAGAAAAACCTGATACAGAGATAACCTCTCCACACCCACAGCCAAGTAGATCAAGACCCACATAGGAAACAGGAGACCTTGACTGAGTCTCTCCTCTACCTACTTTTACTGTATATCTGGGTTTCCCAGTCTGTTTCATACCTACCTCTACCAGAAAGGATATTTCTCCTAATCTTAAAGATCAGAGACACAACATCTCTATTTAATTTTGAGTGGCAATCTCCACGACTCTCCAGAGAAACTTCATGCAGTTCAAATGTCTATTCTGACCACATGATCGAGAAGACTTGGGTGCTAGGTCAAAGCCCAAAATTGGCTTAATATTCTCTTTAAATTACGTAGTTTAAATTGTCACCAGCTTTTAACATGATCTTGAATAAACATTTTTAAATGCTTATTTCCATTTGTACAGTAGGCACTTGTCATAGCAAAACATTTTGGGATGTACAAGTGAAAAAGTCTCTTAGTTTTTTACTACTAGAAACAGAATTCTACTGGCATTTTCTGTTTTTGGCGCTTTGCTCATGGATGTCTTCAGGCAGGAAAGCCCATCCCCCCACACATGCATATGAATGATTTGTCTCAGTAAAAATAAAACAGAATTTATTACAGGCTGACAATATTTGGCTCCAGGCTCTTTGCCTTTAAAAATATAAAGGATTAAAGAGTTTTTGATGCAGCAACAATAAGGACATTCACTGAAAGTTAGCATTCGTAGGAGGCACAGTCATCACCCAGATCAGAGAAGCTGCTTTGAGGAAATAATGCACAACTGGAGTTCTGATGTTGTCTAGACAGCAACACACAACATCCTTGTAAGGGAAGGTGAATGCCATTGTATATCCATTTGTTAGTTTTCATTGCAGAGCTAACTTACAAAATTTACAGTTCCCATCCTCTCTGAATGTATTTTTAATGAACAGGAAAGAAGGGGAGAGATAAAATTACATTTAAGTATTACAAACCATTCAGACCAGCATCAGGAATTCTTCTCTGCTCCCTTGGACTGGTGCCATCATTTGCACAGTGCTGGTGTGGTATATGTAGATGATTCTGATGAAGCAATATTTTACAATCACAAGGCATAGGGGTTTTCTATTCCTACATACATGCAGGGCATTCAAACAGTCTCTGCTGAAATGACTGCTGAATGCCTTTGGTTCAGTGTCATCACCACTCCATGTGGGCATATACCAGCTGTATGGACTGGTCTCAAAGGCAGGGTCTGTTCCCCTTCTCTGACCTGCAAGGGACACTCCCCTGACCTCTGCATGAGCCTTGCAGAGCCCTTTGTATTGCACGAGTGAGTTACATGGCAAATCTCACACCTCTCACCTTACAGTGGCAGCTTTCACCAGAGTTCAGCTCCCACCTCCCAGAAAAGAGTGAACTTTAAAGCTGTCAAAGGGTGTACAGGAAGGGTGAGGGAACATCACACATAGCTCCGGGAAAGGGTGAGCCTACTCCTCTTTCTGATTAGAGGGCTGTCATTTTGCTGAGCCTCTGACACAGAGTACTTTGAGGCAGATTGGGCTTTTGCTATAAAAGGATATAGAGAAACCAGGGCTTTCTCTGTTGAGTATGGGTTTGCCATTTGGCTGTGGTACCTTTCTCAAGCAGATTCTGCACTGAACTTCACTTTAATACGTGTATAGGTGGAAAATACAATTAATGCCCATTAGAAGTAAAGCCTGGGCTGGAAAGGCTCTTTAGCAATTCGTTAGACAGCTTTGCCAACAACGAGCAGTTTTTTTTCTTCTGTTAATATTACTTCTGTTAGTATTGCAACCACTCTTATTTTCTGTGTGATCTCCTACACAAAGATTCCTAGTCCAGAAAAGTCATCTTATGATTCCTATTATTCAAATGCATCCATGCTACGATGATTTTCTTTTGCTCTGTGAACCCCCCATACTCAGTCACAAATGACTATGCAATGTCTAGCATTTTCCCTTAGCCAAAACCACATAAATTCTCTTCATTAACAATTTGCTGTCTGTCTTCAGGATTTTATTCTTCTTTTCTGTTGTTCTTTTCCCTTCCTGCAGATTTCAAGTTTCTTTCTGGTAGCCAAAAGCCTAGAGTGAATGAAACACTTCATGCATTCTTCTGCCAGAACTCTCTATCTGCTTACAGGAACAGCAAAATATCTAAACTAGCATGGCCACATCTCCAACAATGTATATTTCAATACAGACTTTAATAGAACAAAGGGAAGAAGTGACACAGCTGAAATCTTCAAAGTAGCAAAATCCCATACCATCAGCATTACGTGTATCCAATCACAGCTGTGTAATAGGTCTTGCAACACACCTCCTGTCTCAATAAAGAGAAAATTGTAGTTGCCTGGCTTTCACCCCACTTTGCACAAGCTTCAACCAGTGGCACACTCATGTCAGCATTCAAATAAAGTAGATACATCTCTCCTTTCAAACCGCAAAATTCCAGAGACTATACAGTAAATGTGATTTCCTGCCCTGTTATCTGATGCTTCTGGTAAGCAGCCAAAACCTGCACTGACATTTCATACAGTCAATTTCTGGTACAAATGAACATGTCATCTGTTGTTCCTTTATTTTGTAACTTTTATCCTCTTGCAAAATTCTCCATCTCACTGAATATTCATGCAGATTATCTTCCTACACCTGAAGATGTTTACAGGTGGGATCTTTTTCTGAAACTACTCTTGATCTTTACATTTTTGCATAATATTAAAGTAGAACATGGAAATCAAAATGAATGATCCAAATGAGCATTGTGGCTTACCTGAGGCAGAGCATTAACTAGTACTGCTCTCTCCCTAATTTAGTTCCTGAATCTGTAAGCTCTTCTCAAGGGTGCGGAGCGAATACCCTGGGAGGGGAGAAAAATTTCCCTGTGCCTCCAAAAATAGACTGAGAATAGGAATGGTCTCAGGATGTTCTGTTGCTGTCAAACACACGTTACACTTACCTATAAACAGCACGTAACTACAACTTCCCATTTAACATTCTACTGTTAGTCAATTAGTTGAGGTGTATCCAATTGAAGGATTTTGTATAAATAATGTTCCTTATATTTTTTTTTTTATTGTAACACAACAATATACTTACACCTAAAACCAGGAGACTACCATGTGTGTATCCAAACTGTTGCAAAACACATGACTTGTATGGCCGTTAGGCAGTTTCGTAGTTTGGTCAGCACCATACTCTCACTTCCCATGATAAAAAATAGGAAATATCTTTTTAAAAGCCAGGATTTGCCAGTTCTTTCCACTATGCTGCATTTTAACTTGTTCTCTGTGCTTTTTTCAGTTTTCAATATGGCAGTATTTTCTGTGTACTTAGACTTGCATGGTAGGTAAGTCTGCCAAAAACACCCTTTTACAAAGAGATAAACCACATCTCACATTCAGCTCAGTGATAAACACTGAAGGATAACTGAAACTACTTACCAGGAGATAATAATGAGCAAGGCAATCAAACTAACAAAACTGAGCTAGGGTCTGATAACTTTTAAACATGTTAACTGTTGTTATCCCAAACTTACCTTGATAGCAGTTTTCAGCTACATATTCATTAACGAAGGAGGTATTTGATCTGTCTAAGTTTATTGTGGATGCTTTCTAAGAAGCACTGAAAAAAACATTAAGGAGATAAAACATTAGTCTTGATGTACTCCTGTGAGAGCAGAACTGACACAGTTCTCATACCCTCTTGTCAGTCTGGGAGGTCATGCCTTTGGTTTTTAAATCTCAGAAGCTATAACAGGGACAAGCTTCACAAGCTCTGAGATGTGCTGATCATTACAGCTCTTATCTCTGCTCTCCCCATCAAAGGAAGGTGAGCATTGTCCTCCATACACCTTTCTGGAGGAGCAATTTGCCTCATGTTTCCACAAGTGGAAGGGATGGATCCACAGGGGTATGCAGCTTCAGCTGTGAGAATTTGTAAATCTTAGCTTGCCAGATTTTCAGGGCATCATCAGTGCTGAGGATCAGCACAAGGCACCTCCAGGACTTGAGGGTACATCCATCTCATCAATCTTTTTGTTATTATAAGCAGAACTGCTTTATCTTTCTTTCACCGTGAGCCATAAGGAAATCTCTTTGTGCCTTTTGTGAGAGGGGTAGGATACAGAGGGCCACAGGATAGCACTGAAGTAAATTACCCTGCAATCTGTATGGGGGTATTTCCAGCCCAAATTTACAGGCTCAGTTGGGTTTGAGCTTGTAGTGCCACACAATCCAGCTACCCTGGACTGAAAGTGTCTGTGTGTGAGCGGGTGCTGCCCGCACGGTGAGTCAGGGCTGGGAGCAGCACCAAGGCAGCCGTCAGCTCCAGTCACATCGTCAGGAAATGGCAGCTGCTGGTTCTGCCATGAGCCACCGCCAGCGTGAAAGTGATAATGCTACCGCCAGAGAGAGGAACCCCCAAAACTGAAAGCTGGCTGAGGAGAGAAGACCAAAGAGTCACCAAGGGCAAATTCAGATAAGTAAGTAGGTTGTTAGAAATGAAGGCCTAAGTCAAGCAGAATTCCCACTCAAAAAACTGAAAGGTAGTGGGATGCTTTTTTCATTGAGAACAGAAAGAGTATGTCCCTACTTTTCAGATCCTCCCCTTTGGCTAGGTAATATCTATCCTTTAGATTGCAAATTCTTTATTGTTCCTGAACATTGCCATAGGAGCATTCATCTTAAACCTACAGAAAATATGCATTTTCTGAAGTTATGAAACAAGCTAATTCCTAAAGTTCAATTCTGGGATGAAAATCAGCTCCCGTTGCTGTCAAAGATTATTGAATACCTTCCATGATTCCTCTGCCTTTTGCAGGTCTCAAGGAATGTGAATTCATGCATTACTACTCACGCTCTAGTCTTCCCTCTCACCACTACTCTCTCTTTCCCCATTAGCTTAATTATTTCATGTACTTATTTCATCCTGTAATCCAGTACATGTTCAGAGGATTACTCAAAACAAGGCAGTCTGTAAGGAGGCATGTTCACATTATTGTATCAATTTATCTAATTTCATCATTACAGCAGATATTGATAGAGTTAATTTTCTCATGCATATGTATCCAAATGGGACAGGTGGATGGAGGATCTATGCAGGGGTTTGTTGTGACACAGCTGAGGAGCACAATGTTAGCCTAGGTCCTGTACCGGACCATAGCAAATACATGAACAGAAGGGTGATGAAAATAGAATGAAAAGAGCTTCTTTTTTTTTTTTTTTTTTTTTTTTTTTTTCATGGAAACACTGATCAATAATGATGTGAATTGCTGAGGTAGATGGGTGAAATGCTTCTTGGTCTGACTATGATCAACTTGTCTGAATCTCAGGTCACGTGTCCATGATACGCAGCTGTGTAATCCTTACGGCTGGACGAATACCATGGCCATAGGCTGCAACATGTCTGTGTGCTGTGAGCGCACTCAGACTGTTCAAATCAGCCCCAAAACACAGATGCTTGACTTTGGTATGGTGGATCAGTATTTGTCTACTCCTACAGCCGATGCAAATGAGCTGAGGCCTCAACTCTGCATTGTGTGCTGTGGCCAACTTGAGAGAACTGTGTTTGGCTTCCAGGCTGGGTCCTAAGCAGGATTTCATTGCTGGGTGATCCAGTGGCACACAGGTCCAGGACTGCATCTCCAGAGCCACAAGTTGGCAGCGGTGATATTTACAAGCACAGGGACAGAGACAGCTGCTTTTGGTTACCCTCACTTGCAGCATCTCAGCATCCTAACAGAAATGGGCTAGAGAATGGGTTCTCAAACCCTGTAGCAGCACAGACCTCTTTGACTTTTTTCCTTACTTATAGATGGAAGTTGTGTTCTTTTCAACTACAGCAGAGGTCCCTTACTGACTTCTACTTAATAAATGAGAACATCAGAGAAGGGAAGAAGAAAGCACAGCGTTCATTCACCAGGAAGACTGTGCCTCCCCAACAGAGTTGATTTATAAAAGTGTTTTTTAAGTTGATGTCTTTTTCACATGTACGTATGTCCTAAATCCCTTTCTTTTTACTATAACCGGCAAAGATATTTCCTATTTCCCCTTCTCCATTACAGCAGTGGGTATAATAGTTCACCACTTTCTCCAGAATTCTGGATGACATTTCTGTAGCAAGGAATGAGGACACATCAACATCAAGGAAACTGTCAAAGAACCATCAGTAAGTGAGCACCATCAAGACAAACTCAAAGCAAGTCATTATACTTTTAATCATATTTTTCCTACCTTTTTTTTTCAATATTTCACCCTAAAAGATTCCTATATATATGCAAAGGCAATCCATCATGAAGGAGTTAAATTAAATTTTAGATGGCTATAACACACACTCATCAGTTTTCTAAACATATACTGCATTACTGGAGGGAACATGACCACTAGCAAAGTGTGAGCACTCACACAGTTATTCAGACTATTATGGAGGAGTTCTTGAAAAATTGTATGTTGTGATCCTTTTTGAAAACATGGTCAAATCCAGGCATTCAAAAAAGTCACCAAATTATATCCCACAAATCACAGTACTAGTTCTGAAATTTGGTTATTATTTTTGAAATTTGTATTAAGTATTTTATAAAACAAGTAAGATTTCAAGGTTATTCATATATTTGTTTTCTTCTCCTATTTCTGTCATAGGCCTGGAGGCAAAAGACATCACTTGGAAAATAAATTTAGTGTGACCTTGGTCACATACAGAATTAAATTGTGCCATAAATCAGTCCCCCAAAATAGAAATTTTTACTTTCAGTATTTGAGTTTTATTCAGTAAGGAATCAGACAATAATTCTTTTCACTTAACACAAGGATTGTTTGGGTTTTTTTGCTCACTATATAATTTGCACTGCTCTGCAGATGAAAAATAAAATAAAAAACACAACTTGCAGGATTACTAAAAATGCTATTTACCATGCCAAAGAGTGACTGAATAAAGTTTTTTGGAGTTATTTATTATTCTTGCCATGTTTTACTGATTAAAACACACTTCAGTTCTAAAAGATAAAATGTCTGCATGCTCTTTAAAACATCTTATGTTATTTCTGTTCACAAAGTGACCGGTTCTTGTATCTGAGCTTCCCCATCTCTCAAAAAGCCATCAAAATTTATTTTCACATAAGATATACTGGAGGTTTACTTATGCAACTTCAACTTTGAACATTTCATATAGTTTTTAATGTTGTTTGAAGATCAAACAAGGTTTAACCAATCAGTACTAGACATAGAGGATTTATCTGCAACCACACTATGCTGTTCCTTTAATACCTTTCAGCAACGTAAGTGCTGCTTACATTCTAATAGGTTTTTAGATTAAGATCTAATCATCCACTTTTGAATTAAGATGCTTGAATGAAGCCAACTCATTTGGAACTAAGCACTTTAATGTCAGCAGAGACATATGGTATTGAGACTGAATTACAAAGGATCTTTTCTGAGCCATCTATTACGGAAGCAAGACTAAGACCCCAGCATTATTATTAGTTTACTCATTTGTTTGCTAGCAAATAATTGAGAGTAAGAACTTTTAAAGAAAGTGGAAATGGTATAATAATTGCAATCTGGTGGTATAGTACATTCCCGTGTGCACTGATTAAATCTCCCCATCCATACTTCATGGCTCTATGCTCATCTGTAAAATCCCCCTTTGAAATGGAAAGAAACAAATAAAATATGCAGTGCAACAAGTCTAACCCAGTGATTACAATTCTAAGTTATCAGCAGTAATGTCAAGTACTCTAATATTTATTAAGAATTCTAAACGTTGCCTTGCCCCAAATTATTCAAGTCTTATTCTCTGACAACATATTTCTTTTACGACAGTGTTTATGACAAAATTTATGGCAATAAATAACACTGCCCATCAAATATAAAGTCAAGAGCAGAGGCTTCCTGTTCTGAAGAGGTTCCACTCTCTCTAGTCTCAACATGCTGCTGAGAAAAATATGCTAGAGTCCTCTCCTGCAGTATCAGTAGGAGAAATCGAAGTGGACATCCTTCCACATTTTTTTTTTTCATGGAATAAAAAAGAGCACAACCAAGAAAAAACAGTCCAAAGTGAACCTGAAAGTACATTTTCTGAGACAGTCTTTTTAAGTAGATAGTTGTGAAGACAATAAATTCAACCCCTCATTTTTTAAATCTTTATGACTATATAAAGTTATTGCTGCTAAAAAGTTATGTTTAAATGTCACATGGCTGAGATAAAACACAAAGTTTTCTTATCATACTATCAACAGCTTCTTCTTACAGTTGTAAGGAAGATATGGTTAGACAATATGGTTGCATTATCTTTTTAAGCCATGCATTACTAAGGGCTTCAGCAGACAGTGATTGTCTCTCTGAAGTAATTGCTATCTATCACATAAATGCATTCCTACTCTTGGCTCAGTAAAACTGTAACATGGGCTGTCATTACAGTCCAAGTGCTTTCCCACTTCAAAGGCACATATGTCAGAACTGCCTCCTCAGTACCACTGCAACAAGTACCTGGCAAATATGATTACACAGGTGAAAAGATGCAGTGCAGTTCCAACAGGAACGTCAGCCTCTCCAATTCTGTAAAGGGCAGACATGACTTTCCTTCCTCCCAGCAGACTGCACAGAAGAAGCATGTGAATTGAATACCCCAATCATACATTAGATTATTTTTTAGAAGGCTTTTCAACTTTGCAAGTTTAAGAGCCTCCCTGTCTTCCTAGTTATAGAGAACTACCAATAAAAGTTTGTTGACATGGACAGAATTGCTTAAAATTTGCCTTATTTTTGCTAAATATTACATAAAAGTATACTGCTTTGTTAATAGCTATAGACCTCCATTTTTAATGTTGGAATCCATGTTATTAACTACCTGGGAAGAAGAAAAAGCAGTTTAAAAATCACATTAACTCCTGAAAGCTCTGCAAAACAGACTTCCTTATTAAAAAGTGTTGCAAAGCAGAAAGGTTCATGAATTGTGTAAATGCAGCCATTATGAAAACGACCTTAAGAACAGTCTGCATTGTAGTACAGCACAGATTAGTAAAGCCTACCTGTAAAACTCCCTTTGTATTTCCCCTTGTGCATACACAGTTATGTTTTTTGTTTTGTTTAACTGTTTTGGTTTGGCTTACTTTTTATCATTTCCAAAGCATATATTTAAAGTGGATCATGAACTGTCAGCTAAGTCTCACTGAGGTCACAGCGGGGGCCTGGCTGCAATTAGATGCTGTACGAGCCAGACCACAAAGCCAGGTCCTGTTCTCAGTTTGTATTCAGTGCAAGTAGCACACAGACACACATCCCAGAGAGAAATGTGGCCTTTGGCATGTGCCAATTTGGCAAAGCCAGGAGAGGGGCAAGGGATGCAGCACACAGCAGGAGGTGGGGGAGCTTCTTTATCTCCTCCACAAAGAAGTTAGGGAATTTTGAGCAGCTTCAGCCAGAAGAGCTTGGGTTTTGTTTTAATCTCTGTCTTGAATAGGTACATTATAACACTGAGTTGTACTGTGGCTAGCATGCCTAAAATTTTAAAATGAACCATGGAGATAGTAGCCATTTCGGAGTGATTTCTTCCCAGGTGACAAACAATATTTATAAATTTTTCTTCCAAGGACCAGAAACAAAATTTTTAGTTAATGAAAGCAATATGAACAACATGGTTGTATCAATTCTGATCCAACTGTACTGATCCATTCTGTTACTGAATTAATTCATGGAGGTTTCATAGCGTGATATACAAATGAAGGAAAGGCACTGGTAAGGATACAGGTGAAATCTGTGTTTATCATTCTCTCTTTGAAGAGCAACTTGGATTTCTTCACAGTCTAATTTTTGTGTACTAATTATTCGGGGGGTTATGGGAGAGATTAATGTTAAAATAAGAAGGAGGGAAAGAACAGACTTGAGCAGATGAATAGCAGCTGTGATGAAAAAAGCTACCAGATAGTAATTGCACAAGTCCTTAAATATCCAGAACTTCATCTGAAACCCTCTCTGGTGTAGAAAGGCATGTGTGAAAGGCATGGTTTCAGCATCACCAGGCAGTCTTTTGTTCAGTTGCACATAGCCACAGTTGCTCAGAAGCACTCATGCAGGGCATCAGCTTTCAGCTATAAAGAAGGTAACGGCGCATGGTGGTACTAAGCCAACATCGACAAACTGAAAGCACAGCAAAACAAAAATGCACCACCCCTAGGACCAGTTTCCCACCAAGACCCAGCTGCTAGCTTTTATGTAGGAAAATAATACAGTGTAGTATCCTTAAGAGATATCAGGCAACAGTAAAATACAAAAGGATAACTTTGGGGCACAGTTAAATTTTTAAAAATTCTTTTGTTAGTAGAAGATTCACTGAGAGAAACGCCACAAAGTCTTATAAAAACAACTTGTCGTAAGCATGAACCTTGTGTGAAAATGCACATGAAATAGTTGTTAGGTTTAAAGTAAGAGGAGCATGCACCCCCTTTTCAATTTATTCTGAAACACAGATTAATTGTAAAGATAAACCTACGTACTGCCACTTAAAATTCTGAGGCATAATATGCTACCACTAATACATTTAACCCGACCCTTCCGATACCAGAACAGAGCCTCCAAAGAAGTAATTAATGACTTCACACAGTAAAAGTCTAACTGTGACAGTATTTAAAAGAAATAGAAAGTACATTCCATAGCCAACAGCCATGATTTTAAACCATCTGGTTTTCTGGTCAGTCCTTGCATTCAAAATATTTTGTTCTTTGCAAAAACTTGTACTCCCTTCTGAGCTGCAATTTTCATGAGTCACCACATGAGGGACTCGAAGACTCTTTTGATTATAATTGCAAATCAGATTTATACTCACATTAGTCCTATTGCTTATGTTAAAAAGAAGACTTTTAGGAAGATATCTGCGCACTTGTTATCAGTAAGAAATGATGATAACATTTATGGAAGATCTTACCACAGCAAATCAAAACCATCTGTTTATATCGTGAGAAGGTGTAACCAAGAGATGGTAATTTACAGAGCAACAAATTCTCAAAATGGAAATTATTTTTTTTAATAAAAATGCTCACAGTGATAAAAATCACTATTTTTCTGCCCTGTTTAGGCAGAAGAAACTTTCATTTTGTTTATTTATTATCTGCACAAAGTGCGTCTAAAGCACAGATTTCATTTGTTCTAAGCACAGAACTGTCATGGACAACAAGAGAAATAAGAGCAAATATCTGCATCACCAATGAGAGGACACAATTTTACTCAGGGTTTTGCTGATCTAAGACCAAATATTATTACACTTGGAGTTGCTTAAACCCTACTCCCAGCTGGAGCTTCAGACAGAGCCCTGGAAAACTTAAGATTTTCTTACTTGGTATCCCTTCAAATCAGACTGGGAAATTTCAACACAGGCGAGCTGTGAGCAGATGAACTCTTTTTTTAGAGTACAATTATAGACAATACATGTGTGGTAACAACTCCAAGGTTATGTGGGAAACCTGCCTTTGGATTCAGAAGCAGAATAGCAGCGTTAGCCAGGCACAGTGCTGTACTGATGAGGTAACTCTGCTTCCCAGTTCAGTGGAAGCTGAGGAATTGCTCACTACATTGCATTAAATATCAAGGAAACACTCTTTGCTTC
This sequence comes from Tyto alba, assembly GCF_018691265.1. NCBI lineage: Eukaryota > Metazoa > Chordata > Aves > Strigiformes > Tytonidae > Tyto > Tyto alba. The sequence continues at coordinate 38,337,672 of NW_024881318.1, forward strand.
CAAGCATGTGTTCGGATAACTGATTTTGTCTTTAAAACAGTATGTTCTTAATTTGAATTTTCTAGCTGGAAGGCAGACACTAGCAAGAAAGGGCAATATATAGTGCTCACCGTTAATCAGCTGGCTGACAGATCTCCACAGCTTTTAATCTGACCTGCTTGTTTGGATTGAAAACCAAAAGACAGTGTCTTATTTTTTCTAGGATTTAAAGTAGATTACCTGACTTCAGGAAGAGAACATACCATTTTTCCCATAAATACAAATGCAACATTTTTCTTCCAAATACTGACTGAAGTAAAAAGTCTTTTAAGTCAAAATTGTTTAGTTGAAGAGTAAGGTAAAGCCAAAGGACTTGAAAGTGGAGACAAATTGAATGATAAGACAAATCAACTGGAAAAGGGAGACAAACAATCACTAGCACAAACCTATATCATTATCTTGCTGAAATGTTTATACATAAATACGCACATAAGTTATCACATAAATAAATAGAAGAAGTTGCAAGTCTCATAGTCCTTTTGCACAAGCATGAGTACTCCAGAGGAAAGGCCTTCATGACACCTCATAACAACTGGGTTTTTGAACTGTTTCTACTTCTAAGCTGTTCCCCTTATTGCATAGGCATGGTAGCAGACAGCTAACAGAGGCACAGAGAGATGAACCTTTGGCTTTCTCATAGATAAATAAGAAAAAATAGATAACCCTAGAGCATACGATTTCTGTAGAGTTTCTGTGGTCCACAACCCTTTGCCTATGTTGTCTACTTACAGTCTTTGCAATGCAGAAACTGTCACTTAAATACAGTGCCACTCACCAGGAGACTATGCTCAGCTGGAACGTGTATGCTATGTAATATAAACACTTTTGTGTAAGTAACACTTGACATTGCCTGTAGAAAATAACTACCAAAAATCCAGAAGGGTTGCTTTATTTCCTAATCTGAAGAAATCTGAACTTCCTAATCATGGGGAAAAAAAGATTTTTTTAAAAAGATGTGTTGTATTTATTGTCTGTAACCCCAAACACAGAGAAGTGTTTGGAAATCCACTGAAGTGTAGATCACACTTGCCAACAAGTTAGCATACTACACTGTGGCCAGTGTTCTTTTATATTTCCAGGTACTAAAGTGGAGGATATTGTGTCATTAAGACTAGAAAATTATATTAGAAATCAGTAATTGCTGAAAACAATCTGTCAGCCCAGATTTGTTTAAACAAAGCTGGTATTCATCCATTGTGAAAGGGAAGTGCCATCTTGGGCATGCATGTGTGCACGTGTGTATGTGCATGCGTGTGTATTTTAGTGAGGAGAGGCCATGAAAAATTGTTAAATTTGACACAAACAGAAATATTTATCGTACATTCTCTTGGGGTATCTACCTGGAGTAAATATCTAATGAACATTATAAATAAAGCACTGCACATACTATGTGGACACACACTCATTCAGGTGCTGGCAGCTCTGCAGTTGCAACAGAATGCTAAAGTACAGGCGAAGCAAAATCAGATGTGTTTGTGACATTAGTTTTTAATTATTTACTTGTTTTGTTCCATCTGCCTTTCCTTGTTCAGCCAGTAAAGATTTTACAAGTCTGCACCCTCTAAGTGATCTGCTCAGCCCATAGTTCTCATGAGCACTGTTTTAACCTTGTCATTTGACTATTTAGCCATTTGACCTCACTACTGTTTTTGGGTTTGTTTTTTTTTTTTTTTTCTGATTGTTTTATGGCTTGAAAATGAATGCCTCACAGTCAATCTTTTGCAGGATTAGGCCATTCCTTTTTTCTGTGGTAAGAAAGAAATTTCAGTCACACATTCACTCTTTGAGCGATCTCATCGCACTTCACCATCTCCTCTATTAGACAGGAAACATCACATTTTCCATTTTTATATTCTTTTCAGGATAGACAACTCCCTTCATGCTAGGTCAAGTGTTTCTCTGAGAAGCCTGCGGATTGTATCCACATCCACAGAGTAATACTGTACTCTCAAATAAATGACAACAATGTCACTTATGTTGACATTTTGATGCAGAAGTTGAGAGTCCTTCTAGTCTTTTCATATTTTATAGAAAACAGAAATATCCTTCTATTCTCAATGTTTTTTCACAAAGTCCCCCATCTTATGAAATGTTCTTCATAGCATGCCTCATGAACAGAGATAGTCTTTATAGCCTCTCCAGCAATGACCAGCATTTAGGGAAATAACTTTAATATCCACAGCACCAAATATTTCTTGCCTGAAAGTAATCTTAGTTTAAAACCCCACTTTCTTCTGCCAAACTTTATGCTGAGCAACTGCAAAATGTTAGCTTTGTTTGTCCTTGCAAATCTTTACTTTGAGATTTACCAAATTTTGGAAATGCCTCTTTTAAATATTCCACTTTACTTATGTCATGACCAAACCAGAACAACCTATTGGAAAGTTCTGAAGAACATTACTGCTAGATGAGACCTCCTTACCTTTCTTCCAGTTTACCTGCACCAGTTTACCTGTCACTCAAGCATTCACAGTTCCCATTAATTTTCACTGATGACACAGTTGCACAGCACTCTATGTGAAGACTGTGAAAGCAGGGAGTTTTAAGGCCCTTTCACAGAGAGGGTGTCGGTTTGTTTTCCTTCCATCTATCTCAGCTCTCACACAGATGTCTAGAGAAGCATCCTGATGGTTCCCATTTACTGAGCTGCTAGACATGGGAAGGACAACATGGGGGAACTATGTCAAACAGATTAGTTTTTTCCAGGGTATAAAAGACTGTCAGCTTTATTTTCCTCTTTCTATTGAAAGATGAGTATAAAGCCTGTCTTCTCTTCTTACCACGGTTAATATCCTTCCTAAAACACAATCTGTCCTGTTACTTTTGCTTACAGAATGCTAATGCATTAATTCTTGTTTCCCAGTCATCTGGTGGAAAACATCACTCAGTTGAACTATATTTATATGATCAAATAGTTCTTGGTTACACCAGCATCTAAACTGCTTATCATTTCCTTGATGGTTTGGCTTTACCCCCCTTCCCCCCAAAAAAATACACATGAGAAATTTGTTCATGTATATGTACAGACATTATGAAAAAACCCTCTGTTTGCCTTCAGTCACTGGCTCATGATCTTCCTCTCTTTTTTCAATTTGTCCTTTCCCGCAAGACCACACTTTGATCACTCTCAAGACCTTGCTTGAAGTATGAGACTTAAAGTACAAGCAAGTTGCTCCCAGTGCAAACACAAAGAGAGAATGAGTAGTTGGAAGGAAATGTTCAAAGGAACAATCTCCAAATGAATTAAACAAAAAGATGAAGGAGGGAAATATCTAGGAAATGGCAGACATAATCAAAAGAGGAAAAATGCATATTCAGAGACCTCTGAATCCGCCTAAAGTTTCCAGATCTATGAAACTACAGAACTGAAGTTCATGCATTAGGTCCTGAAAGACTTCTGCTTAACTGATTGCTCCGCATGGATTCTTCAGTGCTTATAGGCAGACAAGATTTGAGAAAACACTAGCAAACATATACGCATGAAACAAAGATAAGAGAGGAAAAGAAACAACATAACACAATTTTTTGTATGTTAAACATATTGTTTAAGGTGTGTAGGAGGTGTTAAACAGGATGAAGACAAGGCCATTCTTTCAACAAGTGGTCTGTGTCTGGTTTTGGCTGCTCAATCCAGGAGGGACACCCAGAAACTGGCTGGAGGTAAGAGGAGGCCACTGAGATGATGGGGCTGGAGCCCTTGCCCTGTAGGGAGAGGCTGCAGGGTGGGAGATGCTTCAGCCAGGAGAAGGGACAGTTTTGGAGCCACCCAACAGCATCCCCAGAACCAACGTGAGGGATGGAGGAGACACAGGGGTGGGTGGCAGGAGGGTGAGAGGCAGAAGCACAAGATGAAACACAAGACGCTCGCACTGGAGGTAAGGAGAAGCCTTGTCCCCATGAGGACAGCCCAGTGGTGGGGCTGGGACACAGGGAGGTTGGGCTGTCTCCTGCGGGGGGGGGGTGTCACATTCTGACTGGGTGAATCCCATCTGAGCCCACAGCTGAGCCTGCCATGAGGGACCCATCATTCTGTGATTTACTATTGGAAAACACAGGTGGAGTACCTGGATCTCTCCCAGCTCCATATTCCTTCCCTCCCCCTCGTGCCTTTACACAAGTTCTGAAAACAAAAACTGAATGAAAAAAAAAAAAAAAAAACAGGAGGTTCCAATTAGTTACTCTTTTCTTAATGAGACTTAGATGGCAAGAAGCAAATCACCTGGACTCATTTGAGCAAATGCACAGTAATTAAACTAGGCAGCAAACATGCAGGAATACTTAATTATCATCCTCCCAAAGATCTCATTCAGTAAACAAAACTTCCATAAGCTGTGTGGCAAGGATCAGAAGTCTCCATTTTATAGCATGTACAAAACTCGGAGCAGCTGACTACAACAAACAATGCACATAGGAGTGTTTCTCCAAACAGATCATAATGCACAAAGGCAAGCTCTGTTTTTCCATTCACACTAGGTTGGACATCTCTATGAAAAGAACTTCAAGGATCAGCACAGGCAATGTACATTTAATCACAAATACATGATTTTAGAAACTTAAGCTCTTCCTCTCCTTCATGTGTAGACACACATATATACATGTACATATACGTATGCATCCATGTGTCCATATATGTATATATATGTATTTATATATATACATATACCTACATAAACATACACACACACATATATATGTATTTCTCTTTCTAGAGAAAGATATATAATACTGCTACAAAGGCAGGTCTTAGATGATCCACGTGTTCAAATACTCAGTCTGGACCACAGCCCAGATCCACAGAAAGTAGCTGCTGGGCCTCAGGAGCCAGTGAAAGTGAATTTTTACTGATCTGAGTTATTCCTGAATACTCAAGTCCCTATGGTTTCACAGCCATACTCATCTGCCATAAGTGCCTTCAAAAAACCCCTCATTGCTGGGGATTGGGAAAGAATTGCAGTATAGGTGTTGCTACACCTGTCCTGAATCACATAGGGATTTTGCTGAATTCTCCAGCAGAGAGTTCAGACAGCAATATAACTGCTGTGCACTTTCTAACTGAATGTGTTCACAAGGCATGTATATAAGTAACTAATAATATAACTTTCACAGATGGAGTAACTGAAAATTACAAATGTGAAGAGGCTTATATTGCAGGTGTAATAACTTAGTTACTTAGAGAACCCTGATTTTCTGCAGATTTTTTCATCCTAGAATTATTAAATCACCATGTGATGCGGATGAGGCATTAAATGCTAACACCTTTTTCTTCCCCCCATTTCATGTGCACAAAGAGGGTATGGCTGAGGCTTGTGCCATTACTCCATCAGGCAGGACAAGGGGTACTAAGAAAAGCTGATATAAAGTAGGGCAGCCTTATGCCTGCCATATATGAAATTAGAGACATAACCACCAGCTAGTTGGATTGCCCCTTGGCTGAAGTGTCTTAAATCCATTCTGGCATCTTTCCATTCTGAGCTAACTGAAGTGTATTTTGTTACAGTTTAAGATCTTAAGGTGCTACAAAGCCTCACAAGAGAAGCAACTCCTCCCTTTGAATTTACTTAATATTTAATTATAAATAAAACAGGCAGATTGAAACCCGTGCTAGGTCTCAAAACGCATTAAGTGGATGTCTTGTACAGAGATGTAGCTGGTGCTCTGTAGTCCTAACCCAAAAGGATGGAGAAAGATCCCTAGTCCCCTAGATTTTTGATATTATTTTACACACAGTTACACACAGCCATCTTTTTTATCATTCTCTTTTTAAAATTTTTTCCAGAGTCCTGGTTGTTAGCCTGTTCATATGGTGGTTAGCCTGTTCATATGCTCATCTGTGTTTGTGATCACTTCCGTGTGTTTGTATGCACACAGATATGTATAGTTTTGGCCAGCCCAGAATGCTCTTAGCTGCATTAAGAAGGATGTGTAAGCCCACAGCCTGCATGGATACAAGCCCTGGTGAGCATCACGTTGTAACACGGTGGGCCTGTTGCATCCACAGGCATGTGTGCCTCTCCTCCTCCTGACAGCCTGCCCATCCCCTGCAGTGGCCTCGGCTGTGCACCAGCTCTGGAAACAACAGTCTATTACAGCCACAAACCCAGAAATGTCTGAGCCTTGGCAGTATTTTCACCTAGCAGTTTGCCACGCTGGCTGTAAGAAAGATGGGCATTGTTAGTTTAATCTACTGATATACCAAGACTACATCAGTGAGTCAGTCAAACAGAATTGCCTGCAGGGTGATTTCAGAAAGGTCCAAAACAGTTGTTAGGAGTATGAAATAGCAAAGTGATTTCTAGGCAAAGATGACTGTCCACTAGGCAGAGGGAAAAAAAAAAAAAAAAAAAAAAAAAAAAAAAGATTAAGTCCAAAGTTTTATTTGTTTCCAGCTTAATACACAGTCATGTTCAAATGCCTGCAGCTTCAGCTTTGCATATCTGTAAGCAGAGAACAAATGACTTCTGTGAAAAAGTCAAAGGCTTTATTGCTACTGGAAAAAAATGGTCAGATACAGCATAAATATTCAGTATCATAAAATCTCAAATCATTGTAGTCTTTAGAGATGTCACCATCTCATGTCAAGAATATACCATGTCATTCAAATAACTGGATCAAGATGACTCAGTCACTCATTCATCTAGTATTTACAAGCACCCTTTTTATTTACTAGTGTTTACTACTTTACTTAGTAATTGGGTGTTGGGGTGTTTTAGATATGAAAAACAAAGAGGCTTTTATTGACTACTAATATTTCTTTGCAATCCGAAATTCAAATCAGTTTCTAGGAGTAAATCTTTGAGAAGCAGACAACTAGGATAACCAAGACAACACTAAACCAATATTTCTAGTTCAGTACTTGTAAAAACCTGCTTGTCTGGATTTTTGAAAGGTAATTTTGTTTAAATACACTACGAAAGATGTAGCCTACTAATAAGGAAGTCATGTTGAGTCTTCTACTCTGACAAATGCCATACTGTTCTTCTGTTGCTAATCCTCTGGCCTTTCAGGCAAGACACAGAAGCATAATTATTCACATAAACACAGAGTATTCACAAATGAGGACTGAAATGCAATTTCCAGAAGCAGCACAGACTTTGCAGCCATCTTGACATTTTGCAGAAGATGTTATACACATAGGCCCACTAAGATGGCCTAAGCTGGTGATTTGAGGAAAAGTTGAGTGAGATATAAAAGAAAAAATCCTTTCACTTTTGGGTAATAGCATAAAATTTTTAACATCTAGGCAGAACTGACTAAACCACAAATAGAGGGCTTTTTCTATTTAAAATGGAATCATTTTTGCTTTCCTCAGATATCTTCTTTCCTATAGTTCAACCACAGAGAGTTTTTGCAGCTGTACTATAAATGTGGTTGGAAATAGGGACCATTCTGTAACTAGTACAGGAAGGCTGGATACAACCATTGTAAAGCATTCCTCTGACTAACAGGATAATGTAAAACCAAAGCAAATAGCAGAGGGTTATAGCAAGAGGACATTTCCAGACAGAATCTATGGGGTTATTTATTTTATATTGTTTTACAGCAGGCAAATTATGTTTCTTCGACGTTCAATTAAGTTGGCAGGAGCTTAGTTTAGTATCTTGCTCCCTGTGTCAGCCAAAATCCAGGCATTTGTTCTTACAGAGGGAAAGATGAAACTTTCACTTCTGATTCCCTCTCAGCGGAAAAATAATTTAGCAATTCAGCTACCACATCTGGGGTACAAAGGCTATGAGGTATGTTTGTAACCTTAACTTACGAGCTTTCACAGCAAAATAGCCATGAGACCTATTTGTTCCATTCTCCTTCCCTGTCAAGCTTATTTCATTTACCCTGCACAAATGTTTCCTCTAGCTTCCTGGCCAAAGTTTCTTTTTCCAGCTTTTCTAAAGGCCTTTGGACCCTGAGAATTCCTTAATGTCTTGATCCTGTCTTGAATCAGTCCCAAGTAGCCCATCAAGAAAACTTCACTGATTCCTCATTGTCTAGCAGATGCAATGTACCTGCCAACTTGCACTTTTTTTGTAATTGCAAAAAGGTGCTAAACCTTTCTTATGAGTTTCAGCATTATGCTTTCCAACATGAAGTTTTGTGCTTGTTATGTATGGCCCCAGCTTCATATTACCAACTATACATTTAAGCAGCAACTCAGCTGCATAGAAAAATTGTCTCTATTTTCTGTTGGTTTTGATAAGGCTGCAGCAAAGCTGCACTGAGAAAAAAGGACAGACATTTGGTGTGCAGCTTTCTTGAGGGGAACCTGGGTTGAGTATGATGACTTACATCAGGAAGAAATATGAGGAAGGACCCTAGCCACAGCAGGACAGGAAACAGAGACCTAGAAGAGAGACCATGAGGAGAGTGTGGGAGGTGGGCAAGGATGGAGAGAAGAAATGGATGAAATCTTGGCAGCAGGAGGCAGATTACGAATTTGCAGGTAAATGTCCCCAGCAGCACTGAAATTATATGAATGGGGGATGGAAAGAAACAACCAAATATACATGCACATACGACATAGATGAAGGGTGACATCAAGGTCTGCTTGATGACATGGAAGGAGGCATTAAGTGGGAAACATGATACATAATATGGTCCAAACAACAGAGCTGCAGTTTTGTAGGAGCATTAATCTCAGATAAACGAGCACACTTTAAGGAAGCCTCTCATATTGTGTTTTTATGGAGCATTTATTGTAATTTTATGGAGCATTTATTGTAATTTTCTGGAATGCAGAACTGCAAGTTTATCACAGACGCTTAGTCTAGAGACTCTCTCAGGCAATTACCTAACCCAAGTGTACTGAAGGAAGACACTGTCTCTGTTGTCATGATTGACTCTAACTCCTAATTACAATACACAGTTCCTGGCTTGTCTTTCACAGAAATGAATTAGGACTGACCAAAGTCATGAAGGACAGTATGGCAACCAGTAAGCAACTTGTAATTTTAAATTATATTTCTATGCTTTTGAGGCAACCGTGGAAGTTGCTAACTTAGTCAATATTTTTTTTATACCAGTGGCACATTTTGGCATGGTAGGGCAACTGTTGGGGACTGCACTTCCTAGCTCTGCCAGATGCAAGTGCTTGCTTAATGTGTTGTCAACTTTGCCAATACACATCTTGAAATCTACAGTGTTTCTTGAAGTTGCTACTGCATTTAACTTGAGAGACTTTCTATTTAAAGTTCAAAGAATTAGCAACTCTGTAACTATTTGAATTAACTTCAGTCAGAGATTTTGTGTCAGTCACACTGAGATTTGGTAGTTAAAATTTAGAGATTTGGAACAATTCTTCTCTCCCTTGCTCATTTTGGGCAGAAAATATTGAACAAATGCATTTGTAACTTAGTGTTATTTTATAAATTCTAAGCATAAATCATTCCACCAAATATCACAGATTATCAATGCTAAAATGGGGTTGTTTCGACACAAAGACATTTTTCTAATGATGTCCAGTCTGAAGGCAGAGTTTTCAGAAGCCCCTAGTTCTGAACTCCTCTGCCTAGAAACAGAAGGCAATGGTTTGTATTTTACACAGATTAACAAAGACTGACATTAATTTTTTATGTTTGCCAACTAGAACTAGTACCCATATAGCATCACTTAGTTCTTACAACAAGATGAGGATTTCACTGTATTTCACCTACAGCAAACAAACAAGCTTACTGTTAAACAGAGTATCTTGATCTCCTCCCTGGACCACAGTAGATTACTGAGTATAATCTCATCCACAGAGAAACAAACAAGAAGATGATTGAGGAACCCTGAAACTTTGGGCAATACTGTTTAAATATCCATTCATTTGGGTTAAAAAGGTTAGTTGCAGAGAGATTACTAGGAAAACAGGATTGAGAGAGACTTCCTGTATCACTGAACTTGGCTTTCTGTTATGGATCCTATTTCATCCTCAAGCCATACTTATTCCTCTTATATCACCATAGTCATTGCAGCAGGTTTTTCTCTGACTTTGCCTTGGAGGAATTACTTCCTCTGTCTGTAGGATTTCTGACAGTTTTCTCAATGTGCAGCAGAGGCTTTTACATCCCTTTTCTGCCTGTTGATGTTTTAGGTCATGATGGCTTCAGAGGCATGGTGAAGTTAAGACTAATCACCTCAATGCCCAGATGCACAAAGATGTTCAAAATGAGTGAGTGAGTGAATGGGAAGCAATTGTAAGCTGCCATCACTGATGGCTGGGGCTTGTTTGGAGTAGACTTTGCAGGCTCACTACAAGTCTTATCATAATGGTGCTACTACATCAGACATTGGTTGGCAGCTCTACTGTAAAGGAATGAGCTGTGAGATTATGCCTTCTGAATCAGCAGGAGCTCTGGAAAAGCAGAGTTCAGAAATTTTGACAAACTGTCATGTTCAAGCTCCCGTTACTGCTACCTAACATATATAGATAAACGTTAGGTATAGATACATAATGTTCTGTAGAAAAAAAAAAGCTACACATGATGTCAAAACATACATTTTTCCTTAATCCAAGGAGTTGCTGCCAGTAGTATGTAAGAGCCAATTTTCTTTCAGTCAGTTGTGTTCCAAAAACTCTGCTATGCCCTCTACATTATTTAGTAAAATGAACAACTGAAACAAGGCATGATTTCTATTTATCTGTGAATGTTTTAGGTTGTCCCTTTACTATTTGCTAAAAGAAGACACATGTGGGGTCATTCCTAGTATTGAAGAAAACAATGTGCAGTTCATTCACATGTATGTACACAATAACAATATGCTTGTACTGTTGTGCAGAGAAAAAGGACAAGATAATTACATCCTGTCTAGCATACTGATAAAAAAGTTAGTCCAAAAAAATAAGATAACATCTGTGATAAAATCAGAAGGGCCCTGGAATAAGCCATCAGATACCTGAACTGAAGACACTTGATACAACTGAGTCAATACTGTCTTTGTTGCTTTCAGCTTTCTTTTTGCTACCTATATGAATAGAAGCCTTTTCTCTAGAGGGGTAGTGATGGCTATAGTAGTTGAATTCTCTGAAATTTCTTTGTTTGTGTTTAATAAAGGAATTCCTTTATAATTTTCACTCTTGAGGAAAGGGTAGAAGTTATAAAACTGGAATTTGTCTTTTTTTCACAGGCAATTAGGTATTAGAATAATAGGGCCCTTAATTATCTGGATTAGACAAGAACTTGCACAGTGCACACATAAAGTAGGAAAAGAAAGAAGCATAAATGAAGACAAAATGCTCTCCTCTTTCCATGCATAAGGGGCTGGAACTGTGGAATTTCTCAGTGTAATCTAAAACTCACTGTTATTACATTTGTCCATGACTAATTTTCAAAGAGGGGGCAGTTGCTGAGACAGAAGAACTCTAGACAAATAAGGATAGTACAAATGAACTGCAAAAGCACTCCGACAGCAAATGTGACCAGTCCTGCTGCTGAACTTCCAGACTACATCACTGCTCATGCCACGTACACTGAGTAGCCAGTGGGGTACCATACCCCAGCCTATGTCTGTTGTCAGCCCCAAGGCAGCATTCTGAAATAGCACCTCCCAGACACCTCTTGTGGTACTGAGACTAAAACATATTGCCAGTATCAAACTTTGATGGGAAGAAATATCTACCATTGCATCTGGCATCACACAGGCTACATGCACAGCAGATGAGTCCAAGCCTCTACTCTTCATGAAATGCTAAGAAACTATGTGATGCCACTGACAGTGTGTCTGGCCTATTCTCTCCTTCCCTAAGGGATGGTCTCATCAGCATGTTTGAGAATGGCAGCAAGGTCCAAAAGGAAATTCATTTATATACATAATACCAGGCTCACAGGTAAGAGCATAAATGAGAAGATGGGGTTTTGTTCACATCAGGCAAACATAGCATAGTTGGCACCCTGTTTTTCATAGTTCCAGTGTTTTACCTGTTCAGCTCTTTCCAGGCACCACTGTATCCAGCCACACAGTCTACCTGTCCCTCCGTGAAAAAGATAGACCCACATTTCACATTTGAAGAAAACAAGGTGCATGTTTTTGTAGCAGAGGAGGTTTGCAGCAAAAGACAACATGGCACTTTGGCTTTCCGGATCCCATCCTGCTTCCTCAGAGCTAGAGGACCATTTTTCCTCAGGTCACAGCATCCTGAAACTCTGCACCTCTGACATATACAGTGGTGCCGTATGTTTCATGTAATGATAGGAGCTGGGTTTATTTCTCTTTAAGGCATTGGCACTGATATAACTATACTGATCTAATCAGATTTACTTCTGTATCATGTCACTAAAAGATCAGCCTTTCACTAGATTCGACTTAGGCTGTAGTTCAGGTTTGATTAATCATGATATAAAATCCTCAATTTTTTCCAGCCTTTAATGTAAGACCTTCAAGACTATCTGACTTTTCAAATTTTTAATTATTTTTTTTGTTTGCTAAGTTAGATGCTTTTTTCCGTATGCATTTAGGCTTCAGTGGAAGCTGTCTCTCTCATTAATTCCTTGAAAAATGAGAGAACTGTTAGTGTAAATCTAGCTAGCAAAAGAGTTAGCAAAAAGAGTGGGACACAGCCACTTGTTAACTACAAATCAAAATTTAGAAAATAAGAATTGTAAGAGTGGATCAGACAAAGGGCTGAACATAATATCCATTTGCAAGATGAACACCTCTTTGCCTATAAGTATAGCTTCACAGAATTACAGAGTACCTAAACTGTGATGATAATATCAGGAAACTTCTGAACTGAAGGCTTACTGCTCATTCTTAATCCTACTGCTCCTTTCACTACTAAACCCAGCAAGCTTAGTAAATTGTGAATATTTGTCAAATAATATCCTTTAATAACGAGTTCCATCAGTTAAATTCATGGCTTGTCAAACACTATTTCTGTGTATGTCTCATGAATGTATCCCATCTCACCACATTAGTTCTGAATAGTTGAAGAGGGTAAAATGCTTCATCTGGAAGGGACCTACAATGATCACCTAGTCCAACTGCCAGTGATCATAAATCAATTGCCTTCTTTACAACTTGTAACATTTATATTTCTGTTATATACCCTCTTACTCATCTGCCTGCCAACCTAAGTAATCCTAGTCCTTTTAATCTCTTTTTTTAATTGACATACTCTTCTGTAGCTGTATAATTTGTGCCATGGGAACACAGGGAAAGCAGCAGCCAGTGCTTCTCTGACCAGAGCAGCTCTTGCTTTCTTCCCTGCAGACTTAGAGGGTTTGAGGGAAGAAAAAAAAAAAAAAGGAAATCGTCATTAACACCAGTCATGAGATGATTATAAATAGCTGTGGCTGTGAGTGAATACTAAGAATAACCAGAGGTAATGCCTACAGGACTGATAGGGATTTTTGGTGCTCAGAACATCAGAGGACCAGTTTTCACTCAAAAATAATTTAAAGAGAGACACAAAAAGTTGACAACTTGAGTGTGTTTCTCAGAAACACTTATCTGGACTAGTGTGTGATTGCAGGTGATCAGCTGCCCATCCTCACCAGGATAAGTAGTCAAAAGAAGGAGAGCTTCTAATCTTATTCTAAGCACAAATAAGTAAATAGGCTTCATTACCAAGTTTCTAAAGCAGGGATAAAGCCTGATTATTATGATTAGTAATTTGGTGGACTAGGAAATTTATTTTTGCTGGATCCAGTTTCAGTAAGAAGTAATGAAGATCAGCAAATAATTTTATCATGGTTTTAAAAAACAGTTGTATAACCAAAGTGTGTCATGCTAGCTTTGGTCACTGGAGAATTAGGAAGATATCTCAAGCAATAACATAACACACTAGCCACACTTTCATCTCTTTTTTTTTTTTTTTTCAAAGAAATACTTGAAGACAGTTTCTGCTCTGGGAGGAGCACAAACAACTGCCCTTAAAAGTGACTATGCCAAAAGGTAGAAGAGTTCAAGCCAATAATAATAGAGAGATAGAGTAAATCAAATTAATAACATATTTAAATTAGTTTTTCAGTGCTTAAGCAATCATTATTGTTATGCTACTTACTATTTACACAGGTAAGAACACATTTAACTTTCAGGCAGAAGTTGTATGGGATGATAAGGTGGATTCTGACTTTTCAATACTACGAAGCATAGATTGCTGTTGCTATGCCTTTGGAAACCATACAAACGTGTCTGTTTCCAGGGAGCACCTGAAAGTATTTATTTACCTTAAAGCCACTGTATTACTATACAGTAAGAAGCCAACTCTTCTCAACATTTTATGGTTACAGTCTTGACTAAGCTGGCAACATGGCCAGCAAATCCAGTTATCAAGTCCAACTATCTAGCAACCACCATATGGTACAGAGCTTCTTTAGCCTCATTTTCAGTTCAAATTCCTTTGTCACTTATTCGACACCTCCTATATTGAAAAGCCACAAGTTTGGATTGGACATTGTTCATAATCTCTTGCTGAGGTAAGTCAAAGCTCACAAGACTCATGTTGGGCTGGTCAGTATCTCTAATGTTACAGAAATAGCTTCTCACATGCTATGCTCCTGTTGTCCAGAGAGACTGCTTGCTTGTGAAGACTTGCCTTCAGAAATTTTCCTAGCGAGATGCCCACAGGATTTTGTGTTTAACATGAACTTAATTATTCTTTTGCTTAAGACATTTCAAAGAAGCTGAGACACAGAGCCTATATCTTAGCACTTTTATCCAGCCTGGGTCAGCCATAATAAAATAGAGGAAAACTTCAAAAGTTTTCAGGATGTCCTCTTGACAAAACTTATCACACATTAGGTCTTCTAATGCTTTATATGGCGCTCTGTGTGAATATTCTCCACATGTTCTCCATCATCTAACTATCTATAAAAAACCTTTAGCATATTTGTTCCCTTATCTGAAAATCTTTATTCTATAAAGCTGTGATTTATATTGGTCTTGTATGCCTTTCCCTGACCTCTGAGTAATGTAGAATCTTCTGAGAGGATGTTAGGTCCTAATTTGCTCTCACCATGTCTTGGCCAGTGAAGCTCTGCTCCTAGAATTTCACTGAATGTAAGCTTTTTTTATTTCAGTGCAAGGGATGATTGTGTCAGATGAGATTCACAGAAAAAAGAATAAGAAATTCTGTAACATTAAGTACTATTTAAAAAAACAAGGCTTGCATAATAATACATTTGTACTTATATTATAAATATTTAATGTTAATTTCAGAGTATTAGTGAAAACCTCTTCTTTTTCATTACTCCTGATGACCTGCGCATGACCTGGAAATGAAGAGCAAACTGCCTTTACCTTTGAAACACATGCTGCTGCTCACCTGGTTGTTAGTTCAACTTTCAGATTAATTAGAGAAGTAAATTCCTGAAGTGCTCCTGAAAAATAGTCTTCCCTACAGAAGTCTTTCACTCCCTGTCTGGTGAGGGCAAACTGGCTTCTAAGCAGTTCAAAGTGTTGTATTATATTAAGGTCTCCTGTTTCTTGCAAAACTGAATTCCTGAAGTCTGTTGTGTAATGCAGTAATACAGCTTTAAAGTACTCTTTCTCACATAGACCTCAACTCTGTACAACACTGGATATTGTAAGAATGTACAACACAAGCAGTGAAACAGCTGCAGTCGGGCATAGGAAGTGACTAGAAACCATCATTGAGATTTATAGATATGTAGAAATATGGCTATTCATGAATCTTTAGTAAAAGTAGTGCAGACAAAGACTACCTTGTTCCCCTAACTAAGCATTCCTAAAGACAAAATAATTTACTTTCTATAAAAACTTTCCTCAGTGCAGTGCCCATATAAATTACTCAGAAGATGTCTCAGTAAGTAAATTTCTTAAGAATATATTAATAGCCAGAAGAAGTGTGACATTATTCTAAAGAGACTTAAGAGATTTCTGAAGAAATTTTACTACAGTTACCACACAATTTCTTTCCAGATAGCCAACAAAAGTGATCTGAAATGACACTTAAAATGATATTAGCTCGACAGGGGGAAATGACAACTCCTTAACCAGCAAAACTGCAGGTGAGACAAGGCCTATTCAGCTGGCCTGCTTCCAGCGTCTTCTAAAGAGAGAAATGCCTCCCTAAACTACACCAAACAAGTAGCTGTTAACTACTCAGGGAGCCTGTGGCCACCCAGCTGGGATGTGGATGTCTGCACCATAGGAAGCTCTTCCCACCAGATATATCCCTCCCTGTGTGTTGCTGTGAAGGAGTCAAAGAAATGCTTGGGTGCAGCTTTGTGTCTGGTCTGGATCCAAGAAAAATCATCAGGTGAAGTTGTAGGAGCTGCGGTGATTGATATTATCGGATTATCACCGTGGGATTCACCTGGCATGTTGATTTATAGGCATGGATTAATTTCAATTATATCTCAAGAATAAAACGAGCAAACCTGACTGCTCCTGGCAAGTAAGGTCATAAATACTAACCCTTTCTCAAAATGTTCCTTCACCTCGGTTGTTTCAAACAAGAGTCATTATTTGTTTCAAGCAGCTGTGATATTAAAGTTACATTTTGAGATTAGCATTCAAAAGAGGACTGAATATATCAGTGTGTTAAGCACAGTGAATTCAGTCCTAGTTCAAACCACTCTCTATTAAGGTACATTAACTCCAGCTTCATTCCAACTGTGGCTTGAAGTAAAGCAACAAAATGTACTGCATTGCCAAAAAGAGCACACACATCAAAACCACTACTGCATCGCCAAAAAGAGCACACACATCGAAACCATTACTGCATCAAAACAGGATACAACTTCCAGGTGAGGAGCTGTAACTTCCTAAAATGATTTTAAAAAGTTGCTTGTGGTTGTCTGATCACATCTCTTACTGCTTTGTATCCACTATACTTAGACACTAGGACAGGAAGAATTCAACTTCTTTAAAAATGTGTTATGCATTCACAAACATTTTCAGATCTGACTGTGACCAGCTGAGATATTTTTAAAGTTGAGAACTCTGCTCAACTTAATACAAACATAATTTTAATTCAAACATAAACTAAATGATGAAAGACCACACACTTCTCATCCAAGAATGGATTTGAGCTGGCTGGGAATTCTTGCTGAAGCAATATTTTTCTCAAAAAGGCCAAATAATCAAAATAAAAACTTTCAACAGAAAATTAACAGCTTAAATAAAGCTTTAACCAGAAATAGAGGCAGAATATAATTTTTCATGAAGTGAGAAAAGGAGGGACAGACGTGGGGAAGAAAAGCAGAAAGAGCAGCTTGACATCTAGCATACATCACCAGTGTGGCAAACCCAATTTCCAGCCTTTGTTCTTCACGAAGATTAAATGTATCTCCTACATTTCATTTTTTGTTCCAGTTGGTAACCACGCTGAGTGCGTGTCTGATACCACTTAAAATGCTTGCACATGTGCAGAAAAAAATAATACTGAATTCACGGACTGTTTATCTATTTCAAGTATGGGAAATGGCAGAGCCGGAAATTTAATCTTTGTCATATGTTTTCCTGGCTATGATCCTAACATAGAAGTTACTGTCCACTCATCTGTGAGCTATCTTCTCTCTGCATCTCTGCTCTTTCCCTCTTCCCCTTTCCAGATATAAGGAGTAAATAAGCAAAACCAGAAAAACGTTGAATTTCATTGATGTGAGGTAGAAAATATTTGAATCTTGGTAAATTTAGATAGGAAAACCAATTTACAATCCACAACCTTGGACTGTAAAATACTTGCAAAATCTATATACTAATACTTTTTGTAAAGTAAGCATTTCACGATTAACCACTACACTTTCCAGTGTTCGTCTCCTGTCTACCCAGCACAGTCAAAACCAAAGATAAGGGATATCGGTCTGATAAGACTACCACCTTGGAGTGCTTTTGGAGCTTTCCTTTTTTAGAGCAAATGACCCTTCTATTCAGTGCAAGGGTTGGTGTAAGGGGCCCAGCGTTTCTTACTGTGCAGCTTTACTCACAGAACAGAGACATCAAAGTTTGCTTAAATCAGATTTCCTATTTTGTTCTTTTTGGTGCACTTGAGGAACTCAGAGTTCCTGTATTTCTCCTTCCTCAGCTGCTTTATATATGTGTGTGTGTATATATATATATATTTTGTTGTTGTTGTTATGTGGGGAAGCTTTCATAATTGCTGTTCCATGTGCATTTATTAGCAGTTAAGGAAAGATGTTTCTTGACATTTTTCCGGCCTGGCAGGAGGATTCAGCACAAAGTAGGACAGCTAATGGATTTAGCAATAGTGCCCAGATTTCTTCAGAGACAGCATGATTATGTTTAAAACCTTTTACACTACGTTGCCACACATATTGTGGCTATTCCTATAATGACTACTTAGGCAATATTCTACAGGTGTACATAAAACTGTTCATTTCTCTCCTGTATTCTCTGATGACAGAATTGTATTTTCTCTTTTCAGTAAAAGATCTTAGGAGATGCACTCAAGCATTCCTTCCCTTAAATGACAGTCTCTTATCCTTCTTCCTGTTGAAGATAATATTTCATTGAATATTTGCCTTCATTAGTAAAGTACTTTGAAAATCAGTATGTTTGGGCTGTCTGCAGGAACAGGGAGATTGTCAAATACAAGCCCTACTGCTATATGACATTATAAAACATACCTTTCCCTTCTTTATTCAGTTATGGTTTTGGCAAATATTTAGGTATTGAATTTCTCTAATACGGTAGATCATTGAAGAAAGTTTCATTTAAAGTTAAATGTTAAAAATATCAAGATAGGATTCATGTGAAAAGAAAAAAAAAATTCTCCAGCCACTAATGTCCGAGCACTCTGCAATACTTACAAACACATCCACAAATGACTGCGTAGGTTGACGTGCTGGATTTCTCATGAGTCATTGTTTGGAAGGCAAAATTAACCTACAGTAGCTCACGCTACTTAAGCTTGAGAAGCAGCAGGCTCTAAAATATAAAAATGTTTTAAGAATGTAGCCCCAACACTTACTCAGCATGATGAGACCTTTCTAAACTCATCTCACTGCTCTTCATAAAGCAGTCACATTACACTGAAGGTTGCTCTGCTTTGATGTTATCTCATGGCCTGACACCTGAGAAGGATTTCTCAAGCTGCCAGGCTGCTGTTGCTGACCTCACATTTCTGTCTGCCAGAACACATTTATGCAGAAGTTCAAATCACTGACAGAAGCACAAAGCCTTTTCAGCCCCTAGTATAAAAACTGAAAAGCCTCACAGGCTGCTTTGAGAAAGACTGGAATTATTTCTATCCTACCTCCACAGCACAATGTCTTTTGCCTGTTTTTCGTCCTTCCCTCTTTGCACACACAGCATGTATGCAAATGCATTTTCCCCTAGGAGAGAGAAGTTTGATAGTATATCAATAACAGTTTTTCAGTGACTGATGACATAAAAAGACTTCAATGAAACAGAAGTTCAAGAGTCTAGCCAGAGGCAAGACTGATTGAAATTTTGGATTATGTCTCAAAATGAATAGATGTTATAATTATTGGTCCTACAAGAACAGGCAATGTATGTGAGGGATAAACTGCCCCACTGTATGATATGCCTTACTCTATTCTGAACTAGACATGCTATGACACACAGTAAAATCAGTTTTACTTTAATTTCATTGTCTAACAAGGCATTACTTTGAAATTGCACTGTCTAACAAAGAAGTCTTTGGTGCTATTGAAGAAACTGTATACCACAGTAATACTTACTACAGTACTGTATTGCAGTAGCAAATGCTAATAGTTAGCATACAGGGAAGTCTTGAAAATATTTGTACGCTAAGTCATACCTGGTAAATGTTTTCCTAATCTGATATTTAAAATAGCCATAAAATCTGCTCCCAATGCCTTGAGTGACCAGAGTGATGTAGGGAAGAGAGGTGTTGATTATCTGGATCATACTTTTAAAATACAGACCACCTTAGAATATATTTGTTACAAAGTCTAATGCATATGTACTCAACCTCTTCTTTTTTTTTTTAAGAAAGCACTCTGATAACCTAGAAATACTGTAATTACTAAGAAATCAGATATATCAATTGCTAAAACACTGAGGGTCAAACATCTTTTGGACCATAGCATATGTCTTCAGAGGTAATTTTTTTCTACCTGGCTAGTTTAATTTTGTTAGCAATATCATGGACATATTCATACAACATCTAGCTTTCTTTTAGCATGAAATAAACCTAATTGGGAAAAAAATCCTTGTTGAGTCACTTCTGTGTAGTGTACTAGTCAGCCTACCCTTTACATATGAAGTTCTTTGGAGTTATAAGAGAAAGCATCTTCTACATACTGGCATCAAGCAAAAGCAGATTCATAAACTCTGCCCTTAATCTCTCTTTCGGTTTTCTGCCAATTAGAAACAATCTTTTGCTGATACTCTAATTAATACTTACACGTGAAAATATTAGGCATTATAGCAGA
This sequence comes from Tyto alba, assembly GCF_018691265.1. Taxonomy (NCBI): domain Eukaryota; kingdom Metazoa; phylum Chordata; class Aves; order Strigiformes; family Tytonidae; genus Tyto; species Tyto alba. The sequence continues at coordinate 38,358,032 of NW_024881318.1, forward strand.
AATCATCTGTTATACTCTTGCACAGAGCAAAACTAGGTTTGTAAGCCCTTGCCCTTAATCTTTCTTTCAATTTTATTTCATTTAGAAACAATCGTTCCCCAATACTCTACTTAATGCAAATTATATTTATGATTAGTTAGTATTATGCTAATCTGAGCCCCAAATTTACCTAAATCTACATGGTGTTGTCTGAGTACCAGATTGCTTTGTGTTTCTAAGTAAAATTACATTAGCCTGCCAGCTGTACAAAACGCCATGATAGAGTAGAAATCCAGGCAAATCATCAAAATTACATTAGTTTTGTTTCTTAATGAACAACTGTTTGCATTAGGGATTACAGACAAATTATGGTTTTCCTCTCTGTACCCAGGCAGCCAGGCATCTGTTGAGAAGTTTCTTTTTTTTCCCTGACTATCCCTAAATAGGTTGAAGAGAGCTAAGGCAGAGATAGAGGTCTAATATTTCACATAATTGATTTCTTTTCCATTACAAAGCAATCACCATTCTGGGGCTCACTGTTAACCTCAAATTCCTCTCTTCCACTGCTGCCTGGAATGCAGGAGAAACCTGAGTGCTTTTTCAGAGAGGTATCAGTCACACAGCTTCTCCTCTCCTCCTATAGAAGCAGATTATGTACTTTAGAGCCATACCTGCTTGCCATTGTACTTCAAGCCAATTTCCAAAATTGTGCTCTTGCAATTCCCACTGCTCTGATATAAACAGCATGCCACCAAAAAGCATCACGTGTGGAAAACAGAGCACTAGACTTATGTTTCATATTCTGCGTTAACAGCGCACACAGGGAAACCAAGCTATGCAGAGCTGGGCAATAATCAACACGGTACCACCAAGACTGCTAATCTTTAAAGTGTAGCAACAAAGCACAGTTTCGTTTATGTACACAATTTAGCAGCCTGTTCAAGTTTGTCCCTGTTTCATGTCAAACTGCTGTAATATGCTTGTTATTATGTTCTACTTGATTTAATTATGCTCCTAGTGTACAGGTTTAGTCATTCTTCTGTGTACTAATCTCATCTCCAGAACTCACACTGTGACAGCTCATTATTGTTGGCAGAAATGTAGGACTCCGATAGGAAAAGAAAAGCTCTGATACATTCATCATTGTGTATCAAGACCTCCTGATTACAAGATACAAGTAACGAGTTAATTGTGGATCAATCTGTAGGCTGCAAGACAGTAAAGAATGGGTAAATCACCATTCGTGTCTTGAATGACGATACAAGTTGCAGCAAAATAATTCTGCACAATTTCTTTCTTTGTCTCAAACCCTGTGCCAATATTACAGCTCCCTCTTGGACTGCCCTGAGCATCAGATGTATACAAATGTGCACTGAAGGGCACTACCACTGTTGTGGAATTTATTCAGAAACTCTACCTGAATAGCTTCCATAAGACTACCTCACTTTCACTTCCTTCAAAGGGTCAGTTTAACTAGTTTTAATTCATTTTAGCAACAACATATGAAGTAAAACAAAACAAAGCAAACTTTAAACTGACAGATATCTTTTCTATTTATAGTCAATAGTACATGTTCCAGATTTTCTTCTGTACTCTTTCAAGTTTATTATTGCAAACTACTGCAGAAAAAGACCACTCTAAATCTGATTTTATAAGCTGAGAAAATGAAATAAAACCAAAAATATCTGCATATGAATTCTATAACAAATGTTACTAAGGCTATCATGTTACAAAACTCATTTGAGAGTCTAAGGAAATGTCTGAGTGACTTCCAAAATGCTTTGGAAAAAATATTTATTAGGATACCTTTGTCTGAAACAGGTGAGCTGCAGTTCTGTCTTCATTGGGTCTTATTAAATGCAGGAGTTTAAATTGGAGCAAGATGAAATCAGACCTTCTACTTGGAAAGCTGACTAAGAGCTAATACAGATTAGTGTTTTCCCCTCCGTGCTTGTCATATTTGGTACTTCTGTATGGACATTTTTTTGCTGCTGACAATATATACAGAAAATTAAAATAGTCACTAAAATTAGTCAAGGAGGGGACAATCTTCACATTAGATGCCAGGAAACTTCTAATTACACATCAGTATCATTTGAGATATAGATATTTACAAATACTGTATCAAAACCACCAGGCATTATACCACGTAAATTAAATTACTCGCTCCAAGACTAAATAAGATGTTTCAGACTTTAAAACCCCCTATAATTTCTGCTGTGGTAAGAGACATTGTTAAGGCAATTAGATGGACTGAAAATCTGAATGGTATATGCCACTTAGTGTAGAAATTCTGTCAGTTAATGATACATGCTTGTTTATTGATTTGTGAAAGAACACTACTGATTAATTACATTCTGCTCTATCACTTGTCAGTGACGTAGTACAATGGAAAAACACATTTGGATTAAGTGGTCTGAAGATCACTCTACTACATTAGCTTTGGGTGAGAGTTTTTAGTAATTCAAAACTGATGTGTCTTTGCTATTAGCACATTCACTTTGTTCTAATGTAAGTTTTTGCACCAATTATTTGGGCAGCAGCATTAACCATATTGTAATTTACCTGAGCAAGAATAAACAGACTTCTTCCTTCTCTCACTAACAAGTACTCCTTACCTACAGCAGTCTCAGCCTTAGATGAAACTCATCCTGTTTTCCCCTCTGGAATCATTTCCAGGTTCATAACAAGTTTGGATGAAAAGAACAGACTTTTATGACAAGTCACAACATGAAATTGGAGTCAGGCACATCTCTGATAGGATTAAGTGAAAAGCATGCTGGCATCATGGTACTGCTGGTGGGAATCAACTGAAATGGCTACTGAAGACTTTAATAATAATTCAAATTAAGTAAATGGCTATCAGAGTTCAGATTCTGCCTCATGAGCCCTCATCTGCTACTCAAACTTGCGAATTATCAGTACCAAGGACAGAAAATTCACGGGCTTTAGGACTGTGCTGTACCCCTGTAGACCTGGAGTTCAAGACCACGTGTAAAGCATATGCCAGTGCTGCTGCTGGTGCTGCATCTGCCATGGGTGATGGGTGGATAGATGTCAGCCTTCAGGTCAGATCCATTTAATACCTTCTTCTAATGTTGATCCCATGACAATGCACTCAAAATCAAATTTGATTGATGGGCCAAATAACCTCACAGTATGTTTACGCAGACTGATGTGGACTGTGTTCTTTCTCTCTTTCACAAGGCCCCAGACTGCTGTTAAAGCCAGTGAGAAAACTGTTCTGTGAGAGCAATGGCTGATGAAATAAGAAGCCATAGTGGTATTGTGGGCAGCAGGCAAACAAATAAACAACACCAGAATCCCCCCAGTACCCTCAAAGATGCAACTGAGAAATCCTTGATTTGCAAACACATGTGTGGGAACAATATTGTGGCTGGGAAGGCAGTAAACTCTGCTTAAGAAACAGAGTTGGTCTACAGAGATGTTCTGACAGATAAAAACCTCATCACCCTTCCAGGGTGGTTTCTGAAGTTATGTTACCTTCTATGTTGAAGTAGTACAGTGATGCCTTCATATATGGCATCAGCATAGTTACTTATTTCCAGTGAAAGACTCTTGTAGAATATCCTTTTGTGGTTAACAGGTAATTTTAAAGGTGTTATAAAAGCAGAGCTCCTAAAAAACTGAAAAAGGTAGAGGAAACTAACAGAAGTCTGCCAGAATAAATGGAATATGACTGGTTAAATAGGACAACTTGGCAGTGCCACAATATGAAGATGAAGCATTTCAAATATTAAACCGGTTTAGTTTAAAAGGCCAGTACTAAAGGATTCTGGTTCATCCTCTATTTTTTTGTTAAGGGGGACATATCTGCTGTATTGTATCCACATTTCTCAAGACCAATATGTTTGGGTAACAGCTTTCTTTTACAGACTGCTTGCCCTAAATGGAAGCCCATATAGTTTTGTTGGATCAAATTTATTACATGGAAGAAATCAAAAGTCTTTATTATATGGAAGAAATCAAAAGTCTTATGTCACATTTTCTTGAACAATGGGAAAACTTACATCTAGTCTAACCTCTCTGTGCACAGACTTCCCTTGACGTACAAAAATTTCAGTTCATTTCCATTGGGAAAGATTCTCCAAACTGGAAATCTCTGAGATTCCCTAGGAAGTGAGTCATCATTTAAAAGGATGTTACACAGAAAATCTTCCTTGTCAGTATTTAATATCTTTGAGAAATTGACATTTCATAGTGACAATCTGAGAATTTAAATTTGACACTGAACATCTGCTTAACAAAACAGTTCTATCGTTGCATGTGCATGTTAGTGCAAGGAGAGAACTTAAATATTTAGATGACATTGCAAGGCACAAGATCTGTTAACATATTTGATTGTGTGGGTTTTTTTAGAATTCTGAATAGCTGCAGTCAAATCTTTAAGACAGTTAATAGTATCACTGCACAACTGCACTGAGTGGTAAAGTTGTTAGTGGCGGCTCATAAAGACAACAAGTTACTTCCTAATCCTATTTGGTTTATAGGCTTGAAAGAGCTGATTTTATTTGTTTTCAATGCAGTTGTTGCTTCTTTAAACTGTCTTTGTCATGATGCTATAATCTGAAACACACTATATCAATTGTAGCTAATACCTATCCATCTCTTATTTCTAGCAAGTACTAAAGGAGTGACTTTCTCACCTTTGTTTTTTTACTAGTAGCTTTTCTTTCTATTTTAAATTGCAAAAGTAAATTGCAGAAACCTTCACCTATCTGTCTTTATTTTAGGTCTTCTATTTCTTTATCAAAGTTGCTTTATTCAAGATTGTAAATCTAGTGTCTTACACTAGAAGCCTGAAAACACATCTCAAAGAGTAAATGTTTCCAGCTTTGATAGAATTTTTAATCTATCAGTATCAGAGTGTAGAAAACTCAGCTTTATTCCTTCAGAATTATGACTCAACAATTGTCAAATAACATCAGAGACATCATAACCACCTTTTTTGCATATAAATAATAAAAAAAAAATGGCGCAAAGAAAAGGTCTGGAAAAAACAGAGAAGTAAAAGAACAGACTGATAACTTCAGGACAGAAAAAGCAACTTTATTATGAGTTGTGTAAGATTTCTGTAGATCCAACAGATGGTTCAGCTACAGCAAGGTGCCATAGATTGCTTGGTACATGCATTTCCTCAATCATAGCACACGTTCAGGTAAGTTACAAACGAAAACTGTTATTTCACAGGTACATGAAACACCAATGTTAATTACATCTTGAATACTACAGTTGTACAAATTACAGACACATTATATAAAGTACAACTGCATTTTACATGTTGTAGAAGCATGCTTTAGAATTAAATAGTCGTTTTCTTGGAATTTCAGTGAACTTTGGATCATGCCTTAAGGCAACACAGTGCACACATATTTAGACATGCAGTCACAGGCACACATACACACAAACACATGTTTACAATATTGTTGATGTATGGTTTTCTTCATAAGAAAACTGTTAACATTGCCAGAATGAGCAGACAAAAGGAGGCACAGTCAGACTCTCAGTGTGGAGCTATTGCTGGATACAAGTATGAAGCACAAGTAGAAAAGCTGTTTCACTCAGAAGGTGCTGCAACTGCGAAACACCTCACAGTAGCAAATCTAACTGGAAATACATGGCTAACATGCAAAGGACTGAAAGGGAAAAGATGCCGAGGAATTAGAAAAATATGTGCTTGTGAATAAGCATAAGTATCTTTTTTTCTTGGTTAAAAGGACACATTTTTCAAAAATTGTCAATGAAGAAGTATTAAATGGGAACAACAGCACCTTCATTCTACAGTACTATATACTGTTAGCATTTAAATTCCCTGTTACTTCTACTTTTTCCTTGATGAAGATTATTCCCCTGTTCCATAATTTAAAAAAACATTAAACATTAGAAATGAACATGCATTCAAGTTTTATAGTTCTCCAGACAGATCTTCCTGATTTTAAACAACCTAATTGTGAGACATACTAAATATACATGGTACCTGAGCCAGATATTTATTATAGACTGGAATGTAAATTTTCTGAACAAAAACTAAACCCAAAATACTTACAGTGTCTCATAAGCATATACAGCATGTCTTAGAAAAGACAGCTTTTGGCTAACTATTCAGAAATACACAGAATTACCATTACACAGTTAATAAAAAATGTTGTAGTAAGTTTTGTACACTGTTTTCATTTTTGTGTAAGTAAGGAAAACTGAACAACAGCTTACAACTATAACCTTGAGCTATCCCTTCCTTTTACCCACTCCTCCCCTGAAATTTATAGAATTAAGATATTGTGTTCTAGGTCCATGAATAAGCACAGCATGTTCAATATGTCCACAGTTATACTGACATTTGTTTCTAAATCATTTAATTAAAAGTCATTATTTAGAACAAAGGATTCATTAACAAGCTGTACATCTGAACAACTGATGGAGTTGTTGTGCTATGAATATCATTTTAATCCAAATTAGAAAACTGCACAGATGTGCTGCTGCAAAATATTAACATACTGCAGCTCCCTTGGAATGTGATTAACATTTGTGTTAAACCAAAAAGTACATTAAAACCTGGCTTTACTAATCAATTTAGGATTGGAATAATTCTTTTAATGCTGAAATATAGAATCTAAATTGTTATTATTTTTAGCTTCACTTGGGACTACATGCCCTACTAATACAGCCTTAATACTCTGAGAAATCTCTCTTTTAAAAAGTATTTCTTTCTGAAAGCAAACATACAGAGTAGAATAGAAAACTGACAAACTTTGTATTGACAAACTTTTTGTTACAAGCTTTTGTTATGATGTTTTTGATCATAAGATCAAGCCATTAAGCAAAAGAAAATGTGCAGTCTTTCCAAGAAATCAGAACTTCATAATTGTCTCTGGATTCTTGTTAACACAAACATGTGACTTCAATACCTTTTTTCCAACAGCTTTGAATAGGCAGACTATTTTTCATTCTCTACTGCACATGCATGTATATATGTGTACAAAAATAAGGTTTTGAGATTAGGGAGAAGAGATTCTTTAGACTGTATATTTAAACTCTATAGATCTGCATGCAAATGATCTGACAACCAGGAACATACATTCAGACTTTGGCATAGATTTTAAAAAATAGCTTTCAATAGGTGCCTGAAATGTAAATATTTGGAAACCCTTTCCACAAGAAAAACACAGTAGCCTAATAGAAATGCCACAAAGTTTTGTGAATATCTACTTAGACTTGAATTTTTGCAATCTGTAAAGTGATGAATCTTTAAATCTGCGTAGTCAGTCACAAATCACAATATGACTGTAATCCCAAACTAGCCCTTTGCCATTAATAAAGAGAGAGTAAAAAATATCTAGTGTTTATATGGGTATCATTCTTTCAATCACCTTCATCATCATTCCTCCTCACTTTATAAATGGAGATTTTTCAATAAAAAAAATTTGGAGTATTTGCCAGATGTAGTGAGCAGAAATTGATATATCAGTTTTGTCTGTTCACTGAATGTGTTATTTCCCTCACCACAAAGTTAAATGTAAAAATAATAAGATGATGTGCAACTAAGATGGTCACATTAACACCATCTAAAAGACTGAGATAATCAGTTAACAATTATCCATATATTTACTGTTATTTAATATACTAAAAATATAGTTTTGTTTGCACTTTGTTGTTTATTGCATTCTCAGTAAAACTTTCACTCTTGTGTTTTAGTAAATATGTCCATATTCAAGAGAACACTGGAGAGAATGTGTAATTTCTGTTTGTTTGGGTTTTCCCTATCTAACAAATTTGTTATTATTGTAGCTAAATAAAAGAATCTGAATGAAATAAACAGTACGATAGAAAAAGACAGAGTAGTACTACAGTAGCATAGGTGGATAACACAGACTTTACTTAATAAACACTCATTCCACTTTATTTAAAGACAGAATGTTGTTTACCAGAGAATAGTTTCAATGTAATTACTTGAGAAAAATTTTTAAGTCAGTCAGTCATTATTTTAGGAATATTCAAACTAAATGTGATGTTGAACATACATGCTGCAAAACAATTATAAAGTAGTATAGCTTTTCTATTATGAAAGAACACCGAGTTTTGTAATGATGCCTATCATAACAGCATTTGTTAAGAACTTTTTTACAACTATGAGTAACCATCTTAATACAATATTCCTGTTCCCCACAAGGCATTTGCAATTCAATGTTAACAATCATTCAGGAAAAGCAGAAGCAGAAAACTAAAGTCATCTGCCTTTCTTGTTTTTTCACTCAGAAGTCTTAAGGTTTTACTTATACTGCATATTCCCAATAGGAATTTACTATAAATAATTATATAATGAACTCTGGTAATATTTTGTACATTATGGCATTGAAGAATAAGGTTCATCTCCTCCTCTGAGAGAAAATAATTCACAGCTTTACCTTAAATTCTACAACTGCAACTTAATAAATTAGAAATGATACAAAATAACATGCATAGCTAAAATGTAATTTGATTTTCACCTTTCACCCATACTTAACAGTCAATCATTCTAAAACTCCCTTTCTAAACTGTACACAAAAAACACACTCTTTATTAAATGACAGCGAACATTTACAGTACTTGTATTTTATAGATAACAGTTCAGGATAAAATACTGCATGGAGTGAAAGCATTAATTTTCTTTTCCCTTTGGAAGCAATGCCAGCTTACTGAAAGCTATCCTTAGAGAAACTTTTATTAAACTTAAGACATGCTCCTTAAAAAAACCCAAGCCTTTGTAGATGCAATATTAAGGAAATCTGCTATGCAAACTTTTAATGCTGCCTATGTCTAAACATCTGTCAGCCACTTTAACAGCTCTTTTCAGTAATGCACATGCTTACAATAAAGAAGTCAGATTAATGATCTAAACTTGAATCTAAATAGATTACTATACAGGCTAACTCACAGGGAAAAAAAAAAAAAGAGAGAAATTAAGTTCACAGAACAGTTTTTTATCATCTACTTTCTTCCTCTGTTCTTTTTAAAGTTACATGAATGTTTATACTGCAGTATTTCAATAAGTAGCAAAGACAGGAAAATTCTCCTTGCCTGTATTCAAAAAGTACAGAAACAATCACAAGTAGCAAACATAATTTAGAATAAATACTCCCTTCAGGTATGACACCCTCACTGAAGGCACGTATCAACATCCACCTTTGGAAAGATAATGAAGTCCTTGCAAAGCAGAGTAGGAAGGCAGCTACAATCAGTGAGCTGCCTTCTGTCCAGGCACGGGACGTGCTATCCACCGGTGCTCCCCCGACCCACCACCCAAGAATAAAGTGCCTATTGTGTCAGCTCTGTATTAATTGTGAAAAAGCAGCCCATGCAGTAAGCATAATAATTATCCAGACAAACAAGCAAAGGCAATCAATGAAGGAATGAAAAGGGTAAAAATACACAACCAGACAAAGCAACCCAAGGATGAAATTAATATTCATAATGGAATGCTAGCCAGCAGAAGGTCCCTTTCATGGCGTGGCTGTCGCATACAAGAGACCATTGTCCACACGCAACAAAATCAGTATACGGAGAAAACTTCATGTAGCTCTGCTGAGGAGAAAAGCTTTTCATTCCCAAAACACTTGCTCCCTGCCCCACTGTTTTGATTAAATAAAGTTTTGGGCTCCTTTGCCTGGCAACATTAAAAAAGTTGTCTCTCAGGGTCCACCCTTCCCTGAGCTGTGTAAGTTGATTTTTTTTCCAGCTCATTTGCAGCTGTATAAATATGAACAAAAAAGCCATGCTCGTCCAAACAAAGAAAAAATGGACTGAATATGCATATCCTCATTAACTAAATTTAATTATGACAAGCGGCATATTAATCAGTAGTTGCTCTAGTTACTGCATTCATCGGAAGGGAGGACTCCTCCAAATTAAGGGGAAGTGTGGGGGACAATTGCATACTGATTAGGAGGCTACTACATGATACAATACACTTTCTAAATAATTATTCAGAGGAAACAGAATAAAGAGGCAGATTGCTCTATTTTTTAAGACCAACTCAAGAACAATTAGCCAAGAGCATGATGACAAGGCTGATTTCTTTTTTCCTGCTCCCACCTCCACATTCTCACAGCAACTAGTTTGGCAAGCACTGCAAAATCTGCATTTCACGGGAAAAGGAAAAAAAAAAATGAGAGAGGAAGAAGAAGAAAAAGGAGGAAGAAAAATCCCATGGTGTCCTTGCTGATGTTTTAAAAATAAGGCCTATGCCACCACAACTGCAGAGAAACCTTATTTAGCTGACTGTGATGTTTAAGAGCTCTGCAGAGTTACTGAGCTGGAAATTTTGCACACTCTGAACTTTGCAGCACGTGCATTGTAACAGTGAAGGAGGAGTTCAGAAGGGGGAAAAAAAGCTTCCAAGGAGGGGGAAAAAAAAAAAAAAAAAAAAAAAAGAGTTATCACACCAACTTACCATCCACCAGGTCCTGGCTGACATGTCATAGCATAGCTGCCATTTTATGGAGCTGTCTGATGCTTTCCCTGCCATTACGCTGTCAGCAACCTTCATCAGATGCAGCTCAATGGAAGATAAGACACCTAATCAAGAAAACATCAGCAGTGGCTTGCTGGGCTACATGTAGGCCAATCCTTATCACACTGCATCATGGGAAAAGCTCCTTTATTAGCAAGAACTCCAACCTCACTGATATAAAGACACGGATCAGGGGTTTTTTTCCCCTCTTTTTTTTTTTTTTTTGTCCGAACGGATTGGTGAAACTAGCCCGCGTTCTTTGTGTATCATGTGTACACCAGTTCAGTATCTCGCAAGTGGGCGGCTAGCTGCATGGCCGGACTGTGCAGACTTGAGTTTATTTGCATTCTTCTCGGTTGTCTGTTGTTTGACATGGTTCGTGGGGCAGCTCCGCGCACAGGAAAGGAGGGGGTAGAAACTGCTCTGAATTAGTTATCTCCCCCAACAAGGACCGACGGGTTTCGCCGACACGGTGGGGGCCTGCTTCGGATGTCACGAGTGCGCGTGCACGCGCGCCTACCCACGCACACGCGTGGGCGGCTGGGCGCCCCCGGGGAGCGCGCAGGTAGGCGCTGCAGCTGGGGGCAGCAGGGGCTGCCGGCGGCGGGCGGGCTCTGCTCTGCCCGGGACGTATGGAAACGGTTTAACTCTTTGCAATCAGCCTTGCACAAGGAGTAGGGAGGCTGGTAAATCGGCGCAAGGAGCGGGGAGGGGGTGAGGTTAGGATTGCAGTGACACAGATTTTTTTTTTTTTTTTTTTCCTCCCCCCTCCCTCCCCATGGATGCTCATGATCTCCTCTGCTCTGGATGATCTGGCTGGGAAGGGAGGGGAGGCGAGGGGGCGGGGAACTATTTCAATCACGGCTCCCTCCTGCTACACAGCTCCAGGTCATCTGCCTTATTGTACCTACCGCCAGCAGGGAGAGAGGCATTCTTCCTGCAAGGTTTTCCATGCGAGGTTTTTTTTCCCTGGTGGGAAATTTGCGATTCCCTGAAGGAAGGGCTGGATTAGAAGAACAAATAATTCTGACTTTATTTTAAACTGTGGAAAAGGGAAAGTGCATATATAAGCATGCAGATTAAATCAATAAACCCTGGCTCGCATTAAAGGACATATACAGAAAGAACACGATTTGCTGCTACTGGCTGAAGCGATCAACATAAGTTTTACTGCTGCATTGCATATTCTAGCTACAAGTCCCTCTTTAGCAAAAAAACCCCACACATTTCAGAAACTGTCTCTTTGAAATGATCATATTGCAATCACAACTGCAAACAAGCATTTCAACATGCTTAGCATCTCTCTACTGATGTGTTTTCAGCTTACAATCTTCCACATGTTGCTCTGGGTTCTATACTTGAAAAGCCTTTGCAATTGACAGGCTCCTTACACCTATTTGCCACGAGCCCTGAGTAAGAATCCAGCACTACTGCTATGTGGAGGTACCACACTATGGTACACACAGCCCCCATCAGGACTCCTTATTGCTGCAGCTCTTCTTTCCCATGCATGTATTTGCCTCTTTTTCCACTATCTCCAGTCTTCCCTTCTGTGAACATCATCTTCAGAGTTAATCACCCACGCAGCTGAGAGGCCACCATAGCCACTGCCACAGCAGTGCAACACTCCCACTGGTGAATGGGGGTACCCATGCATACACCCCACTGCTGTGGGATGGGCAGTAGCTTTGTCTGGCATGGACCTACTGTCTTCAGCTAACTGTCAGAGCTGGCATCCATGGCCCATTTAATTAGGTCCTGAAACAGCGAGCGGCAGCACGTAAAGAAATGACTCTGAGCAAGTCCAGAGATCTGGCAACAGAACAACTCTGTAAGAACACTAGGTGCAACAAAAGATTAAAACTGTTTTCCCTCCTTCATGTGTGCCATTGTGGTCAGCTTGCTGCCTTGGTTTCTTGTTTTAAATATGCCGATGAGGCCAGCATCAAAAAAGCCAGACACAGAATTAATGGGAACTCTGGACATTCCAGTCCCCTAAATTTATATAACTTTTTCTAGAAGAGCTCTGTACAATAGATAAGGATGTTTCCTTCTTTTTCACTTCAGCTAGGTTGCAATGATAAATAGGAACCTGAGAAAACTTTGGATTATTGGAAGGTCTGCCTATGGTCAAGTAGTATGGGATATCTCAGCACAGTTACAGTGCTCAGGAGGCATTAACTCACTCTGGCTCAGCCCTTACATGCTGGTCAAACAGCCTAGATTTGTGATAAACATTATAAGGTTTGGAGAACACCAAGAGTAAAGTTTTATCCAGCTGTTGGTAGGCAGTGTACAATCAGATGTCCTAAATGGTCCCAGACTGAATCTCTCCCATGGCCTTCACTAACAGGCTCACCATCACAGTGGGACTGCACACAGCAGTCAGCTACAGGTGTCAGATAAACCCTGGATAAGAAGGGTGCTACCACTCACTTTCACACATAAACCCTAACCTCAGCTAACAAACATACTTTCCAGTGAAAGGAAACCTAGGACTAATGTGAAGAGGTGGATTTATTGCAGTTTCCCACCCACTGAATTCTGATCACAGGTGAAGAGTCAAACTGATTCAGCCACTAATCTGGTTTACTAGGACATTTCACAAATCCCCAGCAGCATCGTGACAACTGGGAGTGGGAGACCACACTTTTGGTAATCACAAGACAGTTCACTGTGCTTAAAAGAAGGTAAAAGTTTTATCACACTAGAGCTGGCTGAGAGATCTCAGGCTGCTCTCGGATGCCTAACTCACAGCAGATCCAATCTTGCAGCATCTTCTTCTACCAAGCCCCCTGCAACCCGTGGAGCTGCTGCATCCCAGAGGAGCACTGCTCCCAAAGCTTCAGGAAGACTACGCACCTCCTGTAGGCACAAACACCACGTGGATATTCACTTTAGTGCGGCCAGGAAAGACAGAGTTAACAATGAGCCTCCTTTCTGTTGCTGCCTTTTGCCTTCCTGCACTAGCTAAGGGAAGAGTGGGGATTTCTGGCACCCAGAAAAACAATGCCTGCAGCGCTGGTCAGCGTACGCTTCCTATACACGTGCTGCTCCCATGCCTTCTCCTGCTTGCTGGGAGGTCTGCCTTTCTCCCAGCCATGTCTGGTTTGCAGATGGGACTTTTAAAATGCTGTAATATGTAGGAAGAGATCTCATTTCCTATGCTGCTTGAAGATAATCATGCACAACACAGCGAAAAATATGTAATTGGACAACATTTTTCAGACGATCTTTTTTTTTTTTCATTTCAGAAAAAGTCAGATTTATGAGGAAAGCATATGGTATTGCTTGTTACATAACACCTATGCATTTTAAGGTTATTCAAACTTCCATTTTGGTAGAAGGGAGGTGTTTTTTTAAAATGGAATAACTTAAATTTTTCAAGTGAGCTGGATTTTTCAAGTGAATTTTTCAGGTTAATTTGACTGACCCAAATTTCTTTTTGGCTAAGTATCTTTTCCTACATTTTCAAAGGAACAAATGAAGACATCAAAATATAAAACTTGGTAGAACAAAAATCTGGTTCTTATTTAAGTGAAATAAGATGCAATCAAGTTCATCCATTTCTGGATACCTGTCTTCCTAACACATTAAGAAAATCATTGCCATCCTGACTTTTCCCCAAGGCTTTTGTAAGGTTTGCTTTTTCCAGGCTGTCTGCTTTTGACTCTACTCAAGGGGACATTTCCTTTTCATATCCAGGAGGGTGATAATGAAGACCACCACTCATAATGAGCTCTCAGGAATCAATTAGTTTCTTTCCACAAGGTCCCAACACCTACTAATAGAGTGGGTCAAACAAAGAACTCACAGTACATGGCTCCAGAGGATACACAGCTCTGGCACAGAGAGAGAACAAGATCAATGTTTAGATTTTGGGATGATCTCGAAATTTTTCTTTTTTTTTTTTTTACCTGCTACTAGAAAAGAAGGAAAAAGCCCCCAGTGTTTCTGAAAAACTCCTCTTGTTATTGTAAGTCTAAAGCAGCATTTTAAAATTTAAACTAGTGGATAAACTTAGCATTTAAACTAGTGGATAGAGACAGCCTAGTGTCCTGAGGCTATCCACAGTACATAGAGACCCTTCCATTGCCGGTAATTCCCTTTCCATGATAGTCAGTAGGCCTGTGGGCCGACACAGATCACAGATCATATTTCCTAGGAAACATTTTATTAACTCAGTCATTATTGGAGCCAAACCAGTAATGATATTAACAGCCAACAGCTAACCACAGGCCACATTCACCTACTGCCTCCCGTAGTTCTCACACACACACACACACACACACACACACACGCCCGTGCACACTGTCACACTCATCGTGGGCAGGGCTGAAGCTGGGAGACAAGCTTCAGCTGTTTACTCAGCTGTAGGATGTTGCACTGATGCACCAGAGGCTTTTAGGCAGGTGTTCGGAAAGCCCCTCCAGTGCCTTCTTGTTTCACCAGGTGCACATACAGACCTGCCTCAGCCTTTCCTGGGAACCCAAAAGGACTGCTGGTCTCCCAAGTCTAACAGCTCTTGGGAGACTTTCACATGCTGCCCCTCAGCATGTACTTTTCCTCTTTCCCTTGCTGTTTTCTGGTTATTATTTTCCATCCACAGTCATTGGCACCTACAGAACCCGTTCACATAAACTCACACAGAGAGGCCCTTTATGGTACCAGGATTTTTCATCTTTATTAAGGGAGAGGTACATGGCTACAGAAGCCGACAATCCACTGCTTTCAACTGAGTTATGTCCTTTGAAAAATATAAATTTGATGATTCCTTCATAATGTGGCAGTGGCAGCAGGGGGCAATAACTACTATTAACTTTGCTTAGCCTTTCTATTTTTTCCCATTTGACATTAATAAAGAGACAAATAAGTCTTTTTAAAAGAAAAACTAAAAATAAAAAAAAAAAACATGTCAGAATTTGCCCAGGAAACATTTTTGCTGACTGACAGAGTAATGAAAGCTGGAAATTCTACCAAGTCCTTTACTGGGCAATTTCTAACCAGACACTTCCACCTTAGCATTCTTTCATGTTGGTAGACATCCTCTCTTCTGGAGCTCCAGGGTACCCAAGAAGTGGCAGAGTATACCTCTAGGAAGGTAAAGAGCTCCACAGTTAAGCCACAAACAGTCCTGGCTAAGGGAAGCCAGCAGCAGCAGCAGCAGCAGCAGCTTCCCTGAAAGTAATTAAGAAGGCTGACACGGAGGCTGACTGGTAGTGTCTTTCCAACCCCCCTCCTTTTGCTCCCATCACGAGTGCCTGGTGGTCTTCCAGACTAAGCTCAGCACTTTTTGGGACAGGCAGAAAACAGAGTGGCAGGTGCCACCCAGGGGTGGACAAGCTGGCTTCCAAAAGGCTGGAGACCTGGTTTTCAGGCTGATGATGTTCAGGAAATAAAATAATGCTGAACTATTGTTTGTAAGCAACTTTTTGAAGTAATAAATGCTGAGTGATGACTAGAAAAGCAGATAGGGCAAAACAGTTAAGTGAAAACTAGTTTTTAAAAGTAGACATCATTCAAACTCAGAGGGAAATATGATAGTTTAACTTGAAAGTCTAATAATGATATATTTTCAATATGTCCACAGAAATGCTGTAGCTTGTGTATACACTTCTGTGCTAAGATAAATTGCAACTTGGGCAGGAGACAGTCAGTGGTGGAGACATGCCCAAAAGTGGAGTGTTTAATTGTACATTCTAAATCAGCCCCCAGAAAAAGTTTAATATGCATTATTTCCATTGAAATAATTCATGAAAACTAAAGGAGCCAATATACAATAAATTGAAATGCTAATATTCTAGCACTCTGTTAAATTTATTTAAAAAAAAAAAAAGTTTATGAAATTCAGTATATGACTTTTTTTCATTTCTAAAGAAATTCCACAAAAGAAAACCATTATTCAAAGATGGAGGTGCAGTTACACTTACCATTTTCAAGAAAAAATTGTTTGATATTTAAGAAATATGTGTCTCACACAAGTGTTCTTTATTCACTAAATGCCTTGTTTCATGAGGAGGGTGGGCGTTAGTGTTCAGTACAGGATAATACTCCATCCATCTCATTTGTGGATTGGATTTCATTCCTATGAGCCATGCGAGAATCACAGAAACCTGAATTGTATCCCCTGAGATTCAGTGCTAAGAAGCCCAGTAATAAATAGAAGTCATTATGCTGCTTGTTCACAATCTCTGTAGAAGAAGGGATGGATTCTTTTCACCTTCTCTTTGAAGACAGGGGCATACTGATAGGCTTCATCAAATACACTGCACTTTTGTAAGTGGATGTGGAGCAAGCGCTTTGCTTACAGCACATCTCCAGTTCGGGGCCTGCTGAAACAGTCTTACCTGCCAGGATCAAAACACCTACTTGGTGCTCACTGTGTGCTGGCATGAACAACAGCAGAATGTAGAGGGCCCTAGGGAAATCAGTGCCCTTCCCCCAGACTTCACTGCAAATCTGGCCAAAAGAAGAAAAAAAAAAAAAAAAATCAATCAATCAAACAAACAAACAAACTAACAAAAAAAAACTGAAAAAGAGCAAAGCTGATTGCTTCCCTTTTCTAGGGCACCATAAGCAATCAAGATGTGGCAGCCAAATGCAGCCATCAGCAGCAACTCCTTGACATTGTGCTACATAGCGGTCCCTTCTGCACAACTGTCCCCAAAGAGAGCAGTGTCACGCTGTGCCCTCACAGCCCCACCAAGGGCACCTGAGGTGGACGGTGAGGTGGGGATGATGTTGCCCCTCAAAGCCAGCACCCACCTCTGGGGTAGGCATGCCACTTGTCCTATTTCAGAAACCATACAGGCCATGTATGGATCAGTTCCCAGTTGGCACAAATGCTGCTGTTCTCTCAACTAGTTCTATCCCATTCCTTGTACATCTTACAATTTTTAATCAGTTCTTGACTTCACCAGCATAATTCAGTTTATTACTGGACATATTAAATGCTACAGCATAGTCTAGATGGTTTTCATTTATTTCATATGCCTTGGAAATCAAATATCTTAGAAAAAAAAGTAGGTTGATGGATTTTCTTCTTGCTTTGACACCTACCTATTGCATTTTAGTTCCATTTTGCATTTACTTTCACAGCTTTGTTATATATAATATATATGTTATATATTTTAATATATATATATCTTAATATATTTTGCTACATTTAGCATAAGTGGTGGTTTGACATGAGATGAGGCTAGCTGCAAGACCTGCACTGCCTTTTCTTCTCTTTTAACTGAGGTGTTCCCTTTGGTTGTAACCATTCATACGTGGCAACCTTTTGTTTCCAGTTTCATAGACTTAAGATCTTTGTTACTGATTTTTCAATTTTGTGCGTGGGCTTCTGCGGCCACTCCCCATAAAGCAAGAAGTGTAAAATTTAACTCAGTTTCCACCTGAGAAAATTAATATCTGTCTGAACATGTCCCTGGGGTCTCAGCAGAGTCCATTTTTTAAAGCTTGTTTCTGAAAGGCCTTCATATAATAATGTAACTCAATTCATCTACACAATTATCATTCTAAGGACGTATTAGGCAAATAGAATGAATGATTTCAACCACTCAGCCAGCGCCTCTGGATGATAATAATCAAAACAAGCTATTTACTTAATGATACAAATTCTTACCTTCAAATGCCAGTTGGCCTTTATGAAATAACTACACAAAATGTATGGATAGAGATATCATATCCTGCAAAGAGCTCACTAAACTAGTAGAACTGCAGTTGCTGTCTTCCTCACAAACTAATTTTCCATCACTTTTTTGCCACCAATTTTATATGATAAATAAATAGAGGCCAGATTACATAGCACTGGTTTTCTACTCAACTACCACTGTAACACAATACAGACCTTCACATTCAAAAACTTGTAGAATTATAACTGAAAGTCCATTTAAGATATGTTTCCCAAAACCTTTACTTGTCTTAACAATGACAAGTGGACATGTGGAGTAACAGAAGAGCCTCATCAGCATTCTCCTAGATGCAGTCATAGTACTTTCCCCTCTGTCCCCTTTTAAGCCATACATTAACTTTGTTTACCACATATCTTTCATGAGAAAGCAAATTTCTCTTCCACTCACCCCCAAAATTTTTCTCCTTTGATGAACTGAAAAATATGCTAAAAAACCAACTGTTTCTTCCTTTACTCAGAATCTGCCACAAATCACTATAAGAAAATTTGCCACTGTTGACTTCTTCAAACAAGAGATGCAATTCTTAAGATAATTATTTCAACCAAATAATATTCTGTGCCATCTACTTTTCAGCCTACGTGAAGATCTACTTGGAAGAGTAGTGGTTTTGTTCAGACTTCTCCAAAACTGCAGAAGCATTCATACACATCCATACATGCACACTAGTTTCAATTGCAACAGATAATCTTTCTAATTCTTTTTCTAAGCATTTAAAATAGGATATCTAGAAAGTGACACATCTTAGATGTAACATTAACTTCTGTTTTTTCAATTGTCTTTGAGCTCATTTTTCAGAAAACAGCAGCTGCATTTTAATGAGAAGACTCTGAAGTCTACAGATACCAATTTGGCTTGCTAGTACATTCAGACAAAGAATAATTTTGTTGCCTTGAAAAAGGCATGCAGGTGGCAAATCTGATCAATTGAACGTGACTGTGGCTGAAGTTCAACAATTTAATCAATGCTACATCTTCTTTTAAGTATCTATACTTTTGTCAGACTTGAAATGTCTAGTTTTTGAAAAGTCAGCTCTCTAGGTAATTTGCAGGAAGACGTGGGAAGAGTAGACTGTGTGTCCCAGCATGATGCACCCACTCATAACTCAGCAGTTCCACAGGGAAGCTCCAAGGAGTTGTGGAGCTTCTGTTTAACAAAACAAAACCATCTGAACTGACAGTAGCTGAAAGGATAGAGACTAATCTTCACATGCAGGCTTGGTAACCGTGGCACTGCTTCTTACATCTCTCGTTACCACTCTGAACCAGAAGCATTTTGACATGGGAAAGAATTCAGAGTCATGCCTTGGAGGAAAAGCTCTTTATGTCTCACTCAGGAAAATTAAATGAAACCAGTTATGTATCTTCAGCCCCTCATGTTTCTAAATGCCTGTCCATATTTACTTTTATGTTTGCTATGAATATACAGCTAGCCTGCACACCTTTCTGCCACGTTTTGGGAAAAAATTATCAAAACTTTTTCTATAGTGATGCACTTTCCACTTTCTTACATACTACTGGCAACAGTACAAGAGCGAACATCACTGATAGACAGTATTAGGTAATATGTTTGCCCCCAGTTGAAATGTATAGTCAGAATTCTCATCTGAAGTACCATAATCAAGATGAGATGGACGAGACACTTCACATTTTGAAATCTCTCTTTGCAAATTCTTAGGGTTCAGGCAGGTAATTTCAAGCATTCTGTTACAACAGATTAAACATTTGCTACTTGCTTCCTGACCTGTCATAATGGACTGTGATCCTAACCTAGCCCTTGTGTGAAGTAGTGACATTCCTGACAGTTTCGGAGATCTCACCACCTTTATAGTTATTCTTCATTTTAAACTGATTTCCTCATGCAAATAAATTTCTTACTTGAATAGGACTATATTATCTCCCTTTGCATTTGACTGATTAGAGATAAAATATTACCCCTTTCATAAATTAATGGGACATTCCAAAGGTTAGTGGATACTGATGCATTATTTTCAATAGCTTCCTTACAAATAACTGAGTGAATATCAATTTAATTCACCAAAAATGCTAGTACTTGAAAACGAAGATGAACTTAGTGACAAAAAGATCACCGTTTTTACCTATAAATAGTTTTTACATATAAATAGTTTTAACATATTTTATTGTGGCCTGCTGTTAACATGACAAATCTATCCCATTGCACTAAGTATTGATTTTCATGCCCCATGCAATACCACCAGAGAGAAACTAATAGACATGAAGCATTAGTAGTAGTGAAGATTAAGGCTTACTGAAATAACACAAGCATTGCGCTGCTGTTGAAAATAATTTATTTTTGGCAACTTGAGGTCTGTGGGCTGCAAAATGTCATTTGAGAACCGATTTGCCAAGAGTAGTGCTATGTGCCTAGCTTGAGATTTAAAAAAATATTGAGCAGAAAGTCACTTTGAGAGAGAAAATAGAGTGAAATAGCATTGATTCAAAAATGTGAAAAACATTGTGTTAAAAAATTCTTCAAAAACAAACATTTCATTGTAAAAAATTTCCAATTTAAGCCAACATTTTCTAATGAAAAAGCCTATTGTTTAACTTTACATATAGAGTTAATCAGCACAAAGTTAGGGTTTTTTATAGCATTCTGATTTCATTAAACAGTCATAAATCAAGTCCTGAAAAACTGTTTATTTAATTCAGTGTTTCTCCTCGTCTTCACTTACTGAGGTTCAGACAGATCTCTACCCTGCAGAGTTGCAAGTAAAGATGTGTTTATGCAGCAGATACTTAGAGAGACACTATGCTGCTAAGATGTCAGATTAGTTCTAAGTTCTCTTTAAAAGGGTGTGTGATGATCATATGGTCACATTCCTTCTCCTTTATATTTTTCTGAGAAACTATAGAGATTGCTGGATTGACCCTGCAGGACTTCTCCATCTAAGTGCTCAGTAGAACATCAGCAAAAATGTGTTAGGATTTCATAGCTTAGCTTTTATGTGAGTCTTTCAGAAAAGCAACTCTTTTAAAAGGGATTTTACAATCCTTCAGTTAGCAACTCCTGCTTGTCTTTTGATATCTTCCAAGCCACTGCCTAATTGGAAGATGACAGAAACATGGAGTGCTTGAGCTTCATCTGATGTCAAGCACTTGTTTCAAGTGGCAAAACTTAATTGGCCTGAGAGTTTACAGAGTCTGCCAGAGAAAAGAGAAACTCCTGCTCAGGTATCTCACCTGGGGAATCAGACCAGTGCCCAGGCTTCCTACAAGGAGAGCAATTCCCACCTGTGCTACTTCCACTACATACAGAGCAGCCTTCTCCCCCCCGCTACCAGCGCAGGGGCCAGCTCCACACTCTTCAGAGCCCAACTGCTTCCTCTGTAGTTCCTGTAGAGGTGACATATTTTCTTTCCCTGACTTTATGAGGCCCTCTTCCACCTACAAGGAGACACTGCTTGGAGGTATGGAGGATCGTGCTAGATCTCTCTGTCCAAACAGAAGAGCAAACAAGAAGAAAGATGGGTCACAGCCATATCGCCACTCCTCCCTGCCCGGTGTGCTGTGGCTGGCCCTGCTGTAACTTCCTCTACCTGAAAACAACACCGGGTTAAAATCAAGAAAGCAAGGTTCCTGACTCATCAAGATGCAAAACAAAGAACACTTGGACTGGTGGAAAATGCATTGCATCTCCTTTCCCATTCCATACGTGTTGCTGTGGCTTCTCCCTATGCAAGGATATGAAGGTAGCACCTGTTGTATTTGCTTCTGTAGGCCTATTTTTCCAGAATTACCAGGGTGCGAGGTCATTTGACCAGTCTAAGAAAAAATAAATTCTTGGCTGTTGTGTTCTGGGAGTATTAAGGTAGGAGGACAGGGAAACCATAGCCTGAGTTTTCAGTGCCAGGAATTAATACCTTGAAGTAAAGCTGAACAGCTGATCCTTAAATGCTTGTCCAGAAGAATTCTTACCCTCTCTGTTTGCTGAAAATATTGTACTACTGGTGAGTGAAGAGGCATAGGATTAAAAATTCCAGTCCTGCTGCTAGTGACAAAGAACGAGAATTCTTCCCCACCCATACATATACTGTATTTATGCAGTTTTTGTAGAAATATGCCCTGAATATGCAACTGTTTTGAGTAACCAGATTGGACACAGAAAGGTATTTTCAATTTCCCTACAAGTTTCTATATTAAAGGTACATACATAAAACTCCAGTATTTGAAAATAAAGTAAATTTAAATCTCAACATGATCACCTAAGGCATGCTCATCTGTTATTCTTTTCTTTATTTTAATCCAAATTCAAAGGCAAAAAAACTTAATACCATCTCTTATATGATCTTTCTCCTTGGTCCAGAAGTGCATCATTGGAGTAACCAAGAAGTTTTTCAGTATGAGCTGAAAAATACATATACTTAGAATTCTAGGCACCTATGCACTCCTGGATGTTAAGCAGCCCAGGTTCTTTATCTGACATGTGGGATATGGCTGTTTCTTCTCAAGTGGATTATCCAGGCTTCTGTGGCCTGGTTAATACAATCTAAGGGAAGGGACAGTATTTGAAAAACACTCAGAATGCAGTAACTCAGACAAGAGTAAGACTAACAATAAAGAGTGCTTAATGCAAGTACTGCATATCGTCTGTCAGAGGCCTTGATGACAGCTTGCATCTGTTTCTGAGATGAGCTGGGACTGCACAGCCAACACTGGTGTTGCCCTCAGCTAGAGGAGGAACAGGAGTGTAGAGGAGTGATGATGGTATCTCAACTTCCGTCATTTCAGGGGCTCTCACTGCCCTGCCTGACTCCCAGCTGCTGATCCAGAAGAGGACTGGTATCCCATAAATGCTTTATTGAACTTGCTGGCCCCATGCCATTGTCCTGGCCACCCTAAGGTGTCTGTAATAGCAAAAAGTACTGGCATCACTCTTTACTTTTCCCTGCTTCTGGGCAATCTGGTGCGGGGCCTCCAAAATCTGCTGTCCCTTGGTACTGACCACAAGGACTGACCACTGGGACAAAGAGCAGAGGGTTCATCAGTGACTAACAAAAATGCTAATACCTAACCACAGTCTGAATGCTGCCATGCTAAGTAATTTTCAAGCAAAAGTCTGTAAAAAGTTGCTTGCTGAGTTCACTGGCCAGCTGACATTGAGCAGAAACAAAGTGCCAGAAAACCTGAAGAAGGACAGAATTAAGGAGCAGTGGTTGAGTGATCCTGGGTGGTCACAGGCTGACTTTAATCCCCCAAAAAATAGGAGGAAAATGTGATTCAGTTAATCACTAATGAAAGTATTCACTATAACACTTGTTCTAATCTAAATAAGAACAAAAAATTTACAGGCCTAATTTCATTCTCAGATGAGAATAGAATTATGACAAGGATCATTGTACAGTTCTAATCTGCTTATACTTTGGGAGATAGTCTGCACTGACTTCTTATAGTTTATCAGCATCAGTATTAGTTTAAAGCCAAGCTAACCAAACAAAAATAGTAGCTGTCTATAAGGATTCATAGCTGAATGGGGATAGTGCTAATGTGGCCTCATAAGAAGCAGTATTAGGATTCATATCATCAAACACAAGAACTGCTGTGCTCTAAAAAAAAAAAATAAATAATTGGCTAGTAAAATTTACTGAGCACAGTACTAAAGAAAAGGCTTATACAGTTAATAAGCTGGACCTAATTAAAAAGAATTTACCTTTCTAGAGCTAAATGCAAAGTTATCCATGGCAACAAAGAATGCAGCTGAGTCTGGGGAACCATACCTTGAATTTAAAAATGTAAAAGGCAAAATCCCAGAATGATGTTGCAGCAAAAAAAGACTAATATTATCATTGAGTAAATAATCGGCAGATCAAGCTTAAGTAGGAAGAGGATTTTACTGCTGTGGATGGTACTGACCACAATAAAGCTCTTAATGAAATATCATGTCTGTATTTGTAACTTTTTTTCAAATGTCATCACATGGCAATAAAACTGCAAATTCAGTAATGCCCTCCAGCAAGACTGTAAAGTGCATCTTCACTTAGTTAATCAAATAAATATATGGCTGAAAGGCAACTTAATTTTATTTTGTGAGTAAGTTTAGGTAAAGAAAATGCTGACTGCTCAAGTGATCTTCCAGTTAGAAAGAACAGGGCAAGTCAAATACATTCAAAGGAACAGCTTAAAATTTCAAGTTGGAAAAGAGGACAGTGAAAAACTGGGAATGGAAAAAAGTGATAAACTAACTGAAGGATCAGGTTCCCAAGGTAGGTGGTGGATTTCCAGTTTCTTGACACCTTAAATAATACTCTTCTAGGAGACTGCAGAGGAGCTGAATGAAATTATATTGTCTATTTCTCATAAGCCTGGCTAAGATTTTGAATTTACAACATATTTATGCATCTGTTGTGACAGGTGAGTGAAGACTACAAATAGTTATTTCCAGGAAGAAGTTCTGTAAAACACTGTAAATGAGGCTTTGATGCCTGAACAAATGCACTCTGGGTTATTGGTCCACCAGACTGAGCTCTTGAAAGGAAAAACAACTGGAATGAGCTAAAGTAAAAATTTTACAGTTATCTTGGAAACCAGTTGTCCGCAGTACTACCGATTTACATGTTTTATCTTTCCCCATATCTCCAAAGAATAGAAACTCCTTACAGATCTATGATGCAACTAACTAGTGTGGGAGGAAGAAGATACATTTCTAACACCAAAGGATTATAAACAAAGTATTTGGAGAAAGACTACTTCTTAGCAAGAAATACTTATCACAGGACATGAGTCAAATTTTTCTTTTTGTCTTCTGAGATTGCAATGTTCCACACTGTGTGTGTGAAACAGCACACTTACATGCTACCTGATTTTTTTTTGTTGTTTATATAAGCTAAAAATATGAAATCCTACATAACTATTAACACAAGATAGCGCCTTCCTCCCATCTTTAACTTCTCCTACATATGCAATTACTGGTACAAAGAGTTGATGAGTGCTTTCAGGTGATACTGTTTACTCCTTACCGTCATAGGCTGCTGCACCTGAGTGCACACCTTACCCCCTTGAAGGTCTCTCCTTCCTGGCAGTTTACCTTTCTGCTGCTGGGATGTGTGTACCTGTCAGCCAGACCCTGCCAATCATACCAGCAAAATCCCCATTTGCTGCCCATATAAATTGTTCTTACACCAATTTTCTCTTACACAAAGACTTCCCCTGCATCTTTAGAATATTCTATTCTATTCTATTCTATTCTATTCTATTCTATTCTATTCTATTCTATTCTATTCTATTCTATTCTATTCTATTCTATTCTATTCTATTCTATTCTATTCTATTCTATTCTATTCTATTCTATTCTATTCTATTCTATTCTATTCTATTTTCTAATTCTTTACCTACTGTTAGGATGAGAGCTGCCAGTAAGGCTGGAGGTACAAGGCTTCCACTGTTCCTTTCATTGCAGGAGCACAATGTGCTTGCTTTAGATAGAAGCTCTGCCTCTCACAGCAAGATTTATCTCCCCTAACAGTCCTCTCCCCTTTTTACTTAGCAATTAGAACTGACATCAAATGTGTTTTCCAGAACATTCTTTTTAAAATCACTCCAGTAACTTGTGATTTTACTATCTCAGAACAACAAGAACATTATATGGAGTAAATAAATTGGGAAAACTTATTCAAAATATTTTCTGCAATTACAGTATTTGAAAATAACTTTTTCTAGGCTTCAAAAGTTTGCTTTAAACACAGGAAAATATGAAAAAAGATTAATTAAAGATAGCTGTACAGTTATTCAGACTTTTGCCAATTCTAAAAAGAAAACAAGACATAAAGAATGACAGCTGTTATTTGCAACATATCCCTTTCTACATTCACACCTCAAGAAGTGTCCTTCAGAAGATAGAGCCATTCCAAAAATACAGGAAATCTTTTTCTTTGGAATAGGGTTATTTTTCGTTATTAACAGCACTTCCAAAGTGACTTTAAAAAGTGTGATTTCCATCTTCTGATAATATAATTTTTCAGTTTTATGCTTCTGTATAAACAGCATAAATTTTACAGCCTTGGATTAGGTAAAAAATTATTTTTTAAAAAGCAAAAAGCCACAAGACAGAAATGCTTCTGGGACTAGCTTAGTTGATGAAATCTCTGACATGCGGCTTCCCTTGTACCTCACCATAGGTAAGTAAGGTACACTTAAGTCGCGCTCTGTCCTTCAGTTATGATACTTCTAAAATTGCACACCTAACTACTTATTTTCACAGATATTGTGGAAAATTATTCTCTAAGATACTTACACATCCATCAGATTACTGAGTACCAACTCAGAGCCTGGAGAAATCTTGTTCTTTAGGAAGCCCAGCCAAAATGAGTGTTACAACTCCCTAGTCAGATTCCTCAATCCTGAATTTTGCAGCAAAACAGTCTGATTTAGATGTGATCAACATCAGCATAGTAATTGAACTTACTTATCCACAGTATGTAGAAAGCTAATACATGGTAAAAAGCATGATATCTGTATTTTTACTTAAAGTCTGTGTAACTGAGGCATACACTTTTTTGATTGGTTCTCCCTTGTTCATTTAAATCAGATGCTGCTGCCAGAGAGCTGCACTGCAAAATCTTCTGAGAAGTGTATTAGTCACTGTCTTGTTAAAATACACTCAAAATCACCACCTCTTCACAAGAAAAATCATTACTTTTTTTATGAAGTGGGAAAAAGGAAATTTATTTTCTGATCTTTCTAACCTCCTTTTGGAAGTTTGAGGATAGAAAGTAAAACTATTTTATCATTAGCAGACGTTCAGTGACCTGTCTTAACTGGAAATAATATTAGAAAGTCAATTAAACAGATCAATTTATTGAATTCTTTGCTTCTCTCTTTCTAGCCTCATTGCAGGAGCACTACTGCATGACAAAGACTCAGCAGACTTAAATATATGGGACAATAAATCTCTTTACTTTTTCCTTTTTTCATCATGTTGTTTCATTCACTCTAAAGCTAGAAGGTCTTTATTACAGAGCTACATATTTCTCCTCCAACTGCAATGATGCCACTGCAGACCTTAAATTTCTTTCGTATTTGTCACAACACTGTAAATGCTGGCAAGTATGAATTTTGCAACCTTACATGACAGACAATCTTCAAACACTTGTAATTTTCAGCATCATTCAGAAATCTTAGCATCTCATTTGTCAGAATATTTTGTGGAAATAAAAAAAAAATGACAGCACCAAACCTTTTATCACCTTTAACAATGTTATCCTTAGCATAACTCTGAGACTTGTAGTCCTACTCTGCATCAGCCATACAGGCAAAAAGAAATGGAGACTGGATGTAAGAAAAACCTGCTACCTGGTCCCTAGAAGAGGGTGTTATAGCAGTGAATACTCGAGTTTTGACCTCTAGTCAAGCCAGTGTGGGATTCGGGACTTTAGGAACGACAATCATGAGAACCTAGCATGCGCTGGAATGGCTCAGCGTAGATGTGCTGGCAGGAGCACTGAATACCCCGGGGAACTGCTCTAACTGCAGTTCTCTGCTCAAAGATATGTACAATCACTTGCTACAGCCGTAGCGTAGCAATGGCTGCTGCTGCAGCTGGCAAACCCTGCCCATGTGCCCCAGCTGCATCGTTCGAAGGCTTCAGGGAAGGACGCCCAAGTGTGCAGCTCCCCAGGCAGCAGCAGCAGCAGCCCGGGGCAGCAGGGACGCACTGGTCTGGTTGTACTGGGAGCTCTGGGAATCCCGTATGGGATTGCAGCCCTGGGTGCTGTGTCCCAGGACGCGGCAGCACGCATGGCAGCGCCCGAGCAGGGGACTGAAGCTTTCAGCTTCGCCACAGCAGCTCCATCAGCTCCCGCTTCGGGCACCCGGGTGTCTTCGCCAAGACAACCAGAGGCCAGACAGAGAACTGAAAGCAGATCTTCTGAGTTCCAGACTTGCGGTCTAACCCAGTGGGTTAGCATCCATTAGCTATCAAAACCAATTATCAAACTGCATCTTTGTAGGGCTCAAATTACTGCATTGTCTGCACTTACACCACTTGGAGAAAAAGAGGAGCCTATCACCCAAATGGCAGCCAACAGACTGCGGAAGCAGGGATTTTGGCCGCAGCTGCAGGAAAGACCTAGCTTAATGGAATAAAAAAGTAAGGTTGTGAAGCATATGCTAAACACCAATATCATGTTATATTTCAGGGTAAATTATTACTTAGGCTTGAAAGAACCGTTATTCCTCAGCAGCACCTGTCCAGTTCATTTTATGCTCAGCTCTATGCGACTGAAATACAGCTTTTTGGCATACTGCATACAAAATCTATTGCTGCATGTGTCTGATCTTAAACTAATCCTTCAGCAAAGGGAATGTTTTTGAGAGGGGAAGTCTAATGAGAAAAATATTGTGAAACTAGAGGACATACAAAGAATGTGCTGTGATTGATACAAATTCTGGCCTGTTTTTTTTCAAACAGCCTAGCTGTATTTTATTCAGACTAACACATCCTCCATCCTTCCTCAAGCCTGTTTATTCAGCTGGATGTCCACAGGGTCCAATTTTCCCTCCAATTGCAATTGTACGCTAATATAATTGCGGCTCATACGGGTAATTGGTCAGCCTACAGCGGTGTTTGCATACATTTGTTCATCTGCACTACCTGGCAGCCTCTTAGAATTAATTTATAGACTCAAAGTGCTGTTGAATACTTTGTTTCATTTGGTTTATAAAAGGACAAAACACATCAAGAAATACTTTCAGGATCTTTAGGCATTAAGAATACTGCAGTGTACACATTAAAATTATTTTTATGTGGGAATAGATCTCTGTTTCCACACATCAAAAAGAAGGCACACACTCACAAAAGTCAGTTGTATCTAATTTGTAAGTACTAAGCTAAATAAATTTCATAGCAGAGATCAACCAGATTTGAAATTATTACGTGGGGAAAAGAGGTCCATTGAAATTTCAGACAAGAGAAACTGAAATTGTTGGCAGCAGGCAGGAACAGCTTTTTCTGGAATACACACAGAACACAGAATTTTATGGATTGGTTTTACACTGTTGTGGAAGGATCAGTATGGAAATGTTTTTTATTACCGTTATTACCAGAATCCGGTTCTTGGGTTGAAACAGAAGACGCAAGTCCTGTGCCACAAATCATCATCATGTAGTTTGTGCTCTCTTATTCATGAAGTGCCACAATTCAGCCATTTTAATCATTTCCTTGCAGGCATAACCACTGGCTTTTTTCTTTGGCTCACTATTCTTGCAGTGGATCTTCCCAGGTGCCTAAGATCTTCCCTTTACTTCTACCGCTGAGACTATAGCTCACACCATATCCAGCAGCTTCTATTTTATTGCTATCTGCTATATTTTTCTGTGGCCGCTAATATTTCTGCACTTCTTTTTACATGTACACAAAATAGAAGAGTTGCTGATTCAGATCCATTTAACTCTCTCAAAAAGTGTTCCAAGAATTATTATGAATGATCTAATACATTGTATGAAAACATACAAGCCAAAGATTTAAAAAACAAAACAAAACAAAACTCAAATTTTGTAATTTGAAAAATGGCAATTTATGTAACTTTTAGTTTATTCCTGCATCAGAGGCTCCTATTGTGGTATGGGTTATAAACTGTGAACTCTGTCTTGGCACAAATATGCCAGAAGGTGTCTTGCTTTCCTGTGTTTGTAACACCTGATCAGCACAGTTGAGAGATTTGATTGTTTTTATCTTATCTAACAAGAGCAGAAGGGGAAAAAAAAAAATGGCGGGAGGGAGGAACAAGGCTTAATGCATCAGCATCAGCATAGCTATAACTGCAAACATAATTTTTTAGGCAATAAATTTAACCAATACTGTAACTACTGTTGTTATGCCAATAGACACTCCTAACAGAGAAAGTTTTCAATGCTTCCATCAACACTCAGTTGTTCTTTTAAAAACAAACAAAGCTCAGATAATAAGTACCTCACTAACTATTCAGCGTTTTTTCACAGTTCATTTTTCCAAAATGATCATTTGGGATGGTAGCTTAATCTTGTCATGATAAAAAATATTGAGTAATGAAAGTAAATTACAAAATAATTAGGAAAACCTAAAAACAGATTTGGAAAATATTAGCAAGATATTTACACAACTTTAAACCAATGTAAATGAAATCTAAAGGATAAAAAGAAACTTCGTTTTTTTTTTTTTTTATTATTATTTAAACATAAGGTTTCTAAAAAAATACAGTACATAAGAAATCTCAGTAGGAATAAAAAATAATCTGTAACTCAAATCAATCCAAAAAGAAAAAACCCATAAACATTACATGAATAAAATAAAAGCGAGGAATAACAGATAATACATTGTTTCTCAGATGGAAATACTCTTGCACTTTTAGATTTGATCAAAAAATACCAGAATAAGTTTCCCTGTTTTGATACTGTTTAGCCATTCACCTCACACATTACCCCTTCAGGCATTAACAGTGTTAAGACCTCATAATTTTCAACAACTCCAGTATAAACATTATTCAGCATTGTTTGAAAACAGTCAAGATCAAATAAAGAACAAATTAATAAAACTCAATCACATGCCCATGTGTGAACTACAAAATTCAGAGTGCTAATTTACAAAAATCGGTATTATTTTGATACCTAGCACCTAGACTGAAGCTGTTATGGAGATGGAGTGATAATTTTCTATCTATAAATGACACTATGATCTGCAGTATATCAGTCTTGGGAATGAGTATAGAAATACTTATTCACCCAGAACCGTGCATAAATTACAACTTAAGTTTCATGTTTTCTAGCTCAAAAAGCACGTGTTCTACTGTAAATCTGAATTATTCTTGCAGTTATACAGGCAATATTTAGATGACCCTTGTTGCAACAACTGACTTTAATCACTTTGCTGTAGTTTGACAAGACAGAAGATGCCATTGAGCAATTTCAGCAGGACTCAAGTCCTAGGCCTAACTCAGCTCACACATACAAGTACTTCAATGAGTCTTGAAGTCCAAACACTCAGCCACTGAGAAAGTGGTACAAAAATCTTTTGAAGAACACCACATTCTGAGGTATTCACTTTGCAGTATGTTGTAGAAGTACAGACACTGTATTTAGAAATAGTGATTCTCCCTGAAAGCAATCCCTAGAATCACTTGCCATCACTGTCAGTTCTGAAGTCCTGATATTTTGACTATTTCAGAATTAGATTCAACTTATTATTGCATGAGAATTAATTAAATGTATCTCTGCTAATGCAGGAGACAACTCCCAGTATATTTTCTGCACTCTTAACTATTAAAACTATTAAACTTAAAAAGCACATATATAAAAGTCAACATGAAAGTGAAGTGCCTGACACACTGTATAGTAGTAACAATGATAATTATATTTTGATATAAACAGCATACCAAACAGGAATTTGTCACATGTAATCTGTTTTAAATAACTTTAAACAGCACTGAACTCTTCCTTTGTAATGTCTGTGTATTTTCAAATAAGTACATTCACTTAATCAAGCATTTTAAATAATTTATATAGACAAATATTTCTAGCATTGTATTTTACCTATATAATTTTCTAGTGACTATAGAGCAAGATTGCATCTATATCTCAGTTGCCATATCAATATCATTAGTTGTTTTATCCTGAATATGATAATGTGCATGTGAGTACTGAATTATCCGGAATGTGAATGACAATCTGAATTGTCATGACATCTCACTTCATGCTTTATTAACCATGTGTTTATAAAATAATGAGTAAAAAAGCAGGACTATCTGAAGAACATCTCAGAACACACATTTTTAAACAGTTTCATCTGTTGAATCAGGACTGATCCATGGGAGATCAGATTTATTCTTAAAATTCCAAGTATGTGAGAATTCAAGTGTCTCAGCTGGACTGATTTTAAAAGTTATTTCTTGACACAAGAGCCACACATTTCCATCTGCTAAAGGTACCCGTGGCAACACCAGAAGATTGCATGAACTGGCTTAGGTTAGGAGATACTGACTCAGGCAACAAGGTAAAAACAACCTGAATTATATACAAAATAATGCTTAAGGTTACAAAAAGCTCCAGCTATGCTTTATTACTGCAAAAAAAGACAGCACCTGTTCAAAACCCATAAGGAGGTGTGAAAACTTCTTTCTGCATATTTCAGTGTATAAAATCCATAACAGATTTCAAATATCTTAAGCAATCAACTGCTTGCTCTCAACCCAAACCCAACTGGAACCAGAGAATTTGAATTTTTTTTTTTTTTTTTATCAAACCAATACTCTTATTTCCACACCTTTCCAGGCTACTCTACCACAGTGTCTATTCTGGCCAAGACAATGCGAACATGACTACAGGCAGGACTACTCTATGCTGCTGTGTGCTCGGTGAGAAGACAGGAAAAGAGCCGTCAAAGTTGAAAGTGAGCAGAGGAATGAAGAGAACTCTTCCAAGGTAGTAACTTTGCTATGGTAGAGAATTCATGACAACAGAACTGATTTTGTCTGGGTAAATGAGACACAAGTACAGCCAAGAAAGGTCTGATCTCTTACATAAATCACAATGGTGATTGCTCACAAGCAGAATTTCTTCCCAGGTCAAGCAAATGTTTCTTGAAAACATTCTCATTTGCACTCCATATTGACCCTTTCTACTACATAGACATATTACTGAAATGCTGAGTGTCAAACAGCAAATACTTCGGACAAAAGATCTAGAGCTGAATGAGAAGTCATTATCATCCTGATTTTATGGGAGACGCTACCTGCAGTTTCAACCTCTGAGATACTGGCTGAGGTTGCTTTTAAATTTAACTCCCTCTTTCTCAAACACAAAAATTCATAACGTAATTAATGTCAAGAATCAGCTACTCAGCAAGAAAACTAACTTAGCCAAATTTAAGCAAGTCATCTACTTAACACAAACTGCAAAGTAAGCTTCTGGAGATCTGGGACCTCTTGTTTCAAAGGTCCTTCAAGGATTCACACTAGTTAGCACACCAGAAAACCTTAAGGGCCATCAAGGGGTAATCTCAAAGGGTGGTAAAATGAGCGTCTACCTCTTACCTGACTACTAACCAGATGCAGTTGGAAGATAATAAGGGGAAGCCTACCAGGACTTGAAAAAGCACACCATGTGCCTACTACTCATTCAGTCTAGGTAAGAGCTAACAGAGAACTACAAAGTGGCTATCAGGTACACTAGCAGCAATTTAAACTGAGGACAGAAAAGAAAAAACCTTTCAGAGAGAAATGGTCTGGCTGAGAAGGGGCAGGCCCTCAGAGGTGTATACATAGGACTTGTGCTATGTATGTACAAAGCTGTCTAGGATTATTTTTATTGGCACTGCTGGACAGCTACAGTGCTCAGCTGGATCACTTCATTAGATTCAAACCTTCGTCCACAGAATTCAACATCAGATATGAGACTTTGTGGCTAAACAAAAGCTAAAAAATTATTGGAAGTGCAAAAATCAGAACAGTATCTTTGTCTCCTGAAAGTTCACTTTCAATCATATAGAAGACTATAAATAAAAGTGTATTTCTTATACACAATACTAAAATAACAATTTATTGTGCTTGGACAAGTAACAACTGTAGAGGTACAGGATTGAATAAGAAGTACTAGGTGGTACTAATCAATATCCACATTGTTTTATGGAACTCTTATTCTTCAGGAAGTACACTTAGTTTTTATTTGACAAATAGTTTAGAAGGGCTAGTACAGTATTACTGATGGGAATGTATGTAGAATAAGCAATAATTTTTGTCCAGAAGGATCAAGACTCCGCCATACAAAGAAAACAATTTTAAGGAATGAAATGATATTTCCAGTTGGTTTATTGAGAAACGACACTCAATAGTATTTGTCTTTGTGATATGGTTCTTCCAACAAAGTTAAATTGGCTTCTTATTTGTGAGCTGCAGCAAAATCGAATGCATGGTGAATATAAAGTGTGGAGATAGCCAAGTTAAATAATACATCTAAGTGGAAGTACCCTCAAATATGTGACAAAAACACTCTGCTATAAGTGATGTACTGCTGGCAGGAAGGCTGGCCAAGTACAATAAATAATGCATTACCAAAAA
Organism: Tyto alba; assembly: GCF_018691265.1. Classification (NCBI taxonomy): domain Eukaryota; kingdom Metazoa; phylum Chordata; class Aves; order Strigiformes; family Tytonidae; genus Tyto; species Tyto alba. Next base: position 38,392,254 of record NW_024881318.1, read on the forward strand.
AAAAAGTATGTTATGTTAATTTAGAATTTCACATTACCAGAAAACTCATTATCATATGTTTCACCTGAATGCAAAGTTTACTTGAAAAACACTGTCTTTCACAGTACTGCAGAAATTCTATTTTTGCCACCTACATTCCTTATGTTGGCACACAATGGCCTGCTACAGCACAAAAGAAAGCATGAATTTGTAATTTATGAAAAGTATCATTTACTGAATAAAACTAGACAACTGTAAGATGAACACTGAACAACATCATATAACGTGTATTTAGCTGTGTAACTCCCACTCTTTGCAATGTCACTTCATTTAGTAAACTTTGGTAACAAATCCAAACAATTCTTTTGACCCCATCTCCATTTTCTCTGTGCTTTTATGAATCTTCCACTCATATTAGCCCATTTTAGATTCAAAACAAAGAAACTGCCTTGTTCAAAATCCATCCTACCACTCAATTCTTAGTTTCTTACTCATGAATTCTCAAGATTGAAAATGACTGCGTGTCTCAGCTCTTTGATGGGTGGTCCCTCAGATGAACAGATATTATAAGAAGATAGCAAGGTAGCATGGTTCAGTCCTACCACATGCTACACCATGCTGCAAATAAACCAGGTATTTTCAAATGTTTTCAGCTTATTTTTCATTCGTGGTTTGACTTCTCTTTGTACCCCTCAGGAAATCAAATACAGTTAAGCTCATAGCTAATATCCACTGCACTTATCCACTGTGCTTAATAAAACATATGTAGTTCTGATGTTGGATTAAGATGAAATTCATTAATACTGTCTATAAGGTTTTTTAAATTAATAACGACAAGCACTAATTAGTCTTCAGAATGCAGTTTCTACTAAAATAAAAGATCATGAAGGAGAGCTGGAGGGAAGGAAGTGGGATTTCAAAGTAAAGGTTCAAAGGATTTCAAGGTTCAAAGGATTTCAGATTAGATCATAAAAATCTACCTGATCTCTTCCTGCTTGAACAACTCTTCTGAGAATCAGTTTCAGAAACATTGATTTAATAAACTAATACCATGATAGGGTCATTGGCTAGAATTTTGAAAAATATTTGTATTACTTTTACACTTTTAGAGGCCTGTCATTCAAAGAACAAAGCTCAGTGCCTTCTGAAAATGAAGCCTCTCCACATTCTCCCTTCTCTCCTCCACATACTCTGAAATGGGATAAAAAATTAAGTAGCTGCCTTAATGGTATTGCATATTGATTCCTAATGGTGAGGATGAACAGAAGACTGAGAAAAAATAATAAAAAAAAATCCAACAATGCCAAAACATTTGAGAAAATGTTAATCTGTGAAATTATTATTTTGATTTAAGAACCAGACAAGATTTTCACGTACATCATCTATTTAAATATATAACTAATGCTTCAGCCTCAAGGTTCTTCTTTTGGTCATTTAAGTAAGCACCTCAGAATTTTCAGATTTTTAATTTTTAATTTTGCAATTGAATTTTAGAAAGGAAAGTCGAGCAGTTCTGAAGATTTCCTGCAGAAACCCGTCACGGCCACGCAGCACAGACCCCGCCCACCGCTGACGTGCTCCCGCCCCGAGAGGCCAGCCCCGCCACTACCAGGGACGCGCACCCCAACCCGCCCAACACACCTCCCTTCCATGCCCAGCGCGTCATCATGACGCGCTCAGCCGGGCACCGCCCCCGCTCCGGGCCTGGAGCCCGCCGTCGTGGCGCAAGATGGCCGACAGAGGGCGCGTGGAGAGCGCACAGGGGCCGCACACCCCAGTCAGCGCGGGCGGTTGGGCCAACGGTCGGCGCGGGGTCCTTAGGTGTGTTACCACCTTCCACCTTGTGCTTGAGAGCGCGGGCGTGTAGCAGCGCACGACGCTTGGGCTGCCCGTGGGTGGTCATCCACACAAAGCAGGCGAAATGTCATTGTCCCGCCTCTTCGTGGTGTATCAGGTACAAAAATGAAACACGCTGTTTATGTCTAAGCGTACCACCATTGAGCAGATTCGGTATTGCAGATTTGGTTCTCCATGCACGGTTAAATTAACTGGAACAATGATACTAGAAACCAGAAAGAATAATTACGTGCTCCCACAGCGAACGTATCAAGAATAGTTAAATTCTTGACTGTCTTAATAAGCTTCAGAACTGTATGATCTGCTGCGATAGTAGATTAGCATGAAAAACTTAACTACCATGCTTTGCTCATGAAACAGATTTAAATATTGGCGCATAAAACTTCTATTATTTCCCTGTGTGATTCACAGACTATAATACTGGCATTCCTTAGCAAAAAAAAAAAAAAAAAAAAAGGCAAATATAGCCATTACTTGATAATGTATATGCACATTCTTTTTAATTTCAAGCATCGCTCCAACCTTTCCATCCACTTTCCTCAAGCTCCTTTGTTTAAATATTGCTGCCTATACCATCTTAAAGAAAGTCTAAGTTCACTTCTAAAAATGCCATGTAAAAAAATGGTTGAACATTGGGCTTGAAATTTAAATGAAGGAAATATTGCATCAATTTTTAAAAGAAGGAAAGTAAAGTTGGTTCAAATGTTAGAAATTTACAAAAGTTTAAAATTCAAGTGATTTTCAAGATGCACCTTTTTGAACTTTCAATGGATCATCACCATCTGTTAATTCAATAAAGGGACACCCAACACTGGCAGTGACTGTTAAAATTATAAATGAGCTGATGAAAAAATTAATTATGAATAGCCCTCATGACAAATCCATCCCTTCTTTTTGAATGAACTGTTCACAATTACTTTCTCCAACCACAATCTATGTATATTACATGCTGATTTTGTGGCTTTTACTATAATCCTGTTGCATGGCTGTCATTTAAGGTGGATCCTAGTCCTGTTAGACTAGACAACAAACACAGTAAGCAGCATATAACTGAAAACACTGAAAGCAGTTAATTTCTCATAAAAATTCACAGGACTTTCAAAAATCATCTCATGCTGATATTTGTATAGATACAGAAGGCTAGGATAAATTACATCATTTTTCCAGATACAGCAAAGCTGAGCCAGTACTTTGGGCATCATTGTCATTTTAGCAGATGTAATCTTAAGGATGCTTTCTTCGGTTAACTACTTCCATACTTAAAGGGCGCACAACAAGCTATAGTTCCCTATTAAATCAGTTAATATACTTCACTACACATGTTAATAGCAAATATCTGTATTTGTGTATAAATTTTTTAAAGTATTTTCACATATATTTCCCATATACAAACACTTAGACCAATTCCAGATAATCATTATTAAATCAAAGTAAATACAAAATTTATAATTTTATTGACAATATATTCTTCTTTATGGTACATTATGCTAACTAATTAAATCTGCATTTTTAAGAAGTTATCACTCTAGTACTTGCACCATACAACCTTTTTGTAGAATTATTGCAAAGAAATCCTTGGGGTACAGGGGAAACATGCTTTCTGTCTGTATATTTTACCCTGGAACATTTAATCACTTTTGTTGACATAAAGACATGAATATTTTTCACTAAGATCACATCTGTGCAGAAGGATAACTGTAAGATGTAAGATTTTTCTATATGAACGCATACATTTACATGTATTTATAAAAACATCTCTGAGAAAGGTTTAGGAAGAAGTCTGCCTCAGTTTTAAATGTTACCTTTTATAGTGGAGTGCTGCAGGATTACTATCATAAATAAATGGCAGTATCAGGGAATTTTAAACACATGTAGCACAAAAAATACATTAATATTATCTAGACAGACCTACTGATAAAAGCACTGAAAAAAATTCAAGACCGAATAAAACACTCAGTGGGAAAGCTAACAATCAATGTAAACTTCAGTGTTTTCTACCAAAAAAAAAAAAAATCAAAAGAGCCAGTATCAAACAAATAGAGTAAGACTGCATTCCAGTCATTCAGCTTTGGTATTAACCTAAAAGACAAAAGAAATCCCTTTGGAAAGCTAATTGAAAGTAAATATGCCTAAAGTTAAACATACAACTTGCATTAATCTCAGAGCAGAATCAAGACCACTATTAAAATAAAGCCTGGGGCACATTGTGATGCCTATGATTGGTGGGTGGATTTTAATTGACTTGAAGACTGTCATAGTCCTATTATCATAAAACCTGTAATGCACTTCCAGCATGGAGGACCCATCTGTGCCCACCATCCATCTGTTTAGACGTGATTGGCAAAGTGGTAGGGAACTCGCAGTGGTTGCCTCTGCCTGAAAGGAATAAACCACAGGATCTTCCACTGAGTGCCAAAAACTTCTGAGAAGGTCTGCTGCCATGGCTTTCGGGGCCTCGATCTACAGAAGACAGCATTATTAGTGAAAAACAGCACGCCCACGGTGCACTTCAGTCAGCTAGAACAATGAAGGTTGGCTGGGGATCCATTACTGGACTCTGATGAATTGTGTCCCAGCATCACAAACATAGCTTTTCTTTCATTACGGCACGCAGCTGAGACTTAACTCTGGAGAACAGAAACTATCTGTGTCGCCAATCAACCAAAGGCAACTTTTGAAACAGAGGAGAACCTCAGAATCAGTGAAATGTATGTCAAGACACAGCAGAAAGAGTCTTTTGATCTGTACTTTTGAAAGAAAATATAGTTCCACTGGCTGTCAGTAGGGAAGGAATAGGAATAACGTGAGGTTACTTTGTGTACAACCAATATTAAAAGATTAGTGAGCTGCTGCTAGAGATAGGAATTACAGGGCACAGTACCATGCAAAATAATCTTAACAAAGTGCCTTTACTTCCTTTCTCACAGAGTTAAAAACAACAGCTACTCCTTTAGCTTTTCAGCAAATAAATATAGAAAATTTACAGCACTTACATCTCTTCACAACAGTTTGACATTTTTTCTATACTTGTAGTGTCCTGTTGAAGAAAATAAAACACAATCAAAAAGTATTTATTTACATTCCTAACTGTTAAAATATAATTATGTAAGCAACTAAATAAAGCAGGGAATCAACTCTTAGTGTACACTTCTTTGGTATTAGTCCAGTAGGTTACATATTACTCATACGCCATATTAGTTTTAAACAGCTGTGAATTATACACACAAATTTACTCAGTCTGTTTTTTACAAACATGATAAGAAACTACACTGTGTAGTTTTACTAAAACATCACACACCACATAATGTCAACAAAAACTTACAGCTTTATTGCAGCTAAAATTCAGATACTACAATTAATTCCTGGGATATTTAGAAGTAATGTGTGTAAGGTATACTCTTGCCATGTTGCCATGCTTTTCACAAGCACACATTCCAGACTTGCAGTAGTCCACTGAGATAACCACAGGAAAATCTAGTAAAATGCAACTATTAACAGATGTAGTATTTGGAAAAGCAGGTGCTATTACATAGTTTTAAAACAGTCATCATCATGAGTATTATAACAGCACCACTAGGAATATACCATCAACTTCCACAGTCACTACAGGTAAATATCTTCTTTTAAAATGTAACAAAAGCTAAATAATGTGCAGAGTGAAGGCACCCCTGCAGGTAAGAGAAAATTAAATTCATATTTTACTTTTCTGAACATGACTAATTTAATGAGCCATAAAGTTTTATAATTAACAAATCAATTTAAGCTTAGATCATCCCCAAATAAAACTTTTTAAACTACCAACAATACTACTTTTTTTTCTCACTTTTGCCCTATATATTTAACAAAAAAGCTTGCTTTGTGGGTATGACTTCAGTTTTAACTCCAGCAGTATTAGTGTTTTCAATGCACATTCCTAGTTCATTATGTCTCAAAATCACTCATGAGGTCCAAAATACAGTAATTGAAATATTTCTCATGGTTCCATCTCTTTTTCATGGCAGCTTGGTATTTCCCTTTACTGTTTATTGATTTAGGCATGCACATAATGCACCTGTCAGATTACACTAGCATTTGAATGAAAACAAGAGCTAGTCTCTATTGTCCCAGCCATACAGAGACATGAGGGTTGTGGTTTAATTAGCCTGAGACTTCACTGTCATCTGGAAACACTACCTAGCAATAAAACCACACTGTGTTCCTTGATTGTTCCTGCCACCAGTGCACCCAAAACAGTGCAGGCACTGCTGGGATTCTGCCACCATCTTTCATAAAGCTTTGAAGGGGAAGAGTGAAATGTGAGTGGGAAATAATGTACAGGAAGCTGCTCCGCTGCTTCAGCAGACATGGGTGGCCTCAACTCCCCCTGCCAAATTTTGTCTTTCTAAATCCTCCTACCAGCTGACGTGTTTTGGAACAGGATCCCTTACCACATGCTAAATGGCCAAAATCTTAATTCTGCCCATGACCAACCTGCCCAGCTGAATTCCAGATGCACTATGGCAAAGGAGAGAAGTCCCCTCGTCTGACGCCAGCCCACCAGGATGCACAAACTCTTCCCTGCTCGCACACAGAAGGCATGCCCACAGCAGACTACATAAACCATTCTGGCCCCATCGTTAGGTGGGTTAGAACAACTGCTCAATAGCGAGAGAGGACAGGACTGAAGGCCACAGACTGTAAAAACTGTCTGTTGTTTTGATTCCCATAGACAAACTGCTTCTCCTCTCTACCTGATGGGCCTGTCTAGCATATTCCCCCTCCCCTGCCATGAGTGGCAGGAAAGCATTACAAGACACAAGCCATTTTCCTTGTCAGGGCAGGACCTGACTGCACAGCCAAGGGATATGCTGCTTCCATGGGCTAGCTTTCTTTACAGCTCTTGTCAGAACAAACACCAGCTCTTCTGACCACAGAAAATCACACAGAATTTTCTGAATAAAAAGGGCTAAGTAATCACAGTTGTTCCTTTCATGACCTTTTGGTGAGGATGTAACAGCATTTTCATGAGATGCTATAGCTCCTTCTGTAACTGCAGAAGTATCTCAGCTCTGGGAATTACCCTCTGGTCATCTCAAAGCTGTCTACCTGATAGTACAAAATAATATTGGTATATTTAAAAGCAACGATTGCTAATGATTTTTTGTACAACAGTAGCATGCTAGCCCAGGCTATAATTGATTTCTAGCTATCAAAGATTTATGCTATCATTTCACAAAAGGAGCCTTTAAACAGCTTTGGGTGCAGAAGTAACATAACAAAATATTACCCTAAATATGACTTTTTGCTATGTTTCTCCACATCGTTTATTCATTAATAATTTGAACTGCTCCCTGTGAGATTTTTGGAGGATTTCCCAGGTTAGGAACAGAGGTTTGTATTTCTGTTATCAAGACCTGAAAGATGCCTAACAGGGTCTTCCCCCCTCAAAAATGTAAGGCATTAAATTAACAAACTAAGTGAAAGCACTAAAGCAGGAACTGCAGAAAATTACTCTAAAAAAAGACTGACAATTTTCCATACCTTTAAAACATACTAAGGATTTTAGTTGGATAGGAAGTCAAAGAAAATCCTCCTTCCTGCCTTCCTCCCTCCCTTCCTGCCTTCCTTCTTCCATTAAAATGCCAACATCTACTTTAGAATAGTTTTGCTTTACCGTAAATGAATCGGGACTGAGCAGTGAACCCTTTGCTTCTGGGATACTATTTCAGAATTAAGAAAATTTTACAGTCACATTTTAAAAGCTGTGAACTAGGGCTGGAGGGAATGAGAGGAAACAGCTCTCTGAAGTTGAGCTGCTTAACAAGTGCTAGTGACTGAACTGAAGAAACCAAATGCCCCCTCACAGCTTCCCTCCCCCAACTCCACTGCCAAACAGTTGGGCTCATTTGAAATGTGCTTCATTTGGGAGGGAACCAATTTACCTTTTCACATGAAAGTGAAGTTTCACAGCATCCCAGGAACTTCAGTAGCCCCTCTGGAGACAGGAGAGTAAGCAAAGGGATAAGACTAAAGTCAAGTTTTGGCCTGTTATTTAAGGCTTTCTTCTCAGATAGATTAATTTTTCTTCTTTTGGAGACAGGAGGACCAGAATAACCACTACTCTTCTGAATGACATATTCTCTTCATTAACACACCTCACAAATGGCTTTCAACCAGAATATTATCTCTCTTAATTATGCATTTGATGTATACTGAGGTTTTTCTACAACATCAGCATAACTGTGTTCAGAAGTTTTGGCTGTCTGCATCTACTATCAGCTTGGGTTACTATTAATACAGATAGAACTCTGCTAAGATTTTTTTTTTCTTCCAGATTCACAGCCAATGTGATGTTAAAATCTTTTGGAGAATTGGCACTCATCCAAAAATGGAAAATAACTTCGTATGAGCAAACATTGCATATCTACTGAGTGCTAGTAATCTCCATCTCCAAATATCCCACAAAATTTACAATTGCATACAAGATGAAAGTGACTAACCTACAACTTACTGATTTCACATGATGGGTCATCTAGATGCCCAGTCATCACCCAGATTGGAAACAGCTATTGTTCCTGCACCTAGTTATTCAGCGATACATGCCCACTGGTGAGCATCTTAAAGCAACTAGGAAAAAAATACCATACCATAGTGAGAAAGACAAAAGAAACTAGAGGAAATAAATAGAGCAATCATTAACAACATATCACTTTAAAACAAGAGGAAAAGGGAAAAGAGTTTAGAGTTTGCTGAGGGGATGAGAAATTTTTTTTCTTGCTTTGAGGACTTACTACAAGTCTGTAAGAACAGCTTGCCCACACTAAGTAAAGTAAGCTACTGCCATAGCTAAGACTGTTATGTGAGGAACGGAGAGACATAGGAAAGAGCACCGACTGAATTCTGCAGACCAACTTAAAATTCATTTGCAAATGAATGCACCTGTGTTGATGTATTTTACATCTATATTTTTAACTAGTATAACCAAATGCCTGAAAAAAACTAGTTTTTTTTAAAAAGATCACATGGGCTCTTTAACAAAATGTGCTATAGGATGGGATTCATCATGAACTAATTTATCATGGAAGAAGCACACAGAAATAATATTTTTCTCTTACTAATTCATGTTTTCCAAAGGAGAAGCTGTAATTTGTAACTCACAGGAATAACTCCAAAGCATGCAGCCACAATCTGGTTCGATTTTTCTTGTTTGCTTAAAGTGACATGTAATCAATACTTTTGATTTAATACTTGCAATAGAAGAATGTCAGCATTATGCCACACTTTCTTAATATAGTATTTTCAAATACTCAGTATAAAATAATCAGCAGGAAAGTATGACAAAGCAGAAAGAGAAAAAAACAAACAAAACTTGTAAGCCTTCCTGGATTTGCAGACATTGCTTTTATCCGAAAGCACAAGACAACATATCCTCTACCTGAACAATACATTTTTTCATTCCTTCTGACTAATGTCCTTCCGTTGTGTGTATGTAAATGACAGGTAAGCAATTGAAAAATATTAAATACTGAACATCTCATAGAATACTTAATATTTCAGAAATTTTCCTTTTTGGCATTAATTACATGTTGGGTTTACATTTGGCCACTTTTTAGCATCGTTTTCTTAATTTAGACTTCTCTTAAAAGATAATGTGATTAATTTTATCAATTGAAATTAGGTTCAATTACTATTTCAGTTTTAACTTTAAATCCCTAAATCAGAGAACTGTGTGCAAAATGAAAAATGAAGATACACTGTGTTATATCTAGGGAATACTCCTACACTCCTGTATGCTCTGATGAATCTAGTTAAACACTTTTCCAATCTATTTTTCAGATATTTAAAAATGATTAAATGAAAAGAAAACTTCTGATAACAAATTAGGAACAAATCTACAAAGAAGATGATACAAACAGATCTCTTTTCTTCAGTCTATTTCAAATCCATGGTGTGTTAGGTGCAGAATGCTGCATGACTGCAAGACACATGACAAAACATTCTTTTTCTTGATACTTACGAATAGCTTTTTAAGACAAAAATATTAAGAAAAAAATATTAAGAAAAAGGCTAGCTGTTGACCTTCCTCACATAAAAGCCATTTTAATGGTCTGATGTCTAAATCTGACCAGCAACATTTAAGCAAAATGTACTTATCCCCCAGAACACTCAAACATCAGTATTATAGTTACTTATTTTCATTTGGTTAAAAGTATGTCCTTTACTAATTAGAAAAATAATTGAGTTGTAAAAGGACTTCCTCCTTGAGTGATGAACAGGGGATTATTTTTGGCATGATATTTTTGACTCTCTGTACAGTATAAAATCTCTTTGATTAAATTTTCTAACTCATGCTTTTCCTTAATACTATTGTAAATAATTAATTTCAATAAAAGTATTCCCACTTTGAATAAACCATGTAGTGATCTAAATAAAACAGATGAGATCTTTTGCCACATAGTGTCTTACTTGAATTTATTCTCACATTTTAAATAGCTTATGAAAGAGGTTTTTTAAATGAACAAAAATTTTATTCTGATGGTAAATAGGTGTTTAAGATTGTCAGAATACATTCATTAATAATGTTAAACAAATTGCTAGTCTATTTGAGAAAAATAAGATAAAGGTACAAAAGACTTTACACAGTTAACAAAATCTCGTTGAAAGACCGGGGCATCACTAATTATTGACAATTAGATTTACAGAACTTCATGCAGTCTTCTAATAGGAGATTTACATATAGGTGGATTAAAGGTAAAGACAGGAAAAAGGGAAGGGATAAGAATAATGGGGAAGATACATGCAGACAATGTTAACATGAACTTACTTTCTTTTACATCTCTAATTTCAAATTACTATTTCGGTTTATAGTACATATATCTTTTGCTCTCCCTGTACAATTACTTTATACCTTGCACTTTATTATAGCCAGGTAAAGAACACATTTGCCTGGGAATCTTAATTTCCCCTACCAAACCTAATTTCTCTGTGCTAAACTTAATTTTGAGGATTAATTGCACCTTGATTACATTTCTGCCACGTTTGAAAAAACAGCAAAAGCCTGTAGTATTTCACTAAACAAAATAGCATTTAATAGATTAGCTGAATAAACCTGCAGTTCCAAATATTTTTAAGATACATATTTTTAAAGACAAAAAGCATTTTAGCACAACTAGATGACTTGCAAACTCTATATTAAAACAGAAATTGATCAACACTGCGAAATATGCAAAGAATTAAAAAGATGTCGTTTTTATTAATGGAATAACTGCAGTCATATTTTCATTATTTTGAATTTTAACCTTTGTAAAATTTTGTCTTATTGGTTACACAAAGAATTTAAAATTTTTCACTGTCGTTTTTATTGTTGCAATTCATTTTTGCATTATACTACTAGATGAAAGTATACTCCTAAAGAAAATTCAATGCTTGAAAATATTCCTTTGGAATAAATATATCAGTAATTAAGTTTGTACAATTTCCATCTTTTTCCAATTTCCTTACAAGGAAGTTTTTGTTCTTTTGAGAAGTAAAGAACCCCTGAGCAAAACAAATAATGTTCCTTACTACATGCTCACTGTAAATATAAGTCACACAAAGTAAAATAGTTAAAATATATGAATTAGCAAGTTCAAGATGTTCATGTGGAGATGGATCTGTTTACAAGAACAACAAAAAATATCTAGTGAAATATGTTTGCTACTTGAAGGTGAAAAGAAGAAACACTGCAACAATAATAAAACATAGCACTTAACAAATATAAAAAATTTTTACTGCTTCTAAGGGGAAAAATTTATGTGGTAGGCATCATATTGTGCACCAGACAGAACTTGTAGTTGAACACCAGCTGTTAAACTATTTTCCTTCCATCCTCCCCAAAGCAAATAAAGGTAAATTTCTCTCTACCAGATACACACAGTACTGATGCACCAGGATACTGGCATATCACTGTACACCATTCAAACAGTTAATTAACAAGAAACCCCAGTAGCACTAATTAAATTAATAAATTCACTGTCCACTTAGTTTATAAGAATACATCCACAAAGATCACATGGTATCTATTAAATTTATAAAAGCCCATTTATTACATAGTGTTGTCCCAGTGAAACAAGTTAATTACTAAATAATTTTAATGAAAAGTTTTCCTCTGCAATACTAACATGCACATATCACATAAAATCCTATTTAATGGACTATAGAGGAAAAATGAAGAAAATGCCTAATACCATATAAATACTTTGTTTGAACATATGGAAAAACGAAAACACAAACAGTTTAGTGTTTAAAATCAAAAACAATCATAGGTAATCCTTTAAAATTAGGGTTCAGATTAGTGTCTGCAAAGGCTGCTGTTTAACTGAAACATCTGGCAGTGTTACATTGAGAGACAGGCCTTTTTTAACTTTGGAAATGGGATTAGTAGATCAGTTATTTGTAAATGCCCAAGTAATTTCTAATTATTTTATCTGGGTCACAGATAATCTGCTTTTACAGGGCTCCCACAATGACATCAGAGGATCACTGCTGAACTGATTATCCTGTTACCTTCCACTATCCATGGGAAGACGGGATTTTCCTTTTGTACAGAGGAAGAGAAAGAAGTGGCTGATTGCTTCGGACAGGTGTCAGCCAACAAAATAAAGAACAGCACAGATCTGGAGAGGAAGAACATCTCTAATGTGCAAAGGGTACTAGCCTTAAAAAAGGTCAGCAAACTGAATATGTCTTAGTAGTGTCTGGTGCAATTTAAAACCTCACTAGATATGAATATATCAAAATAATCAGACAGGCTATTGTTTAAAAAAGCATGCTATATTATTTATTACTTGTTCTACAGTAATGTCTTGCAGATCAAACATAACCTATGTCATAATATTACTGTATAAATAGAAAAACTGATTTTTAACATTATTTAACTGTCAAAGTGACATGAAAGTCATACAGAAATACTTAAAGCAAAAATGGAACATGAGCAAGAGAAATTCAAATACCAGGGCTAGGTTTGTATCAGTAAAAACATGAGCATCCTGACAGTTCCACCTTTTTAAGAGCCTGAATTGCAGCTCTTTACCTCCTACAATCATAAATCAGAAGCAATCTGATAGTTGATAAGAGACTTCTTTTTTTTTTCCTTTGGTGAATTTATGTCTTTTCCTACGAATAAATAGTCTAGTTGTAAATTTTTTAGGAAAAGAAGTGTCTGTTACACACAAAAATATCAAATAAGAAGGGACTTCTTAAAAACACATGACAAGAAAATATGTCCTGAGAAGACAAGTAAGTTTCTGGATAACATTTCTTTCGGCTCCCAATTAAATTTTATTATTTGATTATGAGGATAACTACAGAAAAAATGTAACTGGAAACAAAATCGAGTAACAGAGATGTGCCCTCCTCAAGATTTTCTTCTGCATTAAGTGCAAAATATTATTTTCTAGATAATCTTTGCATTTGCCATTGCAATACAATGTCATTAATAAGTAGTAATTGCAGAAGACTGGATTTTTTTTATTTTGTAGAAAATTTAAAAACTTTCTGAAATTGAATTATCTCAAGCAAAATGATAGTTTATCTATAAATAGTATTTTTACTATTTATGACAAACCATCAAATAAAAAAAATATCTCTATCTTCATGGAGTGTTAAAGTGTCTAGACTAGAATTATCTCATTACCCTGTAGTGGTTGATACAAAAGAGAATAATTGCTTGCAGGAGTACAAGCAGCTAGAAGTAGTCTGAAGTAATGGGTACCAATAATTTTTAAAAAATAAATATATGTTATTCTCAGTAGGAGAACATTTAGTTTTTCTAGGGTGGATCTGACAAAATTTTGTTTATTTGTTTGTTTTTTACTTAATGTTTTATGCTGAGCTTGCTTTTATTTTCATGCAGTGTCATTAAAAACCACGCCGCCTGGGAATGTAAGAATACAACCTCATTTCCAGTTAAGGAATATAAAAGTCAAATTTGCCCTACAAGCAACGACAGGGAATAGAGGACTGGTAAAGCAAGCACCAAGCACAGAAGATAAGAGGGCCTTCAACATAAATGCACAGTCATTTTGAAAACTACATCAAACAGTGCTTTCTTCACGGGTGAAACTAATTTCTTCCACCCAGTTCTCTAGAAACATTAAAATTATAAGAAGACTAATTGTTACGCTGAGATTTTAATAAGAGTATCTCCTTAGAATCCCAGAGTTCCTAAATTAGAGTTAGAAAGAACTTAGATACTTCTATTTCCAAAGTATCCAAATAAAAGTTCCCCAAGAGTGATCCCAGGTACATGCTGGAAGAAGTGTTAAAATTCAGGATGATAATGAGAGCAAAGGCAAACAGAGCTTGGGGAAAGCAACTGGAGGAGGACGAAAAGAGCCATGTGCCCCTTCTGCTAGAAGTGTGTTTCACATACACTAGTTTTGAGGGAGAAAGCACTAATCTCCTATACAGAGGCCACCTCAGCTGCTCCCGTCCTCACTGGAACAATCCATGTCAAAAGTTCATCTAAGGGCAGTTTTTGCCAACCAGCAGTTCTCCTCTCATTGTAGAAAGTCACCTCTTTGCTCCTTTGTATCCTGGACCTCCAGATGAGATACAAATAGCCTTGTGCTAATGATACGCTAACAGTGATCCCACAGTAAGAGGTGGTAAATGTACTCGGAGAAGTTACTGCATGTCAGGTAACTTGGTCTATTAATCACCCTCTTGAGCAGTACAGCCTTAAGAACATTCTCTGTGTAGGAGACAAATTTGAGTACACAAATTACAAAGTTTTCATTTTTACCAGAAAGCACATTTTTTTCCAAGCATCTTAGTATCTGTTGAACACACATGAAAGGGGATAAAAGCAGATTACATGAATTTTTTTCTTAGAGAACTTTTACATAATGGATCTACTGTTATAACCAATGAGAGTTATGCACAGATAGGCAAAGAAGCTCAGTCAACTACACAACAACATTGAATTTTGGAAGGTGCCAGCACACACAGCAAAATATTTCATCTGCACTACATAATGTGCTGCTTTGCTTTCCTGTTCTAGCTACTGCCCTGTTTCAGAAAAACATGCTGGAGTATACCAGATATATCCTTTCCGTCACATGTTCAGTTGGACAACAATTTTTTTCTGAAAAAATTTATCAAAGAGGAGAAAATGCCAGTATTTCCCCCTAAAATCCTATTGAAAACGTCTACTTGTTCTTATGGCTTGTCAAGATATCACTTAATTCTAGTAAAGAGCAACTCTGCTTATAAATATGCTGTATACAAAGATCACTTAATGCAAATTAATTCTATACATTCAACTTTATCTATCTTGCTGCAGTGGCATAAGAATAAACATGTAAATACGAAGAATCGGCACGAGTACTCTGACCTGGGGTATGTATCCTGCTTCATAATGCATGCTACACTCCAATTATTTACATCTGAGCAGAGCCATCAGACTGTAGAAATCAACCATAAACAATGAAGCACGAAGTTGCCACTTCAGGTCCTAGCTCCTTATTACTGACGATGCTAAATGAGGACAAACACCACTGCGGTTTCATTATCCCACGTTGCTTCTGCGAGGCTGACAGTAAGCAGAGCACATTCTATGTGTGCAGAAGATACTGAAAGACTGAAAACTGGGGAATTTTTTTTTATATGCACATCCAATATTCCTGGAAAAAGTTAGCCTTAGCCTCATCTTGCTTAGATGAAACAGAAACTATTGGCTTGGTTTCTGAAAAATTATATGACAGTCAAGCAAGTCTACCTAATGGAGAATTGGGAAGTTTTGTTACAAAAGGGTCAAAGTTTGATAAATCTTGAGTTTATTTTTCTTTTCAAAAATACTGTTTTGTCAGCATTTGAAATATAGGTAAGTGATAATGTTAAATCCCAACAAAGCTGAACTTCGTGGATTCTTTTAGCAACAGTATGTATCAGTCAAAGTTTAGAACACCGCTGCAATGCTGATTGTCTCTATTATTTAAAAATAACTTTTATCCAGGAGCTGTGGAACTAATCTTGGCTTGATGTTAAACTGCAAACAGGCATGGAGCATAAACTAGGAAATGTTTATTATCTGATTTCCTGTACAAGCACAACTTAAGAGCTGCTGTGCTTCACTGTTTTCAAAAGGTCCATGTTCTTGTCCATCTCTCTTGCACACACCTCTGGGCAGCTTCAGCAATCACTGAAAATTAGTGGTCTCAATAATAGCTATGGAGCAATTAATATAGCATGAATGCTTTAACTGTGCATGTATCTCCCTTCAAGTGTTTCAGTTTCTTTTAAATTAACCCCAAGCCTGCACTATTACACTTCAAGGACTGTGTTCTACTGTTAAATAAATTTTGATCTGTACCTTCTATTAATTTAAGCTTAATTTCATCATTAATTCATTATTTTAAATAGAGCTCATTTCAGATACAATTTGCTTAGTTTATACAGGAAGGTTAGATGCTGAACAGTAACTCCAGCACAGCACACAGTAGGAGCATTGCTGTCTCTTAGTTATCACGGTTCATTGCTTCCACAGCACTTGAATGTCTTCCACGCTGTGCACTCAGCACTGTGGGTGGGTATACCCAGTTTCTTTGTTTCCCTATTCTATGTATCATAGCATGTCTTCAGGGAGCCTACAGAGAAACTACTCACTCACCTGCTGCTCCCTCCTCTGCCTTTCCCGTTGGCTAGCCAAAGCTGTTACTAAGTCCTTATGGAGGAAGTAAATCCCCACACTACAATGCTGACAATCAAAATACACTTGCACAGGAAGATTTTCCAACACAGCTTGCAGACTAAGCACAACCTCACCAAACAGATCTGGCTTTGTTCGTTTGAAGTCTGACCAGTTGTTCCCAAGCAGATTTCTTCAAAATGACTGTGTTTATTCTTGCCAATTCTATACTCACAAAGAAAGGAATGAAACGTAAGAAAATGATTGTGCTGCTGGTATGGAAATGATTTGAGCAGGGTATGGACTCAACGATCTATGTTCTTCAATAAGTCAATGCAACAGCGTCCACGTGTTGTGAATTAATTAGAGAATGGAGATCCCAGTAATGGATTTCCACATCCCCAGCAATCCCAACCCAACAATCCCAAACCTAGAAACTTGTCCATATGGGGCAAGCACAATTAGTTCCTCCTCTATAGGTAGGGTGCAGTGAGAGGCCCTAATACAGAATATCTGTACGTTCCAGCACCTGCCTCTCACACATCTATAGCCGCAACTACTGCGGTGTCTTTATTTCACAGTTTGGCACAGAGGACAGAAGAGAATGTCTGGGCATACTGCAGCTCAGCAATCCACAGAATTATGATTTGAGTACATAAAAGGAGGTTGGACTTGAAAATGCTATTAGCCCACATCTGTTCCAGGGTAGTGGCCAGCTCAGTAAGTGCAGCAGGAGGTACTTCACAGTATATTATACAACTGACATAGAATAAAAGGCTTTAAAGCATTCTGTATGAGTTTGCAGTGGTGGTAGCAGCCTGACAGTGTTAAGGCTTAGAACAGTGAAAGAACACACTGGGAATTCATGCCTGTTGCAGAGGGAGCACAGTTGGTATACTGCATCACAACAGAAACAGCCCAAGTTTTAAGTGTATCTGACAGAAACAGGTTCAGTCCAAGAGTTTTTATTTCATGTATACTATTAGTATCTGAATGGATGGCCACTGTCAAAATTTAGTCCAGCTTCTGGCAGCACACAGAACAGAATTTGGTTTTGTTCCTTCTTTTCTTCTCTATCATCTCTGAGTTTTAGTGCAGTACCGATCACAGGGCTTTTTGTTCCTTCTCATATATCCATTTAACAAAGACTAAAAAGACATCCATATTTCAGCATCTGAACTCTAAGGCTCCCTGACTTTCTGTCTCTCCCACTACTGGGAGTGAGGGTGAGCAGAATTCAACTAGATACCCAGCAAGGCAGAGTATCAGATTAGAAAAAAAATCCCAACTCTAGAGGACACAGACACAAAGGTTGTGTGTCAGCATTTAAGCAGGGAGGTGCGAACCTGTCAGCGAGATCCTGGAAGAGAAATCAAGCACACAGTAAAGGGGCACAAAGGTAATCTGTAGATCTCGGGGTTGACAGAAAGTGCAGAAAGCAGTCTGGTAGAATAGCTGGAGGATGGCAAAAATAATACACAGCATAGCTCCAGTCACACAAATTGCAGAAGGCAGTAAACTTATGTAAAAGTAATACAGTAAAAAACAATAAACAATATTATTGGTTTATCTAACAGAAGGAAAAACTATACAGCAAGTTTTGTCTTTTATTCCATACACAGGAATTACATAGTACAGTTATGAGGCTTTCCATTATGCATCTACAAAGATTAATACTGTGTAAACCCTCCTAATATCAAAATGAAACCTCAGGCAGATCTCAAACAGTTGTAGTTCCAAAGATGCTATAATCTTGTATGTTATTTTCTTTTAAAAAAATCTTTTGCAAGCCAGATCATACACCCTTTCAGACAAGTACAGATCCAACTAATATACTATCCTTGTTCAACACAGCAGTACTTCAAACACTTCTATGGATTCTAAAGATAACTTTCAAGAATTCACTGGCAGTGATTAACTTCAAATGTACAGAACAGGATGTTACAGGAACAAAAGCTTGTTTCTTGTAGATATTTATTATATTACCAAATTAATTTAACTGGAAAATTTCTTCCATGCAGAGGATATTTTTCTGTACCTTTAAATACAGAATATGCATTCGGACTGTAAATTGTACATGATTCCATTCCACAGTTTAGTAACTGAAGAGATATGAACATAAGCATATTTATTAAAATACTAAACAAAGTCTGTGTTCTCAGAATATATGATTTATCAGTGGGCCTCACTGTCACAAAGTATAATTGAGACCAGGGCACATAAGTATTTAAAATAAAAACAAAAATCAAACCCCACAAATATGCACCTTGTACACTGCACAATTCCAGAACAACATATAGTTTTATTTTACTAATACAAATCACAAAATTGCCTTGATAGGTGAATTATTAGACATTTGTTTGTTAGAAGGCTTTGTAAGACTTCCTTGGACACAAGAGTCTTGACAGAGCACATACCAAATAGATGCCTCATAGTGCAAGTGTTTCTCTATTCTTTGCTTAAATGCAATCTGCTTTCCTGCTTTTATTAATTTTATTGAAATTAAAATTAATATATACTTCTAAAATTATATACTTACAGTGAAAATACCCATTAGCTGAGTGTAAAAGAGTCCACTTATTCCACCTAATATTATTAGACCCGTGAAGGCAGATATTCTTAGGAGAGCAAGTTCATGTCTAAATACAAAAACATCCTAGAACAGAAAGGAGAGAGACTTTAGCACTTACAAATGAATTTAAGTCTTTGAACCAAGTGGAAATACTATATAAGAGGTCTTCCTGAAGACTTACAGATAAAAGCAAATATTGGATTTTTGAGCTATGCTGCAAATCATTGATATACATATGTGCTAAAATTATAAATGAATCATCTTTTATTTATAAACAGTTAGGGGGTTTTTGCCAGACTGTTAAAAAACCTCATGCAGATATTTAAGGTTTGGGAACAGATCAAGCTCAAACGGGTTATTCCTGAATCTTCCATCTGAAACTGTGCCAGGTTGCTACACAGAAGCTCCAAAATATAAGAAAATCATTCTGTTAAAGTCTGCTCTATAGGACTTCTGTAACTCTGCTCCCAGCCACAGAAATTTTCATTTTAACACAACCTCTTTTGTAATAAAAATAACATCATTCCTAGATTGACTCTTGAAGATGGTAACTACAAAATCCAAGTATCTGTGTATTGGATTGGTTTCACTGTAATGCTGTCTATTATCCAACATAAACTTATCTTAATATTTTAAATTTTGGCCTTAAGTGAATTATTGTAACTTTGGGTATGGATATTTGGAATATAGGGTACAGAATAATATGGATTTACTGTATCAGCTGCTCTGGAAAGCCTGCTCTCACCCAGCAGAAAATATGAAAAGTGTAAGGTGGTTTTATAGATCTTTTTCAAAGGATAAAACACCTTACTTTTATCACAGGAAAACATTTGTACATGGCAGTTACTGTAGAGGTACTGCAACTTCACACCCCATCTTACCCTTTGATAATAAGTTAGCACACCCATTCTCTTATTTATAAGTCATGATTATGTTCTCAAGGCTGTCTTTTGAATGTACACATCTGTTTTTCCAGTTAGAAAAGCAAAATCACAGCAGGAAACTATTAAAATCTTTCAAGTAAGCTTTAAATTACAACCAGAACATAAAAGTGAACTGAATGAAGAAAAAAAAAAAAAACAAAAACAAAAAACCAAAAACAACAAACAAACAAAAAAAAAAAAAAACCAAACCACTGCTTTTTAACTTCTTTACGTTCAACAAGGAGGACTTAAAGAAGAGGAATTCTTAGATTCAGGAATACTGGGTTCTAATTAAACAGAGAATGATTAAAGCAAATTATATTTAGTAAAAAAGTCTGATTTTAGATTTAAATTATATCCATGAAGGTTCACAATATAAACCCAGGAGAAAAGTTTACACTGGCTATTAAAGCTGTGAAGAAAGTCAGTATTTAATGAACAAGTAGAAACCCCTAGTTAACTAGCTAAAACAAAAAGCAAATCCCACCAGTCTTTTCTGAACTAGTAAGCCAGCTCCTGTTAGTGTTGGCCTTTCTTGCTGTGGCAGAAAATACATGCTTCATTGCCATTTTTTTTAAAACTCTTCTTACTCAGTTAACATATTCAAAGTTAAATCAACTCAAAATAAAATATTTCTACTAATCTTTATTCCCCTTTCTATCAGACCACCAAAGCTTTAAAGGAAAGAAAGGTAAGATTCAAGTTCTACTAGCGGTAAAGTACTTGTATGTTGGTTTATTATATCACAAATATTTTAATATATTCAAACTCAACAGAAGACAGTGAAATGTAAGAGAAGAGTACCAACAGTGAAGTCACATTCTGGATCCAGCATCACACTCCGCCATTAGAAAAAACTTTATAACACAGCTCTTAGCATCCCCCTAATACTCTAATTAGAAGAATTCCTTCTCTTGTCTCTTTTTCCTGCTGAAGATGCTATCACCCAACACATGAAACAGAAAACCCTAGCATAAGAAAGGCTGGTTGCATTTTGCATTTGGCCCTTCTAATTCATGTTAAGAAGTACACAAAATGAAAGACCGTTATATTGAAGTGAAGACCAAGGAATACTACCCTGTCTTTCCTTCCTTCCTAAAATATGAAAGCATCTATTGCTAAAGGCAGAGGGTTGCTGAATCACTAGTGAGAAGAGATGGCATCACCGATATTTTTTCCAGCCATTACACAGCCCTAGGAGAATCAAAGTCTCTGAGGCAATGATGACCTGGAAATTATACTGGGTTCTTACCTAACAATATGTACAGACAGATCAGCATTTTTCTATAGAAAACCAAAGCATATGCAGGAATAGTCTTCTGGTAATCAGACCTTAATAACAGAGCTACTTCACAATTCTGCACTGAAATAGAATGAAAACTAATGAAAACACATTAAAAAAAAGACCATTTAGAAAAAATCCACTTAAATCTGAGTAACAATAACAATAATAATAGTAATAATAAATAATAATAATACATTTAGGGTATTGCTGCTTTACATAAAAGCTCAAGCCAATTTTTTATTATTCCTTCTCAGAACTGACAAGAACATTCTTCCCAGCTAAGAAAATCAATCAAAACTATAATCATGCAAACCCCCAAGACTAGTCAACAATCAGTCAATTCCTCTTTCAATGTATTTTGAACAGATCCTCTTATTCAAACACCATTTAGGACTCACCAGTCTCAGTGCAGTGTGAGTAATGGGACAGCATGCCCCCACAACTTCCAAAATCACACTATCCATGCTAAGAGAAAGAACTACACAGACTGAGCAACAAAGCATAAGCACACGTAAGCTAACATCAACAATGCATGAATTCTCTCTCATGACACAGTAGGGTTTTGTCCCATAACAGTTTTCTTCCACACTGGGCCAGGCTGACATAGGTGGCCTTGCCCTTCAGGTAGCCCCTTTCTCCTCTCTTTTTTGTCAGCATCACAGCCTACCTGCTCTGTCAAAACTTCAGTTCACGTAGGTTGCTGCCGTTGCCTTTCTACTTAGCATTTCATACACAGCTCAGACGTGCCCTCTCCCCCAGGCTGTTGACTGCTCTAGAGGTTTTTAAGTTCCCTTTAGCCACTACTTCTATCCATCCAGTCCAACTGCAAGGATTCTTGGCTACTTATAAAAATGGATAGAAATGTGTACAATAGAAACTCCTTACAAAATAAGAAACAAAGTGTAGGTCTGTAGGATTATGTTGAGGAATGGATTGCAGACCATGAGACCTGGCATCTTTATCTTAACAGGCAATACCAAAACATTCCACAGAAAGCCAGTCTCTGTGACAGATTCACACCCCATGGTGTGAACACATGACACATTTTCATTTGTGAACATCAACTGTTATGGATGATCCCTGCGATGAATGATACCATTGACTAGGAAAACAGCTATTATAGCTTTATGCTATCATAAAGAAGTCAGAAACAATCATGGGTCCAGATCAAGCTCATAATCAATTATATGGCCACTGCTTCCAAATTCAACTTTCTTTTTACCCTGCTAACAACAGAAAAAAAGTATGAGAACATTTAACAGTTCCCTGCCATTTGCACTATTGGGTTATTATTTTCAAGGATTTACAGTATTCCTTTAAAAACAGTACACTCTGGACAGAGGACAGAGCTTTCAGCAGGACCAACACAGTACTATTGTCTCTGTTCCAGAAGAGACACAGTGAAAAACAACCTTCATAAATTTTAATTTACAATGTAAGATTCATTTATTCAATCTTGATTCTTTACTGAAATATTATATTACATATATAACACAGAAAATACTATACTAACAAAATATATCAAGATACTTCATCTTTCTCTTGGGGAAGGGATACCTCATGTAACACATGCTAACCTGCTTGTCTACTCTCAGTTGCAAATGCCCCGGATGTCTGTCCCAGTCTGGTGATGAAGTCAGTCTATCAACTTGGCTATCATAAAAACAGTGTAGAATACAGAATAAAGCCAGGCTGTCGGACTAAAAAAAAAAAAAAAAAATACAGACTGCAGGTTTTGCAGGAAAAAAAAGAAAGGAAGGAGAGGTACAAGGGAGAAAATTCTCTCATGTTAAAAAAAATTAAAAAATAAAAGAAAGAAAACCAATTCCCATTCTATAAGGTCATTTCATATCCATATACTAATGGATAATTGCAGAACCAGGAACAAAATTAAACTAGAGCCAAGGGGTTTAGGCTTTTGTATGTCAGTGTTTTTCTCTGTGACAATCATTCTAGCAACATTTCTAGCAAAACTTTTTTTTCTGAAAAGATGAAAAGCCTGCTATGAATCAGGTAAAGTATACTGCCAAAGCATTTATTTTTGCTTCTACTTGACCAGTTGTGTTTAGTATCCGTAATGCACAGCCATGTAGAGAGCAACTATGTAGTCATGAGAAGACTAGTATTTATTCATCTCGCTATCCACGAGATTGAATACTTCCTCAAAGATATGGAGTTCCTGACCTTGATGTTTTTTAATGAAGATGCAAAATTAAGAACATTCCAGTCTTAGTCTCTGAAAATAACCAAAGCTAGCAGAGAAACTCATACACTGTTTTCTTTGAATTATATATTTTTCTTCTGCTAGGACCTCACATAGACAATTTAATTACCCTTTCATTCATTTCTAGCAGTAATTGTACTCCTCCTGCTGGACAAACAGATGCAATAACCACAATCCATCTTTCTCACAGTGTAACAATTACAGGAGCCAAGACTACTATGAAGTAATTTTCTGCTGTAAGACCTGAAGTAGAAAAATTGTATCTTTATTGAAAGGGCTTCTTCCATTAGCTTTAAAGCCATCCTCCTTACCTTAGCATACTTCGTTTAAAATGTTTGGGTTTTTCTTATCTAACTCTTTAAAAATAAAACCACAAGTTTTCATTCAGAAGGAAATACTAACATGCATATAGTGATCATATTTTCTTAATTCATTAATCAGTACCGTGATAAAATGATTCTTTCACAACAGCATTAAAAGTAATTTTAATTCTACAGCTTCAGTGTTATGTACTATTTTATACTCAAAGAATAAAAATTAAAATGATGGCACACTGCCAAAAAATTCACAAGTACTTTTAATGAGCAGGAATAAGCTAATTCCAGATGGCTGTTTAGAAAAAATTACCCAGTTCTTTGAATTTGTGCTGAACATTAGCCCCTGTCAATTCAGAAAATGTAAGCTCTCGGTTACAGCTAAAATTTCAACAAAGAGTAGTGCTTCCATGAAAGGTAGAAGGTACTGCAGTCTCTGGAATGCTGTGGTACTTCAGCTTTAATTGATATACAAAGACTGAAAGAATCTTGCAGGATGTTTGCCTAGAAATCTAACTAACAGTAAGCAAATCTTCTCATTGGTCCCGCTCGTTTTATGTCAAAACTATGTAATTCTGGCAAATTATTCTGTGGCACAAAGTTATATGGCATCGTATCCTTGACAACACTTTAAAAAATGAGCTTACTGGGGCTCTGATGCTATCTTCCAGGCAGATACACTAATTAGACACCCAATCAAATTATTCTTAATTTTCTGTGCTTCTGTGTGTGCCCCCCAATACTGCAGCTGAAAAACTGAGAAAGCTAAATACTATTCAGTGAAATACTAGACATAACAAAAGTCTGAACAGACCAGACCTGATGTGCCTACTAAGTTTTTCCATAAAGTATAAGTGTACTAATCTATCTGTGGCACAGAATGTTATTTACTGTAGCACAGATCCAGTTTTTCAAAACGAAGAGTGTTATTTGAAGTATCTACATATGCAAATTGATAAAGCCAAAAAAACACAGCTAAAACAAAACAAAGTAGAACAAACTACACTATTTTTTCCATGACTTTGTAAATTTAGGCAGCCAGACATGGGAACCTTATCCTCTCTTCAGGCAACCACATTAAACTGGGTTAAATTAATTACTGTGTATGCATTCTGCCACCTAACCTGTCACATCTTCTAAAGGGTAGATATTAAAAATCAATCTCTCTCCAGAAGACTTGAAATTAACCCAGTTAAACCATCAAGAACAAAGTTTTATATATATAACAGTTCATTTTTTATTATTACCTCTTTAGAGGTTGTAAACTGTCTGAAGTAGTCAGATTTCCCTCTTCTCTCCTGCACAGACCATTTCCAAGCAAATAATTTGGTCCCTTTCATTCTCCTTTTAAAAAGCAAGGCTAACAAACAGAACTTGGGTTTGTTACCTAAACACAGTGTAATTACTTCAAGTAAATTAAAGCATTCAGGGGACTCATAATAAAAAGGAAATATTGTACCATTAAATTAGTAGAGAAGCACTGCCAATTTCATACAAATATTTTATCTTTGGAAAATAACACTCCTTCTAGAAGCACTGTAGTACCCAATCCAGTACTCAGATCAGTATCACTGAGAAGCCTTTGTGCTTGAAACCTGCAAACCCTGTGCAAGGGAAGCCTTCAGAATACAGGAAGTATAAGATTACTCTGTCCAGAAATGTAGTAGGTTAACTTAGTTTACAAATTAAAAAAAAGTTTACAAAGCTACTGAAACTAAAAGCAAAGCCATTTACACTTACTTACCTTTCAAAAACATTAATATTCCAAAATCCCAAAATGTAACATATCTATAAGAAATTCTACTTAGGCAACAGATTCCTTCACTAATACAGAAATACTGCAATTTCCCTTTTAACTTGAATGCAGCTACAACAAATCAAAATAGATCCCTCAAATCTCACAATGCCTGTAAAACAAGGTGAATATGAAAAGCCCATCTGCAACAAACTGGAAACACAGTGACTGTCCTGTGAGTACTCAACCTTAAGAGACACATTTTACAGCTCTGTCTCAGTTTACAGGGCAGTGACTATGGAAGGATGCTCCAAGCAGACAACAAATTCTTCTCTTTTCCACATTTTGAGAGTAATGATTTCAGCTGGGGTTGTTAATTTTCTTCCTAGGAGCTGGTACTGTGCTGTGTTTTGGATTCAGTGTGAGAATAACATTGATAACACACTGATGTTTCAGGTGTTGCTACATAGCGCTTTCCTTAAGCTAAGGATGTTTCAGTTTCCCGTGCTCTGCCAGCAGTGGGGTGCACAAGAAGCTGGGGGGGAGCGTGGCCAGGACAGGTGACCCGAACTAGCCCAAGGGATATTCCATGCCACAGAGCGTCACGCTCAGTGCGTGGGCTGGGGGCAGTTGGCCAGGGAGGTGCAGATCGCTGCTCCGACATCGGTCAGCGGGTAGTGCCTATTTGTTTTAGTCAGTACAAATACAAAATCCATTTCAGATTTTGAGTAGAAGTTTTTATGTTTCTTTATGAGCAAGTTCTCATAACATTTTCTTCACTATGCATCACTTGTCTTTTCTTGGGGTCTACTTCTCTCTTTTTGCTATATTTTCATTACAATTATTATTACTATTATTTTATTTTAGTCATTAAACTGTTCTTATCTCAACCAATGAGTTTTCTTTTTTTTTTTCCTGATTCTCTTCCCCATCCCACCAGCTGTGGGGGGTGTGAGCAAGCAGCTGCATGATGCTTAGCTGTCCGCCAGGGCTAAATCACAACAAATGGAAATAATCATATAGATGAAAAAAAAGTAAAAAATAAATTCCTTTAGAATGAAAGTTATTTTAAGAGAGATTTGCAAAAATCCTCTACTTTGGTACACTCCATATAATAAAAAGTTGGTAACTACCAACTTGAATATAACACTTTTATCAGTTCTGGATCATCCAAGGAGTAGTCTTCCTACATTTTCAGTTCCCCTTTGACAAATAATCTTCACATACGCTTTCCTGGGAATATCACATCCACGGCAGACTGATATGGGAGCAAATAAGAAGTCTGGAATGCTCTGTCCTATTCTTTTCCAGAAGTAGAATTTTTCAGGAAGTTTAATATTCTTACTTTATACTGTTTAGGATACAAAATAGTATAACAAACTTATGCTGTTCAACAAAATAGAAGATGGGACTTGCTTTACCCATAACCAATGCTCCAACAGCTTTGAAAGATGGGTGTGACGTTAGCAGCAGAGAGTATTCTGGGGTGTCACATCAACATGGAAAAGTCTGCAGCACTTCAGTACTTGGAAAAAGCCTCAAAAAAATTAAAGCACACTGCAATTCCTGGCATGGTCTTAGTCTATTCACTTAGGACATCTGGAACATTATCTAATTTTGAATATGTTTTAAACTTGTTTTCTAGGTTTTTCCCTTTAGCACACTTGTATTTGTTATAGTCCATTACAAATACAAATTCCATTTCAGATTTTGGGTAGAAGTTTTTATGTTTCTTTATGAGCAAGTTCTCATTACATTTTCTTCAAACGAAAGAACACCAACTTTGCTGTTCTAGTACCTTCAAGCATTCAGCAACTTTCAGGCAAACACCTTGAATATTCTGAACATTACAGATAATAGACAGAAATGAGCACCAGACACAGAGACTCTATAACTTCAGTTCCATAATGGATAAAATTCTGTAATTTTTTTCTTTATTCCAATCTCTAAGTCCATTTTCTCTGTGTGTGCAACTGCATTTTGCTGATGACAAGATGTTGAAATATGATAATGGCATAGATTGCAAGTAAAACAAACTGAACTTAATTCTCCCTTAACCCACATGACCTTTTCAAAAGAACACAAAATATTGCTTCAAAACCAATGTACATTTTTCTCACTTCAGAATGTTCATATGTTTTTTTTTTTTCATTTTTCTGGCAATATCAGCATTTTTAAATAGGGACTTAGGATAGATCTATACTCTGCATAAATTTATTTTGATTAAGTAAAAAGAAATTTGAATGCACCTGAAATAGATACCTTGCTTCTTCCCAGAATTTACTAATTGATTCTAAAGGAATCTAATTGGTTCTGTCCTCCTTTCCCAGACTTCTAAGAAAAATAATGTTGTGTTTTTCACATACAGAAATCATACATCGTTTTAGAACAATATTTTGTTACTTACCATAAATCAGTTTGCTCACTTGATAAGATACATCTAGTTGAACTCTCTTCACTGTCAACAATTGAGCCAGCAGAAATGTGTAGTAACTATACAGTAAAATAAATTACATTGCAGTACTAGCTATTTATTAATTCACAGAGAAAACAGATTCTTACCCAGTTTTGTTTTTTCAGAGGCAAAAAGTAGTAGTAATGGCAGAAATCAAGTATCAGCGTATAGGAACTAAGGATCTGAGTGTAGAAACACAGCTGTAAAAACAGCCAATGATTGTCTTCACCAACACAATTATTAATCCTGCAGAAAAACAGTGCATATATAAAGACAGAAATATAAAGCCTTTAACACTGCAGTTATGATAATGTGAATAGGAGAAGTTAGAATTATTTATAGAGCAAACATAAGAACTACTGACTAATCACTCCATTTTTAGTCAAAATGATGGCCTCTATGTTTGAAATGGCAGTTACTGTAAAGAATGGTTTCCTTACACTTCCACTTAAAGTATAGGTTGCATTACTGAGATCACTGCTTGGAACAGAGAGACTTAATTCTCTATATCTTCATATAGCAAAGATATTCCTACAATTTTAAGTAATACCCAAGTAACATTTTTTTTTTTAAGTCTACAAAATTTCACAGTAGTGTGTATTATCTTCTGCTACTCAATACATTCCACTCATTGTGAACTACATAGAGTCCAAAAACTGGAAATGCAAAGGAAGGGTTTGAAATAAATGTGATCACAGGGTACATCAATGACAAATAAACATGACTTATGAAAGAGCCAACGAAACAGAAACAAAACCAGGCATCTCTGTTCAGAAACTCCTTCTGCATACTCCAACAAAAAGGAGTAAAGGAATCACAAGGATTCTAGAAATATTAAGTACAAGATTCAAAACCTTTGAAATCTAGGTCTAGTCTGCTTCACAGAAGTTACACTGATGCAAAAAATGTGGTCAGGGTGCAATTTCATACAAGCATTGGCACAGACATAAGTACCAAGCTAAGCCATAATGACAAAAACACTATACTGGCTCTGCTTTCTGAAGTAGTGATTGACAAAAAGGGAAGTTTGAAAAACGGCTATATCAACACAGGAGAACTCTGATGTCAATTCTATCCTCGGCAGTTCATCACTGAAATCTTGCTGGAAATGATACCTCAGAACTACTGACAGAAACGTTTATTTTAATTTTAAGCTACAGTCAATCAGTTTAAATAAGAGAATTTTAGCCAAATTAGTTCATTTTGACTAAACTAGTTAGAGGACACTAAAATAAGCAATTTCACTACAAAATCAGAGAGGTGATGACAAGTGGGGCATGGTATAAGTCAGTAACATTTTCTACTCAGCACTGCCATTCAGTAAACTAAAATCCAAAAATTGTCTGAAACTATGATCTAGTTTTGCTATTATAAAGAGCATCCATTCTTATGTCAAAATTCTAATCTTTTATTTCAATCCAAGAAATATTGCTTAATTTCCTACAAAAAATATCCAGGATCAGAAACTAAATTGCAACTAATTAAATAGATCTGCAATGTACTAGTTAATTATGTTGAGATCAGTTTTAGGAGTAAAGATTCCAATTCTTTAAACAAAATATGTGAATTTTCCAAAACTATATGGTTTATAACAATTTGACAATGGTAAAATGTTACACTGCATCAGTTCTTACTTGTAGACATAAGAAAGTCTCAAAGCTGTTCTTTCCCTGCTCTAAATGCCTAAATGATTAAGCACAACTGGGAAAGAAATATGACAAATGAGCAATAGTCAAGACCATGAACTTTGAAATGATTCACTAAAACAACAGTAGACTGTTAGAACAAATGTCCTGGTCTTACCACGGACAGTGGTGATCCATCCTCCTCACACAGTGTCCACAACGACTGCAATGGTGTGAACGCTTTGGTCTCATCATATTGCATTTGTTACATAATTCCCAATATTCTCGTTCTAGGTGAAAATGTAAAGACACCTTAGTGAGATTTAAACTCAGTACAGCATGCTCATGATAAATCTAGTGATCACACTAGTGACTTAAAGAGAAAAAATTCTTACTATGATCTGAGAAGGGTCAGCAGTATATGAAAAAACTTTTGTCCCCACAGTTACTTTAATTAATTTGGAAGCTGCTACTGCTACTCTGTGCCAGTCATCTTCTCCAAATCTTTTTCTTCTCCTATATATTTCTAAGGAGTAACTATTACAGCACAAAAGCTGTCACTCAAACAAGGAAGACAATAAATCAATTATTTTCTTATACAGCTACTGTGAAAAAACATATCTGCTAGACAGAGCCATCATACAACTCCCCTGCCATTCCAAAACCTCCTGAGAAAATACTGCTACTCAAATTTGTCAAAGCAAGCTAACTAAAACACACAAGGATCATCTTCCATCTCAAAGCATTTTACAACATGCATCTTAAAGCATGCAATTGTACACAGAAGGCAAGCAAAGAACAGGTAGAGGACAAGCTTGTATTTAAAAATACACACTATCTTTGGATGCCCACTGTGAGATTCTTTAAGCTGATCTCCAGAGATACCGAGTAGCTGAAACTACCAGGAATTACTATTGCTCAGTTTAGCTATTATTTATCTCAAATTGCACCACCCAAGTTAGAGGAAGCCTTTGAAAATGAGAATTCAAATGATATATTCAGAAAGTTCATTTTCACATAGTAAACAAATCTCAGCAACACTGTAACAGTTCCATTCACAAAAACATGTATTTTCCATCTTTAAGGAAAACAGGTGCATGACTGAGAATCTTAAATACATTGACTGGTTGTTTCTACCTAAATAGAACTTTTTTTGATGCAGATAAATTTCTTAAATCCCGGGGCGGAGGGAAATCTTAGCTTTCACAGTAGGGCATTCTGAAATTTTATATGGTAAAGCACTGTCCCTATGTAAACAAAATAACATTAAATTTAGCACTTCCGAGTCACCTTTAGGCAGCTGTTGTCTTTCTCGCTGCAAAATAGCATTTGGACACTTCAAATAATGAGGTCCAATATCTGAGATCATTAAATTTGTAATAATGCCAGATGGAGACTGATTTACAATCTGTTCCCATAAATCCAGTGTCACAAAGGTGTAACTCCCTAATAGGGTAGCTACTAGCAGAGTTCAGAAAAACCCCAACCTCATTTTTGAATACAATATATATCATGCAAAAATGTATCTTCCTCTCAACCTAGAAGATACCAGAGAACTGAAGTGCTACTTTAGGAAGTAAAAAACCCTCATACAGCACACATCAAATAATAATATTGGTGTCACAGTCAAGCCTAAGTGTTGCATCTTCAGAAGTATCTATACAGTATCACTGTGGTATGAAATGAATGGAGAATGAAGAAGTTAGAGAGCTATTCAAAGGGATCCCTTAAAAGAGAAAGAAGTATTTGTGTCCAAAGGGAAATGGTACTGGTACTGGTATTTTGCAGGTAAATGAACATTCAGTCATAAATGTAATTGTCTGTAACTGAACTGAGTGTGTTCATTCTCCAGCTCAGGTTGCAGAATCCATGTTGTTCTGGCAGCAAGAACTGATTGCAGAACCAAAGTCTGAGACACCTTTCATTTTACTGCATCAAAGGATCAGATACCAGGAGCAGAAAGAACACTGACATGAGATTTTCTGTGATCAGTATTTCACATCTGGATCCCAGGGATACACATCCCTTCCTACTATCTGCTGCCTAATTTGTTCACATTGTAACATCAGTGCTCAGGCTAAACAGATCATATTTCCGAAGACATCATCCCAGATTCTCACTAACATCAGGAAGACAGAGCAAAATGTTACTCCTGGCATCCACCAAATTGCAAGAGAAGACTGAAATATTCACCCCTTGCTGCATTAAATACATTCTCTACATTCAAAAAAGTATTTTGTTAATGTGACAAAGCTCATGCTGTTTAATAGCCCTACCCCATTCTAAACTGCTATGTAAAAGCTCTATGCATTAGACAAGCAGCTTAATAGCATGAAACAGTTCATTAAAATGTTGGCTTTCTCTGTGGAGAATTCTTAAGGTTTCAATTTTTCTCCAATTTCTGAAGCATTTGATACCATACAGGAATTGTGGGATAAATTCACAAGGACAGAAGGGAATTCTCACATGTTAACTTGCTGCTCTATAGCAATGCAATGTAATTGGCATCACATTTGTTTAGTTAACAACCCATACCAATGTAAGTCACTGAAAAAAAAAAAGTGTAAAAAATGCACAGGTAAAATCCAGCTTAAGAGTACCTTCTACCAACACTTTCAATATCTTATAAATTTACTTAGAAAAACAGCTAAGAATTATAATAACTAACAATTCTAAACATTTTTTATTAAATATAATCAAGTTAGAAGTATATGCAGTATGTCTGAAAGCCTAGAATGAAAAATAATTTTTCCCATGAAAAAATTTACAAGCAGAAGTTCCTACATAACGAAACTTCTGGTGGAATACAAGTTTTGGAAAAGAAGTTTTGAGTCTACACAGGAAAAGTGTTAGAAATATACA
Organism: Tyto alba; assembly: GCF_018691265.1. Taxonomy (NCBI): domain Eukaryota; kingdom Metazoa; phylum Chordata; class Aves; order Strigiformes; family Tytonidae; genus Tyto; species Tyto alba. The sequence continues at coordinate 38,424,732 of NW_024881318.1, forward strand.
AGTTAAAAACACTGACAAACTGATTTTTTAGTTAACAATATAGGCTTCAGCAGAGACAGCTCATGGTTTCCATCAAATCTCACAAAATCAAATTGATTCCTAATTATTTTGAGGACATTAAAATAACTTTTATTCAATTATATAGAAACAACTTAATGTACCTGTAATTGGTATCTTTGGGTTTTCAGGTAGTTTTCCTGGATCAGCTACTGAGGCTCTTAGTAATGAAGATATGCAAAACAATGAGCAGAAGTAATAACCTGAAAAAATAAATAAGCATTTGTTAGTCTTTTTCAGATGCACAAAATATTTACTATACACTGCATCAAAAATATAGATGCTCCAGCACTGAGCTGGAAATGACTCAGCCTTCTCATTCAATTCCAGATGTGGTTTTGGTATTATATAGTCTACAATATTAAGTACTCCACAGTCTTAAAAAGGGAGAGGAAAAGGTAGAAGTGAACACTGTTTTGATAGCACCAGCAGGATGACACTATGACCTTACTATTGTAATTAAGAGTTCCTCCACTCTCTTATCAAATAAGCACCAATCATTCTAGACTTCAAAGCCTCCATGTGAAAGTATACTCCCAATTGTCCATCTTCACTTTAAGGTTGGTTCCAGTTATAATTCAAGCCTCTTCCTCAGCAAAACCTCCTAGCATAACTCATATTAGCTGACAAATCCAGGGATGTATGACAAAACAAACAAAACTCAGTTTGTCAACCATCAGTACTACCACCCCCAATTCTGACAAGCACTAAGAGCTGTGGGCCAGAAACTAACTCAAGCAGCTCTAGCTACAGCAACTGAAAGCCTTATTAATGCTTTTCACAGGTTTCCACACAAAAAAAGGTTTACCATAACACCTTTGAAATGAATGAAGTATCTCAACTTCTCAGAACACGGAAATATAGGATGTGTTCCAGTACTCTTATCCTTTATCCTTCACCTAATTCTTTATTTTCTGACCTTTCTCATGTATATTAACTACTACCCAAAGATACTATTTTTACTAGCAGAAAAAAGGGCTAAGTTAAATTGACTTACACAAAATTGCCACAACTGAAATATGTCCCTCTTCATAATGAGGGAAGAGGATGACTTTTGGAATGAAGATTGTATTGTACAGCCAGACAAAGATAATCAGGCCCATGCAGCACCAACCCTGAGGGTCATCCACAAAGTGAATTCGTCGTCCCATTGAACACAAACAGGTAACAATCTGTCACGATCCAAGATTAAAATATTATCCTAGAGAGATAAATAAAATATATATAAAAAAAAAATTAGTAGATTAACTAGTATCATGCAATCTGCAGGTCCCATATACATTCAAATAGGAAAAAACAAAACAAAACAAAACCTGTCAGCTATCAATTTAAGGAATTAAATGAAAACTTACAGACATTTCACATGCATTGTTCAAGTACCAGGAAGAGAAATATGATTTCATTAATTAGTTATATCTCACTAAAAAGTAATATTTATGATCAAGATGCAAATAAAACAAATACCTGGAAAAACTATTAAGTAATAGGTAAAGCAAGCAACTGACAGCCATCTGGCAGCAGCAAAGGATATAAACATTAAAGAAGTCTCCCATCAAAATAAAAAGGTTGCAAAGAAAACAAGAAATATGGGGAATGATTTACGTTATACAAGGATTCATCCCACCTACCTACTGAAGTCTCCCAACTCTATTTCAGGATTATTTTGTAAAAGCTTGTATGATAAAATAGTCACAAATTTCCCTAGGAATCTGTCATTTCTCCCTGCTTAATAAGCCTCCTTAATGCATTTATAGCAAACCAACAGAGGAGGAATCCACACTACCCTAACATCTTTCATGCAGACCATTAAGAGATATCATATAACAGTAAGTTTTTTCACTATTAATCACACTTAAAACATCAAGGTTTCCATTTTGATAGTTCAGTACACTGGGTTCCTTTTTGGTTTAGGCTGAAGAAACCCCACTAAGTCCTACAATATGAACTTCAGAGCTTCATAAACTGATCTTCATAAAAATGCAGCACCAAGTCAAAAGGTCTATTCAGCAGAATCTTCAAGGAAAGGATTACTACTGTTGTTGTTTTTTTTTGTCAGACTGCCTTCATATATGTATCTTGACATTGCAATACACACATAAACCCCAAGCTACTCTCCTATCCATTAGTTTCCCTGATTTCTGGGCTTCAGGGAACTTGTCCATTTCAGATGGACATTCCTTTCAGCTTCTACTAGTTGCACTGAAATTTCATCTTGTTTGTCAGTCAGACATCTGTTTCCAGGAGTTTTGATTACTTGTTTCATGTTTGTCTATCCTCACTTGCATTCACAATTTCTCTGCTTAATATTATCCACAAGTTCATTAATGTCTTGTTTTCTTCTTTTTCTAGATCTCTTATCAAAATGAGACCCAAATAAGCTGACATTTTTCCAGACCTCCCCTATGCACTACATACCATAATGCTTTGTTTGCTGTTTTCTAGTGCAACAGTGTTCTCATTCAAGTATAGCAGAGTATTAAGTGCTTTTTATCCTACAAATCCATAAAAATTGCTAATACTTATTCTATACACCCATGTTGCATACTGAATACATGTACTGTGCCCTTAAAGCTGTTTTTAAGTTCATGATAATAATAAAAAACTACTTAAGTCTATATTTACTATCTTTTTTTAGTTTTACTATATGTAGCATGCACACACTATAGTCTGTTGTATACATGGTATTAATGTACTACACCATATGTACAGTCTCTAGACATATAAATGATGTAGTAGTATACTCCTGAATCTGCCAGTTCTTAATGCGCCCATGTTGTAAGTTTTAGCAAGCAGCGGATTTATAATTAAACAACATTTTATATCCTTCTAAATGTGCTTTTATGGAGGATCTGTGACATGAAACAGAGAAGCTGTGCGAGGAAGTGAGCAGACAATACATTAGATGCTGAAAAGGAGATGGACCAGGTCCCCTCCAAGACTCTATAGCTATAGGAACCCCCACTGCACCAAGCAGAAGCCAGCAGAGCCTTGTCAGGCTGGACATGGAGATGCTGAGTCTGACGAAGCCTGGAGCTTGTGAGCTCCAGCACCAGGAGGAGAGCTCCTGCTCTGCTTGCAGCTCCAATCTACAGAGCAGGTTCTGAGCCCCAGCAGCAGGCAAAGACAGGGAGCTCTGCCCAGCGAAGCCTCGGAGCCAGCTGTGCCCCAGTCCTGTGGCAGAGCAGGCAGGATGGGGCGAGGAAGAGTGGTGGGAAACTTCCTGATGCCGCAGGGACAGAAGCACCTCTGCGGCCCAACCTGTCACCTGGCAAGGTCTGCTGCTTGCAGGGACTTGGGTCCTGGGTACCATGGGTAGGCTGTTACTGAGGATGGTAGAGTAGTCTGGCCCTCAGACATTTACCTGCACCTCATCTTCCATAGGGGCACCATGGATATGGCCAGGGGAGACCGGGAACGTATCAAGCATGACATGACTACATGGCTTGGAATATGAGGGTCAGGGCCTGGGGACAAGATGGTGTTTCCTTCATCCTGCTGGTGAAGGGGAAGGACTTGAAGAGGAGTAGGCAGATCCTGCTGACCAGCAGTGGTTGTGCAGCTTGTGTCAAAAGCTGGGACTCACCTTTTACATCCATAGGACCTTCTCTGAGGATCAAAAACTGCAGAAGAACGCGAGCAGGATCCACCTGACACTATGTGGGGTAAAAGCATCTTTGCCAACATGTTGGTCAATCTGCTAAAGGGAGGCTTAGACTAGGAACGATGAGAGAGGGAGGTGGTGATGATTGAGTGAGGAAGTGGTGGTGAAGGTTTGCAAGCGAAGGTTGCAGGATGATGTGGACAATAGAGATCTTCTAAACAACAAAACAGAGGTGAAGTGGGGCCACACACTTGATGCACAGACACCACTTGGGTGTACTGGGATAGCATTAGGAAAGCCAAAGTCCACCTGGAGTCAAAACTGGTGAGGGATATAAAAGTCAAAAGGAAAGTCTTGTACAGGTACATAAGCAGCATAAGGAAGGGCAGGGGAAATGCAGGCCTGCTACTGAATGAGGCAAAGTACCTAGTGTAAGGATACAAAAAGGTCAAAACACCTTCTCTACCTTGCTCTTTCTGTGTAGGACCTTTCTGGAATCCCAGGCCCCTGAGACCAGTCAGAAAGTCTGGAGCAAGATTTACTCTGAGTGAGGGAGGACCAGATTAAGAAACCTTTAAATGAACTGGACATAGCACTTCCATGAGACCTGATGAGATGCCACCATGAGTGCTGAGAGAGCTGGCCCTGTCATTGTGAGGCCACTCTCAATTATGTTTGAAAGTTTCAAGCTGGTGGATGAGGTTCCAGAGGACTCAAGAAAGCAATTGTCAACCCTGTTTTTAAGGGCAAGAAGGAGGATTCAGGCAACTACATCCCTGTGAGCCTCACCCTAATCCCTGGGAAAGTGGAGTAGATCATCCTGGAAACTGGTTCCAAACACATGAAGAGCAAGAAGGTGATTGGGATTAGTCAGCACGGATTTATGAAGGGGAAATCATGCAGACTGACAGAAACACAGAGGCCAAAAAAAAAAAAAAAAAAACCGAGGTAGTTAAAAACACTGCCGACTGCTGAAGAATCCATCTGTTTTCCATCTTACCAGAGCAGCAGAGATTCCATGACTTCACAACACTTCCACAGAAGGGGAAATAACAGCTCAACAAACAAAACAGAGAGAGGTAAGTACGGAAATACCTGTTTCCAAGTGACTTACCAAGTATAATGTGTAAGCAATAAGCAGTGAGATTCTGCAGAAAACAGTAGGAATGCCTATAATGGAAATATATCCCAGATTTTTATAACTCAGTAACTAAATTTTGCCTGCATGACATTATTCACTTTTATAATTAAAAAAACAAAGCAAAACAAAAGAACAAAGACCTCTCCCAAACCCCTACCTTTGATGGCAAGTTCCACAATTAAGTTGGAACTATGCAAAAAAAGGCCCCATTCTCAAGGGAGATTTTTCATCATCAACTTCCGTATCTTTTCTGAAAGAGACAGAAGAGAGTGTGATACTCAAACAATCATCATCACTGGTTTGAATGGCACCATATAATAGATTACCTTCTATTCTGTTCTTCATACCTCATCTCACCGAGTAGAGCTTCCTCTCAAGCTCTTCACAGAGATATCTAGATCCTTTGTCTCTCATGTCTGAACTGACATGCTGACTCTAACTCATGTTCCTTGTGTTTCAGTTCTAGGCCATTTCACATTTTTAATACAGATTTTAAAGGATGGAAGTGTTCAGAGAAAGTTCTATATAGAACTGTACTACTGCTAATGTATTTCCATTACTTTAAGTTGTGATATGCCATTATAATGCATGCTTATTATAATGATAAATTAAGTTTTACATTTTTCATTATACTTTTGTCAGCAGTACTGGATAAACACTGTCAATATACTGACTTCCTCCAGCAAAGTGAGCTTTTTCTCCTCCCTCTTGGTTTATGTACCATATATAAATATGTAAGGGGCAGGGGTGAATAAAGAAAACCTAACACATGCACATTCTGATGATTTGGTAGAAAGTACCAGGTGCCAACTTAACTCACAGGCAGGGTAAACTTATGATCTTTTCTTTTTAAATATAGGTTAAAAAAATCTGCATGTACTCTTTCAGATACAGTGTTAGAAAAAAGGAAGACTGATCTCAAACAATTCTGTTGTTTAGGATATATCATCTGTGATAACTACAATAGGTAGAGGAAAAAAGTCTATGAGCAGGTTTACAACAAACCAGCTGAAAAGAAACAATTAAGTGATTTATATCCATACATACTCACTATTTATATGTGCAATGCCTAAAAATTCTCCAATGATTTAGGATAAAATACAGGGTTTGTAGTTTTCTTCCCTCTTACCCTAATTTACAGACTTTTTTTTTTCTAAATAAACATCTCAAATGCAAAGCATTTGAAAGCAAACAGTAGCTCTGGCTTTGAAAAGCTTCAGATTTACCAAAACATAACTGAGTCTTTCCTACATCATCAAAAACTGTTCTTGGCAAAAAATAATTTTACTATGGGATGCCTGGACAGCATTTTTGCCTAACAATTTTCTTTCTGCCCAATTCAGTTAATGGCATCATTAGGTCAGCATTTGTTTACTACAATCACCTCCAATATGACTTCTGATATGACATCCACTGAATAATAAGACCACAGAATGAGGCAGGCAGGCAGAAAGTCACCCCTGAGAAATTAGAAAGCTTTACACTAACCAGAAATGTTAACATAAAACAGTGTTTTAATAAGCTCATTTGAATGTAAACTTCAATTTTACATCAAGACAAGTCCCAAAACATACGCAGAAAATTCTGTTTCATAAATAAATCCAATACAAGCAATACTCAATTTCTCATCCTAAGCAGTATGACAATCAGCTCTGGTGACATCCTGCTCCCTGCACTTTTATGGCTGTTGCACTGAAAAAAACTGGAAACCAAGACCCTATACATTCTGCTTCACATTAGCCCTGGACTTCTACTTCACTAAGAAAACTTGTGAAATCAGACTTCCAGAACCTTTTTCACAAATGCTTTAACAAGTCCAGAATGACACAGATCAGTAATTCATAGTATCATTCACTATGAAACGTAATTTTAAGACCCTATACAAACTGAACAATACTATATTCTTTAAAATACACTTCTGGAGTGAGAAAGATACCACTTCTAAAAAGGCTGCATCCTGGGCGATTCAGACAGAAAAAGGAACAGAGAACAGAAACAGGAGAGATATACTTGCTATAACCATTGTGATAGCCAAAGCAAAGCCGTAACAACCAGCAGCTTCCATCAATTTGTGAATCCAGATGTGGTTTTAGATTTGTAACTTTCCTGAAATCTTAAGAATGACTGCTAAAAATTACTGATCTAAAAATACACTCCACCATTAAAAAAAAAACAACCTTGAACCAAACAACTGAATTACTTTCAACTACATTTTACATGTCACTTACATGATGTTATCAAGTATCAGAGCAGAATTACCATTATGCCTTCAGCAACTCTTCCATTTAACAAAACTAGTATCTGAATAACCAGTTAATGCAAGCAGAAGCGTATTTTTGCCATGACAAAATCCCATGTACCTGGCACTGCACATTTATACAACAGATGGTTGTTAGTAGAGACCTGGGCACTACACAGTTGTTAGGTAGCTGTTGACAGGTTGGCTAAGGTAAGCAAAACATTCCCACCCAGTCCTTTTTTATAGATGGGATCTTGCAAGGTATACCTGTAAACATCTATTGCATTCTTGAAAGATGTCACACAGGCTTGGACTGGGATGTGGATTGATATTAATGTATACACACTATATCCACACTGATCATAAAGCCTTGAAAATTATCTTCACCAACTGCTGACCAAACAGCCACTTGCAGGCAAATAATACATGTTACTTAAGAACATCACCATTTGGATCCTAAGTGAGAAAGGAATGAAGACCTAAATTTCATTTTTTCTAACTACTGGAGCTGGAAAATCAAAGCATGAAACTAAGGAAGGTCAGAGGGCGCTGTATTTCCTCGTGCAGTGTTACTGGATCACATGGCCAACAAAACCCAAGCACTTCTTCTATTACCACCCCAGAAGCTGCAAATGCCCTCATCATTTAGCAAAAAAAAGCAGGATTCTAGAGCTTCGTGAAAAGGACAACAGTATTGCTTTATTTCAAAGATCTGGAGATGCTCTTGAAATCTGCTAAGGATTTCCCTCCCACAGCTCTCTACACGGAAAATCGCACTCCCGAAGTTATTAAGAACAAGTAGACATCCAAGACTGTTAAAGCAGACTCAGTTCAGGCACCGGTGACGCCCAAGACTGGCGGCAGGGCGGCCCCCGGCGCGCCCCAAAGCCCGCCACCAGGCAGCCTTCCCCGCACCGGGCCCACACGCGCCCCGCGGGGCACCCGGCCCTCCCCCGCCCACCGCCGCGGCAAGGGCAGCACCGGCCCCGCCGCCGGGCCCCCGACTCGAAGGCTGCGCTCGGGCACGGGACTGCCTCACGGCCGCGGCCAAGGAGGCTGCCCTCGGCACGACGGGCGGTGGAGCGGCCCCTCCCGCAGCCTCGCCCCTTCCACCTTCCTTCCCCCTTCCTTCCTTCCTTCCCCCTTCCTTTCCTCCCCCCACGGCTCGGCCGCCCCGCCCGTCCCCCCGCCGCCCCCCTCCCCGGGGCACGAGGCGGAACCAACCGTTGGGCGAGGCCAGGAGGGGAAGGGAGGGGCCGCGGTCACGCGCCCCCTGCTCCCCCGCTCTCCATAGCAACCGCGGGGGCCGCCCGCGCCCCCACCCCCTGCCGCCGCGGCGGCACCTTCCGCTTCCGCCCTCCGAGCCGCGCAAGCGCGCAGAGGGACCCCTGGCGGCGGGGCGGGGAGGGGCGCGGGCTGGGAGGGAGGGACGGGGGCGGGGGAGGGGCGGGGCCTGTGATGGCGGGTGGCGGCGGGGAGGTTCTGTCCTGCCTCGTACCGGTAAAATCCCCCGCACGGCGTGGGTGTGAGGTTTTTTTTGCCCCTTCCCTGCGCTGGCGGGAGGAGCCGCAGCGAAGGGACGCTTTCCCCCGCGTAGCGGGAGGCTCTCGGAAGCGTGTTTGCCCGATCCGCCTCCGAGCGTGCAGCTGCGTCTCCGGTGTTGGAGCCCACCGGTGCAGGCCCGCTCCCGAGAGAGCAGACGTTAGTCGGGATGAGGCCTTCTTCATCTCTCGAGTGTCTCTTTGCAATCCCTGACGAAATGTAAGTGCTGCAGGCAAGGCTTCTGTCTCAGTCTCCAAGCTCCTGTTAGGAGACTCATTTCTTAATTGTACCAGTTAGCCTTTACCCCAATTTAGTGTGAAATTGTACAAACTTTATTAATAGTAAGAAATCACGTCAGCTTTCTTAAGAGATACTTATTTTACCTTGTATACTGCATAATTGTGGTTAAATCAGCATAACTGAAGGATTCCAGAACACTGCAAGGAGAAGGATGGTCCCCACCTTGAAGATCTTTTGTTTCTTTGAATCTTAAAGCCATCCATGAAGAAGAAAGGATACCCCTGGACTACCAAGATAGCACCAGCATCCCAGCCCCTGCCAATGCCTCAGTGAAACCTTCCCATTATCTGGCATCATAGCTGGGTAGCGGTAGCAGGACCAACTCCAGAGACACCTAGATCAAGAAAGAAGCAGGTGGATGATGGTGCCATAGAACTATAGTTAGTTTTCAAAATAGTGGTGTGTGTCAAGTAGCGAGTGGTCAAATCTTGTTGAATCTGAACGTTTGGAAGGCATAAGAACCATGTGTAAAACCTCATTTGGTGTGCCCCAATTTGAATGGGACACCTCATTGCCATGAATAAAGAATTGCTCTTGTAATTCTGTACTTTGCATCCCAGTCTCAGTCAGCACAGGCCAGTTGCGAAATTTTCATGGCACTTGGGTCCCCTGCTGTGTGCCTTGCTCACAGAGCGCCCTTACAGGGCCATGGAAGCCAGTCTTTGTTTTTAAGGGACCCGTGAGGGATTAGCAGTGGCTGCGAACCACAGAGAGCTTGTAACGGACAGCATTTTCAGTGTTGCCAGCTGGGAATCGTGCTTTCAGCACCCATTGCTGATGCACATACACAATCTTTTGGCTACCTAAAGGCATCCCCATCTGCTTGAGTGGCATGGTTCCCACTGTAAATTGATGGGCTCTTGCCCTGGAGCATTTTTCCTACACAATGATGGATGAAATGGGTGAAGAGTAATATGGTGATCACCACTGATACAGAAAACTCTTCTTTATTGCTGATAACATTCTTCCTAAAAATTATAATGTGATTTTTCTGGAAAGAAAGTACCCAAAAAGTCAATTTAGTGTTTAGGTGGATTTCAAGCTTTTGTTGAGACTTTTGGACCTTGTCCTGTTTTATTTTTCAGAGTCCACAGTCTTCTGCTATACTGGGCAATTGTTAACATTGCAAGCTAAAGTTCCTCTGACCTGAAAATACATATTAGCAGGAACTGGAGGTTGTCTGGAAATAAAATGAAGCATGTTCCAGGTAAACCAGAAGATAGCACTTCCTCAAGAACAACCTACATATGTCCCTAGGAACAGGCATAACTGAAAATAATAGACATACTAATTGGACTGTTAAAAAACATAGGAAAAGGAATCACTGGAAAGGTTGTTGTGATAAAAAACAGTCTCTGCCTCTATTCCATGACAAGTTTCACATAGGAATTTATGCCTATATGTGAAAGATATAATGAGGTCTGGAAATTTTTCACTGATTTGAAGAATAAATGCAGGAAAAACAAACACAAAAACACATTAAAAACAAAAAAAAAGGATTGGAAAGGAAACCAAGGTCTTGGGAAATAAAATGGAAAGATAAACAAGGAGGAATGGTATGATCAATGAAGGTTTCTTGTAGAGTGAAAAAGAATCAGTCAATAACGTGATCTTCTAGTTACCTGCCAGGAATTTGCATTTCTATAGCAGTACGCTGCTAATGGCCAGTCATTAGACTTGTAGTCTTATCAGGCAGCTTGTATTTTACTCTTTTTTTCCTCATGGATGTGCAGAGAAAACACGAGTTGTGGAACAAGGGCAGTAGTCTATTCTGGCTCAGCCATCAGCACAGCAGTTCCCATTTGTTAATATTTCTTTTGGGAAAGCACAGTGCCAGAAGAAAAGCAGGCTGTCATGTGCTGGACTTCCCAACTGAACTTGCAAAGGTTCCGACTGTAGAAATTACCTGACACTTTTGCCAGGGTATCAAATCCAGATAGATAGATAATTAGTCTTTGTGGTGAACTCCATTCTGAAGGAAGAAACACCTAGGGGAAATACTAACTTTGCGTGAGATGGGCTTCACATCAAGTCCAGTATCGATGTATTACACAAATATTATTAAAAGCAAAATTAGAAAAATACCCACATTCTTCAGCGCTGAATATTGCACAATAGCGTAGAATTCCTCTTGGAGTTTCTGATGTCTGTGTTGTGTTGTTGGTGTTTATAAATTACCACAGGAGCCACCAGCTGTCATCATATAAATTTTATTGGCACTCTGTAAATATTAAATCAGCATGCTAAAATCAAGCCATGTGCAGTAACAGCTGATGCTCTGTTATGGAAAGCACATGCAGAAGAGAGGTATGCACTGCAATTCCCATGATTCTTACTGCTTACAAGCCCCTTGCTTCATGAGACTTTTCTAGGATTTGTTTTGAGCCCAACTGTGTCCCTTGGTCGATGCACAGAAGGGGCACTGTCTGTGCACAGATAACTTGGGGGCTGAAGAATCAGCCTTCTCAATAGTACATATCTTCCTGTGTCCTTCTAAATTGTGTAACTTAGTACTGCCACTTCTTTTCTGGAGCATGGTTGCATTGCTTGTTTCCTTGTAAACCTTGCTAATGTACATAGGAGACACTTGTTAACTCTATAAGGGGAGCAAATTTCTTCATGTCATGAAGGTCGGTGTCATGAAGATGGAGGTCTGTGTTAGTGACATGCTGTGCTGAAACAAAACCTGTCCTGGCCCAGAAGTTTTATCAGTCACAATGTCACAAACTGAGGTTGAGGCAAGTAAAGGCAAATGTCTCTCAGTCTTGGTTTTCTCTCTGACCTAATTGCCAGAAAAATCAAAGGCAAGATACGTTTTCTGATCTGTCTGCCTCAGTAGAAGGCATGATGAAATCTACTGATACCCCAGCCCAGGTAGCTTACATGGGGGTTAAGCCAGACCAAGCAGTAGTCTAATTTAGGGGGTTAATTTTCATCCAAAGCACTTCAGTGGTGTGAGGAGCTCTGCTCAGATACCATCCAGCTGCAGGTGTCCTAGCACTAGCTCTTCTAATGCCTCTCTCCCTCCAGGAATTGCTATCTGAAGTCCAGGCAGGGCAACAGACTGCTTGAATGCTTCCCTACCTGTTGCAGTGTGAGGTGGTTTGAACCAGCTTCAGCAGAGAGTTAAGCTGAGATACTTCCTCGTTCAGAAAGGCAGGGAAGGGAATGTGTCTGCTCTGTTTAAACACCCTGACTGCAGGCTGAAGCCACCGGCAGAACATCAGGCAAAATGGCTTGTAATTGCAATATGCTAAACCAGCAAAAATGCCTCAGAAGAGGCCTTAAAGAAACATAAGATTGGCCCTGACTCATTATCAATTATTCATTTTAGCTTTTGGTCCTTTTTTTGTATTTTTCAAGTTAAAGTGCATTTTGCTGGTAGCATGGAACACGAGGCACTGTAAACACGATTACTTTGTTCTCAATGTGGGCAATCAACATTTTTATTAATATTCTTTCATCAGGCCAACTCCTGAGTCTTCGCATCCCCATCTTCTCTCATCTGAGCAGAGGGAGTGTGTGCAGCTGTTAGGAAGAGATTTCAGGGGAGCTGAAGTTGATGGCTGCATACCAGATATTCAAGGAGCTAGGTTGAGCAAAACAGCAAATGCAAAATATTTATAATTCACTGTCAGTGTTTCCTGGTTTCACTGGCAAGCTGCCTGATGGAGGACCCAAGGTAGCCTCAACCCCACACCTCTTCACACGCACCATCCTGCACAACACACGCTCTCAGACGTGATGTGATTATGCAGCTGTGCAGACTGCCAGGGAGCTTCTTTCTGAGCATGGAATCTCATCATCTTGCTCTTGCAGCAAGGAGCTAGGACATTGAGGAGAAACCACCGCAAGAGATTTCACCACGTGTCAGTAAAACATGCTAAAGCTCGTTAGCTGACAGCCATGAGGTTAGCTGTGAATATTTCATAAATGGTGAACAAAGTACCAAGTGCAGCATGAATTGCAACTTCAGAGACTTTTTCCTGGAATACATGGTTGCGCAGAATTCAAAAAGAGTTTGGTGTAACTCTAGTGTTTGATGTAATTACAGGCATTAAAGCCAGTTGCATAAAATCTTTATTTAAGAGAATAACCTTTACCAAAAATTTATTCTGCTTAACCAATTAGAATAAACAGCGCTTCTCTTCAGTTATTTTCAAGGCAAAGCACACCCACTTGGAAAAAAGGCAGTAGGTCAAATAAAACAGCAGAAGTGTACAAACTCCACTTGGGATTGGGCTGAATTTTCAGAGAGCTCTACAACTATGGCTTAGTCTTGTTCTGTGAAACAGATTTGCACAAGGAGTGCTCTGAAATAGAAGAGATCACATTAACAGCACTTCCATTGGTAAGCATAGTTACACTGAAAAAGCTTTCACTGCACAAAGCATGCAACCTCTGAATGAACGCAGCTAAATTAAAGTCACACAGGTTTGGTGCTATAATGGCATTATTACTGGAAGCATCCATATAGGGATATGGATCAACCCCTCACCTTTCTAACCCATACTATTATACCAGTAGAGGCCATCATAGTTGTGCTGAGGTGAGAAAGCAAAATCCTGTTAGCCCCTGGTCACAATTTATTCCTAATACAGAATTTTTAAAGGCTGAGAAATCTGATCCAATTAACAAATTCTTGATTTTGCAGAATACTGTGCTAATTACATGCAACCAGTCATTGCTGGGTTAATTAAACATTCATCCAAAAAACCTACAGCACTAATCTAATTAGCAATTACTACAGCTGTCATTACTTTTAAGATGTGCAAATTCACATTAAGAATCTGGTCCTGCAAACTCCTTACATGAATAGCTTGCTTTGACTGCAATAATGCTTCAGTACACAGAAGGAGCTTTAAAAATTAGTCTGAATGCTTTACAGTTCATAATATAGCTTCAGTTCTGCCATCCTTATGTGCAAAAGTCACAGTTTAGCAGTCAGTCATGTCAAAATTACAAGAGTGGAAGTTTGTTCTTTTTAATTGACCTGTGATCTTGCTGGGAGTGCATGTAGGTCCTACCTTTAAGTGGTTCTCTGCAAGAATTAGACCTAAAAGACACTTGCACTACAGAAAAAAAAGAAAATGCAGACAACATTCTTACATATTCACACAGATTTAAGACATTGGTGGTTAGAAGTGTCAGAAGATTAAGGTATTTCAAATTTTAAAAGTTGTGAATAAAGAAGAAAGTTGGGAACTTGGATGCTTTGTGTGCATTTCTTCATTGGGACTGATTAAAAATGAACACTAATAATCACACACAATAACTCACAGAGGTTTGATAAGGTGCTGAGGTTTGAACCTTACGGTAAGGCAGGGAGTTGTTTCTCAGCGTTCCCACTTGCACACAGCATGCTTTACAAAGCACCAGTCATTAGGGCTGACTGTGCAATTGGACATGCCCAGTGAGGAGGAATCTCTACTGAAGAAAGCATGAGCCATAAGGAATTACTTTGTTCTCTGAATCGATATGGTTGCTAGCTGGTGCTACTGTGCCTGTTATAAAAGCTCTTTTTTGGTCATAACCCAAGTCCATTCATGCTCAATGCAGCCTAACGCATAAAGGTAAATTTCTGAATCTGGGTGCTAGTTCATTGCACTAGCATTCTGAGAATATCGATCAGCATTATAAAGCTTGGATAAGTATTAAATTAAAAGAAATATTTCCTGTATTGCATTCAATACAGGGATGATAAGACCTTCAAAGCTTCTTTCTTGGAATGACGTGTCATGCCATTACAAAGAGCCATACACAGTTTGCACATCAGTCCTTAGTGTAAAAGGATAGAGAGAAGGCTGTGTTCAGTTTTAGTATACAATTTTTATTATTTAAAAACAGGTTTATATATAATGAAAGATAACTATATACTAATCTTCAGTTTGCTCACTGCAAGTGACCTGCAGAAGCAAACAGCTATTGTAGCAGTTCAGAGACAGTATCAGAATATCATGCAGATGCAATTTTCAGTAAATATTAAACATTGACCTTGCACTCCAAAGCCATGCTGAACATATGTTTTTTTTGACAGGATATTAAGACACTTCTGATCACAGTGTAGTTCAAATACAAGGAATCATTTACCCAACTCTTGAACTGACCAGCTATATCAATGCTGATTTCCAATATCCCAAAAAGGAGTGCTGGATAGTTTAACATTAGGGGCCCAGGTCTGAGAGTTTGGCAATAGCAGTGGAGCAGATTCCCAGAGGACTGAAGGATCTGGGTTAGAAAGAGACTGAAGTCTGGTTGCTGGAAGCTGATCACTGTGGAGTGCCAGGTCTGCAAGACAAATCCAAGGAGAAGCAGCTGGAGAGAGCAGAGCAGCCAGCAGTTCGGCTAACAGCCACCGCTGCTGTGTTGGCTAGCACTAGACTCAGACCTTTCCTAGCAGAGAGTTTTCTCGGCTGTTCCTCTAAAACTATACAGGTATTGCCATGCTGATAGAATCCTTCTGCAGATTTTCTGTCACACAAATGCCTTTTCTGCTTTAGATTAGGTGTTAAGAACATGGCTTAATCTTGGAGTCAGTGACGTTAAAATTCATCAGACTGGAAAATGTGCATTGCCTTTCCACAGTGAATTTAAATAATAGCAATCCATTCATTTATGACGTTTTCTGTGGGAATTTTTTTCTCCTACTATGTAACATTTTCAGTTAAGAAAACATGCAGAGCAGACACATGCAGGAGAATAAGTGGTTTCTATGGCAAAATATCCTTTGCAACCACTATCTTAGCACGTAAATTGTGAGGTATAATTAGTTTTCAATGTGAACTGAACTCCAGCTGGGAGCAATCAGAATTACCTTAACTAGTCACAGCTTTCTGTCCACCTTATGTCCATCTATATTTTACGCTCTCCAGTCACTATCTTGATGTAAAAGTAGACCTGGTTTTGCAATGAAGACACTAAAGCCTCATCTGTGTTGCTAATAGAGCTATCATGACAGTCCCTGCAAGCAAATGAAACGTAAAACAGCCAATACATTAGGGTTTTGCACAGATAAATCATGCTAGTTCTTCATCTGTTGTTTACTAGCATCCTAGAAACAGTGATAGGAAGGGTGAAAAATTTTTTTCAAGGTTTCCCTTGTTAAAGTAACAACTCTACACATAAACCCAGTAATCTCATCTCCGTTACTTTAACAGCTGCAAGGAAACATCTCTAACATTTTAGGTAAAGTTATTGTTGAAGCAGAGAAGCAATTCAAGTAGAAAGGCTACATCTTTAATATTTTTATGTACCAGTGTGATGAAAGCTTCAGTTTTTTGGATTTTTTCATTGGCATATTGTCATGATCAAGGAGTTAAGAGGTACTTTGCACAGGTTAATTTTGCTCATGTACATTTGCATACAAGTCTGATAATAGAGATCCAATTACAGGGTCTTTAATCTTCTGAGTCTCACATTTACACTCTTCTACAATCATGACTTCTTTGACCACTGGGACAGAACTGGTGCAGTTGAGATCCAGGCGCTTCATGGAGAACTTGCTGGGCAAGCAATGAGAACAAAAGGTATAAAAACGATCATCTGGACCAGGAACATGAAAGGAACTACATTTTCCAAAACACAGATTATTCTGTACCATCACCTTCTCACAGTTCTCATGAGTAATACCCTGAAACAGAAAGCATTTTGAAATTTATGGTGCATGAAAGGCACATGGACTTTGATAGAAAGCATGAAGGCCCCCAAAAAAGCCAAAGTACTACATTATTTCCTCTCAGAATAAACTTCAAACTTGTTTGTTTTTTATGTCAAGCAAGCAGTAAAACATAAGAGCTTTTAAAAGCAAACTTTAGCGCTCCTGATGGTAGTTTTTAGATTGAACAACAAAGGCAAAATCTGCTTCAGTCAGAGCCTTTGTGAGCTGATGGGGGGAAAATCCAATAGGTTGGTTTGTCATATTTACCTTCTAATTGCTCTTTGAGTTCTACATTTCTGACATGGTTAAGAAGTCTTACCCGCTTAGCAGGACTTAAACCATAACTTTGGTCAGATGTTCTTGTATACAAATCACAAGCTAAACTCAAATGTAATCTTGAAGATTTGTGCCCATGTGGAAGAGGCATAATGTTCTTTAGCATTTTTTTTAAATTAAAATCTTAAAAGTGCAATGGAAATTCTGTAATCTCTTTGTTTGCAAGAATAACAGTTCCTTGTATCAAGAGAACATACGTCAACTCCTAAGCCGTAAAAAGCTAGACTGAAGTTTGCACTTTTATGTTGGCATAAATGCAGCCACCCTGGAGAAAGCTTGCCATATTACGTGGCACAAAAAGTAAAATGGTACAAGTTTCTAGGCCACATCTATATTTACATATGTCTGCCAGTGAAATAAATTTAGTGAGGAATATGAAAAAACATGGTCTTTGACAGACTGTGATTATAGAAACACTGAGAATAGATGTTGCCTTATGAGGAGTACAGCACTTTTATCTATACTATTTGTCTTGATGTTACAATATGACAGACTGACTTCATCCATGCAGGGAACAATTTACCAGTTCTTCATCATTCTTAGCACAGAATTAGATGTATGCATCAGTCTTCCAACTAATATAGCAGAAAGGAGTCCTTGCTTAGGTGTAAGAAAACAACCAGCTTCTCCTGTAAATACCTGTCCCGGGACATTTTGTATATATGCATACATGTATAAGTGTGTGCATATATACACACACACACACACACACATGTTTATATAAATAATTAATGTATACAAACTGTTTAGATGTATATTCATTGTATAGATAATTACTCCCTGCTGCCTTGCTTGCTCAGGCTAGGTCAGAACATCTTTGCATTAAAAGAATAACTAACTCTCTGAAAATTGAATGTGTGGCTTCCCAGTGCTGCAATTTAGCAGTTTACCTCATCAGACTAAAGCTTTTTCAGCCTTTTTCAGTGATGTTTTTCAGCTGCTTATCATGTGTGCATGTTCTGAAGCAGCCCTGTAACTTAGCAAATTAAATAGCCCATGTGTCTTTAGTTTCTGATTACAAGAGGCAGGGGAAGGGACATATTTCTTGATCTTGGACACTTGCTCTTACCTGGGAAAAAGTCAGCGTTCTGCAGTTTTCTTGGTGCATTTCATCAGTTTTGATAGGTAAGACAACCTCTTCAGATGCTGAATTCTTCTTTAATATGAAGTGGTCCCAAAATTTTTTGGCATCTTTTCTATAGGGAGATTCAGCCTCCCTCTTGCTGGAATAGTGGGATGAAGAGAAGTTTTCCACAGGAGAGATTTCTCTGGGTGCTGCCCAGGTTTTCAGGTCTTGGTCCACATGGGGTTCTGCATTGGGAAGAACAAATCTGGACATTTTTTTCTCCTCTTGCTTCTCACTTTCAGATGCTGTCTGTGGAATTGCTACAAGAAAGCTTGGTTCTCCCAGGGTTTCCTCAACACCTACCAGGTTTTCCCCTACCAGCTCACGGAAACTCTTACTTTCAAGCAGATTTTTGTCCAGATAGAAAAGGTGCTGAAATGGCCTTCTGCTTTTCCTCTGCAGTGAATCTCCCTGCAGCACTGTGGCTCCAAGACATGAGAGCACTAACAGCTGAAGGAAAAGCAGTGACATCATCCTGTAAGGTGAAGCCCTGTAGACCTGCTGCTATTGCACTGAATGTGGTGTGCTAGCTTTATACAAGAGCATGGTGCCAGCTTATGGCTGCTGTCTGTGTGCAGAGGAGGGGAGGGCTCAAGGGAGACCCTGGTGTGGCTAATTGCATTCATTTACTGTAGATTACAATTATGATAGGGGAGTTTGTGCTAATGAAACTCTGCTTTCAATCTGGATTATGTGTATTAGAAGGTCCTATCTAAAATCTAGTAACCCAGGATGGTGTGGGGGACAGAAGGAGTCAACAGGAAGAAATGTTTGGATAAGATGTCTAGTTTAGGCCTAGGAATTAAGGAAATGTTTGGGGTTGTGTATTAGCATGTTCAGTGTGGTCTTCATTGTTTATTTTGACTTTTCCATTCCACAAAGTTAGAGACTGTCAAAACAGGGAGTGCTATTTCATCACGACAGGAAAAGACAAGCCGATTAAAGTTTGCTAAAACATGAAGCTGGATATGGAGACATCAAATCAGCCCATTTTTTCAAAAGTTGAGTCTAATTTTGGTCTTTCAGATTTGGGATATGATCGAAGGCCTGCAGCAACACCACTGCAAACTGGCAGACTAGTGCTTACATAGCCAGAGGAATCTGGCAGAGAGCACTAGCCCTTGCTTCACCTCCTTCACAGCAGGTTTGCAGCTGCTGGAGTGCAGACATACTACTAGCCCAGAATAAAAGGTCCCGGAGTGAAGAAACTGTGCCCCAGATTCTGAAAGATTAACTAACACTGCTACATCCTGTTCAGGCACCAAAGACACTGCAGTCATCCTATAAAGTTGGTAAACAAAATGAGGATTTAAGCAAAACAGGTTAGAACTGACATATTATATGATTCTAGACCCTAAACTGGAGGCAGCTTTTGCAAAATTATCATGCTGTGCAACACGTAAGAAAAATATCTGATAGAACATCAGACAGAGGAGAGTTTTAAGAGAAGGAAGAGATATTTTCCATAAATATTGCAGATATTGATCCTAATCTGAAAATACTAAAAGGAAATTCTGCTTCATATAATTCACCTTTTAGGTACTCTAATCTCTACACACTCCTGTTTCTACCAGAAATAGTCTGTCTATCAACAGACTTAAGTCTGCAGCTGATCTGTTCCTTATTATTGAGAACTTAGGTGGTCTATACCATATATATGGGGTTATTTGACTTTCATTTCCAGGAAATTAGTTTATTGCCTGATAATTGAAATAAACTAATTGCCTAGCAACATCCTTGTAAAGCACTGACAACTTTAGCAGAAAGTTAGTGGAGAGTTTTTCCATACCGCATAATTCACTTGAGTTAAAATTTGTTCCACTCTTGAGGTCCGTCCTGAGACAGGAGTGTATAGAGCTCCAGCAAGAATGGGGCTCACACACCAACATTAGAGTGTATTTGTATCTTGATCTCAGTGGGATGATCTCGTTAAGGGAAGCACAGCTGTCAAGCACAAACTTCACCTAAGCGCAATTTAATTCTGCCCCTGGTTTGGTACCTTTCTGAAGTCTCAAGTGTGCCCAGAGAGGGCAAATTTCCCCACAATTGCCAAGACTAAAATTACAGAAAATACTGGCATCTGCAACAAGATTGGCTATGAGGTGTGCATGCAAAAAGTCCTTGCATCATATTTACACAAGCATGTTCAGCATTAGGGTGGAGCAACAATGAGTCAAAGAGATTAATTTAATTTGATGGTAGATAATTAAGTAGCCTAGAAGTGCAGTTTGAATCTTCACATCCTATATTGGCTAACAAGTTGAACTGAAGCAGCTGACTGTTGGAACTAAAATTCCTTCTATATGGTGCATGTTGGTAGTAGTCATTCAAAATTATTCAGCAAAGATAAGGACATTACATTTTGAGTTTTTCTTCTTTTTTTCCTTTTTTATTTTTATTGCTCAGAGAGTTCAAGATTGGGCTGATACTCAGATCTGTGTATGATACTGTATTATAGTGACCCAGAAGGGTCTGACACATTTGACAATGTCTTTCAAACACAAGATTTGACTGAAACAACATATATTTCTGCAGCTTTTTGCTTCAGAATTTAAAAATATAAAGCTAACTAAAACAATGTAAAGATGATTCCATCTAGATTATAGCAACACAACAGAAGTGGGTTTTCTGTTTGCTTTTATCTGTTTCTGCTATTTTTTACTTCCTTTGTCAGGAATTGCCTTTTCTCTGTATAGACCAGTGATGTACCAGCTCTTTCTGTTTAGAAGTTCCAGCTGTGGTCTTAATCCTGTAATGTCTGTATTTAACTTTATCAATGTAGGCAAAATTGCATTAAATTACTCACATGTATGTTTACAGAATTGAAAACTAAGTCCCTGAAAGGCCCAAATTACCACCCTTCAAGTCCTGCTTAAAAAATCCCACCGCCTTCAAGGTGAAACAAAAAAGGCTTTTAAGCCTCAGTTAAATTTTACTCCAGTCTGCACTGAAAGAATAAAACATATGGGTATGTGTGCAGGTGTATTCTGCCCTTCTTATATGATGTGGCTGAGGCATGGTATGGTGACCAAATAGTATCTTAGTTCCTGCTGGAGGGTTCTTTTTGTAGCAGGAATATGAGCAAAATAATTTTATTACTGCTGTTTACAGAGGGTTCTTTCTGCAGCTCTTAACAAAGAATAAGTCATGTTGCAATCAGCAAATATGGTGCACATGATTTAAGGATGTCTCTGTCAATGCACAGGTAAAAAATAAGTAAATCATAGTACTGGAATGATTGGGGTGCCCAGACACTGCTATGTAAACTAAACTGGTCTGGGTTATTGCTGCATTGCAAATATTAACAAGGAATGTATAAAAACCTTAGCCTTGGCATATATGTATGGACATTAAGCTGCTAGTCTTACAAGTATGGTGCAATGGCACTGAAAAAAACCCCAAAACGTTCAGGATCCATTCATGGTATGTACCATTCTATCCTATAACATACAGCAAGAAAAAAGGCCTGCCTTAGAGGACTTCAGTGTAAAAAAGCAAAATATTACTTACAGAAGGATAGAAAAGAAGACAGAGCTGTCTTCTCCTCTAGGTCAAGCCAGTTCTAGTTTAGTTGCTGAGTTTTCTTGGTTGGTTTTACCCAAGATCTGCTGAGAGCCAAAAGCAGTATGCCAACTATAGTTCTGCCAGGCCAGTCTAATATTGTTCCATGATAGTAAGCTGTGGCTGCTTTACAAGAGATAAAGTTAGTAAGAAATGGGACCTGGTACATCTGGGCACAGTTTGTTCTATATTTACATACTATCTAAATCTGTTTTGGAGTCAGCTGCCTGTGTAACTGTGCACAGGTAGCAGGCCTATCCTCAGCCTCTTGGTTCAGCCAGGATCCTGCCTGCGTTATGGGAAGGCATCCCAGCTCAGACAGCGAGTTCAGAGAATCATTTTGAAGTTAAAAATAGTAAGTCAATTTGTGGTGATATCAACTGCATACACTAATAATTGACAACAGAGATTGGACTGGGCACATAATCATTATGTTCCAAATACAGCTAATCTCAGATTTCTACAAAAAGCAGTGCTGTGTCTTCTATAAAAACTTGTT
Organism: Tyto alba; assembly: GCF_018691265.1. Lineage (NCBI taxonomy): Eukaryota > Metazoa > Chordata > Aves > Strigiformes > Tytonidae > Tyto > Tyto alba. The sequence goes on from NW_024881318.1 coordinate 38,446,791, forward strand.
TTCCTGCCTGATTACCCTTTCATATAAGCATAGCACATGTTGTCACTGTATTTTGGTTGTTAAATCTTGTGGCTAAATGCAGCGGTGTCTTTCAAGCAGGCTTTGATTTGCCTTCATAGTAGCAATTTATTTGGGACATTCTGTTTTCACTAGAAATAGTCACTGTGAATGTTTGCCCGTCCTTTTAAAACTGTCAGGTCCACAGATGACAAGTGCTATGCAAATGCAAAGTGGTATTATTCATTTATTTCAGAGCTGGAGTTTATTCAGTCATTATGGGCATAAACTGAGTAATTAGTTACACTGCCAGTTGATGCCTAAAAATAATTCTTAGGCAGTGCTTGAATTACTTGCCTTCTGTTGAGCTAAATAGTCTCATCATAGCATGATTGATGATTAAATGATTAAAATGGATTTTATATATTACAGCCCAATTCAATATCCCATCATTTTCAAAACACATCTCATGTAGACAAACTTGTGTCCAGATACATCTTTTACAGAACCCATATGAAGACCTCAGAACTAATGAATTCGCACTATGCAGTTTATTCTCCAATTATTGTACTTATCAAAGAAAGCCATCTGTGGTCTTTGTTTTACTGAGTTTCGGGGAAACAGATCACATACAGGCCTCATGGGAAAGTTATAATTATGAAACCAAAAGGCTTTTTACAAAGTATGATATGAAAGAACAGACAGTAAATCTGTTCAGTTTTGAACCTTCAACCTTAGGTATGGTACATCGTTAATTCCCCCCTTTGATATTCAGTTTCAAGCCCTCTGTTGCATTGGTTTTTTACTTATTTATACCTTCCTGTTCACATTTCTCTGTTTCTTTGTGCTGTAGCAACAGAACTGAGAACAGCCTTAAGTTTCAAACAGCTGCCAAACAGTAGATGCTCACACATGAAAATGTTTGTGTGTGTCAAGCAGGGCTAGGATAAGTGTCCTTTCATGTGTATTGGCCATGTTCTCATGGCTGTGGGTACGTACACGTGATGCAATGGATGGTTTTCTTCCAACTATTAATTCTTAGGCTGGGAGATTTTGGACAGGTGTCCACCTCCTGAAGCACCTCCTGAGTGGTACTGGCACATACGTACTGTCTAATTGAGAGTGTAACCAGTTCCAAACCCAGCCTGGGGAGCTGTGTTGGGTATGTGCTTGATTGTCTCAGGCCATTAAGCTGTGGGACAGTGAACCAGGGAAGAAAGAGTCTGGTCAGAGAGACATTTCAGTCTTCAAGAAGACACATCTTAGAGTACTGTGAGTAATTTGAGAGAGCAGTGGTTATTCACTGGAGAGTTTGACAACACCAAGAAAATGTTTGTAACATAATCCAAGGAAGAAGATGCAGATAAGATTTCTTTTATTAAAGTAAAAATATATTTAGATTTATCTGAAAATTTCAGCTGTATGCATAAAATCATATTCTTTTGCTTACTGTCCCTGTATGCAGTATTTCAGATACCAGATTCCTATTCATTAGGACTACATCTGACTGAAAACAAGACATTATCTCAAGGGCATAAAAATAAACAAACAAATCCTATTATGTTTTTGTCTTATAACCTTATACTGCTTGTGTACTGATGTAGGGAACAGTAGTTCAGCAATGGAATTAGAGTAGCAGAGTTCTCCATATTACAAGCAGCATTGCTTCTTAAAGGGCAGTAAGAGAGAACTGTCATCTGCATCTCCTCCATTAAGATGACTGAGGTTAATGAGGGACAATGACTTTTTTTCACATTCTCCTTTAAATCAAGAATCTTAATAAAATTCAACTTTATGGACTGATAGTCTTTCTAGAATTTATTCTTCCTCTTGTATATCCACTTGCAGATCTATAATGTCTGTTAAATTTACTCCTCAAAATAAACAACATTTTCTCTTTTAAAAATGGTTTGCTCATGATACAAATATCCTTATAGTATTAATTCAGGAATAGGCTCATGCAGAAGAAGAAACAGAGTTCAGAAAATGCATGGAGTAAATAGTAGGTATATTATGCTTAACTCTAAGTGCATTTCTATTATGTCAAACACTATATTTTTTATCACTAGAATAAAAGTTTTTGTGAGATTATGAAACTGAAGAAATAACATATTCACCAAAATATGTTTCAGTTTTGTATTAACACACATTACAAACTTAAACATAATATATATAGTGTTCTGAATACAATTACAATAGCACCAGTCTTGTGATGTAAATAATGTAGAACCACAGTATTCACTGAATTACAGATATAATTCTCTCAAATCTATTTTTATAATTTTAGAATGAGTGAATAAAGACTTGAAGGCATTCACTAAGTTTCACTGTGTACAAAAGAGATCTGGAAAACTTTTCTGATTTTGCTCAGATTAAAAACCAGATCTCAGTGAAGCTGATAACATCACAAATGGTTTAGAATATTTGGTTTGGAAGAGGTGCTCCTGTGGTCAGTTGCCATTCCATTTTTTTCATAATCATTGTCTTTGAGTCAGCTACTTCTCTCTCAAATTTGTTTGATATTGGTCAACAGATTTAAAATACACTTGCCAGGGAGAGAAGGTGGTTAAAAGCCACAGGCACACAAAGACCTCCCATTACCTATTCCTTAACAGAAGTCTAGGCTAACCGCTGGGTTCTTTTCACTGAGCTGCTGAGTCTTGGTTCTGTTGCTCTTAAAACTTACATGGATAGTTCTGGTGAAACAAATCCTTTGTTTATCCACAACATGTGCCATCTGTAGGTGAAGACCAGAATTTACATGCTTCTCGTTCTTACTTTCAGCTTCTTGAAATTCCCCTGCTGATGCTGGTCCTCAGAATGTTGATGTTCATCTTAGTTTTCTCAAAGTCTAGATCAAAATTACTGAAGACTGGAAAAACTTCCAGTAACTTCTCAGGATTTTAGGCCCCTCCTTTACTAAACCTCTTAGAGACAACAACTTCCTATGACAACAGAAAAAACTAATTTATTTGTGCTTTCTGTGATTTGAATACATCATATTCTTTGAAATCCAGTATTCTAATAAAAGCTGTAAAAATCTATGAAAAAATACTTAATTTTTAAGGACAGAAAAATTAAAATTTATGAAAAAATCAGTTCATTGTATTGAAAAACAATTCAGCAGCCTTTTAGGGCAGAAATATCCTTGCACTGCAATATAAGAATTTTAGCTTCATTAGTGTAATGTATTAGATCTAATGAAACCAGTAAACACATACCGTCTGCTCAACTAACAATCTGTTGTGTACTGAAATCTTCATACTCCTCAATCACTTTAAAGTAGTTCAAATGAAATACAGATAAGGGAAATTCTCCCCTCTTCTTACTAAAGCAAACCTCTGAGATCACTGTTGTCTCAGACTAGGCATAAGTCATTTATTAGTTACTGATCAAGTAACAAGCACCTTGATCAAAATTCCCTCTCTGTTGATGTCATGCATTTATTAAGTAATTATGAGAGGTATTGAAATAATCTCAACAGACTTTATCAATACAGCACTAATAAACTCAGCAGTTTTTATAAAAAGGAGGCCCTAAAGAACTGAAAGTTTATGTTTGTGTCTAGCCAAGTTCTCTTAGTCAGTTTTCCCTGGAATTCCAGAACACAACAGCAAGAGATCCAAAAAGTGCTTTTTAGATCCTAATTTTTTTTTTCAGTGAAAACTGTCAGAAGTAAAAACAAATCTCGGTGGGCACTCAGGTGTTCTTGGCTTGGGGAATTCTTGAAACAGTTGGCCTACCTGTGTTGGTCTAGAAAACTCCTTAAGCAAAAGTGTTAGTGTCTAGCAAAAGTGTCTAGAAGCTTGGCATAAAGATTACCATGACAAAACCAAAGAAATCCTGGAAATATTTTTGTCTGTATCTGTTGATACCAACAATAAGGGTGAGATGGTTCTGTCCACAATATTTTTCCTCTAATTTTGCAATGCAGTCATGGTTATCTGCAATAGTCCTTTCAGAAGGGTTCTCTTCTATATACAATGACTGTCCAGATACTCCCATTCCTATGGATATTCATTTAACATGTCACAGGCAGGGAGGAAGAATGAGTAACCCATGCACACCAAAGGCAAGGAGAAGGGGTAAATAACCCCTGAAACAGCGCCCTCAGCCCAGAGAGGAGAGGTGATTCTGCTGCATCTGTCCCTCGCAAGACTGAGAAACTGCTGTGAGGAGCCCCAGAAGGAGGTTTTGCACCTCCAGTGCAAATGGTGTACAGAAACAATTGATCCAGAGGCTGGCTGAATAGAGAAGCTGATGGGCAAGGGGAGGATCAACTGCTGGCAGCAGGCAGGCAGATGGGATGGATGAGAGTTCATAAGGTACAGGTTAAATTCACCCTGTTCAGTGCCACACCAACTGTCACACACTCACCATGGACGGAGGGAGGGTTTGAGAGGAGTTTTAATTTATTTTAGGAAACCTATGACTTGTTCCTTATTTTTAATTTTAAGGCTGGCAGTAAGGTCCTAAAGCAAGACCTTTGACAGGTCAAATATAAACTTACTATTGTGTTATGAAATGGTAACACTGCAACTGCATATATTTAAAATAAGTTAAAATTAAGTTATGGGCAGCTGTTTTTTCCTATTAAATGCTGATTTTTAAGCCTTTCTCAGAACTAAATCTGGATTTTTAATTATGATTTTTAAAAACCTCAAATCCCCAATAAGGACTTAGATTAATACTTTTCGAAAGCCATAGCTGCTTTAGTACAAAACATGTCTCATGATTACATTGGTTTATACACACATATAAATCCTATTGATGTTTATGTATCACTGAATATCCCAAGATATTATTCTAGGATTAAGCTTCAGTATTGATTTTTTTTTTGTGTAAAATATCCTTTGATACAGCATTAGATTTACAGAGGTCCCATTATTTAATTACACTAAAAATTACAGCACTGTCCTGCAACTCCGAAAAACATTGAACACTTTTTGTTAGGAATGTGAAACAATATGTAGCTCTGTGTGAGCAGATCCATTGGGATCTGAAGCTGGCCTTGGGAGGTAGAAAAAGAAATACAAGCCTTTGCTCCAGTTGGTACTCTGTCACTAAATCCCACTGTTGGTATTTTCATAAGACATTATACTACGGCACCCACCAAGGAAGCCCCAGTGTCCTGAGATAATGTCCTTCCTCTCATCACCCAAGAGAACCTGGGTTTAGCCTGCAAAGTTTGCCCTCATTCCCACCCCAAACAGTCTTCCTCTCTTTGTGACTGCGGGGTAAAACTGCAGTTTTTATTGCAAACGAACTAAAGCAAGAGCCAATTCACAATCCCTCCTTAAGAATGAAGCAAATCAACTGATGTGCTACTTCCTTTTTTTAAAAAAAAAAAAAAAATATTCCACAGGAATGTGATGAAATTCTTCAGGCCTAGGTCTTTGGTGTAAAATCACATATGAGTAAGTGACAGATCAAAGTCTTTGGGAAGAGTTCAGAACTTTAACCTGGACATAATCTTTGCAACTGACCTCAATTCCTTGGTTAGAGCCCAATGCATCTGCACCTCTGGCAGCATACAAAGTAAACCTTGCTGATAATTAGGAGTTTTCTAACTGCACACCCTCACAAACTTGCAGCTAAATAAAATTGAAACAACATGAATGTCCATGTGCTTTTACAGGTACCCTCCATTCTTTACAGCTTTCTTGAACATATATAGCGGCTCCGTTTGACCTTCCTGCAGTCAGTTGCTTGCCATTTTCCTCGCTTCTGCACCAATACACAATTTCTTCCTCTCTTTGGAAAGTGGTAGGAGCCTCTTCTCCAGTTTATGTAGGTTACAGGTTCTCCTCCATTCCACTCCAAATGTCCAGGATTGACTTGGTCATTCAAGCCTGTTTGAAATTTATAAAACAGTATCAGTGATGTTTATTGTCTCTGGATCCTGATGCCAACAGAAACAAGTTGTTCTATTCCTTTGTTAAAAAATGCATACAATATTGTGCTGGGAGAAAAAAAAGCATCTGGAATACAAGTAGAATACAACTTAATATTTCATAAGGCCATCTGAATCACAATTACTGCCATCTGAATAAGGGAAAATACAGTTTCCCGCATTATTGCCTATCTAAAATGTTTTCTCTCTTTCCATCTATTGCATGTCTGTCACCTCCATGTTTCTCTGATATTTAAGAAGCCAAGCAGAATGTTGTGTTCAAGTCTGGGCAGCCTCAGATGCCTTCAGATTCCTACTGAAAATAAAATCCTGCAGAACTTTGTAGACCTTGTTTGCATTGTTGAAATTAACAGTTGTAAAATTAGTTCATGTTAATTAATACAACCTAAACCACATCCTTCCACTTAGCCTCTGAGTTACTAAGACCAACATGGGTGGTTTATTTTCAGACATAACCTGTCTTCTTGGCTAGAAGAGATCAAGATCAGAAAATTGACACAATGGTCTTGTAGTTTTCATTCTTATGAGGGGAGTTTATTTCTTCAGGTTAACAGAATCATGATACCATTAAACATGATCCCAAAATAACTATTTTTTTTAAGTTAATTTAGTATAGCTATTAAAATCCATCTCAGAAAATTACTAAGAGCTGAAAATATCAGTTCACAACTGGAAAAAATAACCTAAAATGTAGACAGTATAGCAGAAACAAGAAGATTTAGAAGAAAGCAATAGCACTAGTCCATGAGCTAAGGCAGTCATTCACAGAAAGGGATCAGGAGGTACAGAGAAGGCCCATCTGAATTCTTTCCATTTCTCCTTAAATGAAAGTGCATAATAAGAAACAGAGAGCTAAATCTAAGATGATGTGATGAAATCTTATTTAGATGATTATCTAAATAATTCACAATATTTCTGATACAAGATGACACTATTAAATTAGCAGTAACATAAACAATTATTTAGAGGGGTTTTTAGGAAAAAAAAAAAAAACAAAGATAAATTAGAGATAAATAAAGTAACAGTCAAAAAAGAGAGGTGAGATAAACAAAGGAGTAGAAGCTCCACCAGAACTAATTTTACCAGCTAGTATTAAAATGGGAAAGTTTTTGAGGCAAAAACAATCCAGCAGTAAGCAACATGATAAACTCTTCTTTTTGATAAAGACTTATAAAATTAGCCAGATAAATTATGGCTTTGAGTTTATGCCTTGCTCCAAAATAATAAAGGCAGTAGAAAGTCAAGGACAATGCAACATTGGAAAACTGGACTGGAACTGCTGCAGCAGTTTCTGCTTCCCAAAGTGCACGGGAGTTGTAACCTTCAGAGGGTATAGTACAGATACTTGCCTATCCAAAAGGGCTTCCTCCCACTGAAGTCCCACAGCCACTGCATGTGTTGTTCATTAGCCACGCTTGCTAGACTCCCTAGGTATCTAAGCTCAAGGAGAGAGGACAGAGTAATCAGCATTACACAGAGTGACAGACAGCTCCCATTGACTTATCAACAAGCCGTACTGATTCTAGTATAAAGCATATAAATAATGCTTCGCAGGAAATCCACTCTTTACTGGCATGAAATAATAATTACATAAAGATAGAGCCTTAAAATTCTGAATTACTTGGAGAGGAACCAAAGTCCTAGTCTGATTTTTCTAACAGAAAAATTAAATCAGCTGAGCAACTGAAAGAAATATATACAGGAAATGCATACCTCATACTCACAAACTGTGTTTTAAACCACCGACACAATCATTGATACATATTTTTCTTTAAAATACTAATCTGCCCACGCAAAATCCAAGCGACTGAAAGATACAGCTTCACCTATTTGGTAGTAAAACTGACTATATCTTTTTAAAATCATGTTCTGACAAAACTAAGGCTTTGGATAACATAGTTAAGATCTCTGTGATGTTTCAAAACAGAACTAAGTGTGTGTAATTTAGGGGTCTGGCTTAGAGTGGTAGCGTGGTTCTGAGAGGTAAGTTGGGTTGTCTGAAATGACTATGCATTTAGCTCAGATCAGAGACCAGTTGTGGTGTGTATTAACCAGACTGTTTCAGAACAAAGCCAATCCACAAACTCTGCTCTGCGTTTGTACTCAAAGTATGCCAGTCCCAAAGGAGGACTTGCAAACTCTAGACACTGAATAGCCTTGTCATTGTGAAGTCTTCCAATCAGTACCAAATGTGCAAGCACCAGCAAGCTGCTCTTTAGCCAGTTAGATATCAAGCTAAATTCTGAAGCATTAAGAGACAAATGGCATCCTTCACATTGCCAGGAACTGTCAGCTATCAGTGGCTCCACTTCCTTATTTATCCATCTTTTTGCCTGCCTTGATATCATGTCACCTTTTTACCTGTCACACCTACTGTTGCCTTCCCTCTGATGCTGAGCCTCTGTCATTTCTGTTGTCTTATATTTTCGACTGCCACTCAGTCTAATAGTGATACGAACCCCTTCAGCCTCCCAGGACATCATGGCTGATGCTTGATAGGGCCCAAGTAAACAATACTGCACACCAGAACATGTCTTAAGAGAGCCAAAATCTCTTCTAGCAGCAGAATAAGTCAGTGACATTATGAGGAATTTGCTAATTTCACGACTGTTGCCAGATAATGGCGACAGAAGATCAGTATTGCTGCACAGGAGGTAAAAACTGTTTTCCTTAAGAGCTGGGCTGACAACCAGACCTCAAGAGTGACATGGAAGACTTGAATCCACTATGGAGACCACAAAGAGGTCTTGGGGTGCAAACCCACCACTAATCCTGCTGCCCAGTTAAAGACCCACGCCTGTAGCTCCCTTCTTGTTTGCTGCTTTGTATCTCTTCTAACAGCACTGATCTTGTGGATGCCATGTAACACCACACAAGACAGGAAAGCAGGCAAATTTTACATCGGGAGGAGTTCAAAGTAGTAACCTAGTAACCCACAGTATTCTGCACAGTCCCTACTGCACAAAACTTGGACCATTCCTTAATCTGGGCACTCAGGGGCATAGTATGGAATGTTACAACATTCGTTGTAACACTGATGGGATGCTCCTGCTGCAAAGGCATCCTCCGTTATCCCTGCAATCAACCAAAGCAGCAGGGGATTCACCCTTTGCTTTGCTTTCCATGGTGAGTCTGCCAAGGCCTGCAGGACAGCGGAGTGTTAGCCCTCACAGCCAGTGTAATCATGTCTGCCCCAGACCAAACACTGCACAGTAACGTAGGTCCCATCAAGGGTCCTCAAAGTTCAGGGGCCACCAGAGAACAAACTGTAAAAGATCTCATTGACATCTGTGTACACTCTCCTCAAGTAGAGGTGTGGTAGGATGGCCTCAGAAACATTGCTAATGATGTTACAAATGGCAGACTGTCCCAGCACAAAGCAGCTACCACCTGTCTGGCAGGGGTCAGGACTGTGCAGCCTCTTGTGGTACGGGCTCCCAAAATTTCACCCAGTGAAGCTCAGAGAGGCTTTCACTGTGCTTCTCATCACAGTCAAGTTTCATGCATGGTGTTGGTGCCTGTATGTCCCACAGCTGACATGCTTCCATGCTTCCAGGCCCATCTAATAGGCACCGAATCTCCAGTGAACCAAGAATAAAGCTGTTACACTGACAAAAGCTCCTGGAAAGTTTTGTACTCTGTCTTCTTCCTCAGACAACAAGTCCAGGCAAGCAGGCTTGGTTAATTCAGGGTGTCCTCCCAGTGTAACTGACATAGCAGCAGGATGCCATTCCCCCTCACAGTGACTGTGGTTGGCCACTGATCAAGCTTGGAACCAAGAAAAGATTTGGGCAGCAGTCTCTGGTATCACTACTAGCTGAGCAGCAACAAAAATAGGGCATTTTATCTGGCTTCTACCTAAGGACAATCAAAGCCCTGGAGCTTTACTTTAAGTAAGCATAGCTTACTCCTGTTGTTTCAATTGTTTTAGAAAAATGTGAAAACAAAAAGCATCAATGTGTATCAGTAACTGCTATATCATTTATGACATACAGGGGTGGTCAGAGCAATAACAGTTTCAGATTTCTACTTCAATCCAAGTACCAGGGAGAGACTTCAGCACTGCGAAAGGAAAGCACTGCAGTAATTATAACGTTATCTAATCTTTTCTCCATAGGAGTGCTTTCTAAATACAACCTAAGAAACACACGACTGAAGAGAGAACAACCATTTGAATTGTTACACCTAGTCAGGAGTTTTGCTGTATTGTAGGGAAATGAGAACCATCCTGAAGGAACATATCACTTATGATACTATTAGTAACTGTACCTCTAGGCAGAGTGCCAGACAGAGGAAATGACAAGATAATGTTATTTATGGAGCTATGTAAAACTAACACTTCCTAATTTAAATGACTCTAGAGAAGGGGTCATAATGTTTTATTTAAAACAAAAACAAAAAACAACACAAAAACCCACACACTTCACTGATTTCTGTGCTAAATAAGTCCATTTGAAATTATTCCTGTGTGCTTTAGAATTTTTGCTATTAAATCAAGAGCATCTGTCATCTTAGAGCAGTTGTCCAAAGCAAGGAAGTGTTTTGGGTAGCCACTGACCTTTCAAGTACTATATGCAAAACACTTAGCACAAGGACTTAACTAATTTTACATTAAATTATCCGATACATTTAAAGGATCTTTATACCATTCTGTTAAATTTAATTTTAGCAAAAACACACTTGACTAGCTATGAAGGTCCCTGCAGCACAGGAAGAAATTTAATTTGAATGAACTGCTGTAGTAAATCTGCCTTATACTGATGGTGAAGGTGGGGGAGTGACTGAGAGGCCTAGCTTATCCCAGGCTTTTGTTTGATCACCTAGTAATCCTGGTGCCTTGAAATAGGTGTCTAGTGCTGCTTACGACACCTTGTGGCATTCAAAACATTCAGGTGAGGCTGGCAGACATGATGCAGAGCTTACAGCAGCCCTGCTGTTGGGTAAGACAAGATACCCTGGGCCTTTAAAATTACTTTAGGAACCCGAATCCCTGTGCCAGCGTCATTAGCAATAATGTAAGCTAAACCAGTCACTTACAGAACTAGCACAGCATTAGGAGAGGAGGGCACCAGGGTCCATCCTGCTTTGCAGTAGGCAACACTGAGCCACTATGAAGGATCTAACCTACTATTTTAGATGTGGTTGTACATGTAATTCCCAAGGACTGAGGCCAGATGCTGCTAATATACAAACACCAAACAAAGTAACAGTCCCTGCCCTACAAAGCTGGCAGTAAAGGATCTGAAATCTGACTATATTTGAACTCTAAATGTTCAAGAAGATGAAGGTGTAATCTGTCTAATGAAGCAAAAGACACAACTGTGGGTTCTGTCTAGCCAGTGAAGGGTCCCTTCAATGGCAGCAGTGGAACTATCTCACACGTGAGCGAGCCCTGCTGCACAGATCCTTGGGGAGGGCGTGTTCCTATGGGATGAACAAGAACCATAACATAAATCACAAAAATTGCTGCTAAATCAGGCTGCTGTGGGATCACTCAACCATAATATCCCCCAGATGCTTCTCTTCCTGTTGCCAAGTGCCTCTTCATGCATACAAAACAAAACTAGAGAAATGAGTTCTTAAACCACCTTTGTCTCCATTGTATTAGAGAAGGGTTAGAAATGGTGCAGGATTTTCACATCGATTAGCTGAGATTTTTTCCACCCACAGCATACAGCAACTTGTGTCAAGACAAGCACATTTTTGTGTCTGCTTCTATCACTGCACATGGAAACTGAATACAAGATTGGTATGCCACCTGCAACAAATGGTTGCAGTGTGGGCAAAGCTCAAATAGGTTTGCATAAGCCCATGTACATATAGTTATGTTCAGACAACAACTGTTTCAGCAATAAATTGATAGAATTGCTTTGATGGAATAGAATCACAGAATATCAGGTTTGAAGGGAACAACTGTTCTTGGCAAAAAGCACAGTCTATACAAGACGGCCCAGCACCCTGTCCAGACAAATCTTAAAAGTGTCTAACGTTGGGGAATCCACCACTTCCTTGGGTAGATTATTCCAGTGTCTGATTGTTCTCATTGTGAAAAGTTTTCCTCTTGTGTCCAGTACAAATCTCCCCAGGAGTAACTTGTACCCATTACCCCTCGTCTTTTCCATATGACTCCTTGTAAAAAGGGAGTCTCCATCTTATTTTTAGCCACCCTTTAAATACTGGAACATGGTGATAAGGTCTCCCCTAAACCTTCTTTTCTCAAGGCTGAACAAACCCGGTTCTCTCAGCCTTTCCTCACATGGCAGGCTTCCTAGTCCTTTGATCATCTTTGTGACCCTTCTCTGAACTCTCTTCAGCCTGTCCACTTCTTTTTGTATAGCTTGGTCTTGAGTCCATCACCTCAGAATAACAGTGTTTTCTCTAAGAGGTTAAGAGGTTGGTTAGTTGGAGGCTGCTACTAAAACAACTTTTAACAATGTTTGTGCTTTTTTCCTGTTCTCTGTAATAGAAGAAGTATACCAGGAAAATGGAATAGAAGTTTAAAATAAAGCCATTTTTGTAGTAAAAAAAATGATTCTTATTTTTCAGTGAAATTGGCTGATTTACTGGGAGACAATTCTAATATTTTCATTTAATGTCTAATGTTTGTTTGATTTGTTAAAAAACTGAGGATTGACTTCCATGTTGATTTTATTTGCTTGTTGGAAATGTCGGTTATTTAAATGTTAACAGTAAAAGTAGTAATAAAAGAAATACCACCATGGGTAGTGGTGGTGATTGCTGGGAAGCAGAACTGGGCAAAAGCACAAAATGAAGTTATCTTCTTGTACCACTTTTAAGTGTGTGCCTGGAGTTATACTTCTGTAAATCAGTTCCAGGTGGAGGCCAGGAGTACTCCATCTACCAGTGTAAAGCTTCCTTAGTCTGTGGTAGTCTGACATTAATTGAATCATTGCTGCTCTAGGATTCATTTGCTTGTGGATTCAGTGATATGCCTTGTAGGTGTTCAACACTATCATTTATTTACTGTTATTCATTTAACATCTACGTTGCACACTATAGCCTTCAGCAAGACGTTACCAGCTACAAATAATATGGGTCACCAGAAGCACACTCTTTAAGGAAATGGGGAACACCTCCCAGCAGCCTGACATACATGCCCAAGGGATCAATTGAATGTTGAAGACTTCAGAAAAAAAAATATATTAGAATATTCACAATCTATGTCTCTGTTCGGATAAGGAACAAAATAAAAGCAGGTGATAGAAAACCATTTCAGGAGCTGAAATTTCAAGTAAACCAATTAACAATGTGACATTTGTGGTGAGCTCACAAGAGCAGGTAACATTTACATTTCAGTAAATAATAACTTCCATAAGGTGGGAGGTATTAGAACCAAGACTTTCCTTTTGTGTGTTACCAAGACAACATAATTTGGCAAAACTGAGTGGAACAAATCAAGGTTTGTTATGCATGCTTAGCCATGTTTCATGTTTCCTGCATGTCCTTCAACCATTTTTGGAATATATTCTGTTTCTTTCATCTCCAACTCCTCCCTGTTTTAATTTTCATTTCATGGAATATTGGAGAGGTCTATTAGAACCCCTCATATTGTTCAGATTGGGATTGGTCTTAAACCTGGTGATCACATTTCAACACAAGGTACAGAACATTCATGATACCAGGATAAGCTCCATGTTACCATGGCCAGCACTTCTTCCAGTCCTAAGCTATCACTCTTAAAACCAAAATCACAAAGCAAGCCTCCAAAGAGCAAGACTGGTGGATTTTCTATTTGTCCCTACTTTGAGACAACTATTAATATTATTAATAATAATGTTGTTGTTGTTGTTGTTGTTGTTGTTGTTGTTGTTGTTGTTGTTGTTGTTGTTGTTATTATTATTATTATTATTATTATTATTATTATTATTATTATTATTATTATCCTTAAAAGTCAGAAATTTGCTGTTAAATTGAAGGTTAAAGTTTTCAGGTAGTTACAGAATCTGAAGAGCTGCACCTTCAGAAGAATATGGTGGGGTACACAGGACCTGGCAACATTGTGCTGTTGCTATGTCAACTGAAGGTAGAGCCAAGGAAGTGGTGGGTCAGAGAGGATGAAAGGCTGAGTCTGCTCTATTTCTCTTCTCTCAAACTAACTATTCCATTAGGAAAGCATCCCCACTGCATATGGACAGTTTTGGGAGTTCACATTGTGAATAAAGTAGTATCACCACTTGAAACATTATGAGACTAATAATATTTATATCCTCCACTGAGTCTGAATCCCAGAGCTTGTTCTATTTTTTAGGGATCTGTGCAGCACAACTGAAGTGGGGCTTATCCAGATAAACTTGGCCTTGCAGCAACATTCAGCTCAGGGCAAGAGCAGTGCACAGCAAACACATTCTCTTGGAGAAGTCTCTTACTGTTCTCTGCATGCCCGAGCAGCAGTGTTCCAGGTGACCTTGTGATTTACCACCAAGAAGTAGCAGCTGCCCTCGTGATGACTCCATCCGGAGGGACATTTCTTCATGCTCACCTCCTAAAATAAAAGAGGAAAAGACAAAGCAGATTCATGCTCACAGTGATCTAGATCTGTGTGCTAATAATCAGACTGAAGGCTGGAGGTGCTGCTTATGGCCTCTCCAGAACTAAACTGAACTTTGGTGTGTATCAATAAAGCTACAGCACTGTTTAAAAGATGTAAAGAAATAAATGCCGCCAGAGGAGCCCACAATTTATACTGAGTAGTTTTAAAGGTGACACAAGGTTTCGGTTCCAAAAATCCTCTTAAGAGACCACATTAATTTGGACATCATTTTCTGTCTCCTGCAGTCTGTGTAGAGAACGCAGTGCAACAAAATTCAGCATGACATCTTATATGGGGGGACGTATGTTTACAGAATTCCTAAGTGAACTAATTCTACTATCTCACACTCATTCTCTCACAGACTTCATTCACTGTCTGTCTCGTGCACATCCCCACAAGCACCAAGACATCAGTGCTCGAGGGGTTCGTCCAGGAAAGACAGCCCCAGCAATCAAGCCCCAATCATGTCTCTGTGAATCCTTTTTTCTTCTGGGGACAGCAAACCTGACTCTGGACAACTCTTTTATTCCCTGTACAAGTCAATAGCTGTTATAGGAAGGTCCTTTGCTTGACAGTCTCACTCATTGTAGACTCGATGCTCTGATTTAGATGCATACTCATGGTCATATTTTTACCTTGCCTTGGGAATTCCAGGATTTCCATATTATCCCATCACATTGAAATAACTTTTGAGTGCTTTCTTCATAATGCAAGAGCCCCTTTAAATCTGGTGTACAGGCCTTTGGAAAAGAGTAAAAGTCCTGGAAAGAGAAATGCCACTTGAACATTGGGAGGAAAATAATTACACAAAAAAAACAAGCTACATAAAACTGATTAAATAGGTCTTATATTAAAACTTTATGCCATGAAAACTCTTCCAAGAGCTGAGCTGTTAATTTATCTGTGTATTGGTTAAACTCAGCTTTGGAGTGGGAAGGGTTGGGCTGCAGATCTCAGAGGTGTTAAATCATTTTGGAAAACAGCATGACTGAAAACAGATGGTGAAAATGCCTATGAAACAAAAGATTTCATACCTGATGTCTTGAGTGTGGTTCAGATGCCAGTTCTGCCTTATCAGCTTGTGGGATTTCTATCTTCCTAGAGGAGACGATGTTTGTCTGTGGTTGTGCTTGGTTAATTACTGACACTTGAGCTTTCTTGTTTGCTTTAGCTGATGAGGTGTCATCCTCTATTTTGAGTGATACCATCCCGTGATACTTTGTTTTACAGTATCACAAACACAAGGAGAACAGGAAAGGGCAAAGAGAGGGTGAGCACATACAAGCATATGTTAAATAAACTCAAAAAACTCCCCACATTTATAATACAAATCGTTGCAAAATCAAGAGAAAGTAACATCAAAGAAAATGAAAGATACATAGAAAAATAAAGTACTGGTCATAATGAATTATTAAGAGTGATAAAGCCTGGAAAGAACAGAATCAAAAAGAAATCACAGAAATGTCTGAGCAATACTCATAATACTCTTACTTTGAAAACCACATCGGTTCCATTTCTAAGTATAGATGAAGGATGAACCTGAAAAAGGTAGAAAAGCAGAATGAAATGGACATATTCATGCATTAAACAAACAAAAAGACTTTATGCAAAATTTACTACAAGATCTACGTTACAAATCATGAAGAACATATCTTGGTTTTAGTGCCTTCTCTTTCAGAATGGAAACTTGATCACCTCTGAAAACAGACGTTAAAAATCGCACAGTACAGGTGTGTTTATAAACAGATTCCATTACAATAGCAGACTACAATAGCAGAATGTTAGTAAACCACCTAGCTACACCAATATAGTTTAAGCAGGAAAATCAATGGTCAAGTTTTAAGTAACTGCTCCCTATTTAAGATAACAGTATTTTCAGCTTTAAAAATTCAGGACCAGAGACCATCACTGCACTACAGAAGTGTCTTACTATTCTGCCATTTCCAGTCACTCTCAGCCGGGTCCTTGACCGATTCACCAAGCTGTGTTCCTGCTGTAGGTCCCCTCTGTGCTCTCTCATCCCTTTGGAAGGAGGTGGTGGGATCCATTCCAAGGGAGCATTGCCAGTCCTGGAAGGCGTTGAAGAGCCTAAGGAAACTGGAAACAGTGTGTCTCCCCCCCAGAAGTCACGCTTGCTTTGGCCAGAAGAATGGGAATAGCTGCACTGACCTGAAAGCATTAAAAATGGCAGATGGTCAGTTCTAACTTCATGAGCAGATAACTGGTCACATTGACATGGGCACATAAGCAGCTTGTCATTAAAAGTTGGATGATTCTTTCACTTGATGGGGTTGATTTGCTGTTTGTTAAGTCATCCTCATTTGTGGTGTTTGCTATGACTATGACTGCAACTGCTACCTGTATATGTATGTTTTTATATGTAATGCGTCTGTCTACCCACAGATCAGAATTTCAAACAAGCATCTGCTGAAAATACCTGTTTTCATGCATAGACTGGGGTTTGAAGTGCTGGGTTTTTGGTCATGGATACACAGGTATCTTTAATGTTAAGGCAATTTTCTCTTCAGAAATCCAAGAAGCTATTGTTCCTACAAACTAGTTGTGTCAATTAACTCCTGATTTACATTATGAATATTAAAGAGAAAACAGATCTGAAATTTTAAAAGGAATTTTTGTAAAATGAAGCCTAATTCATTGCAACATGGGTATTTAAAATATTGTTTCACTAAGCACCAGGAGAAAAAACACTTCAGCTTTCAGAGGACTCAACTGCTTTTCAAGTTATTTCTATTTTCCTACAGTTGCTTTTTTTTGATGTGATTTTAGGCATGCCACATTTGATCACTGAAAAACACAATAATAATGCACACATAAAAGCCTAAACTCTGTACTGATCACTGCTGTGTGCACTTGTTGTGCACTGTGTTTGTTAAGCATTAGAAAATATATTGCTTCTTTTTTGAGAGGAAAATAAATCTTTCTCAGAGGTGTGTGACAACTGTTCAACAATAACTGCGAGAAAAAACCTAATCTCTTTCCCACTTTAATAAATGAGAACTGCACTCCTGTTGTTTTAGAAAGTGCACCCTTCTCATTATGTACTTGTTGCATTTTCCATGCTGTGTTTCCTAAGAGGATGCATATGATTGTGTAAGAGAAGAAAGGGTCAGCAATTGTCAAGTCTGTTTTCTCTGAAAAGAAATTAAGCATTTTGATCCAAAGGTGAGTGTTAGGAACAACTTGTGGTTGAAAATAAGTAGATACTCAGCCAAGATTGTCCCACCTTCTTAATGATGATCAAAAGCGAATACCTCCTTTTGAGTCCAAAATTTTCACTACAGCTTTTGTCTGGGTGCCAAGAACAGCATTCACAGGGGAGTTCAGAACTACTTCAAAGACTTCATCATCTTCCTCTAATCCGTCATAGGTAATTGCTATATTCCACGTCTTGGTTGACATTCCTAACAGAAATAAACATTCTAATTACTCTTTAAGTACTATTTCCATCAATCAGGGTGTCAAAGAAATATATTAATTAACATGTCTGCAGCTAGCATGGTGTAGCTGGTGTATGCTATTGTGCTCCTACCATCTGACTGAACTCCTGCTGTTCTTCCAAATAACATTAAATTCAGATTTGTTTGTGGTCATTAATGATTCAGTTCAAGTGCAGACAGTGTAAGAAAAAGCTGCTGTAGATGCATGATACGACACTATAATATGTAACTTAGGACTTCTGTTGCAATTTCCAAGAGAAAATGTATTGTATGCTTTTTATCTTGTAAGCTTAATTTTAGAGACGGAACATTTATTTAAAATACCTGCAAATGGACCATAGACTAT
Organism: Tyto alba; assembly: GCF_018691265.1. Taxonomy (NCBI): domain Eukaryota; kingdom Metazoa; phylum Chordata; class Aves; order Strigiformes; family Tytonidae; genus Tyto; species Tyto alba. Next base: position 38,465,057 of record NW_024881318.1, read on the forward strand.
GTTAGAATAAAGTGCAACCTTTTAGGCAGATTTTATATTTGGTTACAAAATTTTTACTTAGTTCCTTGACTTTACTGGGTAACTTCAGGCTTGCATTATGGGAATGAGAAAAGATCAGTCCAAGATAAAAGACTAGGCTATTTATTACCTGAAAGGCTACAAAATTTGTTCAGAAAAAGTCAAAGGCAGCAGGACAGAAGGAGATCTCAACATACACATTGCTGTCAATAAAACATCTTGGGAACTGTTTCTGCATCACAAAGTCGGTGCTAGCATCCAAAATGAGTATCAGATACATGTGACAACATTGTCAAAAAAACTCTCTTCAACCTTATGATGCTGCATAATCTCTATTTCCTAGCTCCTTTCCAGTATGAATCCTCTAGCTAAAGAGAAGCTGTCAGTACAAACAGACCCATAAACTTGGATAGGGTCATCTTCTGCTCCTTTCCATTACAATTTATTGATTGCAGTCTAATATGCCAATCAGTCCAGACAACTAGTCAAGGTTTGTTTTTAAAACAAGCAAAACAAACTAAAGGCTTACTAAGTATTTAACAAATACTAATAATGCTACTAATAAATACTATCAAACCTCTTGAACATAGGACTAAGAAACTGATGCCTTGAACATAATAGTTTGGAGGGTCCTTCCCTAAACTTAAGCCTAAACAAAGGATTTTTGAAGAGACACACCCAAAGACTGTGTGAGGGAGCTCAGCTGGTTTAACTGAGAAGCTGTCAAGAAAAAGGGAACAGTGCACATCTCTCCTGTCCATGTGCACAGTTATTTTTCATGTGGCTTATCACCGTATTCTGAAAGACAGTAACAGTCACTCCATGGAGAATCTGCATGGAGTGGCAGAAAAGGAAAATTGTAGTAAAGGGCCTTGCACTAAAAATTTCTTTGCAACAATCTCTAGCCGTTTCAGTCTAAAGGCTGGTAAGCTTGACTGTTGAGTACACTAGAGGAAAGCGCTGGAATCCTGGGCCAGCACAGTATGGAGGACTTTTTACACTGATCTCTGATTTTCTATCTTCTAATTTAAAATTAAAAACCAAATAAAATCTAATGCTAGATAAAGGGTCTCAGAGTGTGGCTTATTGTTTTCACAGTTTTCATGTGTGTTCCAGAAACACTGGAAATTAGGGCAGAGTTCCACCTTCCCACCCAGTTTTTGGTGTGGTGTTTTATCTTGTTTTTCTGCTGTCTGCTGGGTGTCCTCCCTTAACCACCTCTGAAAATTAACCAGCAGTTGCTCATTCTACACCTTCAGATAAAATTTTCTTTCTCAAGATGGGCTGTAGTGGCAGATTTCCAAAGAAATCAGATTTGTGACTGAACTTAAAGCTAAAAGTTTTCCTATGGGATAGCCATATGTGAATTCACCCGTGGGATGCAAGTGCTACATAATCTCTGTAGCTTGCAATGCCTTTTTTCCAAAATAAAAAGCTGAAGTCTTAAAGTAAAAATCCCCAGGATTTTTCTGGAACTTACATTATATTCCCTATATCTGTTTTTCAAATGCAGGTAAGCACTTAGACTGATTTTTACCATCAAATACATACCTTCTATTTCAGCCTTTCACAGGTGGTATATTTTTTCTCCTCTGTAGTCACTGTGGCTTTCTACAACTGAAATGTTACTGCTGGCTCCTGGGATAACCTCTGCTGTCCTGTGCGGACCCCGTTTTCTAAACTCAAATAAATCCTGGACAATGCCAGCAGGATGTGTTCCAAAAAACCTCAGCCTTGCATATGCAAAGGAAGTGATTATGATACCAAATAGGTTTTCATTCCCAGATAATCTATTTATATGGGCAAAACCAAGTTTTTTAGGTGAAGCTGAATTTCTGAGTAGTAAATTGTGAAACTCTAACCTGGACTGTCTTTTCCCTAGACCAAGGGAGATAACCAAAACATAATAATGATACAATCATGCAAAACAGAGGAAGCTTTTTTCAGTATCTTCACATTTGTATTAATTTTTACTATTGATTCTCCCCTAGCAAAAAAGAAAAAAAAAATCAAGCTCCTTTTGATAGTATATTTACTGTAATTTCTTGTATTTACACAGCCTCAGCCAAGGTCAAACTCCTGTTATGAGTACAGTGCAAGCAGAGATGACGTCTGACAATTTTTAGGTTCATTTGCACCTTTCTGATCTTGGATACCCTGCATAACTGAAGTTGTACTCAGTTTTGTTTAAATTTGACCAGTGTCCTGGGCTTTAGCTATTATACCTTAAATTTTTAAAGCAACTCACAGCTCAGCTCAGGGTGATTCTTCCCCAGCCTAGCTGTAGGGAGATTAGAAGAAATCATTTCAGCACTTTTGATATTTTAACTGATGTAAAGAGGTCATACATCATCTCATATGCCTAAGTAGGAAGGATACTAATTCACAAAGGAAGCCCACTGCATTTCCAGAAAATGAGCCCAAGTGTCTTTAGTCCTCTTCAGCTCCTATAGATGCAGATACATAGTAGGTTTCACTCTCCAAAATGAGAGTTTACACTTTCAAAATCAGTGAATTAAAATTATTCAGCACACTGCTTCATACCTGGATCAAACTGAACAAGCTTGGAGGGAGTCACTGTAAAGTCCTTCCCTAGCACAGCAGATATTTCATTGACCTGAGAAGAAATCAAACAGTAAATGCCATGCTGTGACCTATTTCACCAAACCATTGCATTCTGCTGTGTGCTGAAGCTACTGTGTGCCTGTGCATGGAGTCTCAAAAAGACATGCCAACCCATACATGTGCTTAGGCTGAAAAAAAGATAAAGGCCTAGAGAATAAACCTTGTTATATGCAACCATAATGCTGTTCTTGCTCATGAATTAAAACTCATAATCAAAAAAATTTGCTCATGATAAAATTTTGCCTCCTTCCCTCCCAAATTGCTATTTGACAGCATCAGATAACACTGCTGTTCACCATGCCTAGACAGGCACATCATGGCATCCTGGATGAACAGCAGCAGCCTGGCCACCTTTGCCTGTTTAGCCCTTTGCGAGGTCTTGGAAGAAGCGTTTGCACACAGAGGTGTCTGTCAGCCTCAGACTCATTGATATAGCCATGAACCCCTACATACTCCAGTACCCATACCTACCCAAACTCCAGTGACTCACCGGATTTTCATAGGAGACTGGCAGAGGACACCAGCTTACACACTGCATTCTTTTTGCTAGGATCAAATTCACTGGTCTTTTTAGCTTTTGGAGTGACAACCAAAGTCAAGTCACTGAAGTCTGTGAATGATAGGGAAGGATGTCCCCTGATGAAGTCAGGAGCAAAATTACCACTGACTTCAGTGGGAGAAAAATCAAAACTGTATTTCCAATTAGGTTATAATCCTGAGAAACACTGAGGAAAACGTCTAGTATTTTTCTAGGAAGGGGAGCTGGTAAAATACTGGAATATTTGTTTTATGAGGAAAGATAAAATTTGTGAGGGCAAGTTACACAAAACCTGTTTTACAAAATTAGAACCTGCAGCTTTCAGTCTAATTTTTTTGACATAAGACAAGAGACTTAGCAAAGATACAGGGTGTTCCTTGGGCTTTTTCCTAGGCTGATGGCAGTGGGGGGAGAAATAGAGGAGGCTGCTATGACTGCGGAGTTGAAGCTCCCACAGTTCCTGCGCTCTTCCAGCCTGAGCAGGGAAATGAGACGTCCAAAGGCCCCAGCTTGGCCAAAGCCTGGATTTTGATCAGGAAACTGCCTGCTCTGTCATAGAAGGTCATCAGAAGTGAAATACTGGTCCAAAACATTCCGGTTTTGGTTAATCAGCATTTCTACTTAGAAAGTTTTGTCAGAAATTTTTCAACCATCTGTATTGGCAAGGACAATGTCTCAGGAAGTCTGGTTCAAATTACATAGCCTCTGCTGATTACTGAAATACCTTTCAAGTCAGAGGAAGAAATTAACGAGTTCCACTACCTATTAGTAAGTTTCCGGTTAGGAGCTTGGCTTTTGCTTTACCTTCAGGGAGATAAAGGCAGACTCTGCAGAGTGTCCTGCCCTGGTGATTTTCAGAGACACCATGCCCACACTCTCACACACTTCATATTCAGTCTGTTGCATTTCAATCCGAGACCACTGTAGCTCCAGCCTGTGCGAGAGGGGAGAAGCCAGTGTGAAGCAAAGCCACCTCCCCTGCTATCCCCACCCCCTGCTGCTCCAAGGTTCAGTTTCTTTCCTGACTGCTGATTTAGCCAATACACATACAGAGTCTTTGTTTCCAAATCAACACATTTGTGTGATTTGGCTGATTAGAAAGAGGGAGAGGCAGTTAATAAATCTTCCAGTCAAGCCCTGGTCTACCTCAAGGGAAGCCTGAACTTTGTTTCAGAACCAGAAGGGTTCTGCAGCGACTTTGTGAACAGCAGAGTTTGTCTATAACACCAAATAGGCCAAGACAAGCTGCAACTGATTCTTCCTGGTTCCCTTTAACCCTGTAGTTTTATTTTACTTTCACTCCCTGGTATTGTCTCTGCAATATCCTCCTTTCTTCCCACTTTCCTTCAGCTACTGTCTAACTTTCCTCCTCTAGTGTACAGGGCATGCTTTAGGACTTCACCACCTCTATGCGAGTGCCCTCCCCACTCCCTGTACTTTAACACTCTGTACTTCTCCCTTCAGCCATCGAAGTAGCTGAGTTGAGGTGTCTCATACACTGAATTTTAGAATTGTTTATAGGGGATGTGATCAAACCTTGTAGGATTGCATGCTGCACAACGTAGCCAATAAAGGTCTCACCCTTTTAAAAGCTGTGATAAAAAATTAGTGAGAGTCAGAGAGGAACACAAGTGAGTGGAAAGAAGGAAAATGAGGTGTGCTACTTACAAAACAATTTGAACTTCTCCAAAACAAACATCTAGACCTTTCACGGTTGACTAGCTCTAACACCAGTGGAAATTTCCTCCTGTCCTCCTATATCCTCTGGTACTTATTTCGTGGGCAATATGTTTAGAAGCTCATTTGCTTTATTTTTGCTAAAGAGTGTGCGTGTGCCAGATGTAGTCCAGCAGCATTCAGATAAAAGCTGGGATTCAATTTTAATAATACCAACATGCAAATCAAACTTGTATTTTGAACTAGTGACCATTAGGTGATAAATTGTTTATAAAAAACAAAGCAAAACAACCCTCACAAGCTTTTAAATCCAATATTAAAAATATTTTATTTTTTTCCTTAAAAGCCAAATTTCCCTCTGTTCTGAGGTCCAGTGTGGCTAACAGTTAAATTCTACTTTTCTGAAACTCCTATCTTCCATACAAAAAGTGCTTTCTCCTTGCTCTCTTCATAAAGCTATGTTATGAGTTGCTATTTATATACAAGAAGACACATTTTCCCATGAAGAGTGGCAGAGTTTTAATGGTGGTTTTAATACCAGCGCACCTATGAGTCAGGACCACGCAGCGGGACATGCTCAGGTTGGCTGTGTTCAGATGTGTTTGTGTATGGGGGCATCTCTTGGCACAGCACATCTCTGCTGAAACACTGCCTCTAGCTCTGCTCAGTCGCCATCCTCTCCATAGCCTGATGGGAAATGATCTGTGGAGGAGCCTGGTCCCTGGAGACAGCTCTCTGCTCCTTTTCCCTCACCACAAGTAGCCAGGTTAGCCCAGGGAAATAGCGTTAGTTATTTTTCAGCTATATCTGATTAAATAAATTGGTTGAAAATTCAGCCCTATTTTCAGAAATAAAGAGGACTGTTACCCCTGCTGTAGAGCTACTCCCACTTTTGGCCTTTATTATTAAAGCACAGTTCAGATGATACCCCAGTCTCTAATTTTTGTACATGAGGCTTATCATATGTCACAAGGAAATTTTTATAATATGCCTAATATAAATTTTGTCAGTGGATGACAAGATGCTGTGTGCCCTCCACCTTCTTTCAGTGCTCCTTTGCATAAGTTTGACTCTCACAGCTTCTCTGCTTGAGAGCATCCTCTCCATCATGATCTCAAGCTTGTGAAAAAAAGCATTGCCATCAGCACAGGGCAAGAGTGACCTCCAGCTGCAGGACCATGTATGTGAAGCAACAGTCCCATCGCTCAGCACCCAGTATCTCAGGTCTCCAAATGCCCAACTGCTGCTTAAACTCCATTACGCTTTTCTGTGAGGCCCCGAAAGCCCTTGGAAACTCTGTCCCAGTCTAACCTGGAACTAGCCCTTTGTATTTCACCTCCCTGAAGGAACGAAGCCTTATCTACTCTTCAAACAAAAGAAGTAGCATTTTGAGTCATAGTTGTGTTCATGTCTGCGCAGCTTCAAGCACACAGCGCCCTGCAGCACACACCAGCACACACACATTGCTGAGGGTCAGAGCTACCTTTGGGGCACCGCAGCATTTCCACTGGCATCTGTGACTTGAAACTCCAAGTTGTCTGAATTCACTTCCCACAATGGATTGATGACATAAAGTATGATTTTGCTGTTTAAATCCTTTTGGCTAAACTCTTTCTGAATAAATCCACCTGGAAAAGACGAGAAACATTCAGGTGAATCAGCCTGTTAATGAGAACCACATAGCTGATATAGACTGTTTTCAACTTTTTTGTTGTTGTCGAGCACTTAGAAAATTTGGATATAAAGAAACCCAGTTTTATAGCTAAACAGCAACATCCTAGCTCGTTAGAAGCCCCAGCCAATTTCTTCCCATGTGATATGTTTATCAAATGGCCAAGTTCAATATTCATCTTTTTTTTGTCTTGATACAAATGAAAAATAGTTTCTCTATGGCAGCTACTAACAATCGTTTCAAACTGAGGATTCATGATGAGCATGAGACTCAGGTTTCAGTGCAAAAGCTTTCTTACTACATTCAAACCTTTCTCAAAGAAATTTTGATTTCCTCTATCAAGCAATTATTAACAGGGTAGGGTGTGGAATCTGGTCTGGTATGTCCCAAAATACAGAGATTATAGAATACAGCACCTGTTGTTATATTTTCCAGGTAGCCATAATGAGGACCTCGTAAAATCTTAAAAATTATTTTGTCATCTTCTGTATGCGGGTCAGATGCCTTCAGGGACCTGGCAGTAATATAGATCCCGTAATTGCCATTCTTCAGCAGTTCCACATCAGAAAAGCAATGGAGGTGAATAATTTTTGGTGCCATTTTGTCCAAATGATCCACCTAAATCAAAGTTAGACAAATGTGTAGTCATTTTACAGCATCAGGATATTCTCTGTCCTACTTTTCCTAAAAGCACTATATCCTGCTCAGCATGGGAATAGCCACTTTGACTTGCAGTCTTCTCCAGAAGAGGTCTGATCTCCAGTTAAGTACTATTTCCCATGGGAAGTTTCCAGGCCCCTACTATGTGGTCACTTGCTGCATGCAGCAGGATACAGCACACGCTGGGGAAGGCAACACAAATTCTATGTACCTCTGCCCTAATGTCCTACACTTCCCATAGTCCTTCTCCTTTTTAATGTGATATTCTTCATAGCAAATGAAAACTCCAGCAAAGGTTTCTCACCTCTGTTTTACAATAACAAGCATGGAAGCCTACAGATTATAATAAATCACAGTCGTAGACCTGGCCAATATGTCTCCTCAAATCTGTGCCACCTTTCACAACTTCTGATAAATCTTCCAGCACTCTTAAACAGTTGCTGCTGTTTCCATATCTCATCTTCTGCTGAAATGACGCTCCTTGTCCATTACACAACTTCAAACTTTGTCATCACGAAAAGTTAGGAGCCTCTTTGTTAGTATCAGTGTTTTGAAACACAAAATTTTGACATACAATGCAACCAGGCCTGCTTTGCATACTGAAACATGACAGATAGATACATGCATACAAGAAGTCACAGCAAAGGCATCTAAGCCTATGATACAGTAGGAAGAACTTGAAAATGGGGGAAATGGGAAGTGAAGAGAAAGATCCTAGTAAAGGAAGGAAGAATCGAAGCATGCATCTTACAAAGGAAGGAAGACAAGCTCTCCATCTGTGGGAGTGAAGTGTCTGTAATTCAGAACTCCTGTGACATGAAGATTTCATCCTAGTATTACCCTGCACATGCCAATCAGTAGGTTGGGTACTAAGTGGGAAAGCAGAGCAGGAGGAGGTTCATTCCTCCCCATTGCTGGGCTCAACTTCAGGGTTGAAATTTCTATGTAAAATATTTCAGCAAGTGTAAGTATATAAGTATATACTTGCTTATATAAGCAGTATGTCTTTCTTCTCTTAAATACAGTCTCTCTCTTTGCACTCTATAAAATTCTTTGCCTGAGTAATGCATTGTGGCAAGTAGTTAATTCTCCAAGTTAATTATTTACAGAACACAAAAAGCAAACATTTTAGCTGATAAATACCTCAGTTAAATCATAGACTGCAACAAGTACCAGCTGTCATCAAAATTAATACATTTTCCACCTTATGCTACATATCTTTTAAGTAGGCCTGTGGTCACACTTGCCTGAACGGTGAATGCCACTGGCTCACTCTGCACCCTCCCATTCACGATGAATCCTTGATTAGTCCTATCTGTTGCAACAAATGTAAATCTGTCAATCTGGGAGTCCCCACCTCGGTGCTTGTATGCAACATCCCTGTTGTCCACATCTTGCTGGGTGAAATTGTACTGCAGTAGCACAGCTCCTCGATAATAGAGATGACCGTACTGGGGGAGCTGAGCCAAGAGGAAGGTAAGGTTTTCTTTAGCAGTGTCTGGGTCTGAAAGCTGCAGGACATCAGGAGAAAGGACTGCCATAGCACCTTCCACTAGTCTTAACCCTGTGTTCCTAGATAGTGTGGGCAAAGCTTTGTCGACTGCCTCCAAGGAGATCATGAATGTCCCATGCTTAGTCCTCAGTCCATTGCTGATGATGAATCTGGCAAAGAGAGGCAAGGTAGTCTTCAGCATGTGTTCTTGATTCACCATGTACTGAAATGAAATGATAACACACACCTTTACTACAGGACTTGCCTGTGTTGATACTTCAAAAGTAGTAGAGCTGGTTTGAGCTCAAACCTAGACCGTGGGTGGGGTATATGTATAACTTAAAAACACAAAAACAAATGGCCAGGGATATGGCAAGAGTTACAATGCATCTGCAGGAATCTGAGTAGATGCCAGAGGAATGGCTTTGAGGATGTACCCATCAGTCTCTGCAGTCATTACAGAGCTGATCTGACCTTCTAGCTCAGATACAGGTGAAGCAGATCTAAAATGGCGGGATGGCTTATTGCACACTCTGGCATACATACATGTTTGTACACATCCTTAAGTGTATCTCCACTTGGTTACCTGGCAGTGGCAACTGCCAGTGAAAGTGCTGCCTTTGTCTGCAACTTACACAAAGAGGTATGTGAAGTGCATGGTCTGCCTGGATAATGTTGTTTGTTTGTTTTTTTTTTTTTTCTTTAAACTGTTACAAGCCTTTTGTACCCAATAGCCCCAAAACTATCCAAAAAAGCAAGCTGGGCAAAGATTCATCCGCATCTCACTTTACAGTTTTCTTTAGGCACTAACTGTATCTGTAAATTTCTGCATATTCAGAGGAAATGATTTGTGTTTCTTTACAAGTCTAAAGTAAGGTTTCACTGAAATGCTAAGATTCTGTGGTAGATATTGAGCAGAACTATACAAGTTGCTAGGGTCATTTTTAAAATTTAGATGTCCATACCATGTATTTATCAAAGGGTCAGATGTGCAAAGTTCTTATTCCATGCTGGGAATTTCTATTAACAGCAGCATAGTTTCTTATAGTTCTCTCTCAAGTAGTAATTTTTCTTTAGATATACTAAAGATTTTATTATGTTCTACTTTTAATTTTCCTTTCCAAAACAAGATAAAGATAAAGGTGCCTAAGGCTGGAGAGAAAATCTGTTGGAAGCCTACCAGCTGGGTATGGGCTTTTGCCATACCAAGTGACAGCACGTTCTGCAAATTCAGTTGTGGATAAAAATAAAGAGAAGACCAATTTTTTAGCCTTCAAAATTAATCCTAGATTTCATTGTCAAGATTATTACTTAAGTATTTTTTCTGAAAGCAATTACATTGCATGTTGTCATGCCTGTAACAAAAACTTTTGAGGGTATATGAAACTAAAAATTGCTTTGCAAATGTCTCGCAATCCTTCATGTCCCATCTCCACATAGTATATAAGGGTTACCTTTCTTTCTATAGGTGTTTTGTGGTTGTGTTGCACAGTATATGCAAAAGCATCTTCGAGAGTGGTTTTCACCCAGGTTTGTTCTGTCTGAGCCAAAACAGAGTCTGCTTTGCAAATAAGTTTGCTGGTGGTAGACTATTAACATTTCCAGACCTTTTTTTCTCTCACCCACCAATGTCCAGCGCTTTGAATGTACATACAGTTACACTTATGCAGTTGATCTTGTATGGGACAGAATCATGGGATGGTTGTTTAAGACAACGTGAGGGCCAGCCTAGCTGGCTGCTTTCCACCTAGCATGTTTCTAGCATACATAAGTGAAATGGGAACTGGTTGACATTTAGATTACCTGCCTCCTATTGCTCTCTTGACTACAGACCTCAAAGAAGTGTTTAAACAATTACAGGGGTCAGAACTTGGTCTACTGTTGCGTGCCTTGAATGTAAGCAACCTTCAGTAGATCCTGGAGTAGCATACTGTGTCACACAAACTGTCCATCTAAAACTCCTTACTGCCTTCACCAATGCTGGATGATTAGGGTTTGATCAACTTGTAAGCTGGCAGTATGCCGTGAAACAGATGGGAATGAGCATAGGCAGACCAGGGACTATATAGCAGTTAGAAATATGTTCACTGAGGATGGTATTCCCAGCTGGGAACCTAGAAGCATCTGTCTGCACTGACCTAATGCTATTGTGCCAATGGTAAAAGAGTTGTGCTATCAGAAATCTAGCTGAAATAAAAAAAAAAAAAAAAAAGGAAAATGAAAAAGCAAAACACATTCAGTCAAGACCTTAACCATCTCTCAGAAAGTCTGAAAGACTGAAGTGGAAGTGAGTTTCCTCTGGTTCTTCTGATGGCTGTAAAATCATTTGGATGATGTCTCAAACAGTATTTAAGTGAAAGACTTCAGTAATTCAATTAATGAAACTGAAGATTCTTCCAGTCTTCTACAGAATATTAGGTAGGAGCTAAACCTCCTGCTTATATACATGAGGCTGAAATCTGCAATGCAAATATCATATGCCACTTAATTTCACAGGTGATAAAGCTGCCTGTGACCAAGATGTCCTTTTTTTCTGCACTTTGGGAGATTTCTGTTGTTTATTTCTGATTTATGGCTGCTTCATCTTTTCCTTCAGAATGGAGAGCAGCCAATATTCTCCTCACTCTGATGACATTTAGGGGACAACTCTCAGGCACAGTTAGGAGGACATGTTGCATGGTTTGATTTCACCATTACCAGCATTTCATGCTTTCTGCAGTTTGATGGCAACAGAGTTGGCTGTAGGACCTGCCATCTGTCATGGCATTTAAAAGATAAAAATGGAATCATAAATAGTGCCAGCTCATTACAAAATCGAGCCAGCATGTCAAAATGGAGGACATTAGCATGTTCTTTTAGTATCCTGCTGCCAGCATCTGATGTCAGGTTGCTAATCACTTGAAGTCATATGTCCAAACAAGCACTGCCAAATCTTTCTTCCAGGCTAGCAGCACCAAACAATACAGGCAAATTTATGTCTGAAGGAGGTACTTCAGTGGAAAGTAAAAATCTGATCAGTGAATCCCCCACCCCCCACCCTACCATACTTACCCATATAATTAATGTAACCATTCCTTGTTTAAATAATAATAATGTTCTGCCACAATATTTATGTGTCTACACAAAACCAAATTCTTTTCCAAATTATAACATCAAGGAACATCAATTATTGTGATTAAAATAGTTACTGAATATCAATATTTATTAAAGCATCATAACCTTACTTTTACAAGGCTGACTTTCTCGTTTGGTTCTTAGCCATTGGCCTAAACAGAAGACATTGGGTTTATTCACACACAGTTTCCCTGGAATTGTTTGGTCTGCTTTCATTAGTGTGGTATAGAAGTCACACTGATGCAAGCCACTCCTACAGTGCCCAGTTTAGGATTGACATGACTGTAGCCTTACTTATCTAAGCTAATCTAGTTTTGGTCATAGTGTTTCACAGTCAAGAAACATGAAGCCAGAGTATATTTGTTCACTTCTTCTGTTATGACTACAAGTGGATCAAACAACTCTCTTGAATTTAGTGAAAGGGATAGTTTAAAATGTTTCAACTGAAGAAAGGCCCAAAACTCCTTTTGTCTTAACTCTAGATAATGTCACCTGAGCTGACCTGGTGTCATAGGGAGGTTTATTTGATGTCTCCATGCCCCACTTGCTTGCCTTCCCTGCAAAAGAGCTCTCAAGCTAGATGACACATCATGTTCTTGAATCTTCATCATGCATCATGGAAAATGCCATTCAGATCTGGAATCTATTCATAAGACAGTGCAAAAACGAGTCTTTTCTGAATTGCAACTGTTAGGAGCTAAATCCTTTATTTTAAGTCATCATAAATAAAAAAACAATAAGCTTTTATTTTTGTGTAGAAAATTTAAATATTACAGAAAGTCCATTTTCTATCAAAAGCTGTTTTTAGAGGAAATTGCCAATGCTAGCAAGAAGTTAGCGTTCCTCCTTTACAAACATTTCCTTATTTCTGAGCTTTTATATTTTTCCTGAATTTGCTCTCTTTTACAAAAATGTCCCCAAGACTTAGAGAGATAATACACCTACTCTGTCTTTACCTGATGACAAGTCATTACATCCACTCTATAACCAATGGAGGTTCTTTTAAGAACACAATAAGGAAGTATTCAGTTTAGGAGTGCATCTAGTCTAAGCTGGTCTAAGGGTTCAGAACCAGGTGAAAGTAAACTTAAATATCACTAGGCTGCTGAACTGGGCCTATTAGGTAACCAAGTTTACTCAAAAATCCAATTGTCTACACCAATTTCTGAGCTATTGTGGTGTCAGACTAGGTAAAAGGATTGGTTTTCAGTACTCAAGAACTACTTATGGATTCAAAGAGCCTGGAACTGAATGAATATGGTAAATAAGAATAGACAAGAAAGCAGTTATTTAATACCTGGATGGACCAGTTTTACCACATCCAGCTGCAGCAAGAAACCAAAGGAAAATTCTACAAAGTATGTTCTTAGTCATTCTCCCTCACTTAAACCTTAACAGCTGTGTACATTTTGTGTATATTGAAGCTAGTATCATTGAGTGAGTGTGGCTCTGGCTACAGTTTCACTATCAATTAGAAAATGCATTTATTACCAAATCAGTCACAACTATGTGTGTGATAGCAGAAATCTGTTTGCTGTATAAACATTGAGAATTCCCACAGAGCTTCTACCTCTTTTAAATAATTTGTTTGGGGGGTTTTGTTTGGTTTCTGTTGTGGGTTTTTTAAAATACCCAAGAAATCCAAGGGAAAAAGTTTGGGAGGTGGGGTGTTATGCCTTACCTGAATATATCTTCAGGAACAACCACCTCTGTGTTGTGAACATAGCAGACTATCTGTCTGGCTACATCCATTTGACTGAAGCTTGCAATGGGAATGCCAGGATAGCTGACATACTCTATTTGTCCATACTGGGGTGGGGAAGTTATCACATAGAGTAGCTCCTCTGGCTTGTCAGTACCATCCATTGCAAGGAGGACATCGGTTGTAATGTAGCCCTGATTCCCTTTTGGCACTCTAAGAGGTTTTATGAAAATAGCAATGTCTCCTGCAGGACAGACAAAACAACATTAAACGAGTCATATTGAATTGTAAATTGATCTCTTACGCATTATTTAGCCACATGCAAGCTATCACCAGTAGAAAAATCATAGGATTATAGGGAAATTCAGGCTTGAAGGGACTTCAGGATGTTACTAGTCCGACCTTCTGCTCAAAGCGGGGTAAACTGTGAGATTAACTGTAACCAGGTTGCTCAGGGCTTTATCCCATCAGGGCTTGAAAACAGCCAGCGATTGAGACAGCACTTCTCAGAACCCTTGTTCCAATCTTAGTGTCAGGTTAACTTGGTCTAATTTAGGTTTCTAATAGGGATTCAATAAAGGAAGTGAGATCATAAGACTAGAGGATAAACCTGGGAGACAAAGGTCTTCTTGAACAGAGTTTTGCATACCTTATTACATTCTTGTGATTCTTCTGTGCTTTGATTTACTCAGACATAAGGCTAATTTCAGAAGAATATTTTCAATTCTATTTGAAATGTAGCTGGGCATCCTGGGAGGCAAGGTGCAACACGTTGCCTTAGGCAGAGCCTTTTCAAATCCCAGGACCACTTCTTCACCAGCAGAAACAACAGGGGTCTGGCCATCAGTGAAATCCAAGCAGACGGACTTATGGAATCTGCAGGGAGACTTGCCAAGGGCCTATATAGCAGTCAGGGAAGGGTGAGGACATTTACTCAGATCATCTTTGTTTCAGAAACATGCACTGTAAAACATTGTCTGGCAGATCTTTACCCTTTTCCATGTCCTTGATATTTATGTTGAAGTCCACAGCTGGGGATCTGTTGTACCCATCCCACAGATAAAACGTGAAGCTGTCTCGGTTCTTGGACCCTATAGCTCCCGTATGGACATATCTCACAAGATTCATATCCAGTTCTTCCTGAGTGCACTTCATTCCAGTTTGGAGAGTCATCCAGCCTTGGCCCACCTAGAAAGAATTAACACGTTTCATTAAACAGATAGTGTCCCATTCATCCTTCCCAGTTAACTGGGTTTATTTGCAGTTATGCAGACTGTTAGTGGCAACTACTTGGCTTCCTTTCTAAGCTATAGACTATTTCCTCATAGTATGTTTTGAACGGCAGTAAATAGCTGGAGTTATTCCCAAGAAGGTACAGGCTGGAGAAGATACAGTGATCATTAATAAAATGGAGTGAGTGCAGTTTAATCACTTTCACTCCAGGAAATACATTCCTTCGCACTTCTCAATGAAACACCAAGCTTTAATGCTTGGTTTTCCCCCTCCATGGGCTGATTCTCCCAGCATCTCTCTCCATTGTCACCCTAGATGATCTGCCATGCTTTTCACCCTCCCTTTCCTCCTCTTGAGGATCTGGCCTGTAGTGTCAAAGCCTCTGGGACAGCATCATTGTATGGTTTAAACATTATTCCAACAATCAAACTGGCCACAGCTGCCTACTTCAAAACATGACAGACATTTGGGAGAAAAGGAAAATTAACTTCATTCTACCCTAAAAAAAGAGAGTTCTTTGCATGCCTGCTTTTTGTTGAAGCACAAAGACTAACCTTGAGCTGAAGCTGACCATTTTCTGGAAGTCTTTCAAATAAGTAGTAAATTCTGTCCCTGGGGGTGTCTTTATCTTCTGCTGACAGAACAGCACTAGAAATTATTCGAGTTTCACCCATGCTCACTTCTATACCGTCCTTCCTGCAAAAATTAAAAGTCAAGTATTGATGAAATAAAAGCAACCTTTCCAGCACATAATTTCTCTGCCAGAAATATGGATTACTCAGATGCTGACAGAAATTACAACTGCAGAAAGAATGGAAGGAAGGTGCCTATTTCAGTTAAAAACAGAAAAAGAGCAAACAGGGTAGACCAGCTTCTCCGTATAATGGTGCAAAACAGGAAAGTAGATACCTACAACAACCTAGGATTTACCATGTCTTCTTCCCCTTGGCCCTATTCCACTTACCTTCATACAATTTTTAAGTAGAGGACAATGTAAACAAAGAGGCTGTATTATATGTTACTGCTACTGTAGACCATTGCAATACTGGCTCTAATGACTTGATTGTTCTTTAAAGACTGTCTTTCAAATGACTAGCCTTTAAGAGACACTATAAAGACTTAACTGGCTTCTTCTCTATGCTCCCCATTGAAGAATTTTTGTGGGTTCTTTATTCAGAAAAGTAGATTAAGGCCATTTGTTCCTTGGCATAAATTGCATCACAAACCACAAATAAAATTTGAGGCAGGTCTGAGGAAAAAAAGTCCCACACAGTTTGAAATTCATGGAGAGTCTTGATCCAGGATGATTCTCAGATCATGTCTCCTCTGTTTCCATTGTCAGCTACTAACCATCCTCCAGTTTGCCTCTGCACATCCTGCTTTATCATTTTGCTGTTAGCTTTCTTACATTTTAGCAATATAGCAGCCAAATAGTATTATTAGACTATACAAAAGTTTCAAGGAGGTTGGAGGGGATTCAGCATATTCAGTCACCCCAGGGATGGGAACTGCTCAAGCTAATCTGCCCAGGGGCCATGGAGCAGGTTGGAAAAGGACAGAATCCTTAGGCATTTGGGCAGCTAAGCTCTGCTGGATGCAGCTGAGCATGTGAAAGCCATGCTATTTCAAAGGCCAAATACAGATAGATTTTTGCAAGAACTGCTGAAGACACATTGTTCATATAACAGCCCTTTCCTTTGCCAAGCTGCAAGTGCCTGCTACAAAGCAGAGTGACAACAGATTTCCAAGGAAGAAGTTGTCACAATTATTTAGTGATTTGGGAAAATACGTTTATTATTCTCAGAGAGAGTGGAGATTTTTTTTTCCTGAAGTTTCATATTCAAACTGATATGGATATGACACATAGAAACTTCATGTTTGACAAAAGCAGAGAAGATGAAGCCATATGACAAAGTATATCAAGTCATATTAGTGACAAAGCAACCTTAATGGTTTGCTTATACCAGCCATAAATATGCTGGGACAATGCAAACCAGATGTCTGACCCAACGACTCTATGAGCCACGAAGAGAAGATTCAAACAAAAAAATAAGTGAAGATAAACACACTTAGCTACACCCTGAATGCTGTCTAATCCCAAATCATTTTTCTGTGTAGCAGTTAGTTGGTTAATTCCTCCTATCACCCACATGTCTAATCTTGAGAAGAAGCTTCCAAGGGGAATGTGTGAGTGCCTTACATTCCCCAAGGGCACTCTTAGCCACAGGACAAAATCCAAGAGGTAACAGATTGATGTTTTGGCAGTCATTGTGAATAAGAGCCACTGTTTGCCAGACAAAAACATCCCATCCCAGATTTTTCAGTCTGTTGACCATAGCTAATGGAGATGAGAGCTGAAACTCCCTGGGGTGGAAAAGTGTCCCCAGATCAAAAGGTGAGAAAAAGCTTACAGGTATTGTCAGATGCTCACCTGTAAAACACTGCAGTGGCATAAGGGAGCTCCTACCCCAAGGCAAAGATGTGGTGACTGAATGTGGCAGCTAAACCACCTCAGTGCCAAACTGAACATGTTTCCTTAAAGCACTATTGCTTAACTGCTGTCAGCTTACTGCATCTCAGTGGAAGAGTAACAGGCAAGGAGCAGTAACTTCTTCTAATGAAATAGCTATTTTGCAAGTAAATGGCTCACTGTGTGCTACTGTTCACCAGAGGTATGGCAAAAGGTGAGATCTAACATTGCCTGACAAGGCAGCAACAGTTTCTGGATCCAGCTGGGCAAAGCTGAAAACATTTTACTTCTTGTACTCCATCACCTTCCTTCAGAGAGGAAGGGTGGAGAATGACATATCCATTTTTTAACATGTGAGCAACAACTAGGCAATTATCAGTAATTATCAGTACATGATATGAATACATAAACTATACTTGTTATTCTAACTAGAAATGGACTTTCTGTCTTGATAGCGTTATGTGGTCCTTCATAATCTTTCAACTATAAAACTAACGTCTGCTAATGCAGGAAGCTCTACATAGTAAACAAAACATTAAAAGCTCTCTGCAGTGGGAAATGTAGGTCTGATCTGAAGGTCGGCCGAATATCCTGAGGGATCAGAAATTCCCACTCTAGTGGCAGCCTGCTTAACAAGCTGCAAGTCATTTCCAAAATACAAACTTTAGAGGTTTGGAGCTATACCCTCAAAGCCTTCAGGCCCACAGCTCCCCATCTGCATCCCTGGGGCTGGAAAGCAGCCAGGAGGACAGGGGGCCTGATACTCTGTGCAGGTCATCAACTAAAAAAATGGAGATCCCAAGAGATGAGCTCCTTGTTAAAATGTTCAGGAGGCTTGGTTCCCTTGCAGCCAGCTGCTTATCTGCAAATAGTCTGCCAGGCCGTTTATGACCATGTCTAATTTGTTTATGAGTCCTAGTTTTGAACTGTAAGGGTAATTAGCATGTACCTTTTCAGAAGTTGAATTATGGCTGAGCAGTATAATTTTATATCAGAAAGTAAGAGAATCATTAAGCTGAAAAGCTTTCCCCTGTCAGGCGAGGAGACATCAACTCTGTGGATTCTCTCATGTCAAAATCCAGAGCTGCTTTCAGAGGGGTGTTTTAGACAGACAGTTGCCCCAGGGAAGGGGAAAGCAAAGTAACTGTAGTCGATACCATGGTGGTCAGTGGCCAGCAGAGGTGTGCAAAGATCAGGTCTTTCGGGCAAACATCTTGAAGTAAGTTGTGAAACGCAAAATAAGCATGTTCCCCCCCCCCCTTTTTTTTTTCCTATTTTCTTTTAATACTGAGCAACATTAAAACATGCCTTTCTTTTCACTAAAAATGTTTTTGTTAAACAGGCTGATAGAGAACCACATGGAAACATCTGTATTGATATTAGTCTGTGACTGGTTATAGCACCCTCTCCCCATCAGTCACCAATTTGCTGTTTTGATCACTTTTGGATCATTTTGTCTGAACTCATCCATCTGTTAGAGACAGGAACATGTGGCTTACTTGCTCAGCACTGGTTTCTCATCATTAACTGGAATGACCTTTACCGAAATGGTTCTGAGGACTTTATGTTTCCCATCTGATAGCTGGATTTTAAAGCTGTCAGTGAGGTTTTCCGAATTGTCATGCATGTACATCAGCTTCATTCCTATGCAGGGAGAGGGGGAGGGTGGGGGGAGAAGAGAGAGAGAGAGAAAGAGGAAGAGAGGGAGAAATGGAAAGAACAAAAGAACAAATAAATCTGACTCCTGCAAAATCTATCACAATGATTCACTCTGCTTCCATCACCATTCTTTCCATCTTCCCTCCCCATATGCCCTGGTCACAGGAAGCTTGTTTCAGCTACCAGAAGATGAGCTTGGCGAGCCACTGCTGTTCATTAATCTAACAATATACTATTGACTCAGATACCAGACTGACCTGGGTAAGGAGTGACTCCCTTCACAAAAGAGTCTCTGTTGGTCTGAAAAAGGCACATTTCTTCTCCTGTCCTCATTCCAATTAGTTTTAACAGGGAACCATAGGAAGGGTGAGACTACCAGGCAACAATTTTCTGTGCTTTAAATAATCCTCAGGGAGCTTTAAACATGTGTTGGGGAGGACAGCTGGCTTTATGACTTATGAAAATGAACAATCAGAAGACCTGAGCTAGGGGTGACTTGGTCACTGTTGTGGACAAGAAAAGAGAAAAGCCAAGCAATTTGAGGAGAGTCAAAAACAGGACTGGGGAAGGCTGAGGAATTTGGGGTGGGGACATGATATTTCTGAAGGTTCATATTAGACAGTCAGAGAGAAGAAAAATCTTTCCTTGGGTTTTGGGGGCTGAACTACAACCTGAGTGGCAGGATTGATTTCATGTCTCTCTTTATATTGATAGATCCCATATTTCACTAAATGGCCACAGTATGGAAGAATCCACAGTACTACTGGCAGTGTTAAATACACTTTTTGATTACATGTCCTTGAAAGAGCTTTGTTGCTTCAAAGCAATGTAACTGATCATGATAAGATATAGAGCCCCAGCTCACACCTTCATCATTAGGTATATATCGTGGCCTTTCAATATATAAAGGAAAGATGAAGAGAGACTTTTCACCAATGCCTGTAGTAACAAGACAAGGGACAAGGGTTTAAACTGAAAGAGGGTAGGTTTAGATTGGATGTAAGGAAAATATGATTTAAAATAAGTGTGTTGAGACCCTGGAAGTGTTCAAGGTCAGGCTGGATGGGGCTTTGGGCAACCTGATGTAGTGAAAGATATCCCTGCCCGTGTCAGGAGGGTTGGATCCTTAAAGGTCGCTTCCAACCCAAACCATTCTATGATTCTATGATTCTGTGATCATTTAGAGAGATATTTAACTTCATGATCAGTTAATGTGTTTTTAAATCTCTCTGTCTCTGTTCTAGATGCTGCCAAATATTCTGAAATCTGTTTGCTGATATGTTAGAATATTCCCTTTATTTTTCCAAGGCAGATGGCCTCCCTAGTCTTATTACTACCCCTTCTGACATGTAGGCCTCTCAGGGAGATTTTACTGACAGTTCCTAAAATCAATAGACAACATTAGCATTAAATAGGTTAACTTTTATTCCTAAACATTGTCTTGGAAATAGACACAAGGCAAGTGAATAAATAAGTGGTGAAGGTTTCTTACTGTGCCACCTTGACTCATTATAGGAATGAAAGACCAATGTCAGAAGAATGCTGCACCTACCATTCTTCAGTAGCTCCATGGAAAAGTCATGAACAAGCAACTCATGGCTGTAGTGCTCATGGTTAACTAGATGTTTATAGTGTAGAATATCATTGCCATGAACTCCATTAATAAGGAACCCATACCAGGGCCTCTGCACAACCCCAAATACCAAATGGTCTCGAGGCACATCCAGATCAACTGCATTGATAACAGAGAGATCCAGCTCTTTCATCTCCCCCTCTTGAACCTGAACATAAAAGAGACAAATGTCCAATTATTTTACATAAAAATAAATTATAGAATTTTAGCATGGTTTCCCAAGTAGGGTATTTTGGTGTATGAGTGTATCTCTTTGTCTTCTCTGCCCCTTTCCCAGTAGCTTTTGAACCAGCTTCTGATTTCAACCAATTTAAGAGACATAAAGTAGTAAATGGTTACAGTGATGAAAAGAGGTGACATAAGGAGTTCATATCTGACCTAATTAATAGAAAAACTGTTATGTAAGAGAACTTCATATTAAGTGCTAGGGAATGCACAGAAAATAAAGCTTTTAAATACGTATATATATAAATATGAATGTCTATAAATTTATACACATACATTCACTTTTTACAGTAAGATGAGCTTACACTGACATGGTGGTCACAGAATTATTATTTCTGTTAAAAGCAGTCTTCAGAGAGGAGATGCCAGAAACATAAAAAAACTCTACAAAAAAAAATTATAAAAGCTCTTGAGAAACCAGAAGAAGCATGAAGATCCTTCTGCTTTCTAGATAACTTACTTGTTTAAAGCTTTGAGCCTTTTTTTTTTTTTTACTTAACTGCAGGTTACCAAACAGAGCTTTCTTTGCACTGCTCCAGTTCCGCTGAAGCTCTGTTTTATAGGTTTACATGGGATTTAACTGGGCTGTTTCCTGAACTAGGCTGAACTACACAAAGGGAAAAATGCAGAGGAACAAGTGTCAGAACAGTGTTATTTACAGTAAAGAGTGTTTTTTGGTGTAAAATAATTCTTTCCTTACGGTAATATTCCTTGCTATGAACTCTGGGACTTCATCATTGGTTGGGTTGATCAGCACAAAAAATGGAGACTCTGCTGAGCGATGCAGCCCATCAGTGACATAAAGTACAAAGTGGTCTGCTGTTGGCTCCACGCGCATATGCCTGGCTTGTACGTAGTTTATGTTCAGGGCTTTCAGGTGCTTCAGCTGAAATGAAGCTAGAGATTTCAAGATGATGAGTTAGCACAGTCTTTTCCTGCCTTCTTCTCTTACAGATCATAAAACAAATCTGAAACTATGTCTCTCTTCAAAGAACAAACAACTTGGATTTTCTAAGTTCTGAGGCATGTTTTGACTGAAAGAGTTACACTGCACGTGTTACAGCAGGATGCGGGCCCTTCCCCTGAAACAAAAATACATCCTATCCTTCTGCACCTTGTGGGATTGTGCAACTTCATGCTTCTCAGTTCAATCTGTAGAACTGAGCCCAAATAAAGAGATCCAAATAACAGGTAGGAAAAAATCTGAGGTCTAAGTGATTACTTTGACTGTTATTTGACTGACAGACCAGGAAAATGGGGAGCAAAAGACTCAGTGATTCTCAGCATCCACCTGGATACACTGGTAAAAGCTGGTAACATTACAGAGCATGCCGCAATCTGTTCTGCTGAGGATTAAACTGCCTTACAATGTTTGAAGGTGGACAAGGGAAGAGACCCAAAACATCCAGCATCTCTATTAACTTTGCTTTGGAAACTAACGTGGGACCCAGACTTTTCAAATTCTCAGCTACAGCAGTTAATTGACAGAAGCATAGGTGAAGGGAAGTGTGGGAGCCTTATGTGAGAGAGTGGAGGGGGAGGCAGAGAGGGCAGATTAGTATATTGTATCACTGCTTCTGATAGATTGCAGCTGGAATGCATAAAACAAGGATTGGCTTGTTTGCTTCAAGTGCCAATTCTTCACATTTGCAGAGCTACAGTCTCTCTTTGAACTCCTCCCACACAGTCCCACTGGTCTTCATTTGCCAGCACCTGCCTTCCTCAATAAGCCCTATTAATGTGCACACCTGCAGCTACTTCACCAGAGCCCATCGCACAGCCCTCCACAAGCCCTCTGTGTTTCATCTGCTTCACTACGGTATGTCATTAAGACTTACTTACCTATACTTATACCAGTGTTGCTCTTCTCAAACCCAGGAGAAGGCAGTATATTTTCAATGTACCCAAACTGGGGAGGAGAAACCAAGACAAACTCTAAATCATCTGCAGTGGTGTCAGGGTCGGTGGCAAACAAATGGTGGGTGGTAAGGGCTGCTGAGGAGCCTTCCTCCACCACAAACCTTGCACCTGCACACAAACAGTGATAAGCATTATTGCTTATTTAGCTCACTTTACTCTGGTTTTTGTTAA
Source organism: Tyto alba (assembly GCF_018691265.1). NCBI lineage: Eukaryota > Metazoa > Chordata > Aves > Strigiformes > Tytonidae > Tyto > Tyto alba. Next base: position 38,487,866 of record NW_024881318.1, read on the forward strand.
CAAGAATCGAAATAATAACTAAGGGGGAGAAGACGAAAATACTGAGTTACTGAGAGGTTTTGGCTTGGTTTGTTAGTTTTGTTTGTTTTTGTTTTGTTTTCCCTTCCCTGCTTATACCATTAACTCTGCTTTTGCCATCATGTAAGTAAAGAAGAAGGGGATCATGAAGTTATTTTACTGGTAAATTATTAGGTATGGTTTATGTGCTACTCAAAATCAGTTGTTACCTCCGTTTGTCAGAGCTTTAATTACATGAGAGCTGTTATGAATTGCTCATAATGAACAATTTCTCAGGCATCACTGCTTGATTTCCCTGCTGGGACAATGCTTCATTTCTAGAACATTACTCGAGCAAGAGCCTGCAAATTACAGAACTACTTGTACATATGCTTAAATATTCTCTGAGATACATAACATATACGTGATTCTTACAAACAAATGACATTGAAAAAGACAAGCATACAGAAAGCATGCCTTTAATAGGTATACTACAGACCTCATCCAAAGCACAGAAAGTCAGTGGAAATTTCAGACAATGGGCTTGTTGTTGGACTAAATGTACACTACCAACACTATTTCCATTTTAAGTGAGTATTTTTGATCCTGAAGATTACTAATGAAAATGTGGCTTCACATCTAATTTGATCTATTACATATACAGCCTAGATTTATCATTATTCACTAACTGAATTAAATATAGGTAATAAAAGATTATCTCCCTTCATATAAGGGCCAGAGTCTAAATTTCTGTTGTGTGCTTTACATGCAAAGATATATAGATATTTATGTTTATGGTTTTGCACTGTATAAACCTGACAATTGTCTGGACCTACATTCAGTTCAGGGACAAGGTATCGATCACTTTTACTCTGATATAGCTTACATATGTAGCAATGGACATGTATAGATGGAGGGGAGCAGATCTGAGCACCTTTATCTCTAACCACAGAATATAAACATGCAGCTGAAGAGCCACAGTTACTCATACTTGCACCTGCAGCTGAATTTGGTGGTTGAACTGTACTAACAACAGAAAAAAATTACTGATGGAAATTCTGATCCAAAATTTTTGTATGCTGATCTCAGCTGACTCTTTCTGATGCTAAGAAACAAACAAACACCCTGAGTCTTTAGCCATTACAGTACTACATAGCCTACACTGTAATTCTATAGTGAGAGGAAGTTTCACCAGTTGCAATTGATGGAGGCTGGTTGTCCACTGGAACTACAGTGATGTTAAGGTCATATACTGGAAATGGATCATGAATTGGAACTGGAGGAGGAAGGGGTCCATCATCGCAGCAGTCTTTCACATCTAGGCCAGCCTCACTGTCAGAGACAATGAAGGTTAAGATCTCAATGGAAGGAGTCAGCCCAATCTCCCCACCTAGAAAAAATATTCAGAAAAGATGTTTTACCAAAACTTCATGAAGAGTAATTTTGCATCCTTCAAGGACAGTCTGCAGGTTTTGAAGTCAGAAGAAAAAAACAACAGCAAAATTACTACGATTCTTATTTGTGGCCATTGGGGATGCTGTTTGGTTGGGGATTTGGTTTGTTTGCAACTAATTTTAACCAGCTTACTTCTATTTTAGAATAAAAGGGTGCAGAAAAGTATATAACTAAGCTAGTAGTACTAACAGTTATAATTATTGCATTGTTGTAATATTATATTATAATAAAATTGCTAATAGTTCTCATGATTCTGTTCTTTGTGCACTAAGGCAGGTGCAAAATGTACATTTATGAAGAGGTTTTTTCTGCATTCCTTCTTGAGAATGTAGGAAAATATCTTTCATATATATATATATATATACACACTCTCTATGACAAGTGGTAATACACATGTTCTTCCAGAATAAAACATTTTTGCATACCAAGAAATGCATTTATTCCTATATGCCTCTTATCCCTACAAAATGGACTATAACAAGGGCTGTGGTTTTTTACTATACTGTATATTATGCCTATACGTAACCACATTCAAAATGTGGCTTGATATAGTACAGGACTGGGAACTGCCACCCCTTGCAAGAAGAATCTGTGGCTGACTGTACTCCAGTTCTCAGCACTTCTATCAGTCTGTGTCTTGCCCTCCTGCAAGATATTACTAATAAATTGCCTGCAAAGGAAAGGCAGTGACTCCCACCCTCTCTTGCTGAATCTACTGGCAGCACATTTAATGTGTAGAAATTTGGGAATGAAAAACACAGGCACTGCACCCTTGAAGGTCAGCTTCTGCCCTTCATTGCCTCTGCAAACACTGCCATTGAACCAACATTCCTGGTATCTCTAGGATGCTGAAGAAAAGTTTGTTATGGGTGGCTGTATCAAGTACTTCCTTCTCTTCTCAAATACCAGCTGTTCACTTTAGATAATGCCAAGCCTGAAAATATTGCACATATATATTCTCCATGCTAGCACAAAATTACAAACTAATTACACAGAACACTAGAGCCTTAAAAAAAAAAAAAAAGACTAAAGCTGTCATCAGAGATGTAGGCAAGAGAACCCCTTTAATGCAAATGAAAGGACGAAATTAAGTAGGAAAGGGAGTTAACTGGCCCTTGATTTCTGTAATTAAAACAAAAGTATTTTTGGAGTTTAAAGATAAAAAACACAAAATAACATCTTTTTAGCACTACAGTTCTCCAGAAAAAAATCTGAATATCATTTATTGTGTGGTACAGAAAGACTGTAAACTGTCCAAAAGTAGATATCCATCTAGATTGGACAGGCAAGCAAGTAGTACCTCAGATTGTTAGCAGTTTTCTATTAAAACCCAGCATCCTCATTTGCAGCATTACATTACTTTATCTAATCGTGACTATGGAAAAAGGTCAAAGTTTTTTTTTTAATGTCATGAAACAAATAAGAAAACTCTATTTTTATCAGCAACAGTGAAAGAGATCCTCCAGGATTATGATGTTTTCATGTACTTATTCTAATATAATTTTCAGTTCAAACGGGGATTTGGAGGATACATTAAAACATTTGTTAGTTGTATATCATTGGCCCTCTTTCAAAGCCAGCTTACTTTTTCTCTCTAGTCACAACACATGTGGTTTCTCAGTAGTTCCTGCTGAGCTTCTGCAAAGATTATGTGGATCCAGGTTAAGATTTTCTGCCAAAAAAACTGTCTGACCACCTTCCAGTCTAATTCTGTCCTTAACTCACTTACTGGTGTGCTTGTATGTGACTAAACCAGAGATGACATCAGCTTGGGAGAAATGATCCACAGCAATGCCAGCTTTCCTCACTACTCCATGGTAGGGCTGGTGAGCCAGGATAAACATGAGTTTCATGTCATCACTGTCTGCATCTGTGGCATAAATGTACTCTGAGGAGAGGACCACTTCTTCACCCTCCAGGCAGTGGAGTACAGGAGTAAGGCCTGTTCGCATCACAGGTGGCTCGTCATTCACAGGCAACACCTAATCAAAAAAATAATTTCAGATCTTTTATTTTTCATTTCAGTGGAAACCTGTTGTTTTAATTCATTACTTTCCAGCCCAAACTAGCAGTATGGTGTCAGCATACACTGAGCTCTCCCTATGAACAAAATGAAAGCCACTGAATTAGGGTCACTCTTAAAATACAAAGACAAAAGTAAACCAAACTCAATAATTTCACCTTAAGAAAGGAAACTCACTCCCCATATTTAAGTACAAAGAAAATAATTCCAGGTAGAAGAACCCAAGCTAGAGCAAGCACAAATGTCTCTCAGCTAGTACAAGCCAAATCTCCTCTCAAATTTGCCACATAAACCTGAAAGCTAGGGTCAAAACAGAAGCCCAACAGATTCATTATCTTCCAATTTCGAAGAGAATGTGAAGACTTTCAGAAGCCATGTGCTGGACTCTTCTACCCAGGCAATTGCTCTCAGAAATATGCAACACACTGACCTTGACCTGCAAGATGAACTCTACAAAGTGGATGCCATCTGTGGCTGCAAAGAGGACATGATCAGTGAGAGTCTCAGAGCCATCATGCCGATACCTGTGAAGAAAAAAAAGGAGCTACACAGATTTCAGACAGACAAAGAAGCTCTGCTTTTAGGTCATGCTAGACAATGTGGATCCCTCCCAATATAAATAAGCTGGTGCCTTTGCAAGGGTGTCCATCTAAAACTGCTGATTCTGTATCAGTGTCTTTAGAGGGCTTGCGGGGTCTCCTACAAGAAGAAAACCACCAAGAGCAACCAGACATCATCTGGGAAGAACATTTCACTGAGGCTTTGTCATCTATGTTCTGGCAGCTTGTGAGATGTCTATCAAAGATGTATGTCCTCCCGTTCTCCCTGTGGTAGGTGCCCTCTTTGCCTAACAGATGAAAACAGAGTCAGGGAGCTCTAATTCTCCATGCATGTAGAAAGTTGAGTCTTGTTCTTGCCACAGATATAGTGGTGACATTTTCATCTGTAGGTTAATCTGTGTTAATACAAGTTTTCTTGTAAATTGAACAAGTTTAACAAACACATAACTTCCTTAAAAGAAAAAAGCTGGCAACCATTGCCTTCTTCACAGGAACTGCATGGCTGAATAAAGAATTTGCCTCCTCATCTGCACGGTGCAGTGCTTTATTGAGAAACCTCCCTGCATCAGACATGGTCTCCAGCTCCTGCTTCCTGGCCACATAACAGCTCAGCTTCCACAGTGGCCATTGTGGTCCAGAGGCTCAGCCAGCAAACTTTGGCCTGGAGCAGCTCTGCCGGAGCCGTGCTGTGGTAAGCATGGCTAACTGCAGCCTCAGCACCTTGCATCACTTTACTGCAAGGCTTCCACTCACCCGACTGAGAGAGACAGCCACCGCAAAAGGAAAAGACGGACACTCTTCTAACCTGACTGCCAGGGTATGCAAGTCCCCACAGGAAAGCCTGTCGCCTTCATTCATGGGAATGCCATCCAGCTCCACCACCCCATGCTGAGGCTGTTTCTGCAGGAGGAGGAAGAGATGCTCCCGTTTTGTGTCCATGTCAGAGATGAGAATGTGCCCCTCTGTGACAGGGCTCAGGCCACCCTCTTCCACTCTCAAATGGCTCGTAAAAACCTGCATGGAGGAGAAATGCTGAACTCTTTTCTACTGCACCTCCAGACATACAATGAACAGGGCAATTTCAATTTGCTGTGGTATGAGGACATGTGACACCTTAAAAATCAAAATGTCAGAGGCTATACTCTTTTCTGCTATGTTAGGAAGTCCTAAGGAATTTACTAATAGTAGGCCCTAATACATGAAGCCCAGTCCTGATCCCATTCGTAGAGGCTTCTGCCCTTCATATGCAACAGGCAACACAAAGAGAAGGGATGCAGTTTTGCTAACCAAAATGTGACACACATATTTTTGTACAGCCACTCAGATGCTCAAGGTACACCTCAGCTTGTTTAGCACAAAGAATCTCCTTGCACATTCACCAGGCTTTTTCTTCCACTTCAGTCCCATGCAGGCTATGTGCAAGACACTGAAACCCTGATCCCATGGAAGATTTATTTTTCATTTCAGTCAGATCAGGACACCTCTCTGCATTTCTGTTTCTACCCAAAGCCATATCCAAGTTCTTCCCTCTCACCTTCACCACCAGCCTACCTCTGGGGCTTGATTGTCCACAGGAAGAATTGTAATATTGAAGCAGATCCCATACAAAGTGCCACCATGCTGATTACTGATGGAAAAAATAAACTGGACTTGCTGAGGTTCAGGCCCAACATCCTGCAGCGGTGGCATGTAGGCCACTTTCATATAGTTCACAGCATGCTGCAAAAAGAGAAAAGGGGTGCGTGTAAGAAGAGATAATGGGAGTAGCCATAATTCAGGACATTGGGGACCCTTCTCATCCCCGGATTAGATGTTATGTGAACTGTCAAAATTAATTCCAGAAACTTTGCGCATACTCTATTGCTACTGGCAATACCTTGAGTAAATGCATCTTTAGCTATAAATAAGGCAAGTACAGGTTCAAATACTCAAAAAAACCTGTAACAAAAAATACAGACACTGTTTATAAGTGATAACAGTGGCCTTAACTTCTTGATGAAGCCCTTTAAGAATGCTGGTCCCAGGACCTTTTCTGACTGTGACTTTAAAATAAACAATTCATCAAAGCGTAGATTTTATTGTAACATCTCCCATAGCAGCTGAATTTTCCCTCACCAGTATGAATAAACTGCACACCTTGCCTCCTCAGGTGAGGGCAGGCCAGTGAAAGAGGATAAAATAATCACCAAAATTTCATCCAGACACTCATATTAGGCACATGATTATGGATCTGTAGGCTCAGAGCTCTCATTATGGTACTTCATTGATTACCATTATGCAACTTTGACCATACAGCAGGATATAAAACAGGACACTTTACTAATATTCATAAGGCATCTATCAAACTACAGAAGCATGAAAACTGAACAATAAAATCCTGAAAAAGGCCTGTTCCAGCCTCTACCATATCTATCAGTGGGGACACTGAGAAGCAGGAAACTGTCAAGGCTTCATTTCCACATTTTTTGTATTATTTCCTTCCTCTTAACATCATGCTGGAGCCAAATTCAGCCTACCCTAAGCAAACTGCAGCCCCTGCTGGTTTCAGGAGAGTTGTGTTTACATACTGCAGAACTGAAGCATGATGGAAATTTGTTTTAAAAGCTGGAATTGAATTAGCAAAGTTCTGAGCTTCTTAAGCAGAGCTCATGACAGTATGACAGTACTGCTCCTCATTTTTCACCTCTTGTTTTCCTGTCAAAAAGAAGCTGTACACTTGTAACTTTTTTAAATTGTTGAGAACTGGTTGTGGTATCAGGTAACATAACAAACCTGAGTAAATGACCTCAGTGCAAGAGCAGCAGGATCCTTGACCAGCTTGGGGATGGTGTCCACCATAAACAGCTTCCCAGCGTCTGTGTGGCTGTACAAAAATAAGTATGTCACATTCTAGTTAGCAATACTGAAGAACAGGAAAAACAACAGTCACATAGCTTGGTCTTGCATTTCAAATTAACTTCCCACTCCCAACTGCGTTGAAAAGAAAAACATTCTTCTTTCTTCTATCCTTGTTATTCATTTAAATATTATCACAGAAAACTGACCACAAGAAATATTTTTCAGGATGGTCATGAAAAATCACTGCATACCTTATAAGCAAGTTCTGGATTTGCTACAGGTATGTCTCTGTACACCCCAGGTACCATTTATACCACCTGCAAGTCTAGTCCATCACATTCTTATTACTTACACACCTACATTTATATTTACATAGAAAAAAATATTATTTCTGGGTCTTGTTCATCTTATAAAATTCTGAAACAAAACAGTTTAACCATGTGGCTATTTCACTGAATAGGGGAACCGACTAAACGTCCTTCTCCTCTAGCTGAGTACTAATCTTCTGTTGCTTGAGGTCAAAATTTAAAGTGTTGATCTTCAGCTTAAACCATACAATGGCTGGATTTTAAACTTTTCTATTTAGCAAATTGTTGCAGATGCTGTCATGAATTTACTAAATGGTGAAACAGCATCAGTGACATGTAAACTGCTACTACACCCATACGTGCCATATCCCTATAGCCTCCCTAACCTGTTCTGCCTGTATTCTCTTCCAGGACCAGGAGTCCTTCACAGTGCCATACTAGTAATACATATCCTAGAAAGAGTTGTAGCAACTCATCTTCTCAGTCTGGGACAGGCCTAGATCAGCCCCACTCTATCAGGAGAGGTGTTATGACTTATGCTCAAGGCTGTACAGGATCCTACAGGCCAGTGTAAGATGTAAGTCCAAAAAAAGGAAAGAAAAGAGTTCAGGTGCTTTCCTCCCTCTTATTTCTTGCTAAACAATGCCATTTTTCTTATTCTTCTTACTCTGTGTATTATTCCATTGCTTTCAGCTCTAGCTCACCCGTAATCATCAATAGGAGAGCTGTACCCAGCTATTGTTACCTGCACTTTAAGCAGAGAAAGAACGTGAGACAAAAGCATGCTACTGTCACTAAGGCTAATTCATGGGTCATTGCCCTGTCCCACCTGAAAGGTATGGCAGGTCACACCTACCCGTGCGTGCAAGAGAAAAATGGGGAGGTGGTTATGGTATATGTGAGTTCCCTGTCTTGCTCTTCCACATCTATGAAGTGGAGATGTTTCTTAGTTATGTAAGCAATCTCAGTCTCCTTAACAACTAGGTGGCGGGTCACTCCAGGGGCTTCTCTGGGTAGCTGATCATCCACAGGAATAATGTGCACCATCATCACCTGAAATCAGGAAGACAGTAAAATCAGCAGCCATTCCTCTCAATAACAGAGTGTCCAAGCAGCTGTTTACAAACACGCACACACAGAAATAAGTAGATCACTGGAATGTGAGATATAGACTGTGGGTGTCATGCCATATCATGAACACTTGTGTAACAGAAATATACAAGAGTTAAATGCAAAGCCTATGAATCTTAACTATTTCCCTTTAAATTAAAAGCAAAGTTAAATTCAGTATGTTGGATTCCTGAGTAAAATAAATAGTCTCTTCACAGTTGACTTCAGGAAGGCTGTTTAGTTTGTTGGTACCGCATACAGAATCTAAGTTGTTTTCAACATTTCATTTTACAGTGTAGGAAAAAGTCTTTGCAGTGGACTTGTCTCTCTGTGGCCAGGCAGAGAGAATTTCCCCATGGAAAGCAAGAACAAGCTAGCTCTGAAGAACATTATTCGTGGTGATGACCATGGTGATGACCGTTGTGATGGCAAACAGAAAAGATCTATAGCAGTTTGATTTGAAAGCCTGTCAGAAGGTGTAAAACCATCAGCCATTTGAAGGAAAAATTAAGGACTCTGCCAAAGATGCTTCAGTTTCATACCTGTGGCTCTGAGAGATTGGGAGGGTCATGGCTATCACACAGCACAAACTCAAGGGAATCTTCAAATACTTCTCCTCCCAAATGACGATAATAAATTATTCCATTAAATAGATCTCTCTGAAGAAAACTGCTGACAGAATACCCTGTTGAAGAATACATCTTCTATTGAACACTGCATGATATTAATAATTCATAAAAATTATACATTAGCTGTGCAAGTAACTGGTGAAGCATAATGTCCTCCTTCTCACCATAACTAGGGCAAGCCCTTTAAAATGTTATCTCATTGTCTTCCACATTTCCTGAAGATCATCAACTTCTTTTCTATGTCACTTAAAGATCATTCAAAAAATGAATCAGCAGAGCAAACGGGCCTAAAGCCCTGTTTAGAGGACAAAAGAGAATTTGTAGCACTAAGCAGCCTCTGCAGTCTAGCACAGGAATTTCTGAATTCAGTTAAATGGAAGGTGAGTTTTCTTCCTCTTTTAGCTTCATTAGCAACATCTAATAACTTTGAACTTGTCAGGGATCCTTGCAAATAAAATAACTCCTGACTAGCCCAACTTTTCTGGAGGAGAAAAGTGTAATAGGGAAATAGACTCAGAATGCAAAAAATTATCAGATATATTATGTTCACAGATATAGTTATCCTTGTGCAGAGACCAATATTAATTAATGGTGGGGGTTTACACTATGATGAAAGAAGTCCAAATTTACCACGATTTGTCCTCAGCCAAAATAATTTATCTAATTGCAACATTTAATATAGTTTGAAAAGGGAGGGACAAAGAAAAGTGTGCTATTATGGATGTGTTTCATTACCTATCAAATTTGATCCTGGTTTCTTCATGATTTCTCCAGCCTGTGGTGGCTTGGTAATGTTGAATAGTATGTAATCATCACTGGAATCTATGTCAGAAGCATGAAGCATGGAGCCCTGAATCAGGATTGTCTGTCCTTCATGAACTTCAATGACCATATTGCTGATAAGAAATGGAGGGCTGTCATCTTTAGGGAGGACATTGATTGGAAACTTATGGCGAATACTGTGGGTGCCGTCGAAAATCCTAAATACCACAAAGTCCTTAGTGGAATCACTGTCATCATGATGGTAGTAAACAACTCCAGCCTGAATGTCAGAGATTGTGAACATGAATCCTTTCCCACCTGTCAAAAACAGTCAAACAAAACACATCAAAAATGTGCAGTTCAGACCAGAGGAGAATCCTCCCACCAGTATGTATGTTATTAAGGGAGAAGGAAGGAGAACACATGTCTAACTAGAAAAATCAAATGTAACTTGACCTACTGTAAACAGGTTTGTACAAGTGGGACTAGTGAGTAACAGTGCAGAATTTGCAACTGTGATAGCAGCGAAAATCGTCCAAATATCCATTGCACTGAAGGTAACTGGAGATATTAAAGATTTTTAATTGCGACTGTTTCCACCTTCATTTCAACCTCTACTTTCTTATCAGAACATTTTACATGTATTTTAAGCATCAAAGAGAATATGCTTTATAATTACAGATCAGCATTTCAAGTAAAAATTAACATTTGTGGGTCTTGGTTTTTCAGCATATTCAGGTTACTGTCTATAATAAGACAGTTTTACACCTCTGCCTCACTAGACACATTATGCACACATACTAATATTCCAACAAGTTAAAGGTTTTGAGAACTGCAAGCTGGTGCTGGAAGACATGATCTCCCTAGGGCCTGCAAGGAAATTTTTTTGCTCTCCCTGTTGTATAACATCAGCAGAGACATCCACCCACTCCCTTTGCTCCTTACTTGGAGAGAATCATGGGCAAACTTTAAGTTGGAGAAATAACTGCCTCACCACCAAACAAAAACCTGTTAAAGGTGACAGGAGGCAGGGTACATCATACATACCACTTTCTTTCACGGCTTTCCTTTAGCTCTAGGACTGCCACTACCAAACCAAACCAAAGAGCATTCAAAACATTGGGTGGATTCCCCATTCCCCGCAGTTAATAGGAGACTTTCCACTGATTCAGTGGGCGGTGGCTCAGACCGTTTGCCAGAAGCATTAGAGTTATGGTGCAGATAGAGGGCTAAACCCAAGCTTTCCTTTAAAATTTGAACATCAGTTGGTGCTTGCTAGACAGAAAAGGGCAATTACCAAAAATGGCGGTGATGGTTTCCTTTGCATGTGCCTATGCAGACACATAAAAGTGAATAAGGCGCAGTCACTGGAGAATAAATATCCACCCCTGGCTGGCCCACGGGAGGCTGAGAAACCCCGGGTGGCAGCCTGCGTGCACAGATGGGACTGCCACCACGAGATGGGCCCTGGGCTCTGCATGCTCCTGCAGGCACTGCTGGTCTGCTGCTCCACTCCCCGGCTGGCTGTGCACCCCCTGCCCCCTGTAACACCATCTCCAGGGCTGAGGCTACCTAATGTTGCTGACACCACAGAGTTTCTGTCTGTAGCACTACAGGAGGATGATCGTGCAGACACTGAACTCCTTATCAATAGTTTCAAGAGGTGAAATGTATTTCTGAATAGTTTTTTACACTAAATTCCAAATACCACCTTCCCCTTTTCATACTTGCTTTATGTTTCTAGGCTATACATTTTACACTAATGCATTTAACTATCAAAAAATCCAGCATTTATAGTGGCAGTGTCTTTCCACCCTGCCAACGGCAGACTGGCAGTTTTTGCCTAACCATTTTCCCAGAGGGCAGTGCTGTGCTAACGCCTGATATTGCAAAGCAAAATTAGTGATATTGACAATGCAGAAGGCTAGCAAAAGTCTAATTTAATTGCCACTTTTTGAAATCAACCATACAGCTGACAGTAAATAACAACTGTATCCAAATGTCTGCATTTGCCAACAAATCAAAATCACTTGGAATTCCTTAGCACCTTCAAGCAGAAATGTAAGAAGGGAAAATGTAGTGACTGTATTTTGACTCAGTTGTGCCTGCTCTATGAAAGCATAGCCGATTTGTTTAAAATTTCAGCTTTGGGATGTAAACGTGCGTTAAGAAAGCCACAGTTTTAAGTACTGAATTTTTCAACGCTCTTGTTTTAACCCCGGCGTCTAGCGTGGTTGTAGCTGAGAAAGCCGGTCAGCAGAGGGAGCAGAGCCGGCGGGCGAGGTTGCGGGCCGATGCAGAGCCGGGGCGGGAGGCCCCGGAGGGCCCGGCCGGGGCAGAGGCCGGCAGGCTGCGGCTCCTGCGTCCTCGGGGCGGGCCTTGTTAGTGGCTCTGGAGGGGAAACCTGCAGAAGATTTCTCTGCGTGCCTCGGGTTTTCTTGTTTGCTGTGAGCGACACAGAGCAATATACGGCTACGCTAGCCTTTCTCTTGTTTTTGCAGTGGCATCGCAGCGCTGTCTCTCGGGCAGTTACCCATCCTCTTTTGGCCTTGGTGAGGCCAGGCAGCATTGGGCCTGCTGCACGCCACTACAGGCTGCGTTAGCTCACTTGGGCTGAATTCACCACCAGTGAAGAGCCTGAGACCCAATTTAATTTTCAGATGGAATTGGTGTATAGTCAAAATGCCAGACTTAGCAGTATCTCCCATTTAGGGAGGTAGACAACATAAATACACTGTTTGCAACAGTGTCTAAGCTATTCAACTGACTTTCTTTATGACCTTGTGAGTTTTTAAATTTCTTACTCTCCACCCAGATACTTCCTTCCAAACCTTCATTCCCTTGTAAAGGTGTCTCATCCTGGCAGCCTTCAGCTGAGTCAGGTACAACAGATTATCAATGTCTTACTGTCACGTTATTGTAGCCAGTTGTCACTGGACAACATGCTTCCAGGCCCTCAAGTTGAAATGATTTACCTCTCACTGTTAGCCGTCCATGCTCTAACCCATCAACTGTGACCACACGAACATTTTGGATGTCATCATTGTCTACGATTTGGAAGTGTTGCCATGTGATCGGTCGGGATTGCCCTTCCAGAAGGTTGAGGCCTGCAAAGAGCAGAGCGTTATTTCACTGCAGCATCTGCAACAATCAAGGCTTTCCGCTTCTAACCTTTCTGAAGGTTTTTGCAGTCAGGAAGAAAAGAATGTTTAATTCCAGCCACATACAGACATTTCAAGGCCAGCTTAAAAGTTTGATATCAGCTTTTATTCTGATATACTTGACTTAGTCAACTGTCTTTAAGGAATTTTTTTTCAGAGAAGTAACATACTCTGGTTCCCAGCGATCTGATACACTAGCTGGGCACATTTCTGGACATTTGCACAAACCTGAGCGTTGCAATTGCAATCTCACAATGGCTGAAACTGGACACAGCTTCCTTAGTGAGTCTGCATTTAAGAACATATACTGATCTTCATGACAGAGGACAGTATCCCTCCTTTTTACTCAGAGAGTCATTTCAGGTGAGGCTTCTCTGGGAGACGTGAGGCCTCTCCTGGTCTGCTCCTTCCCTTTTCTACTGTGAGGAGACTGCTCTTTGGTATTAACTTTGCCTTTTGATGATTAAATATAAAAGTATATTTTTCACTCAGGATGGGAGAGCCTGTACCCTCTCCAGTGCAGGCATTATAAATCTGTTTGAATTAGCCTTAACCCTGTAAGGTTTCCAGGCTTCAGATGGCTGGTGGTGTATCATGCCCTCTTTTTCTAGTTGGTCATTTTTGCAGACTTCCACTTTAAACAATACCAACAAACTTTGGTCTTTCCCACACACTACCCTACTACTCCTATGCAATCACATATTTGTTTTTACTATTTTTATATAGTCTATAGTCTTCTATGACTAGTTTGTTCTTGAAGAAAAAGTTACATACAGAAATCATTATTTTCCTGTAACTCCCTTTTTTTCTTTATTTTTCATTCCAGTTGTAACATGTTCCCCCCAAAATGGATAAAAGGGCAAAATAGATTTATACTCCTTCAGTTTAATGATCCTAAAACTCTAAGTGTAAATCTGAATTTTAAAGCTTTGTCAAGTGTCTGTGTCAAAGTGTTACAAATTCTGCAGCAAAGTAAACAGAGGAAAAGATATTTCACCTGTATTCCATGAAACCCGAGGAGCATTTGTATCTGTTGTTCTGATAGAAAGATGCACAGTGATCGGTAAACTCCTTTCAAAGTAGAAGTCATGAACCTCAAACTCTACCTATTGTGAAAACAGACAAACTATTTATTGAAAAAAGCCTGAAAACCAGTTGTACCTCAAAACACATAGTATGTTCTTACCTGAGAGGTCTTGAAGTCTTCTGATAACACATTGACAGATTAAACTTGATTTAGCTTCTAAAAAGAGCCTTTGAGGATCTGCACTAAATTAAGGATCTGCCTTCTGTGCACCTCACAGTGAATGCTGGGAAAGTTAATTTGTAATGTGTGGAAATTAATGGAAAAGATAAGCATTTTCACTGTTGTTTGGGGTATGATTAACATAGGGCTTTTTTGATAGTAATAGTAAGAGTGGAAAGGAGCTCTTTTAACATATATAGGACCAAAAATTTTATTAAAGAAAATATATGGACTGGCACAGGAAATAAAAAGAAAAAAAAAAAAAAAAAGGAAAGAAAATCAAACTCTTGAATTGTGCAACCCTTTAATTCTCAAATTAAACAATGCTGAAATCAGAACAGAGAAGAGGCATTTAAGGAGCAGGCAGATTGGTAGGATTACTGATCTGCATACTAAGGAAAGGAGGTTCCTGTGGCAGCCAAGGTTAAAAATAGACAAACCTTGCCAGCATCAAGTGCCAAGTTACTCTTCCTGTTCCTCTGCTTTCCAGTTCACCCTCTCCCCAGTTTACCTTGCTCTGATTTTCTGTCTCTTCAGTGACATTACTTTAGTACAAACCATTTTATTTTGTTTGGGTTATTGCTTAACTGTCATATCAGATAGTTATTTTATAACTATCAGCATATTTATATATTCCTTTAACTCATTTATCTTACATCTCATTTTTAAGACTATTGCTTATTTCTCAGGGTGTTGGCACACTGCTGAATTACCCAAAATATCTAGCCGTACTAGTTACTGAAAAAATAGAGTAACACTTACTCTAGACCCTGCAGACACCAGCCTGCTCTCATTGTTTGCATCATGTTGTCTGTGTTAGTGACGTGCTTTTACTCCTCCCAGCAGGAACTGTTGGGAGTCACCCTTTGTCACTCCTATACCACCACTGCCATACTGGATAGGGTGCAAGATCAAATGGCAATCCTGACGTTTAGCTGATCTGCCTTTCATGGCTTTACATGTCACCTCTCCACAGGTCACAGGGATCGGTACTGTCACATGGAGATAAAAGCTATGTGGAAAAGGCACCATTGATCCTTCCAAAGGCTCTTGGTTAGATCTACAATTAGTGTTATTTCCCTATTCCCTTAATAAAAAAAATAATAAATTTTTTAAAATATATAAAAAGAACCAAAAAATCCTGTTTAGATATTCTCAGTCAGAAGGGATAAACATCTTTCAGTGCAAATAAAGTCTTAAGTAATGAGCAATGAATATCTGATTTATGTTAGACAATTAAACTGGTGAGTCATAGGAGAAAGCAGTAAAAGATTTTACCTCTGCTCCTGCATTGCATATAGCTAGATAAACTTTTTTTTTTCCCTGAGAAATACCCATTACAGATGAATGCATTTATTTACATCTTACTGAATCTTAAGAAAATGAAAACCAGCAAATATTCATATATTACACTCTTACCTCAAAATTCCTCCTCTCTGTGTGGCTGTTATTTGGAGGTTGGTATGCAATGAGCATGTCACTGAGATCTTTCCATGTGAAGGAGCCAACAGCTTTTGTATGGTCAGATAGATGAGTGATGAAGCCCTGTGGAGGTGGCTTGGTAATGTTGAATACAAGTAGGGACTTTGGAGTTTCGTTGTCTTCAGCATCAATTGTTGTGGTTGTAATGGGTGTTAAAATAAATTGATCTACTTCCAGGATTAACTTTGCCATTGAGGCAGCTCTGGGTATTTTGTTGGCAATAGCACCTTTAATCTGAACAGGGAGCCATGCATACTCAGTCTACAACAGGAAAAAATGAGACAACTGAAAGGACAAAGTGAAGCAAACAAACAATTTCCATTACATTCACACAGCTAACTGGGGTACATGTTAAAGCAATAACTATTTAAAAAAAAAAAAAAAAAAAAAAAAAAAGCAACATTTTCATGAGAAAATGCCTAAAGTAAATATTTAAACCTCATGAAAAGGTCTTCCAGGTTCACTAGTCTTATTTGTGTCCTTAATTTGGGGCTAAAACAACTTGCTTAATTTGATGTGGGGTTAACTAATAACTTTATCTGATGGAGACATGCGTGAGCCATGAATTATTATTAACTAAATATGTTCACACCAGCTCTTAACTTATTAATTACTATATATGTTGAAGTCAGTACAGCTCATGCTCTATAAAAAATTACACCAGAATTAGTTTTGTTCTCAGGCTAAACTATTTACATCTGCCTTTAAACAACCAGAGGTATTTCTCTGTAGCCATAATGGTCTAAGTATAGAGGCATGGAATGAATTTCATTTGCCCAGCTGGCAATGTTGTAAGAACTGAACAAATTTTCAGGATCACTATCTCTCTTCAAATGTGAAAAGGAGCAACAAATTTAAATTTTTTGAAAACCAGGAAGACAGTCAGCATGTAATCTTGTGTAAAAGTCTACCTTGTGCAGAGTTTTGCTTCTGCTGTCTGTGAGATCCAACCTCACAGGAATATAATCGGTGTCAGGCGAGGGAGGGTCAAGGTGCTGATATCGAATCCCCATCCTCAGAAATTCTTTGCAGCTCATTTTTATGTCATGGACGGCTCCCAGTCCTGGCATGCAGCTCCCATTTCTGCACTGCTGGCCCAGGCTGGGCTCTGTAACCCAAGAGAAGCAATAGTGAAACAGTTACCAGAGCAGAAACAGACATGTGAAGCCTGTCTGTATAACTAAACTAACCCTCATAAAAAGCCAGTGTGATGAGAATTAGGACTCGTTTCCTGGCTTGAATTTTCCTACAGGATTTCTTTTTCATCTGACATCTTCCAGCTGCAACCTCTCTTGGTGTCTTGGGTAGGTGCTGCCTCCAATAACTCCCTGTGCTGTTTCTAATAAGTCTTGGCACTCCCAAAGCCATCACATTGATCCACATGTCTAGGAGCCAAAACCAGACTCCAATTAGGAGATTACTTACCCAGATCTGTGTGCCCCACATAAACTTCATGTCCCTTTCGGTTTCCATGATAGCTGTTCATTAAACCTCACATGACCCGCTCATACCCAGCACATGTGAAGCAACCCACTGCTGCAAACTTAACCTGCTGGGTCTCTTTGAACCTGCTAATACAAACCACTAAAGCACATCGTACTAGGGTCAGGGAAGAAGCTCTGTGGCTGATCTCCACGAAGCTGCTTTTTCTGCACCTCCCCAATGATGAGCTGGCCATGAGCAGGCAGGTGGGTTTCCGAAGACGCTATGGAAATGGTGCAATCCAGATTTATCTTCCTGTCATAGTCAAAAGTGAGGATGTTCTTGTCAATCACCTTGGAGAGACCATAGTACTCAGGGACCTCCAGGGCATTTGAGCGCATTTTGATGATGTTACAGTCTGGCTCAAGTAACTGCACATGGAGGGTGAATGTTTCTACAAATGTTTCAGTTTCTGTAAACCTGGAGGGGGTAGAAGGAAATTAGTTATGCATCATGCCATCTTCTGTCAGTCTGTGAGTTTGTCATTGGCCTCACCTTCTAAATTGAATTACTTGAACCCCTTTCTCTCATGTGCCCTCAAACCCCAGATCACCAGAGACCATGAGGTGCACGACACTGCTGCCCACCTCCTCATGCTTGTAAAAAGGGTGTTTGTGCGAAGGAAGAAGTTACTCTCTGTGTATACACAAGGGTCTGTGTCCCTGTCAGCAAGATAGCATAGGACATACAATGCTCTGAAAGTACTGTTGTTACTTTCAATAATAGAAAGCAAAATCACTGGTTTTCTGTAATAAACAAGGAATACATAATATTTATTAATACTAACAAACACATTTTTTGAGCGTATCTGAAATACGTCGTGCCAAGTGTTTCTGTAAACAGATGGTCACTTGTTGACTAATGATGCTGCTACTCCACCTAAGTAGTTACGATACATTACAGCAGAAGATGCTTTTACTGTCAAAAATGGACTGCTTTCTCTTCCTGAGGGCAGCCTGTGATCCTGTTAATGAAATGTGATCTCCCACCGCTGCTTACCTGTAGAGCCTAAGCATGACTGTGTCATCATCTAAAATCGGACAGCCATTGTGGGTATATTTGACTTCATTAGGAAGGAAGTGACAGTCAAAAACCTATGAAGGAGAAAGAATAGACAAGTATAACACTGTCAAGGATGTTAACTTCACAGTGTTACAATTCTCTCTGACTGTCAGGAATGCATCAGACTAAAGGAATTTTTAATCTGTAGTTTATTTCTGTGAATAGGTATTCACCTGTTCTGTGGTCTCCCAGTGAGAGCCAGAGCAACCACTTTAATGTGGGGCTGCTGACACTCTAAAAAAGGAACAGGCTTATAAATTTGATTGTTTCAGGCTGTCAAGTGCCTCCTCCAGCACAACAAACAGTTTGAGGGCACGCTTCTCTACCACCGCAGCCTGTGGATTTATGGATGCAGTTGTGTTTGGTAGGAAAACTGCAGTGGATCTGAAAAACCAGCAGTTCCTGCAGTATAATGTTATATTTATTAGCTTTTAAAGTTGCTTGTGGCAATAGCTTAATTATACAGCAATTCTTGCTTTATGGCCACTACCATTGGACTATGAAAGTATGATCCTGTGAAACTTCTCCATTGGAAACTTTGTTAGCTCGGATTTGTTATGTTTTTGGAAGCTGACTTTGTACCAGTGGTCTTTTACCAGATTAGATGTCATATCTATGCCATACCAACACCCAGCCCCAATGTCAGTGTGATCCCACAGCATAAAAACAAGCAGAATTTCTATAGTGTGTCCACCAGCTAATTCAAAAGAGAATAATTCGTATGACATACCTGATACAGATCAAATTTGCAAAGATGGCTAGCCACAGTTTAACCATCTGTTTCAGGTTGATTGTCTTATTTCATGGTTTGTTACTTGTGAAAGCAAATCAATGAGGAAAAATGCCTGACCCAAATGGAAAAAAGATTGCTTTGGAGAGTTCCAACACAGCCATTCTTTGGAGCAGGGATTTGGATTCTGGGGCATAGGATTTTCATGTCCTCACATACACCAATTGCAAGTCTGGCAAATTACAGTTCCCATGTAGCTATATATCTTTATAGACTTTAACAGCTGAAAGCTCCTAGCATTGGTAAGACCATGTCTATGTTATCCTTGTGATAACAGGGAACCCCTACACAGGCCATGCATAGATGGAGGATATTCATGTTTCATATCTGCAGAGAGGGTATATTCTTGTCAACAAGAAGGCAAAACCTAATAACTGCATTTCCTGAATGTCTCACTGTGAAAATAACTGTGGTTTTGATCCAGTTTTTATGGGCAGTATTCACACATGATTAGTTCTTCTATGGACTAAAATAAAACCTGTTTACCATTCATTAACAGACCTGATGAAGCTGTAACTAATAAGGATTAAAATACATATGTGGCTGACTGAAAAAACACATCTTTTTTCAGCAAGGTCATTTCTTACTACCCTTCATTTCTTAACATACGCCAAAAGAATCAAAAATTAAGTGGCTTGCCTGCATTACCTACACCTCCCCAGCCATTTTGGAGGATGGTGATATGGAAGGGGGATTTTTGTGAGGTTCTGAAATGTTGACTGGAATGTTCTAGTGCAGTGCCTAGAGAAAGTCTTTGGATGGCCTGACTTTCAGTGTACCAATAAAGTAATACTTTAATTTCTAAATTAGTTATTAATGCATAGCTAATTGAAGGTCATCATGACCATTTTGTGGATTTACGCAGAAGGATTTAAGAACTAGTGACCTTTGTTTCTTTCTAGCCATTGCACAGAATTAGAACTTGCATCTTTCTATAATGGAAAAATAATTAAGAGATTATCAGTTTTCATTATTACTGGCAGTGTCCACTCCCACTGAAGTTATTCTCAGATGCTCAAGTTATGTGGTAATTGTTCAGTATTCCTAATGATTTTAAAATGTACTGTCTGCTTTTAACTTTCATCAAGAAACACATTGTACAAAGTCTTTCTTTTTAAGTATCAAGTTAGCTGATTATCAGATACACATACATAGATTTACCACACTTCTTGTTGGCTAAAATAATCTTGGAATAATCTGTAATACATGATATTATGGAAAGTATGATTGATTTTATTTGCTGGGACTGCTTAGAAAGGAGCAACAACGTGAAAAACAAAATTGCTCTCATATGATGAAGGTTTTGACTGTGTTGGGGCTTTCTGTTGTGTACTGTTTTCAAATGTCACAGAAATAGATGTTTCATTATTTTTCAGCATTTAACAAGCAACAGATATGCTTTTTCTGACTTAGTGTCTTTTCTTTCTTAGTACAAGATAACATAAAGGAAGGTGATTAATTAAATAGTCCTAAGTGATATCCTACAAAAAAAGAAAAAAAATTAAGAGAAGTAGTTAAGTGGTGTGTTACCTTAAAGAATAAAAAGAATATATAAAAAAGCTGCCTATATTACAGTTTCCAGTAGTTTAATGTTGAACACTGAAGATGAGATTCTTCACTGATGTAAATCAGTGTAGAGCCTTCAAAGTCAGTAGGGGTTTTGGTAACATGTAGGTCTGGTGTACACCTGTCGCTGAGATACTGCTCAAATGATGCATCCCTGTTCATATCAGAGGGGACCACTTACAGCAGAGGATATAGTTTACCATATCAAATAATTAATTTATTTCTTTCTAAGACATTGTCAGTTCCATCTCTTAATTGATAACAAGGGGATGGAAAATGAAGGACCTTTCCACAAAGGTCTGTTACCACTGGCTGACAGTCATTTTATATATGTATAAGACAGAATCTGCCTTGCAAAAAGAAACATCTGTTTTATGTTTCCTAATATGTTTTCATTTGATACGAACAGGCAACTCTAATTGTCTGTAAATTCACAGGGTAAGACAAAGGAGATCTAAATCTTTCCTAATTACTGTTGAGCTTTTTTTTTTTTCCCCTACTTCAAATGCTTTTCAATTACAATTTATAATTAAATTGTCATCCATTCCTAGGACATTACTCACTTTAATGGCAGTAAAATGGATCAGGCCAGAGACATTTTCTGTCTGCAGAATTTCGTGGTGGAAGGAGCATGAGTGGCACCAGGAGGGTTGGACTCTGACACCTTTTTTTTCAGGAATGGTGAAATCTCAGGCAGTACTTTTCAGTGTCTAGGTCAGGATTTTGTCATTTAAAACAGAAACCCTCAACTTACAAATGCAGTCTTGTTCTTTCCCAGCAAGGAAATATGACTTGAGATAACCAGACTGCCTATCTTGCTGGCAGACTCCCTGGGGGACCCCCATGGTGGTGTGTCTCTAGCACTCCCACCTCCCCACAGCTGCAGAGACGGGAATGCACATTTCCTAATGGGATTGCGCTCAGGCCAGGGGCCATCCAGAGGAGGTATCCTGGGCACCGCCAGCAGCCACAGCCCCTCTCCAGCCTGCTACCCCAGGACCACCGGCCTAGCAGGGCTCACCCCTCCAGATGAGGTGATCCTGCAGCCTCCAATAGCCACGCTCAGCTGCCTGGGCTCACGCTGGGGCTATGAAAGGGCGGGCACTGAATGGAGGTGGGGTTCGGAGTGGGGAAAGGCAAGGACCATAGGTATTTTGGAAAATAAGGTATGGCGAGTACAAATCTCCTGGGATCTCTGGAAAACTGCCTCTGACCCTGTGCTTGAAGCATGTCAGGTTATAAAGGACAAAGCGGCCTTTTCAAAATACCTGGGCCCTACTGCACATAGAGGCTGAGGCAGAAATTGAAAGCAAAGTCACTCAGCCAGCCAGCCAGCTTGCCTACAGAGGAGGTTTGCCAGCAAATGGACATGTAATTCTCTCTTTTTTTCTCTTCATGGGCCAAACTGGACTGGGGAAGTGGAGAAGAGGGGGCTATGGCCAGAGCCCCTGTACTAACAGAGAGCAAGCCCTGGGGAAGTCTCAGCACAGGCGCTGCACATCTTGGGGCCAGTCTCTAGAGAAGATCACACACTGCCCTGCCCATCGCCTCATGCTTTCCCTGGTGTGACTCTGCTCCTTCTGAGTGCTGGTTTAGCTGAAGTACTTGTCAGTGGTCTGCAAAAATTATGACGGCAAAGCCAGAAGCTTTAAAAAACACATTGAGACTGGTGCTCCTGCATCTGCCTTCACAGAGACCACCAGAAACCTCAGAGAGGATCTTTAAAACAATATACATATGGAAAAATATAGAAGTGTGTGCTGTATGGTATAATAAACAAAACATTTTGAAAATATACAAGAACTGTTTGGTTCATTAAAACCATTAATCTTCTATCTATACTGTTACAACTTCATGTTAATTACTTCCAACTCTTTCCTGTTATGACTGAGGTGGGGAGATTTGTAAGGCAAGTGAGTAGCAGAATGGTGATACGTGAAATACATTTCATTATTCATACAAGCTTGAAATTTTAACAGAAAACATTTCTTTTTTAATGTGTTTGCCATCTGCTAGCAATTTAGCTCTTGCAGAGCAGAGAAAACAATAGTGTACATGATGTGCTTACTGTATGTGACGATTTTTTTCTTAATTGCTCCCTAAGTAGTGGCTGCCTGACTAAAATGCAAAACGCTCTAGTGGGCTATGCATTACTCAAGGGGCACTGGTTATCCTCATGGTAGGAAAACAAGCAGCTGAGAGATTGGAGGATATCTCCTAACCATGACTTCTGAAATAAGTCATAAGCACATTCTCTGCTTGTGAAAGGGGATTCTGACTGAACTCACTTTTATGCACTTGTGTTACTGACCTCGGCTTTTGGATTTCAGGGGTACAGTTCTCTGTCAGCTGGCTACTTTTAGCAAAAGGCCAAATCTCACAGACCATTCTGTTTCATTCCTTTTAGTCGTTACACACACACACACACACACACACACACACACACGCAAAATATCAGTAAAGCAACTCTTTCTAGTTTTTCCCACACCTGCACACATGTGGACACTCAGAGCAGCACAACAGAGCCCAAATACCTGTGGAGTTAGTTTCCCAACCCTCTGTGTTATTGGCTCATTAATCACAACTTCTACTTTACAGACATCCTTCTCTTTGGGGATGGAAAACTTGAGGTCATCTTCTGACAGGAAGACAGACTGTCCCTTCATCACTTTCACCCCAAGGTTGACACTAATAAAGGAGGAGCATACAACTCTTAGTACAACAGGCAGCAGTAGAAACAACCAGCTTTTCTCAAAGGGCTTCATATTATGAGGGGATGCCATCTCTTTTCCACCAGTGAAAGTGTTCTTAACAAAAGAAGTCTTCTCTTTATCCGCCAGCAGATTTTCACCAAATAATGAAGGACCAAAATGTTAGTCACAGGTAACAATGTATCACATGTTTTGTATTAAGATGCACCCCTTGACTGAAATTTGGACAGCAGCCTTTCAAAATATCCTTGAGTTTTTATAAAATTCATTGGTCAAGCCTGACAAAATGATGAATGTGTTCTCAGAGTACTTTTAGGGTTTGTTAATCCTGAAAAGAAAAAAAAAAAAAAGAAAGAAAATTTATATAAGGCATTGAGTAACTATTGGGGGAAAAAAATAACCACACAAAAAACTTACACCATTTCTGACAATTGCAGTTCATTTCAAGCAGTAGCTTAACTTCACCTTTGAATACTATTAAGTACACACACGCTCAGAAAATGAGCTATGTACCAATGAGACTTCAACAGATCAGCTCTCAATATGAATCCAAGGCACCTTTGATCCATATGTACATACAACACTTGCTGTGTAGGATCCTTTGTTACTGGCCTTTTTTACTACTCGACCAAGTAGATATTAGTAAAAGGGTATGAACATCCAAGTAATTTGAAAGTGCAGGAGTAGGCATTTGTCCAGATTAAATACACCTGAAAGCAGGATAGAGGGAGAGTGGCCTTTTGTTAAATCTGGTTTTGCTTTGCCATTGAAGGTGGGAGAAAAAATTCAAGCTTTAGTTGAAAACACCTTGCCAGTGCCTCTCTGCTCTTCCTGCTATAGCAAGTAACTATGCCAGGACGTCAACACAGAAACATATGATATCGCACAACAATGCTGAACTTTTTCTTCACAAAGAAGAGTAATCATTCTGAGGCAAATTCAGTGGAAATAAAGAACAAAAGAAAATATGGGGGAAAAAAATTACACAAGCTCCCCATGCCCCCAGTTACGGTTAATTTTCATCTTTCATGTTTATAAACTCATAGCATAGTTCTTCTGACATTGAAGCACTATTGAAATCCTTATAAGACCCTGATTTCTACAACCCTCCAAAGTAACTTAATATATGTCTGAAAGAATAGGCAATGGTATTGTTTTAATTAAATCATAAGAATTTCAAGCTAGTAAAGCATCAACATTCCTTCAGTTTCTTGCAAAGTTTTAGTGTCCTGACTACTCATTGCACAGTCTAATTTCACCACAAACTTACCAGCAATTGAGCTGTCCTGAAAGTGAGTTAAAAACCAGATGCATATATCTATTTTCCTTATTCCTGTCAACAGATAAATGTTCACTCTACTGTTTCCAGCAGGATGACCTTCTGGACAGCCTACAACTATATGCACATATCCACTGAGTTTTACATTTCACTGAAAAATGATGAGCCGTTAAGAATTTCTTTAAAATTATTCACTTACTAAAGCAACACAAGACAGATCCACTCACTTCAGCTCAGATTCAAGATTGAAGACATTGGGACTACCATATGTTTAAAGTTAGATGTATGTTGACCATGTAATCTGGGCTGCAAATCTTAACTCTGGTTTTCTAGCTTTTTATCTGAAAAACTTTCCATTTTGGTCTAAAATTATGCAGCCAGATCAGTCTGAACAAAATCTAAGACAAAATGTAGAATTCTAGCCAGAGGAAAGGGAATTAAATTCATGGTTGAAAGTTTTTTAACATGTTCCAGAAAGAAAACAAAATATCAATTCATTTTTAAAAAGTTTACTTACACTGGACTGCTTTTACTAAAATCCAGATATGTAAATGTGCCCAAAGTACTTGGTAATTTTTGTTTCTTTCTAGTGGGATGGGTACTCATAGCACTTCATTGTAATAAGTACATCTGAGACAGCACTCCACTTCCTAAAATTCACAGTTTTGAAATACAGTCTCTAATCCTAGAGAAGACAACTTGGAAAGAAGGAGAGGAAAACAGATTACACTTCAGCCTCCAAGCAAGAACATATAGTTTGCAGCAAATGCAATCTTTTAACCTCAATATCTGACTGGCATTTATCCCATAGTGCATGGATTGCTATCATTTATCAAATATAATCTGTGTTTTCTTAAAATACCAGCTGCTAAGCATGGAGAGATGTTCTGAGTGAAAACCTCTACTGCTGTGTCCTCTTCCTACTTCCTGCATCTAATAAAGTGAAGATAGTGCTGAAGGAAGTGAAATAATTTCCTTGGCATATGTCTCAATAAGATGCTCTGCCTAACATGTCCTCTGACCTCAGGCATGCCATGATCCTTAGCCAGCAGGAAGCTCCTGACACAGAGACTGCAATGGACTCTAAATCCTTTGACTCCAGCCCCTGATGAAAACGCATGTGTAAATCTCAGCTAGTTTCAGAGAAGATCCAGTTTCTTAAACCATAGAGAGACTCAGATAAGAAAATAATGAGGAATTTTAGACTCTGACTAGGACCTGGCAAAGTGCTAAGAGGCAGTCGATGACTCTGAAGCACAGACCCGGTGGTTTATAGGTCATGACAATGCCAGTAACTTCATTCTCCACAATACCAGGCAATTTGATTTACAGTGCAAACTGCATTTATTCACAGGGCAGTAGGTACCTTATGAGCAATGACAAAATTAAAGCTTGGACAGTTTTGAATTTCTCCACTCCTACCCGGATAACTACCACAAAACCATGTTATAGTTCAGACACAGCCTAATCACCAGTTCAGAAATGTCACTGGTTGAGAAGAGTATAGTTCTCTTTACACCTTACATATGTGCTTACAAGAAGGGAAAGACAGCTGTCTCTCTCCCACAGGCACTGCCAGAGTCATTCATGCAGAGACATCTGCACCTCAACTCTTATGAAGCCCAGGTCAACCTGCTTCTGGTGCCTGCCCCATAAGCCCCAGCACTGGGTGCAGGTATAAGCCACAGGAACGGGTGGTGGTTTCTTTGCTGCCTTTTCTTATCCTTTATGAAACACTAGGAGCAGAAAGGCTCCAAGAGGAGCCCAGAGCATTCTGGCCAATTTTGTAGTGTTTGTGTGAGCCATTCTCTACTACAAAATTGTTCCCATGTTGTATTATGGTCTTGCATTGACTGTTTTTTCTTGCAGGCACTACTCCTATATCACTATACACGTTTGCCCCATATGTTCCAGCAACTAGCCCCTACTTGTCAGCTGCAGGGCTGTCTCCTTATATGGCTAAGTGAAAATCTTGATAAGTATAATCTCACTTTTTCAATCACCTATCCAATAACAGCAAAATGAAATTACAATGAAAGAACACAGTGACAACACAACAAGAAGGTTTTGGAGTGGATGCCAGATTAGAATTCTCCCCTCTGTGTGAAAAAGGCCATTGCTTCACCAAAGCCATGTGTGTGCTACACGATACTTATGCCGATCCACAGCGACAGTACGTTGCTCTCCGGCAGCTCTACTACTGCTGGTAGTGCTGCTGACATATTCTGTGGGTGCTTTGTATACTTCCTTGGAGTCTCCTTTCTTCTCTGCCCTTAATTCCACATTCATCCTTGCTATTCCTTGCCATGTCACCTGTGTGCCCAGAATGAACAAATGACTGAGGCGCTACTTAATTACACATGCACCATAATATTTCATATGTATTTGGCAGCTTAATGAAATAATGGTGTTCATGAACAACACTTTAGGAGAATCAGTAATTTTAAACTAAGCTGTTTTGTCATTGATTTTCTAAGGGTCTGTCTATATGGTAGAATACCTGAACCAGCTCCAGGTGTGCTGCGTGCCTACAAGCTCACAGAAAGTTACTAGCTTCAGTCCCAGAAGTAAAATAGCCATGCCAATTAAGTGATACATCATGTATTAGTTGTTATCCCTTGGTGGGGATGAAGCACATGATTTATGAGGAGAGACCAAGACAGTTGGGCTTGCTCAGCCTGAGGAAGAGAGGGCTTATTGATGGTTTTAGACATCTAACAGAAGAGTGCAGAGAGAATGGAGGTGCACAGTGAAGGGACAAGATGCAACCCACAAAATTTGCAGCAAGGGAAATTCACATTAGCTATTAAAAAAAAAAAAAAAAAAAAAAGCCACAGTAAGCATGATCTGTGGAATGGGTTTCTCAGAGGGACTGTGGAGTCTCCATCCTCAGAGGTATTTAAAAAACAACTAATCAAGACCTGAACAGCCTGATGTAACTTTGAAGCTGGACTTGCCGTAAAAGCTGTCTGTGCTGAGAGCAAGAGGTGAGAGCAGTTACCTGCAGAGGTCTTTTACACCCTAAACTGTGTGATGACTCTAAACTGCAAAGACAGAGATGCCTGGCTCCCAGCACCCAAGTTACCTGGGTGCACCTGGTGTATTTCTGCAAAACACTGTATTGTACCATGCAAACTGTCTGGTCATTCCCATGAGATCCAACATAAAACCATACTGGTATAAAAAATGTGGTGACAAAGAAAAATACCTCCTTTCCCATTAGAGGTAGACTGTCCAAGCTGACCTGGAGATTTGGGAGCCTGGAAAAGGAGTCCCAAAGACGTGTCTGAGGCATTGTGCAAGGGATGCTCAGCAAAGGGAACTCCGAGGAACTCCTCAACTGCTGGCAGACCCCTGCCCTGCTCTGCAGATGAGCCCAAGAGAGAAGGCAAAGGGAGAAGGGGCCTCTGAAGTGTCAGTGGATGTGACTCTCTAGAGTTAACAGAGAGACAGACCAGACTGGGGACAGTGTAGGGGAGGGTTACTGAGAACTTAAGATGTGGTTTGTTAAAAATGTCCTCCAAGTGCCAGAAGAACTATTTTTCCCTCAGGGCTGCTGGTGCACATGTGAGAAATGTTGCAATGGCTAATTAGAAACATTAGCATTCTCACCAAGGACAACTGGTTTTCAAGATCCCTTTTTTTTTTAAAAAAAAAAAAAAAGAGGAAAGAAACACCACAAAAAAGGAACTCAAAGACTTCTGTAGAGTTATCATCATCACAACATAACTGACAAAACTTCCTAGTCTGTCAAGTGTTCATTGGCTTCAGGAATCTGGAGAACTGCATTAGGTCCCTAAGAGCATCCATGAGTTATTGAAAGCTGGAAGTCCTTCCACAGCAGACTCTGGGGAAAATGTATATCTGTGCAGATACACATAGAAAGTCCAGGTTGTCCATCTCTAGATTCATGTCATGTAGATCTCCTATTTTAAATAACTTTGAAATTTATTTTGTGATTACAACTTCTGCATCAATGAAATTTACTTCATAGAGTGCAAATATTAATACATTGGTGGGAGAGTTTCCAGCACCTCTTCTTTATTTAGAAGTTAAAAAGGTACACATTCCAGAGCCTGATTCTGAAGACGGCTAATGTGATGTAAATGAAGACTAATCCCAGTGATTAGCTAGATATCTACCAGTGCAAAACAACTGAAAGTAAGATTCAGAAACAGCACCAAAAATTCTCAGTTGTAATACCTAAAACCTGACCAAAAAATCTCTAATCACTAGTGACCTTGAGCCAAGTCTCAATGACACCCAAAATATTCAGTAGGATTTGGATGAGACCTTATGAGTCTCCCTCTGTGTGACAAAATCTCTGGTTGCCTGGGAGATTTCACTGAACAATAGGGTCCAAAATTGCCCTCTTCTTTTCCAAAGCTTGAAGGGGATTATGAATGATGATTGTTGTGGGCTGGGAGTTGGACTGATTTGTTTTAATGAACAGCAGAAAAAGTTTACAAGAAGCAGAAAGAACAAAGGATTCTTTTTTTTTTTTTTTTTAGAGGATGGGATTAAAGAAAACAAATAGCAGCCTTCCACGATTTCTAGGAAACAAGATGAGTATTATTACCGCAATTAAAACTTAGCCCAGGGCAATGAAAGGATGCTGAGCTATTAAATTAAGGTGTTGTCATTTCAGAATGTGCAATTAACACATGCGCCCCTTGGACTGTTTGCTATTTAATGTTTTTATTCCATGCAAACAAGGATTACAGGTCACATAGAACCCAAATATTCAGCAAGGTATTCGCTGAGTTAAGGAATGGTAGATAACAGTTCCCTTCTTTTTTTCCTTTCTCAGTTTTGGTCTGTGAACAGAAGTCCTATGCACTTTTTTGACCAATCCTGTACGCTTTTTAGCAAAGTAAGGAAGCAAGTGTTTCATTGCATGGTCAATTAATAGACCTTTTCTCATCAGGGAAGACATCTCTAGGACATAAAGCACATCACATATATCCAGGTTATTAATATTTTTTCCCTTGTTTCTTTGTTATATTAAAACAGAATACTGTAAGGTAGAAAAACACCGGTTTTCTTCATTCTACCCTCTTCCACATTACAGATATTTTAACAGTGATTAGCAGATTCAGATTGAGAGCTAGTACAGTTTCAATTTATAGAGATTATTTCTGACTTCAACAGTCATCCTCAGAATGATATTGTCACCGTCATACATTAAGTTACAATTCACCCAAGTTTAGGATATTAGGTAGTGGAAACTGAGTGCAGAAGTGTTGCCACGTGTTGGCGGGCCAATATAAGACTGAAAACATACTTGACATTGCATAAAGGCAGACAGATAGCAGAGGAGAAAAATATGACTATAATACCATAAACATTATTGCACTGTAATGCAAAGTATTGCAGCTTAATGCAAGGCTGAAAACTGAATTGTTCTTTTCCACAGTGCTCCTCTGTAGCCCTTTTAATTTCCACTTCTTATGAGAACCCTTTCTACATCAACCAGAAGTTGTAAGGCCAGAGGAGTTTCTGTCTAAGAAGCAATGCTCCTCTCTTTCCTATTGAACAGTTAAGCTGTAGGGGAACAAGTGGGGGTGAGGGGGCTAAGACAATGACAGACATGAAAAGAAGGGGAAAGAGAAAAACTGAGAGGAAGACTTTCATTCAATCAAGAGCAAGGATACTTAACATCTTGGCCTTCAACCATTATACAGCATACTTTCAAAAGGCAGAGCAGGTCTGAGGCCCAGACTAACAAAAGGAGCTATTGATTCTAGCTGGCCCTTAAAGACCATCTTGAAGACAATGCATTGTTCCCTTTTAAGTGTTAAATAGATCTGCTTATATTGTTAGAAGTACTTTAAATTTTGAGATAGAGATCAAGATAGCATTGTTAGCAGATGCCTATTGTGTTGAAGACAACCATAAAAGCAAATCAAGTCTTGGCCCTTGTTTTAATAAAGATAAGAGGCTAACAGCTAAACTGCATTTTCTGAGCAGGTAAATATTTTCTCCTTAAAAGACCAATGAAAACATCTGTCTCCTACTCTTGTAAGCCCAGAAAACTATCTCACATAACAAGAGTTGAGAAGATAAAGATGAAGTGATTTTTTTTTTTCTCACTTAGTTGCCCTTTGTGTGTTTTTAAGTTCATTACACAAATGAGAACTGCTACTTTCTGACTACCCATTCTCCACCAGACATGAACACTGAGTTGGAACAAAGTGCAATGCAGAAGTTACTCTGAAAAATAAATAATTATGTCTTTTTGACAGTTGTCTGAGGAAGTCAATAAAACACTTCAGCTTCTGGTGAGGTTCTTCCACTGATGTTATCCATAAATTACTAGCCTGCACATGACCCTCATGCTCCTGGGTCTCAGTACTCTCTGATTTCCCATTTTCCCTTTGGGATTATAAAGCTATAGGTGATAGCTATTTACAGAGAAGGTCAGGCCAGCCTAGGAGAAACAGACTGAACCAGCCTTTTTACCATTTCCAGAACCAATTAACTTTTCAGAAGGTTTGAATATTTACACTTAAAATTTTCTTTTGACTATTCAAATGCGGTGAAAGGTGGGGGTTTTGGCAGTCAAAGGGAGTGGGCTATTCTCAGTGTAAATGTTAACACAGACCACTATATTTTTTTGGTGTCATCACTTTGTAGTTTAATGTCATGCTGATACTCTCCTAAAAGCATGGCACAATTACAAAGATTAGGAGCTTATTGAATTTATTTTCTCCTTTTCCCGTACAAGAAGGGAGAGGGGGATCCTGGCAATTCCCAGTTATGGGAGAGAGGGATATAAACTAGGGGAACACTAGTGAAAACAGTAAAGTAAAAGGACTAAACTGGCCATCCTTTTTATTTCATGTATAATCATACACACTGCAGGGAGGGAATAAGACCTACTCTTCTGAAGAGAACAGTCTATAACAACATGTGGGTAGTGGAATGGCTTACTCTAATCCACCTAGAGGATGACTGAAAAGTAAAAATGAAAACTACCCCCAATAATGGAAATTGTGGATGCGTGAAGGGAGTGTAGTGCATAGGGGAAATCTCCCAAGACCTTTGACTTTGAAAAGACATTTTGCTTTAGTGAGTAAATTGATAGAAAAGAAACTAATGAAACTCAGTAAACAGCCTAGGATTAATCAATGACCATCATGCTTGTGTTACAAAGACAAAATCATTAGCTTCACCTTGATTCATAACTTTGATGGGTGAGGACAGAAATTACAACATTGCACTCAACACCTAACAAGAAACACAAGGCTTCCAGTTCTGTAGTCCCACCCTTTTCCATGACCTTTGCAAGCTATCGTCAGATCTTATGCATGAGGTGCTAGGTGCGCTTGACTTCTGACGGAGCAGCTCTACCAGAGAGTAAACACATCTCTGACCCACAAGCGTGAGGGTGTCAAAACCCATAGAAAAGGAGCACGAAAAGCCTTCTGTGAGCAGTTGTCCAGTGATGACATTGTTTCATTACACCATGAACTGCAAGGTCTCATGCTTATGCAAAACAATCATCAGGCAGTGGTGGTGAAATGCAATACCACTGACACACTGACATATTGCACCTCTCTATAGCATTACACATCTGCTCATGTACTCAGTGAGTTGTATGTGACAACACCCAACCCTGCTCTAATTGGAAGTACAGAGCAATGAAACAGCAGTGGACTTCTATCTCCAGCATCCTCCCTCTTACAGGTAGTAACCTCCCTGAAGTGCAGCATGTCGTTTTGGACTTTTTAGAATAATTTTTTTATAAACTACTATTGGTTGGCTGCTTAACTGTGTGTAGGGGAGAAAGCTGACCTTTGAGCTGATGAGCCCCTGAAGGTAATGGCAAAGGTGTTGAATTTTTGAGAAGGAAGACTTTACAGACTCTTCTTCAGAAAAACAAGCTGACAGAAGGGCGTCCTGCATCTCACAGTGCTAAACAAAAGAAGACTTGCAATCTGCTGCACATGCTACAAACAGAGCAGCAGATTTGAATGATTAAATTGTAACAGCTGGCAGATGGTATGGTTTACACTTTCCTGCAAACACACTGCCTTGGTTCATCTCCGTGCCTTAGATGCTCATTTGAGTTTTTTACCGGGATTACTGCTATATTCTGGGAGCAAAAGATGTGCCTCCAAAGAGCAAATCCTTCCTGTTTATATATCTATCTAAGGGAAAGAGGATAGATTTAGCCCAGATACAAATTTAGATTTCCAAAGTTATGTGAGGGGACTCAAGTGGGAGTTTGATGTTCCCTACATACAAATCAAAAATTATGTGAAATGTGTAAGTTACTGAGGTGTGGCATGATTGCTTTCAAATTATGTTTGATAAACAAGGAATATGTACTAAATTAAATAGTTACATGCCATCAAAATTAATCTAGATCCACTAAAAATTCCCCTGAAACCATAGTTCCTCTTTTGTTAACAATTTTCATTGATAAAGGTATATCCTTATCCATTCAGGATGTCTCCACAGTGCAGCTACAACCTGTCAGATCATGTAGTTGCATAATGGGTTCAGACAACATTTATCAAAAAATCAAACACAATCCAGCTACAGTTTATCTTCACAGCCAGCTATTAAAGTTCTTTGAAATACTGTTTCAGGCTTCACAATGATAGCAACTAGAGATGGAAATAACGTATTTCATTAGGGAGTGTTTAACAACTTCCCAAATGTAGTCTATTCAGGATTTTTTACCCAACTGCACAAAAGGCAGCTGATTCATCCTGAGGATCTCGTGTTGCAAGCTGTGAAAGCATCAAGTTGTGCACAGACACCTTAGCTACGGTAATTATAGCCCACACAGCCATTAGCATGGGAGAAATTAATCTGCATCCACAACTGACTGCCACAGAATCTCAAAAAATGACAGAAGTGAAGTTAAAGTATTGATGAATAGTATGCTCAGTCTCCCTTTATGCTCAATAGGTTACAGCCAAGCAGATTGCACTTTTAATGTATCATTATTTAGACTAGCATGTGCTATTTCACCGTGATGTTTTTACTACACATACTGTCCATGCCATCTAAATCCAATCTTAGATTGATGAAGTCAGCGATCATTTCTTTTCCCCATGAATAAATTAATTCCCGTTGTACTGTAAATAATATTATCATAGACATGTATTACCAAGACCACTTGTACTGTAACTAATGTTGTCATAGACTAATATGATGAAGACTACTTCAAGGACTGCATAAAATTAATATAATGAATGAATATGTATGAAGTTCTTTCATTTAAAAAAAATCAAGTCATTGTCCAGGGACTTGTTTAATCATTTGGCCTCATACTTGCCTAATTCTTCTCAGAACAGGGATCTATGCTGGAAAAAATGTTCAAAACCTAAAAGTGCCCAGATCCAAACCACCTCATTCCCTAGGTCAAAATTATTTCCACGCAGTCATGTTGGAGTCAAAATAAACCCTAGGGAACAATCATGAAGAAAATGCTGGCAAGCCCTCAGCAGTAACACCCGAGTAAGAGAAAAGAGATGAGGCAACTTCTACAGATGGGTGTGCTCTTTTATTGTGAAAGCAACTGGTGATTTACAGTGCCAATGCCTCCCACAGACAGCTTGGACACATGTCAACTACAGAGGTGCATACTGCCTAAGGTAATGTGCAGTCCTGAGTTAGCTGAGATGATGAACTAGTAGAATTCTCTAACTAGCAAAAATGTAACTTGCAAAATTCCCTTTTAATAACCGTTTCAAGAAACTGTAATTATCTACAAGATTTGTTGAAGTGTCTCAGCACAAAACAGAATTGACAGCAACTAATCTCTAAAAGGTGATGTTTTGAAGTTTGGTTCCAGATAAATGCATAGAAATCAGCAGGAAATGTATAAAATGTTCAAGCATGTATATGTGTGTTCAGAAATATATGTAAACATTTACACATACATATGACCAATGAACATCTGTCTGATTCAGATGAATGAAATCAGCTGTCTGAATGTACACGAAAACATGAAAACTCTCACAGATCCCTACTGCAAAATAAAAGTCTACAATTGTAAAACATGCATTTAAAAAACAAGTTCTCCCAGATAAATAAAATGTATCCTTTAGAAAGACTTACTAATACTGAAAGTTTTCATTATGTTGTACTTTTTATCAAATTTCTTTCGGTGTGTCTTACTAAAAAGGCAATTTTAATAAAAGAAATCTTCGTTTATGCTTCCAAGCTTTTATAAAAGATAAAACCACAAAACTTTATTAGAGCCAGCACTGTTGAGAAATCAGTTTGAATATTAGCCAAGTTGCTTGGAATCCTTAACTTCCAAGTTAACTTCTACTAAACTACTGGCAAGAAGCAGTGCCTGTTTTCCTCCAAAGTTAGAACTGAGCTTTCATCCATCCTGAGCACAGAAATTACTGTCCGACTGCTTTGCTGTAACATTCAGCAGTAAACTGAACGGTGCAAGCTGTTAAACACTATTACAACCACAAACACAACAGCGTTCAGCGTGTACAACAAACTTGAAGCAGATACTTACAGGTAGCAGTGTTTCTCCAGGAGGCTGATCATACTAGAATAAAAGGAATAATGAATGTCACTGACCCAGTAATCTCTGGTTTAAAAGACTGGCAGAGAAAGAAATCCAATGGGTGGGTGACAGAGAGAAAGACAGAGGCGGAGGGGGGGGGGGGGGGGGGGAGGGGGGGGGTGGCGGGCGGCGAGAGAGAGAGAGAAAGAGAGAGAGAGAGAGATGAAATTCCAGTCTTTCTGGTCAGCTTGGCTGTAGTTTTCTCCGTACCAAAAATCCACAATAAACACTCTTTTCTTGCAAGACTGCTCCTCACCGCAGAGTCCCACTGTACAAAGACTTTCAGGCTCACTGTGATAAGGGCATTCTGAGATGCCTTGGAGTGTTTACACTCAGAAATGCTTCTCTGGCAGCCAGCCCCAGATCGTCCTTTCCCCTTCTGCTAGTTAAATCTGTTGGGACTAAAATCTGAGCTCCTATTAATAAGGTTTGCTCATTTTTTGTCCCCACTTCTGCTAGTTTACTTCCTTCAACACACGCTCGCTCATTTATGTATTAAAGATTCATAGACAAAG
The DNA here is from genome assembly GCF_018691265.1 of Tyto alba. Taxonomy (NCBI): domain Eukaryota; kingdom Metazoa; phylum Chordata; class Aves; order Strigiformes; family Tytonidae; genus Tyto; species Tyto alba. Next base: position 38,523,388 of record NW_024881318.1, read on the forward strand.
TGGTGACTGAACATCTTGTCAGATCAACCAGTTTTCCACCACAAGAAGGGAAAAAGAGTATTGAAATACAGACATGAATAATTTCCTCCATGAGATAACAGCAAAGCAGGATTCATCTTATTTCAAAGTGGTTGATGATATTAATAAGAAGTGAATTATCAGTTTAATAGTAATGCATATTGCCTGCTTATAAATGTGATACTTTTTACAAGCTGAAATGTTGAGTCAACTGCTGCTCAAAATCCTGATGCATGTTGAAGTATTAAGTATTCAAACTAGCACATATTAATTTTACTAATTGCAGTTGCAACAAAGGAAAATCCAAGAGCATTAAAATTTATTTTTTTTTTTCCATTCAGAAGAGCAGGAAAGAGGAAGGGTATAGGCCAAATCCCACCAATTATTTAATAACACATAGAATTCAAGATATCCCTCCAGCCTTCTGTCACAAGGTTCCCATCAGATTTGCAGATTTGACTCGCTGGCAGGAGTCTAAGTAAAATTTGCTACCACACAGTGGCTCGTTGGTGCATCCTGAGGAATAAACTTGACAGCCTACATTTCCAGAACACAATGGCTGTTATCACAAAATCACAATACAAGGGACAGAGTTACCAGGGATGGACCATCCTATGCATGGGGACCAAAAGGACTTTAAGCATAGTGGACAGATTTTCAGCCCAGCCAGAGGGCATTGTTACAAGGGGAAGAGGGGCAGCATGAGGAAGAGCTACTGACTCTTGGGTTCCTTGTGTAAACAAGGGCCAAATCCAGCATGACGGTAACTCTATAACATGTGGCCTCCTCGTGCCCCTTTTTGAACAAGCAAGCTGACTTTGACCCTCATGTGGAAACAAAGCCGCACTACAAAAATGCAAAACTGAAGTCAATAGTATGAAAGAAAAGAACCAGCAGATGTTCCTGTGGCATGACTTAAAGGCAGATGAAGAAAACAGATGGCTGTTAAAAATTAAAATGAACTCAAAACTACACCATGTGTAATATGATACAATCTGGGCTATATTTGCTTATGAAAAAATACTAGGAAAAAAAAAAAACAATTCTTTGAGGTATAACACTAGCATCAGAGTGGCATACTGTCCTGGGTTTCAGACCTGTCATAATCCCCAGATTTTATCAATTTTCAGAAAAACTTGGAAGGAGTATTTATCTCCTCTGAGTCATGTGGATGGCTGTGGGTTAGCTTGTGTGTTTGTGTTTGTGCTTACTGGAACGTAGCTTCTAATTCACTGTGATGAATGGCCTGTTTGTACTGCACAGTGATCTGGTTAGGATCATTAACATGACTGTATTTACAGGCTGATTACAAAAATGACAGCTTCTTTTAAAGTATAATATCTCTGACCCATTATTTCATAACCTAATTGGAGAATCTCTTTTCAAACCAGTTTGATTAGTCCAGCAATGAACTTGGCATCTCATTTCTTATTGTAGTCCTTAACTACAATTAATTTTTGAAATCTAACAAAGTCACATTACTTAAAGGATAGCCTAAAATTACCAAAGCTTTTCTTGAGAAATGCCAGAGCACTGAAGAGAAGACATGGGTTTTGTACACATAATCACTGTTATTTCAACATTTGCCCACACAGGAAAGAGACGAGTTCAGTTTCCTGTGACTGAAAATTACACATGGTACATATTCCTTCTTACTAGCTAAAATCATGCAACCCAGCCTGTTGATACGAAGGTAATCAGTCAACTGCTTTCTGTAAGCTTTCTTTAAAAAGGTATAAGCATAATCAGTCCCTTTCTTTCCAGGCTTTTATTTGGAAATGAAAAAAAAAGAGTATCTGAGGCAAAAAACAGAGAAGAACACACACAGCCCCATACCCACACACACCCTGCACAAAACCCCCATCCCCCTTCCCTTCCCTTTCCTTCCCTTTCATTTTGACTTGCATTGATAAGCAACGGCCTAAACTGCACATTGTCTGTCATCTGCACGTTCAGTCAACACTCCGGGAAGGATAATGAGGTTCTCAAAGTAAAAAAAAGACTCATGCTTGTCCCAAACCTGAAGGCTGTACACAGGAAGATCTGTTGAACTGTGGGGAGGAAAAAGATACAATTACTTACCAGGTATTTACTACATGGTAGAAATTTTAATTTGTGAGCGACAGTACCCAGCTGCAGCAGTCCACTCTTCAGACTCTAATAAAGGCTGAGGAGAACAGGGTGAAAGAGCGTGTTTAAAAGGGGAAGTATTAAGTCTACCTTCTCCTTCCGCAGCCTATTATACTCTGTCCATAAAGGTTCACTGTCCTCATGGCTACCGCAAGTGTTGGAAGGCCCCGAGTGCACTAAATTATGTTCTTCCTGAAAAAGATCAGCAACTCAAGGTCAGAGAGTGAACAGGAAAATAAGGGTAGATATATTGACAGAGAGCTAATCCTGCAAGGGGCTGTCAATCTGCTAGGCTTGCATGAAGACTTGCCTAGTGGTTCCCATGATCAAGTTCATAGGAACATGATAATCATGTTCATGCCACCAAAAAACCTAGCACACTTCCTATAGAAGTAGCAAGGATAATCTGGGACTACTGCATGCTTGTGGCTGGAGTCACGTCACTAGCTGGGGCTTCTTTGCAACGCTGTGCACCACCAGCACAACTAGGAGGGTAATGCTGCTGCTCCAGCCTGTTGTCTTCATCCACAATAACCCAGAGTTTGCAAGCAAGAAGTTAATAATTAAATTCACAATTAAATGGTCTGCTGGTTATTTCCCTTCTTTATCCAATAGTATTTTCTGGAACACTACCATGCAAGTACTATACAAGATACTCCTTTGAGTTCTTTCATAGGATGCTGATGATCTGTTGGTTATTGCATACAGCCAAGCAAGAAACACGCTCAACTTTCACAGTAGAAAGCAATTAATGTATATAACGTAACAGAGGAGATGGTCCTTGCTGCAGGGAGTTCATACATTTCTTCTTCCACTTCTGAGGCACTGAAAAGTCTCATCCAAGACCAAGACACCAGAGAAAGCTTCTCTGCTTGGTTAAACCCTCACTCATCCACAGTCACCAAGTGTCAATGATGCTCTGGACAGGTTGCAGTGCTAGCAAACTGAATAGAGAGAGATGCCTACACAGAGACATTGCAGCCTGCAGACTTATTGTAACACATGTCCTACATATCCAAATAGTTCAGAACATAGTCCTGGGTGATTTTGGTGACTTTCATAAAGAACACAATGGTTTGTGGCCTGGCAGTCAGGAGATCTGGATTCAGATGACACCTACCCCGCTACAAGCATGGACGTGTGACAAAGCAGCCCTTGAGATTTGGTAGTACAGTTGCATGAGTGAATACCATTTGTTTTGGCTGTATTCTACAACATCATTCTTGTCTTTTGGAAAGAAAAAGACTGGAAATTACATTTTATCAGTGCTACTGAGTTTTATATGACATAAGTTTAACTCTCCATGTAATCAACAGCAAGAATGTCAAGTGTCACTCCAAACAGTGTGGCAAAGGTTTCCACCCTGATGAGTCCAAAATGATAATGCATCACACAGCTGACATTTCTTTTCTGATAAGTATCAGATAACATTCTTTTCAAAGCACCATTGTCATAGAAACTTGCCAGCATTTTAAAGAATCTCTCAGAGGCCTAACCTTTAGGGACATATTTTCAGCTTCAGTGATAAACAATTGACCTCTTAATTTATGAACCATGACATTGCTCTGTTGTCTGAAAAAAGAAGCTGTGACCTAAAGGGAATTTTAACCTGCATACACTGCCACTAAAGTGATAGAAAGGCAAGCTGTTAATTCTCAGGGAATGAGGGACATCACCCAAGTCCAACCCACTGACAACTGCCTCTTAATATGAGGAAGACTGGATTTACCCTACTGCAAAGCCTCAAACCAACAGAAAAATTGCTGTTATTTACTTCAGATTGCATTTAGAGGTTTAGTTTGGGTTAGCAGGGAGAATCTCTCTGCAAGTACATTTGCCCTTCCATTTACTTCCAACAGGTAATGAACATGGCAGAGACATGCCAGCATGTCAAAATGCTCACCAGATTGAGCATAACATCTGAAGTTAGACATTCTGGATACTGGTTTCAGCTCAAAATCTTTAGTCCAGCTTCCTGGAAATCATTTTGTGTCTCAGTTTTCCTATCAAATGAAAACTCCACTCACCCTAGTCATGTTAAGTAACATGATCCATTGATGTCCAAGTTGTATCAAAGCTATTTGAAGGCATGATTATTTTTAAGGAATCAAGGTGTATGCTTGTAAAACACTGAGATTCTCAGCTGGAACATATTATAGAGAATAACAATGCTATTGATTTCACATATCATGGAAAATGGTTTATTTATATTTACTAAGATTGATAGCAAACTAGCATAGTCTTTTGGCAAAGAATAATGGAGAGAAAGAGAGACAAGGTGTTATTTTTGCCTGTGTTACAGCAAATTAATTAATTATTCTTTGGGTAAATCCAGAATTTCTACAAAATCTGACTTATACCTGCAAAGCCTTCCTCTCCCAAATTGTCTATAGCTATGTCCTTAACATCTGAGATTATTACAGGAAGCCTCGTACAGCACATAACTCATCTTTACAGTAAAACCTGTGTGACCATATGAGGACACATCACTTGCTTTTGCAGTTTCTTCTAAAATTATATGCCATATATCCTGACACAACTAACATTTATCCTCATTTTGTGCAGATAGGCTCATTAGGACCTCTTTCTGAATTTGTTTAAAACCACAGAATCACAAAATGGTTTGGGTGGGATGGGATCTCCCAAGATCATCTAGTCCAACCCAATATTCACTGCAATAACGTAAATGATCATCAAGAGTGTTAAGCCTCACAGGCAGTCACTGTATCAGAGTCTACTACAGGCCATGTCCCCATTTTCAAATTCTCAGCAATGTGAATTTGAAAACATTGCTCTGTGTTTCCCTTTACTTCTCCGTAAGAAGAATGGAGCACTGCCCTGTAATGGTGTACTGCAGGCAAGAGGGCTGGGAACTGTGATTGCTCATTAGGTGTTCAGATACAATAGGAAAGGGCGTGAGGAGTAAAAATCAAGTGCATGCTGAATCCGTAGTCAGTAATTGATATAGGCTTTTGAAATCTTCTCTGTTTTTAGTACTTGCAACTCAATATGTGCACCATGTGTTTGTGAAAAAAAGGTGTCTGATATTTCAGTTAAAAGCAAACAAAGCATTGTGTCACATATGATAAATGAAGGAAATAAGTATTAACTGAGCTTCATATAATATCAAGCAGTGAGTCTAAAAATAATCCACTTCAGGTTTGGGTACAGCTCCAGGGAGTGAAGTCATGTGTCTCAATGCAAGAAGTGTTAGCATTATAGTCTTTGTTAATCTCACACAACTTTTAAAGAAATTACTCTAATTCATTAATGTCTGACATATAGCATGTCTGTCAGGAGATCAAATGCACTGTGTCACTGCTAGCTGCTTTACTATTGGAAAATAGAGTATGCATAATAGCCCTTGATCACAAAGACAAAATACTCAAGTTTTTGATTGCAGAAGAGGCATTGAACATAAAGTTAAGAACAGCATTCTGGAAAATTGAACAAATAAAAGCCTTACAACAAGACAGCACAAAAAAATTTGCTTTGTGTCAAGCAGATCCAAAAATCAGAACACTGTCTGAAGTGGAAGTTTGAAACAAAGGTGAGTAACATTTTTAGTAAAATGAGTAGCTTCATTGAAAAATCCCATTCTCTCTATTTTTAAACAGCTTGATTTTTCTCAGAATTCTTTGTATCTTGGGCTAGACCATCAGTTGTTGCAGAGGAACAGTGAGTGGACATCTTTAAGGACTTCAGTATCTTTGTCAGCCACTGCAGTCCTTGGCCTGAATACACCTCACCATTCCTAAGTTTTCTTCAAATTGCACAGCCATAAGGATCAGCATACATACTGTAAATCATAAAAACAACTCTTCATAGCCATGGCTTTCTTCTCAGAGGTGTAAGAGGGACTAGGCACAGGTGCCTGCACAGCAGCAGAGCCCCTTCTCCATGCCTTCTAGGGTACCCTTGCTGCAGGGTGGTTGGGGAACTGTGTGACCATGAGAGGTGTCTGGTCACTCACTGGATCAGGATAGTAGAGGTACATAATGATGCAATAGGAAGAGAAACTCAGGTTACCACTCTTCTTGCAGAGCATCTTCTGCAGTGTTAAAAGGCATGCTCGTTCATTTAAGCTTTGTGACAGAATTTAAATTCTGGAAACTGTAGTTATAAACAGTTATACTTGTGCTTCCAGCATCTATAAAGGTATTTCTTCTTCCCATTTCCCTTCCAGGCTGCTGCTGTATGCTGCTTGTCTCAGGTAAAAAAACAGAGGTTGGGTTTTTCAAAACTTCAGGTAGCACACTATGGAATGGTTGGTAGCAGCTAAGATGGCCATCTGCATTTCTAACTTTTGAGGGTGGGGACAGTCTGGTCTGTCACACAGGTGTCACACATGAGGGCTATGATTAAGCCTTGTTCATCGCCTCTAGAGACAACCAGTATGCTCACAGAGGGCATGGACGGGTCTTGACCACCACAGAAGTAATGAATTTGGCACAGCTGGAGACAGGAACTTCGTGAAGGCACTGAAGGAACAGTGATGTCCTCATAATAGAGGAAATAATTATATTCCAGCTTGTGAAGAAGCTTGTCTTTAATGTACCTAACAAGGGATATAAAAAGCAATTTTTCTTCACATCAAGAAGAGCAGGAGAGAAAGGGTATAGACTACATGTTCAAAATGTAGTCAGACAGCACAGGCTAAAAAACCCCTACCTGCATGAAGGACAGTTGCATGCTCACAGTCTGCCCATTCCTTGTAACAATGCTCACAACTACGCCTCAAAATGCCCATGTTTTCCCTCCCTTTCTTTAAAGTCTGTTGTTCATGCTCCAGTCATTTCACCAAAACCTCCAGACCACATGGCCCCATTAATGGAGATGGGGAATTCTTCTCACAGTTAAACTATTATCCAACTTACTACAAACCAAAAGGGTTTTAGGGATATTATTTTATTACCATCAAAATAATATCAGTTCACTCAGAAAATGTTCCTTACTTGTTTTAATTGAGATCAATCAAAGTGATCTTAATGAGGCTCTAAACATTTTTACCCAGAGTCTTCAAAAACTGAGCTTTCCTTGTTTGGCTCACACTGTCACTGACTATGAAAGATCTGCAAAAAAAGTTTTCCAAACAATATCATCCATTATATTTTATTTTCTTCAGGAAGTTGCAAGTCCTGCAGAGGTAGGATGCTTCTTGGAAGCATAATCAGGTGGGACTAACATATAACTGATACCACTCCTGACCTCAACTGGTAGCTCCATCTAGCAAACCCATACATTTTAGAATATTGAAATCATCCTGTGCTTATTCTTGCACATGCTACACACAGCATCCAGACTGAAAACCAAGAATGCTAATCTTCATAAAGAATTTCCCTTCCCTCTGAAGTCTACATTTTTACTTACAACAATGCTTTAATAAGTGTGACAACATATTCTGAAACCACTGCAATGCCTAACTGTTCGGAAGTTATGCTGAAGTCTTTAAGCACAGGATGGTGCTTTAATCTGCCATAATCCTATAAAAAGATTATTTTCTGAAGAATTTTCATATCTTGGCATTCAGCCAAGGTATTATTAAGATGAGAGATTAATTAGAGAAAATTGGAGGAACCTTCTGAGATACAGGAAGAAAAGAAACCCCACTTGTATGCACCTGGAGAGGGCTTGGGGAAATCTAGGGAGGTGTGTTATTTTAATCATAACAGTACCAGATCTGATCCTCACTTACAATGAATGAAAGTATCAACTGGAAAAGTGAAGTTCAAACTTCTCCAGAAAATCCCTACTGCACATGTGGATATTCCTGTGATCTTTCTATTTTAACACCAAAGCCCAGCTGCGGCCCAAGCAGTATCCACTGTTGCCTGGGAAGATACAGGCCTAAGGATGGGAAGTACACAGGAAGGTAGGAGAGAATGGCAGCCTGAAACATATGAAACATAAAGCCGAAAAGAAAAGGAGTACAGAACAAAGACTACATAAGAAGAGGAGAGCCTGAGACCCAGGCACCAGGTATGGCAACAGCTCCATCTCATACAGCTCAAGACAAAACGTTTTTTATGTATTCTTACTGAATAACATGCTAGTGTTAAGCAATGATCTATTGAGGCCAAAGAAACATTTCCCCAGCCTGACACAGACATACAGACAGATGAAACCCAGCAGGAATTTGCTAAGAAATTATGCAAGTAATATAATTAAGTCTTGTCAGTGGAAGCAAGGAATAATTTTTTCCTCTTTTTTTATTTTTGCAGTAGCTCATATGATGACAGTAGATAATACAAGGAGAAGAAGAAAGTTCTTAAGCAAGAACTCCTGAATGCCTGAGAAAAGGTCTTGAATAAGTGTTTTGAATTGTGTTAACTTCAGGATCTTCCATCTCTAGAACGGGAAATTGTAAAATACACATCGCAAAACACCTGAACAAGTTACCAAGAGCAGAGACTTCTCTAAACATACAGCATCTAGTCACAACTGTAGCTGGTAGCATTATTTTATTTTTTTAAAAAAGACATAATCTTTTTTTACTTCCTCTTTCATTGCTTTATTCAAGTCTTTTTTTTTTTCCAACTCTTTAAATCACCAGATGCAACTCCATTTCAGTTTATTCTGGAAGTACCTAGTTTTTATTCTCAGTGTCTGTTTCTTACTTGAGCCATTCCTGAATTTTTACTTCATAAACTGGTTAGCTAATACCTTGGTTTCCTAAACCTCTGTGCTAAAATTTGGACATGCTTTCTCCTTGAACTGGATCAGCATCAACTACTAGTTCTGGCTTATTTTTTAGTTCATCTTTTTCAAAATTTCAATTAGACAAGGAGTCAAAAGTCATTCAGCATCCTCCCTGCACCGGCCAGAGAGTGAGCCCAGTGAAAAAAAATATTAAAGGAAATAAGTCTACTTCATTTAAAAACTCTTTCCAGCTAAAGTTCTTTACAGAGTGCCAGTGAATGATAGTGTGAGCTGTCTTTTCACTTGGAAGTTTGTCCAAACAGAATTTGAAATTAGCCAGACTAGGTCTGAGTAAAAAAGTGCAAAGGAGGTAAAAAGCACAAAGGAAGTCTCTTGAGGACTGCAGTGTGTTCACCAGAAACACTGGTGTTTCCAGAGAGAGCTGGATGTTGTGAAAGAACAGAAATATGAATGAGTGACAAAGAAAATTCCCCCATTTTCTGACTTTCCTCTCCCAAAAGTCAAGGTTAGATTCAAATAGCGAGAGCACTAGACCACAGAAATTGAGCCAGCTGTGAAATTTCAAGGCCACCAACAAGCCTCATGGAATCATAGCAACACAGCATGGTTTTATTTGGAAGGGACCTTTAAATATCATCTAGCCTAACCCCCCTGCCATGGGCAGGTGTATCTTTTACTAGATCAGGTTCCTCAAAGTCTCGTCCAACCTCGTCTTGGTATGGATTTCTCAGGATGGGTTGGGGTACATCTCAAGTGTCAGTGCTAGGCTGAAATATCCAACTACTTTATCCATCCATCCATCCATCCATCCATCCATCCATCCATCCATCCATCCATCCATCCATCCATCCATCCATCCATCCATCCATCCATCCATCCATCCATCCATCCATCCATCCATCCATCCAGAGAGAAGAAGAAGGATCTCCCTCAGAGTCTGTGTAGATTGATTAGACACCTACTCAGTCTTAACAGTAGTACAGTGTGAAGTGACAGAGCCATGAAAGTAAAGGAGGTGTGCACCTAAATTTGAATTGCCTGTCTCAGTCCATCACAGCTTTTGCAAATGGCACTTTCCAGACTGAGTTCAGAGTCAAACTGAGTGATCTCAAAAAGAATACCCTGCCTAAATTTGAGTGCTGCTCAGTTATTTGGAGGCATCTGTGTCCACAAGCCCATAGTCAGCTTTACCTGCAGGGCACCACCATGCTGAGCAAACAGTCCCTGGATGGTGCTGAATGAGTTCACTTGGCACCTGGTAATGTGCAGCCATGCCAACATGCAGTGTCGCCCTGGAGGATATACTCTGCTTTAAGCAGAAGTAATGAGCTGAGGCATTACACTAACACTTATTGAGAACTGCAGTGGCATCCACTTGTCCCCACCTCCCAGTATATTGTGACCACCCTTGTCCAGAGGTCACTGGCCCTGAAGCAGGGTCATCAGAGGAAATGGCAACAGTGCTCCTCAGCAACTTCAGCACAAGAACCAAAATAGCCACCAGACTATTTTCAGGTTGCAGTGAAAACAGCTGAGGGTTTAGAACTGAAAACCAGCATGTATTGAACTTCTATTCAAAGCAGTCAGCTCTGTTTTAATCTGCAAAAACAGGGTTTTGGTCTGACATGATTAAAATCTTTACCAAAAAAAAAGAGAGAATTTTCCAATGGTTGATTGTTGGTTCATTTCCAGAAAGAGTTGCTCTTTAGCCACCCAGACCAAAGACAGTACCCAGTGAGATGAAAGTTCTAAAAAACTGAACTTTTTATAGGTTTTGAGGAAAGATAATCTTTTCCTCTGCAGATGTAAGAGCTGACAGCTCTTGCTTCCTAACAGTTTGGCCTGTCATCACTTGTAGCAACATTACTGGATATGTAAGGAGACTTCAAAACCTGAAAAAGACATTTTGTTAAATACCCATTTGATTAAAAAAAAAAAAAAAAAAAAAAAAAAAAGAAAAAACTGTTTTAATATCACAAAACTGTAGGCTGCACTTGAAATTGTTTGGGAAGAGCAGAAATTTAAATGTGCATCATGGGATCACCATTATAAAGTGTACCAAACTCCCCTTCACTAATGTTTAAAGTTTGAACCAAGACAAGTCAAAAGCCTTACCAGTGGAATTAACTGAACTAGTCAGCCTTGCAGCCAGTAGCTGTTTTAAAACCAAGCAATTCAGGCAACAACAAAAACCCTATTAAGAGCCTAGCCAAAAGCTGTAGTTTGATCCTTTTAAATCACAGACTCAGGTCACGTATGTAATTACACGGAAGGGAATTACACAGGCAGTATCAAAGGCCTCTTACCTGTGGTGATGGATATGATCTTGACTCATAGTACTTATAGCATAGTGAATTTCACCTCTTCGAGGCTCTCGTATTCTGCTAATTGCTCTTTCGTCCTAAGAGAAGATAAAAAGAATGGTTTCTAAAAAAGTGATTGAAGTAAATGAGATTGAAAGCATAACCTGTGAGAAGTTTTCCCTTTTTTTCTTTTTAAAAAAAAAAAAAAAAAGAAAAAGAAACTATTTTCTGTATTTCCATGCATGCAACAAGAGAGATTTGAACCTGGATACTGTGTTGGGAAGTGAGGAGCTTCCCCTCTTGGAGCCATTTAAATGGGAACCAAGTTTACAGGAAAATCCATTCAAACGTTGCTCAAGAATCCTTCTTTTACTGACTGTTTAGACGAAATGCATGCATCTGTACCGTGCGTCCCTGTAACATCCAATTCAGAAAGAAGTAGCACTGTTGGAAGACACTGTGTGCGCTGCATGTAACCTGGGACAGGCTGCTAGGGCAGCACCCCGCCTGTGTATCGGGCAGACCTCCTCTCCCCGCCACATGCTGTGCTGGCCCCAGGCTGCATGGCCATACAGCACCACAGTGGGAGGCTCTGCACCTCGATGCAGGTGCACCAAATCGGGTGCATGAGGATCTGAGGCCCAGTGGTAAATACAGACATGGTGGGAGCTGGGTGGGACCTCAGGGAGCTTGAGGCTGAGGAGCAGGCTGCCAGCAGGAATCCCAGCCTTAGCAGACCTGGCCTCTGTAAACATCTGCTAACAGCAGTTCTTCCTCAGGCGTGACCTGGGCTGGGCTGGCTTCCCAGTATGAGAGGAAGAACTGGTCTCCTGTGATTTGGTAAGTCTGACTGGGACAGGGGTGGAAGATGAAGAAGCGGACAACAGTGTGTGTTTCTTTCCTTTTACTAAACCTTCTCCCTTTATTCACAACCCTGCCATAACACTTTTACAGAGAATTAAGGTGTCAGCTAAACTCATCCTTCAAACACTAAGCTCAGACGTACAAGCCAGCATATGGTGTTTTGCTTGTGGCTGAAGAAGGCAATGACTTACATATGTTGTTAGCTTGCTTGTGCATCTGGTCTGAAAAAAATAATGTAAAACTGTGTGGCATTTAAAACAAGAAAAGAAAATGTTGGAGAGAGAGGAGAGGGTTGTTAGTGCACATAAGGGAAGCAAAAACAACATGGTAATTACTGTATTTTGGGGGGGTTCAGTATTTTCAACAAAAATGCATCCTTTACACCCTTGATCTCTCTCTATCTTCCAACATAGCTGACTTCCTCCCCAGAAGGGGGATTGCAAAAGCAGACAACTGCTTAGTCAGATTTTTCAAGCCTTCAGTGAAGTATGGACAGTTATGTTTATAAGACTCATCTAAAGTTTAAGGGTAAGTTCTTATCCAGACCTTAGTGTCCAATGTAAAGTAAATGTCAACTTTAGTATTCAATATAAGCTAGAGTTGTCCAAAAAATCCCCCTCACTTTCCCCACTTGCCTTTACCTTTTTTCTCCAGCACTAGGTGGGATATTGACCAAGATACCAGACAAAATAAATTGTCTATCTGAGTGAAAACATTACTTTTTGTCTCTAATACTGTGCCTTTATTTCCAAAGCTGACCTGGGTTACATGCAGAACAGCTGAGGCACTTAACAGGAAGGTTATGAACAGGGATGCGGGCAGGCTATAAAACCACAGAGTTCTGGTCAGATTTGGGGTGGAAGACTATCTCCACTAAAGCCAGTGAGAGCTGTGACAATGATATTAGTGATTTGACCCTTTAGGACCAGGCTTTACCTCTTAGGATTCATAGATTTTGACTGAATACAGAGGAGACAATTGTATCAACTACATGAAAGACCCTTTAGCTTAACCAGTGGCTTTTTAAAAGTCTATGTATTTGATTTTATACATATATGTATATGAGCCAAAAGCCTCAGCCAAAACACATTTTAGACTTCTGTTGGTTCCAGAGTTTTTATTCTGAGTAGCCCAAACAGGTTGTACCAATAACATAAAATTACTGTGCTTCAAAGAAAAAATGAGCAGGGGAAGGTCTCACTGAAGTTATCATAAAAAAAAATTCTTAACCCCAAACTGATGTCCAGTCTTTTCTGTATTACTGTGTTCAGCTCACATTTTCTCATTCCCATCATCATACACGTCACAAATGTAAGCCCCTGGAGTCTCATTTCTATCAGTTCTGAACTCATCTCCTGACAATTTTTAGCACTTTCCTCTTTGCAGTAGTCTCACATGGTGAATCCCTCTGAGTCTTGTCAGTACCAGACAGGTCCATGAAGTTCCCATGTATGTGACAATTTGCAGTCCTGCATCTGGATGTCATAACAAGGTACTCTGATTTGCAAAGGTGCTGAGCATCTGGCATCTCCAAACTGCTGGTGCCAGGTGTTAAGAATTTCGAGTGACAATGTCACACAAACAGAGACTTGACAACAAGATCAGAGTCAGTATCGTAACAGTCTCTACATTTCAAACCATTTACTGGCCATGTGCATTAAAATTAAAATATTTATCTTTAGAAAATTTCAGCTACCTTAATTTAAAACAGTAGTCAAACAGCTGCCTATCCTGCAGGCCATGTGTCCAATCTGTAGTGGTGCAATGAATTATTGTCTAGTTGGATCTTGGCATTTGCATGGAGCCTCAATGAAATAAACTTAGTTCTGCCCATTCAGAGTTTATCAGGGGATCCAAGCTTCAACATTTATCAACAGTTCAATAGAAATTATTATAATAATTATTATAATATAATATTATTAGCAGTACCTTGTTTTGCAAACAAAGCAGAAATCCTATCAGTGCTACAAAGTCTGCCAAATGGATTGTTAATTGCATTTAAAAAGCAGGTGTGGCTGCACAGTACTGTCAAACAGAAATGCCTACTTTCACTTTGCACCGAGCGTTGAGGGATCCCCTCTATGCCATCCAGCATTCAGCCAGAACCTAGCAACACAACAGTGTTTGCACTGCTCTCTCATTTTGCTAGGCTGAGCTCAGGCAGGCAAGAACTAGAAACCAGAAAGGTCATCCCTTTCTGAGTCTGTTTTACAACAGATGGTTACAATCTGCTTTTACCAGTAGAGCACAATGAAGAGTGATGTTTAAATTCTCAGCATCCTTTAGATAACATCTCATGTAAACAGAAGTAAATTGCCTATAAGAAATGTCTTTAAATGTATTTAAAGGGACCACCTCTATTTCATCATTCCTCTCTGAAACTGAGAGCATGACTTCTTGAATAATCACCGTTCAAGGGGCCCCAAGTTTGCATCCTGCTGGATTAACCAAACCAGTGCTTGCTAAGAGCACTGCCAAATACTAGAGATGACAGGATATGGAGCATGTATATCACCCTCCATAAACAAAGTAGCTGCCAGAGTAACTATTCGTGCTGGCTTTGCACAATATATTTTGATTCTATAATAAGAACAGTCTCTCTTCACTCCTTGTAGCAAATATATTCATAAGATTAGGAGGTCTGTGTTACCAGCCTCATGACTAATTAGCATGCTATTATCAGCCTTGCTAAAATGAGATACAAGTATACTGAAAAGCGTGTTTCTGAACATGCAGGAGGAGAAGGTCAGGAAAGTTCCCTAAAAAACCAAAATGCTAATAACTGCAAGTGTCAACAGAGTTGACACCTCTTCCATCATTTACAGTTTAACAGCAAAAGAAATTGCTTATCAAATTAAACTTAAAACTACTTATGACAAAGAAACTCATTTCTTTTGCGAATGCTGCTTTATAACCCTTTACTGGTTACACTGCTGAAGCATTTACTTGCTTTGGAAGAAATTTACTCCTTCCCCATGAGAAAGTGTCTCCCATAATTTTTGCCATCAGCAGAAGGAGGTCAGGGGTCAACTCAGAATATTTTTTGTAGGAATGACAAAGGAGTATTTTGTTTATTAGCTTGCAGCCTTATTTTACCTCCATCTTTGTCCTCATACTTCCATTCCCGTTTCCTTTAGGGGGATGTGAAAAAAAGAAAAAGAATAGGAAACTCAAATTTTTCTATTATTTCCTCTAAAAAATTCTGCAAGAATGCAAATGTACAAGAGTGAGAAACTGGGGATGAAAGAGGTCTACTGCAGGAGAAACTCTTTTTCTCTTTGGTCAGAACATCACTTCTCTGCTGCTAGAAGTTGCTTTAAGGTATATAGGGAACTGGCAAAATTATTTTCTCACTAGAGTTAAGAAACTGAAAACCCAGACAAAAAGACTGTTAGAAACAGACTTCTGGGAACTTTTGAGCTTATTTTAAAGCTTTTGTTAACAGTTTTTAATTCTGATTTGTAATAATGATTTGACTAACACTTTGAAATAGCTCCCTGTCAATCAAAGAATACATGCTGACAACACACCTATGAGTCTACTCCTGGGCCAGGAAATCCTTCACCAAAACAAGCACAGATCAGGGCAACTACACCTGATGATTCTTAGGAAAGAAAATAACCAAAGAGACTCTTCTTAAAAACAGAGAGGTAGGTTGAGAAGAAGAGGTCAGCTCTTTAAAAAACAGGAAGCTGAAAAATAGATTAAAAAGCTGTTTTGGAAGCTCTTTTATGGGTTCTGTTTCAGTCCACAATAAAATAATATAATAATGATAGTATCAAAGCTTTTGTTTCCTGTGCAAAAGAATCAAATGTTTATTACTCAGATGCATGGCTGCTCGTGAACACACAAAACCCCACTTTGACTGGAATATGTTTGTTTTGGAGCAAGAAGAACGTAGGTTGATAAAATGACATGTTGATAACATGGCATGATAAACATGTTTATAGTCCTCCTTCATATTCCTGAGCAGTGTATGGATCTCTTCCGCCACAGAACAGGAAGGACAGTTCTGTTAATTCAATACAAATGCATAGTATCCTCTTGAAGAAAAAGCACTTATTAATAGGATATCCAGTTTAAGTTTCGCATGGACTAATCATCCCAACCATATTCTGCCTTTCAAAAACATTCAAAAAATTACCTGCATGGTTTTGTCTCCTTTTATTTCAAAATCACTAATTTTTTTTAAACAGAGTTGAGAGTCACCAGATTCAGTCCATTATTTCTACAGTAGCCCTGGAAGTTAGAGCAAAATAAGCAGGGGGACAAACCTAAATGTGATCAGAGAAGTACATACATCTCACTTGCAGCTGTGCTATTAATCTTTGCATTTTTATGAACCAGTTTCCTGTTCCTCTTATACAATAAAAGTCCTCCCATTTTTTTCAAATCACACCCAGTTGATGTGATGGCCATAGCTAGTCCTCTCCAGTGCCCTGGTTTCTGCACATTGTACTAGTTGAAATATCCACCTCTTGTGACATGTCTTCTTAGAAATGAAGTCTAAATGTGTTGCATGACTTACCTTGCCAGAAGATCAAACTGTGAAAAGTCACATTGCCTAGTCTGAGCTAATAAAACTATTCTGTGATTAGCATTGTCAGAGACAGATAGATTTCCACAAACTGCACTGAGACCTCTTCTCACCAGACATCTAGTAGAGCATAATTATAGTGTGTCCCAGACTATTCTGAAATCACAGATAACTGTGAAATCTTGGGCACGTCTCACATAGATCATATCTTAATATACTTTAATTGTTTTAGTGAAAACTAGCAGTTTCCTCCAGGTGGTCAAGCATGCAGGTTTTCAGAGCATACAGTCTATGACCTCCCTCCATCATTTTTATCATTCTGCTCATTCACCATTTTCTCCAAATGTGGATGCAAAGGCACACATTTGGTAACAGTGACAAAGAAACAGTGTTATGACCTCTGGTGTCACTCTCAGGACAGTAAGAAAAAGAATATTGTCATGTTTCTTCCAACAGATGCTTAAACCCCCAAGATAGCTAGGAAACATACCAAGTGAAGGCTCTATTAATCATTTCCAGTGTATCGCACTTTATTAATTAAAGTTTTGTCCTGGACAAACATTTAAGTGCTGCAAAAAATTCCAGATTCTCCAAGGCTTAACAATATATATTCTGAGCTTTGTGCACAGAATTAAGTTAAACTAAGGACCAACACGTACTAAAGTAAGCCAAATTCTGTACTCCCAAATAGACATTAAGCAGGCAGCATTACCTTAATCTTTAATTCTACATTAATGAAATACTGAAAGGAAAGACAAGCCAACAGTGATTAAAATAACTACAAGTAAATATTTGGCAGACTCACAGAATACAACTGGGGACACATGTATGTTAATATAGAACACATACCTATGTAAACTGTTATTTACTAAAAGTAAGCCACAGGTAATGGAGAGACAAAGCTGCAACCTTATCGTTGCCAGAATTTGCTATTTAATAGGTACTGAAGGTCAATACACATGCTATTTAATACACAGTGCGATCATATCAGAGCTTAGACACTCTCAGCAAGAGGATCCCTAGACTCCAGCAGGCTATGTGGATGATTGTGTCTTTTCTCAAACTTCTCACAGTTAAACAGGAATCTGGTATAATGGCTAGTGGGTTTTCTACTAAATCCACTGCTGTCTCACTTCTGAAACATTAGCATTTTGAGCATGCAGACATAAGGATTATTTTTTTATTTTTAGGACCTTGCTTCCACAGAAATAGCAGAGTCTCCTAGCAATGAGAGCTCCAAGTCATGGAGTTTTGATCTGAGTCTGGGCTTGGAGAAATGCAAAGTTCCTGACTAAACACAAGGTTGTTGGGGTGCTCCCCCCAGCAGTCTCTGACTTACCAGGCCACAGCTTCAAGGCACCAGAAACAAGGAATTAATTTGTGTTCTTCTCTGCTTGGAAGCTTCATAACAATTCCAGAGGTGACAGCTTCTTTCTGTGCCAATGAAGAAATCCATTCACATCCAAAGATTTTTACTTTACCTCCATGCATTCCATTTTTTGCCCACTAAAGCTTAAAAGGGGGACAAAATAAATACAACAGAAGCTTCTCACTCATCACTGGGAAATGTATTGAAGAAACTTCAAAATTTGTAAAATCAGAGTACATCAGTACCAGAGATGTGGTTTTGAGTAGCTGATATATTCCAGCCCTGAGGAAACCACCATTCAGGAGCAAGCGCAAAGGCCGTGTTCTGCCATCAAAAGCTGCTAAGCTACTTTGCTTATGTGGGGTCTCATTGTTTTCAGGGGGGTCTCCTGTCCAAGGGTTTTAGGTAGTACCACAGATAGTTTTTCTCAAATAGTTAGAAAAAGTTTCTGCTTGTACATAAATGCAATTTTTCTTCAAACAAAATAGTTGGGATGTTGCCAGAGAGTTTTAATAGTCCAATTCGTTCTGATCCAGCATTACAATCTTCTAAAATGGATAATAACAAATACTATCCATTCTAATACTAAAATTTGTCATCATTAAAAAAATTTGACACAGGGTTCTCATTAGCAACAAAAAACCCTGATTAAGCACACTGCTACATTCTACATGTAATGATTCTGAAGGTCACTAAGTAAATCCTGTGAACAGATGCATTTAATTTCTTTTCCCCAAACTTGGAATAAACAAAACATGAAGAACACCACAGAGCAAACCCAACCTACTAGTAGTAAATTGCCCTAAAGAGTTGTCTTTTCTTTCCCATTTGGATGAATCTATGTACATACTCAAGAGATTTCAAGCATAGACTGTGCAAGGGCATATCAGGTTCACATCACTGCCCACGGCTTGTCTGGTGCAGTGGTAAAGCAATTTGTTCTGTGTCAGTAACAGCATTCATGGTGTTGTTCTGATAAGGGGGCCTAGGATGTGATTTATTCCTAGAGCAGCTGAAGATGAAATTCCAGCTGTGTTACATTCTCTTAGTTAAACCAGCTGTGAGTTACAGCCAGATCCCTGCAAAAGGCAGAGAGATACTGAAAAGATTAAAAAGGAAAATGTCTTCAGAGACACAACACCTCACAGGCTCCAGGGCACTTGGCAGTCAGCTTGGCTTGTCTAATGGTCTTCTGTGTGACAAGGAACATATGGCTTTCACAGTTAAGAAAGTTCTCAAAAAAGCATGTCAAGAAGTGAACATTAAACCTCCCTCAGCTTCATGTAGTGAAGGGCAAAGGGAAGAAATGGCAATATCTTGCCTGGCAAGAGCTAAGACAACCCCAGAAGTTCTTACTGGATCTGGAAACTGAAAATTACATCTAATGATAAAAAATGTTACTGTGGTATCCTCTACACTCCCATCCATGGAGAAATTCTTCCAGTCATCCAGTTGACAGAAAGAAAGAAAGAACAAACCTCCCCAAAATACCCTTTGATGGGTTTCCACACCTTTCCAGCCTGCTGAATCTGTGAAAAAAGGACTCTGGGACATACAATGGTTGTCTGTTTAGAAGCAGTACATGGCTGCATTGCCTTTGGGAGATGCTAGATATAAGCTTGAATTTCCAGCTGTCAATTGTCCTTGTACAGCCTGCAAACAGACTCGGGTAGGAACCAGTCTCTACCTCCTATAGGATGTTAAAGAGAAAAGCATCATAGGCAATAAGAGAGTTTTAGTTCAAATGCAAATATTACCCCTAAGAAAATGCACCACTGTGATATAACTCCATAATCAGTGTTTGAGCACACTGATTGCTGATTGTTGCCCTCTTCAGTGCTTTTTCTCAAAGAAACAGATCAACCAGAGCTTTTCAAAACAAGAAGTGTTGGTAAAACAATGCACTTGACTCAAAACCATAAGTTATATAACATAATCCATAACCAGAAATGGCTAAAATGTAGTGAATGGAGCTCACCATCCTAACAAAACTTTAGTCCAAATTAGGTAACATTTTTCAAAAATTTCAAACTCAGCGGCTAAAATCTGTCAAAGTTTTCAGCAAAAAATAACAAGGCCATCTTTTGGGCTTCCCCTTCATTAAATATTGCTAGTAGATATGTTTATCATATACCCATACCTCTTCCACCAACTCAGATTCTAATAAAACCAGTTTGTTCTAGACATACATCTGAGAATAAAGGTCAGCTCCTATCACTTTCAGAAAGAACCAGGGATCAACAAGCAAAACTGGCTGGTGGGGGGTCTGTGGCAAGCCCAGCTCATTACGCTGTGAACTTCACCGCAGGGCAATAAGGACCATAACTTTTTGTATACATTGAAGGGGAGACTCTGCAGGCTAATGGAGGAGAAATCTGCTGAGCTACAAAGTGCACACTTCTGGCTCAGCAAGATGTGAATGTGAAAAACCAAAGACTTGGACAGCACAGAGGGCAGAAAGGGGAAAAAAAGGTTGAAGTATCATGTACTCGTCTCTCTGTTTCTACCCTCTTTCATCAGCATCCACTTTTGGCTCTGTGGGAGGTAGAGCCTGGGATAGAGACCCTGCACAGATCCAATGCAGACTCATATTTTTGCAGTCTTTTAAAAACAAAGGTTTTAAGATGAAAATGAGAAGAAAAAGTAGCTCCCCATAAAGTCATTAAGAACAGTGTTTTGGTTCCTTTTTCAATTAGTGCCAGTGTTTACTCTTCTGTAGAAAGAGAAGCCTTTTCTGAAAAAATCTTTTCATTTCTATGCAGACATTTTACATCTGGAGATAGGAAAAAAAAAACAGCAAAAAAACCAAAGTCACATAAATGTATCATTGTCCAGTTGCACTAAATTTCCATCACAACACTTAAGAACCTTCTCTATTCTATTAAATTAAAATATTTTTAAAAATTAAAAACAAAAAAACCCAAACAAACAAAACAAACAAACAAACAACAAAAAAACAAAACAAAACAAAACAAAACAAAAACAAAAAAAAAAAAAAAAAAAAAAAACAAACCAAAAAGCCAACAACTCAAATAAAGTGCAGCTGGATTACTTAAAATGGAAAACATAGCTGCTTTTGGCAGTGTTCATCTGATCATCCCCATTTTCAAGCTGCTTTTAGAAAGAAACAACAGTTTATTTCTCCATTTCTTGTTAATTTGCTTTACTTCATTCTCCAGGTCCTATTTAGTTTCAAAAGATGTCCATTAAAGGTAATCATATGTGAAAACAACACAAAAATCACAGCTGAAAACTAACTACAGAAAGTTACTCTTTTGCATACCAACCAGAATACCATGTCTTTTCTCTGACCATCATGTCACCTCTCTGAGGACCTGTACAGCTGCCAGAGCCATGGACATTGGGCCAACACTTCTCCAAAATGTGAAGGATGCAGAAAGCAAATGCAAGAGAAGACTCCTGGAATGTCAACCCCACTCCACTCTTATTCTGTTTTGTGGGCAGGTCCAGACTTGGCTGTAAACAGAGCTTAGTATAAGTTAAGGGTGATATTTTTCCTATAATAGATTCAAACAACTCTGATTATGTAGTAAGAAGAAATGTTATTGACTTAAGTATTTCTGAACTTTTCCAGATGGGTATCACAGGCCAGGCTGTGAATAACAGATAGTGTGGAAATACCTCCAAAAATCCAATCTCAGACTTGCTCAGAGACAACCCAGAAATTACCACTGAAAATCTTGTTCTCCTGAAAATTGCCGTGTGAAAAGCCCAGTTGTCCCATTATCTTTTCAAGTCATTAGTGCACAGTGAAAGTATCTGCCATTAAAAGGGCACCCATTTGTGACAGGCCTTGAAACTGATGTGGTTTACTTGGGTAATAGGTACTATGAATTTTGATAGGCTCAATAACAATTTCTGCAGAAGTACCTCGGCTGCAAGCCTAAGCTGAACTATACAGCCTGGACTTCATCAGCTGAGGAACAAATCCAAACAAGACTACAGTGCAGTTGCAGTGCTTGCTAGGGGCATACAACGAGCAAAGAAAGAACTCCCACAGAGAAGGCAGCAGTTCCCACTTAACACTGGCATTGGGAAAATGCATGAGATAATAACATCTACACGCTCTAATGAAAGAACAATACCAGTGTGACGTCCTCCTCCACTCTACAGACCAAGAAGTGTTTTATTAGCTAACCAGCAAGGCCTACAGACAGTGGGAGTGGAGGGAGTGAAAGCTGCAAGATGATGTTGCCATTCTTCCTGGATGATTGAACTGTGACTGCCTGACAGAAAATACAATTCTGACAAGAGGAAACTGAAGACTGATGGGTGAACAGGACAAACCCTGGCTAAATAGAGGGCTTGTAGACTAAATTTTGTCTTTCATATCAGATCCCAGGAAGCGTCAAGGCAATACAGTGGCAAGGAGGTCAGGAAACCATAAGCAGTCAAGCCTTGCAAATCTTGCATTTTAACTGTGGCAACTAGGTGAATGTTTTTTTGCTCCATGGCAAAAATAGAATAAAATATATTGGCCAAAATCAGGAAGATTAATATTACTGAAACTTTTCATCTCAACACGGTGTGCAGGTTAGAACCTCCAACAAAGACCTCATATATCAAGTGCTGATTTGTGAATCTGCAATTGTGAAGCTTTTGCTTGCAATAACTTCCCAGAATTGAATGTGAAGAAAGGTCAATCAAACAAATACCATAATGCACCAACACAAGTTTTGCAATTTCTCCCAGAAAAAGATTTGTACAAGCCTGCCTTTTAAGTAGTGACCTCTAATATACCTCTTGTTATAAATATAACATTGAATCTGTTCCTCAGGTGTTACCATGAGTAACTGTATATATTTTGAAGAATTACAAATAATACAGTAATTATTTCAAGTGGTCTAAATAATCCTAAGAATGGACACAAGAACTGGTGGAGCGAAGTCCCACAAAGGTGAACACCAAAGAACGCAACTCAGCTGTGGAAAACTGAGATTTTTTACAGAATGTGTGTTGAACAAATCCATGCCAGAGAAATTAAAAACTGCTGTTAGAACACCTCTTCCTCATGGAGAAATTGCTGACATTCATGAGAATATAAACCTATTTAGTGACATTACTTCTAAACACAAATAGGCTTCCTGATTCCTCCACAGATTTTCTGCAAAGCGACTTTTTCAGGTCTTTGGAGGAGAGAATTCAATAAACAAATCCCTCAGGCAGCTAAAAATGTTGTTTGCCAGTCTTGCACCTTATAAATGACTGGCCATGTGCCTTGTGAATAGTTTCATTACCTGTAAGATGCATCCCTATTACTAAAGGATGAAGACCAGTCAATTGAGCCATGAATAATAACTACAAAACACAGGAGAAATTACAACCAGACTAGCAATAAGTTGCTTGCAATTGTGCTTTCATGATTTAAATTCCAACAAGGTAGCCAGATCAGATATCCAAGTGAGAGGGGGAACAGGATCGTGAAATTCCAGGAATGCCACAGCAAAGAACAGGAGGCATAGTGGATTTTCACAAGGAATATTGGGATGAGTTGATTGCTATTAGGAATTTGCAGAAATGGCACATCTAATAAGCCAACTGAAGGATGAGGAGGAAAGGGAAGGGAAGGGAAGGGAAGGGAAGGGAAGGGAAGGGAAGGGAAGGGAAGGGAAGGGAAGGGAAGGGAAGGGAAGGGAAGGGAAGGGAAGGGAAGGGAAGGGAAGGGAAGGGAAGGGAAGGGAAGGGAAGGGAAGGGAAGGGAAGGGAAGGGAAGGGAAGGGAAGGGAAGGGAAGGGAAGGGAAGGGAAGGGAAGGGAAGGGAAGGGAAGGGAAGGGAAGGGAAGGGAAGGGAAGGGAAGGGAAGGGAAGGGAAGGGAAGGGAAGGGAAGGGAAGGGAAGGGAAGGGAAGGGAAGGGAAGGGAAGGGAAGGGAAGGGAAGGAAGGGAAGGGAAGGGAAGGGAAGGGAAGGGAAGGGAAGGGAAGGGAAGGGAAGGGAAGGGAAGGGAAGGGAAGGGAAGGGAAGGAAGGGAAGGGAAGGGAAGGGAAGGGAAGGGAAGGGAAGGGAAGGGAAGGGAAGGGAAGGGAAGGAAGGGAAGGGAAGGGAAGGGAAGGGAAGGGAAGGGAAGGGAAGGAAGGGAAGGGAAGGAAGGAAGGAAGGAAAGGAAAGGAAAGGAAAGGAAAGGAAAGGAAAGGAAAGGAAAGGAAAGGAAAGGAAAGGAAAGGAAAGGAAAGGAAAGGAAAGGAAAGGAAAGGAAAGGAAAGGAAAGGAAAGGAAAGGAAAGGAAAGGAAAGGAAAGGAAAGGAAAGGAAAGGAAAGGAAAGGAAAGGAAAGGAAAGGAAAGGAAAGGAAAGGAAAGGAAAGGAAAGGAAAGGAAAGGAAAGGAAAGGAAAGGAAAGGAAAGGAAAGGAAAGGAAAGGAAAGGAAAGGAAAGGAAAGGAAAGGAAAGGAAGGAAAGGAAAGGAAAGGAAAGGAAAGGAAAGGAAAGGAAAGGAAAGGAAAGGAAAGGAAAGGAAAGGAAAGGAAAGGAAAGGAAAGGAAAGGAAAGGAAAGGAAAGGAAAGGAAAGGAAAGGAAAGGAAAGGAAAGGAAAGGAAAGGAAAGGAAAGGAAAGGAAAGGAAAGGAAAGGAAAGGAGAAAGGAAAAAGGAAAGGAGAAAGGAAAAAGGAAAGGAAAAGCACAATAAGCCAAACAAAACATATCAGAGCTTCTGAAAGACATCCAAAATAAGAATGTTACTTTGACATATATTCAAGCCAACAGTACAGCTGGTGAAAGGCAGTCACAGGTGAAGGCTTATGAGAGTACTAACCTCAATTAGTTCTCTCAGACAGTAACAGATATTGCAGAAGAGGAGACTCAGATATCTGTGATATCACTAAGACATACATTAAATTACTCAGTATTTGCATCAGAATCACATTCAGATGCTT
Source organism: Tyto alba (assembly GCF_018691265.1). NCBI lineage: Eukaryota > Metazoa > Chordata > Aves > Strigiformes > Tytonidae > Tyto > Tyto alba. The sequence continues at coordinate 38,548,159 of NW_024881318.1, forward strand.
GGTGCCACACTTGGGTTGCTGGTGCAAAAAGATCACAGCACAGCAGCAAGATGAGCTCACCTATTTTCAAATTTAAATCTGCAAGCAGATAGGGAATTAGGCTCGATCTGAGGTTTCTGCCAATTAAAGGCTATCAAGGCCTTTTTCCAGCCAGCTTTCATTTCTTATGTCTTGATGGTTTTTAGAGGGCCCCAGTCACTAAGGGCTTGTCCTCTAAATTGCATTGCTCAGCTCCTTGTGTGGTCTTCTGTCTAGATGATTAAAAAAACATGGCCAGAATTAACTGTTATAGAACATGCCTTTGTAAAATGGTTTTTGGTTCATAAAAGCTGTGGAACATACAGGAGCACACACAGAATAAGACTTTGCCACCTTAAAGTTTTAAAGTGATAAAGGACAAAGTTTTTCATATTTTTCAATGAATTTGCACTAACGTCATGCTGAAAAAAAAAAATATAGGCAGTGGAGAAGCTTGTCTAAGGATTTTAGCTAAATATATAGGCTGGCTTTCTAGTTTATGCTAGGTAGCCCATTTCCCTCAGCGCAGCTGTGAGAGATTACGGCAGTGGTTGAGCTCTGACTGGAGCTGGAAAGCTGTGTGGTTTCTTGAGCATGAATCTGAAAGGTTACAGAGCATGTAAATCCCAAAGACAGACTAGTTTTGCTAGACTAGTTATGTTCAGCCTGAGTTCCTGAACCTTCTTTCTTTTTGCTGTGACTGCCCTGTATTCTGCTGTGTGGTGTAGGCATGACTAGAAAGTAATCATGTCAAGCTGGCTGGTCAGTCCTAACCAGCTCACTTCATTCCTTCCTGTGCCTCAGTTTCTCCACCAGTGAAATGGGAAGACTAATGTTTTTCACTGCAGTGCTTCACCATCTACAGAAGAAAGAGTAAGCTGTGAAAACTAGGACCTTGCTATCAGCACAGGTGCTTGTAAAGTTACAATGGTTATCTTTGTTACTAGATGTGTATTTTCACTGAAAACTAACCAGACAATATTTCTTGAAACTGTGGACATGGGAGAAAAGACACCAGATGTCAGCAATTCATTCTTACTTTTTAAGCAAGTACATTTGCTTACAAAGTTAAAGCAGTTCTTTGCTACTTTCCTCTGACAAGTGACTGGCCAGGTGCCTTGCAGATAGCTTCTGCAAGTTAGTGAGACGTAGTTACTGTCAAGGAGGTCACTTTTTAGAAAAGACTGTAGCTCATTGCACATAACCTTTCATATGGCACATTCCTGTCCCTATTGACTCCCCTTTTAGTCTAAAATATTTATTGGGGAAATAAAAAGGTGAAGTTAGCTTCCTTGGACTCCCACACCAAGCTTTAAACAGCTGTATTATCATATATACACACCAAAGACAAAGTTTCCAGGTTTTTAGCACTCAGAAATGACAGCAGAATCCGTCCTGTGAAAGAGGTGAATGAAATTTTGTATCGGTACAGCAGCATTTGGGTTCATTTTTGCAGTTACATATTTCCTTGAAAGGTTTGGAGATGAGAAGGTGTTAGAGAGATTTCCTAAATGAAAGGGCAATATCCAGGTCTGAGAGTTGGTGGTGCAAATCTAGGATAACCATACAGAAGCAAATGTCAAAACCACAAGAATGTGAAACCTGGGGGTTAAGAGCCCATGGAATGGATATACTGGCTGGGGCACCAACCTGAAAGCTGCTCCATGCCCATGACTATCCCTGAAGTGAAGACAAAGTGAAAGGTTTTTGCAGGTCCAAGCCCTTAAACACAGTCTGGATAGATTAGAGCGTTTTGTCCACACAGTTAATTCCACTACAAGGGTTTAATTCACACAAGTACAGAGGTCTTTTTTCTATTGCACTAACATCAAGAATTTGACACATTAAAAGTCAGGAAATAAGATATTGCATATAAATTCATGTATTACACAAATGAAAGAACATAATCTGTTTTTGTTAATAAAAAGCCACTAATTTCACATATGTATCAAAGGAGAAGGATTTAAAGAGGAACGTAGTGCTGTAACTCGTTAGTGATGAAAAGAAAAAGCCATACTCAAACAGCAAGAAAATACATTTTGAAGAGAAGTCAGAATAATCAGTACCTTGTGGGACTGAAGCCCAAGGAATTATACAAAGTTAAAATCACAATGATGAACTAAAAATACTGCAAAAGATTTAAAAATGTGTGGAGCAGGGGAGTGTTGCTCAGATATTCCAGACAAAATGCTCCACAAAAGAGCATTGGACAGTTTTTTATGAGCTCTGCAAAGAGGATATTTGAGCCTTTTTCTACTCCTGAGACTAGGATCTTCTTACAGAGCAGACACATCACTTTTGTTATCAGATATTTTACAGACCCCAGAAGCTGAAACAGAATGGTCAGGGGGCAAGGATTAGAAGAGAGCCAAGCAAAAGCTGAAAAACCACATATCAATTCAGTAGTCAATGCAGAGAAAGTCAATGGGAGTTCCCTTAATGTTTTTTGCCACATTTCAGTTTCCTTGTTCACTGAGGAAGGCAATGATATGTGATGGTATTCATCAAAAAGATCTTGGAGAATGAAGGGATAACTAAAAATAAAAGCAGGGAGGTATTCTGTCAGAAGCCCTCCCTAGTCTAGCAAGACAAAAGATGGTAAATGTTACCTTTTTGGGAGCAAAACTGATCTAACAGAGCAAATAGAGCCCACGATACAGTGGCATATTGACATGTTTCACTTCACTGACCAACAAGCCACAGGCATGCTGAGGAGCACAGCATCAGAAGGGACAGAACAGGTAGCTGCTCTTCCTGCCTGTGTGCCACTGGCTCTTTTACATAGCTACCAGCTTCAGGGGGAGCAAGACAGAGCTACGATTTGTACATACTGGTTCAATTTTAGGGTCAGAAATAGATACCAGAAGATCAAACAGAGCAGACAATGGCTGCAAGATAAGTTGTCAAAGGGAGCAATTAGATGGGAAGAGTGGGCAGTTTTTCTGAAGTACAAATCAGTAGTTGAGAGTGAGCATGTGTCTTCCACCTCACCAACGCTGAGAGTCAGAGATGTTGTGGTCAGAAGGGGTAGAACACCCACTCGTTACCACAGGGATGGAAGATTTATGTGGAGGAAAGACTGATACAATCAAGAATAATTTCAGGAACCTGAGGAGGTATCTAAGTACATAAACAATCCAGGTAATTTTCTACAGATTCCCTGTCTAGTGCATTGAAGTCAGGAAAAAAAAAAATTAGAAAAAAAGATTCATTCTGGGGGTACAACAGGGGAAAAGGTAATGACTTAAAGGGTGGGAGCCCAAGTTCCTATAAGGATCTTCTTATCGAGATCATTCTTATTAATCTGTTACCACAGAGCAAATTAGAAACTGGTCCATCCTAAAACAATTACTTCACAGCACAAGGGCTCTTCTGCATTCTATAAAACGCAACTTTTTATGAAGGATTTACACCATGAAAAGAAATAGCAGGTTATGTTTCTTTGAGAAGAATCAATGGTTTAGAATAATATACTGGCTCACTGATTTTAGTGATGAGTGTATAGGACAGGAGTAGATCTCTAGATGTGGGTATGGTTGACCTAAACTAAGAAAATATCTCTTTAGTTTATGTAAAATATTTTAACATTTATCCCCATTTAGAGACACACAGGAATAGAAAGGTGACCACTGCCTTGTCCAAGTTCAAACAGTACGTACAGAGAAGTGGAAGACTTCTGTCTCCAATCATATGTTTTCTAACTTCCAGATTCTTTTGTATCTAGGGTTTTTATTCCAGTCCCTTGAATCTCTGCACTTTACTGAATCCTAACCTTTACACCTGTAGAACAAGATGGAAAAAATCAATAGGCAAAACCTATGGATTAGATGGACAGTATCTAAAAATATCAGTGTACCACTTTTGATCCCTGGAAAAAAGTTTATGTGGCTCTTGCCAGAAGCTGCCTTTCATTATAAAAATGAGATTTTATGTTCCAGTGTCCTCTGCCTCACTTCCTGAGGACTGACATAAAACTTCAAATTACCCAGACAAAGAGCTACCACAGCTGCTATTCTAATGATGCACCAAAACAACCAAGGGAAATAATCCAAAAATAGTCATGACAGGCTGAATCTATCCAAGGCGTAACTCCATGAGAGGGCAGAGACGATACAATTATGAAAACAGTTTTCATGGGAATACCTTTGTGATGGAATAAGCCAAACTGGGCTGTGTACTTTATTTTAATCTTCTCTGCATTTCAGATATATTATAACAAAGCTCCTTTTTTGCCTTTTCACTTATTTTCATGCAGGATTTGTTGTTCCTGCCTTGCCTGCATGTGCTGACTGATGGAACTAATGAGCTAAACACCACAAGAAGTTATCAACAGTTTGCCTTCACCTCACATTGGCAGTAGAATTCTCTGCCTGACATTGGGAGTTCAGACTGTATCAGAACAAAGCTTTATGTAACTTCCATTGCACTTTGCACAGCGGTGTGATAGTTGCCTCTTCATGGGCACTGCAAACTCAAAATTTGTCCACAGTCTTCAAATGTGTTACTCAAATGCAGCTCCTGGAAAATTCATGATTCTGCACAGAAAAGCAACAAAATGTTCCAGCTTCAGCTGTTTCAATCTCAGCTGTGCTTTGCAGAAAAACTGCAGAGACCTGATCCACCTACCTAGCAGGGCTGGTTGCTTTTGTGAAAAGAAGACTTAGCAAGAGTGGCCTTAGCAAGCTGAGTTTTCTCCCTTATTTCTTTGTAAGACTGCAGGAGGAGCTAATGTTTTGCTTTCTATTTTCATCTCTTCCATTTCATTCCCTTTGGGCTGCATATCAGGAAGAAGGTGGGGGAATAGCTGGACTACTAGGCTATCCACTGCCTCCAAAACAATGCTTTTAAAAAGCCAACAATGAAGTTTGCCTGACAGAAAGCTAGAAATGTGAAATGCACTCTCCTTGGTTAAGCTGCCTTCATTATTTCTATTCCTAGACTGACTCTCTTCTTATTTATCTAGTTTGATTGTGTTGTGACACCTTAATTGCTCCAAAATTACAGTTGGAATTAGACCTTAATGTTTGTTTTTTACATGGCCACAATTAACAATGAATAATCCCAGTATGACAGCTGTTACATTTCCTCCCACCAGCACTCAGTTTCAACTCCCAGCTAATGTCCCCCACAGCAGAGCAACAACTACCTGCAGGCCATCCCAAGAAAAGGCAATAGCTGAAAGTGGTGGCTAGAGGCAGGGGAGATTTCACACATGCACTCAGGAGAGATTCTTGTCAACCTTGCTTAACTTTTGTGTCCTGCAAAGATCCCAGTCAATAGGGTATTCCTATGGCCATTCTGTCAGCAAAGTAGTGTCTTGCTCCAGAAGTTCTTTTCATTCACACAGATCACTGATCTCCAGGAGTAACTGCAAGTCCTGGACATTTTTGAACAATTTGAAGCCCAAGTGATTGGATAAGTTAAAAAACAATTAGAGAAAATTACAGTTAAAAGACAAAGTCTAATTTCATATTCCATCTGCTTAAGGTCCTTTTTATTCTGCAAAGCTCTACAAATAAAACAGTGTAGCAGATGCAAGCATGAAGCCAAGCAGATAGTGAAATCAGGGAAGAAGTGTTACAAGTTTTACAAACACTTTCCCTTTTCTGCCAAAACATGAATTTATAAACAATTTGATTCTTCATAATTCCACTGAAAAGGATAATCATTGCTTTTAACAAGTTTTGTCTCTAACATTTCCAAGCATACAGGCCAGAAAATGTGGTTACAGTAGTACTATAAAGAGTTACAGGTAATGAAAATCACAAATGACAGTCTGGTTTGCAGCTTCAGAAAAGGCACAAAGCAGAATAGGTTTTGGTGGACTTTGCATTTTCCACACACAGGCTGAGCCACATGTGTCAAACACAACATGTACTTTTAATCTGACTACCTGTTCTGAAAAAACATTTGTATGCCAAAATCCAGAATGATCACACAGCCTCAGTGTGGATTAGACTATTTTTCAACAATGTGTGACATTACATACTGCAATCTACACAGCCACAAAAAGGCAGGGAGAATCTCCACTGCATTGCTACTTGCAACTTTCATCTACAGCCCCTGTGGAACCCAGGCTAAGCTTTTTCTTCAGTGAGGAGTCTGAGATTGCACAGAACATTGGTAAACACCCATCTATTTCTCTCAAACTTTCTTGCATTTGGTAATCAAGCTGGTTTAAGATATGTTCAGTCTCTCTCCCTCCCACTGTCGCCACCATCTCCTTCCACCCTATAAATCATATGTTATTTCCCAAGACACTCACCGCTTGGCTTCCCAAGGGACACGATTCTCCTCAGCATGAGCTCCACAATGGACATGTCTCCTTAGCAGCTTCTTTCTTGGCACTCAGCTCAACATATGCACCTCAGTTTGCTTCCACCCTTTCTTGAATTTCATCCGAAACATTTTTGCAACTCTCTGGTTTTGATGTCCATCTTCCTCATGCCTTTGGGTATCTGTTTCATCTTGCCTGTCAAACTGACTGCATTAGCCAGGTCAGAGAGAAGTAGTTCCCCTTCTTTCTTCTTCCACAGCTGGCTTCAAGGGATCACCCTGAAAGGGCACAGTATCCGCTCTAGCTTGGTCCAGATGCTTGCAGACATGACAAACCTTGATCTCCAGGCACCATCTTTGCTCTCCACTTTTCCCCCAGCTGTTGAGTTATAAGGTTCAAGCGTTTTCTTTTTTCTTATAAGGACAGTCAGAGGAAGACCTTGAGGACTGCCATTTCAAAACCTTTCTCCATTGACATGCTTTGACCCTCTTATTGATTAGGAGAGGCACATTTTCCTCCCAGTGCTACACTAGACTTGTCTTCCAACATACAGTAATGTTCTTCCTTACTGAAATGAGTCTTAGTCTACCATTTTAGCCCCAATGGGGCTAACATAAAGATGCCTGTGCCTACTCAGGAAGGCTATGAGCTCCTACTGTTTTGCTTTTCTTTGTTAGGAGCCAGTTTTCCCCCAGGAAAGATGACTGTCACATCACAAACTGAGGGTATAGATGAAAACATTAGAAGGTGGGTGCATGCAGAGAGCATATGCAGAGAAGGAAACAACAGGGCTAGAGTATGGAGAGGAAATTTCACCTTAGACATTGGAGGATAACAAGATTAAGAGGAACACAAATTCAGTCAGATTCAACAGGTTACATGGGTCATATGCAGAGCAAGAGTAGTGGGATAGCAGAAATGAGGAGTGTCATGGTTTGAGCTCAGAGGGCAACTGAGCACCATGCAGCTGCTCACTCCTCCCTTGCCCCCCAGTGATGAGAGGGGGAAAATAAGCTAGACTTGGGATTTGAGATAGGACAGGGAGAGGCAAATCACCCACTATGATCATGGGCAAAAGGCAGACTTGTTAAGGGAAGAAAAAAGAACATAGATTTATTACAGATACTAACAACAATACCACTTCACAGAGTAGGAGAGTGAGAAGCATTGCTACATCTTGAGAACACCTTCCCCCCACCCCTCCCTTCTTCCTGGGTTCAGCTCTCCTCCTGATATCTCTACCTCCTCCCCAAGAGGTGCAGGTGCAAGGGAACGAGGGGTGCAGTTAGTGTTGCTGCTTCTTCCATCTTCAGTGGGGGGAGCTTCTGGAACTTCTTCCACCTGCTCCATTGTGGTCCCCCTCTCACAGGAGACAGTCCTCCACAAACTTTCTCCAACATGAGTCCCTCCCATGGGCTGCAGCATTTCCCAAGCTGCTCCAGTGGGGGACACCCCCACATGCTGCAATCCTCCCAGCGCCAAACTACAACAGCAGGGGCTGGTTTATCCCACAAGGCCCCAGTCAACTTTGGGCACAGACACCTCAAATTTCCATATGAGGTCCGCCACAGGCCATAAATCAATGTCTGCTTCTCCACAGACCTTCATGGGTTGCAAGAGGGGCCACCCTGCTGTCTCACCACAGGATACTGGGGGGTCTCTGCTCCGGCACACCTCCCCACTCCTTTCTTCCTCCGTTCCTCCACTGACTCTGGTGTTCACACAGCTGCTCTAACCTGTTCTCACAAGTCCATCTCCTCCTCACCAGGTCCCTTCTTAAATAAGTTATTGCAGAGGCACAGCTGATTGGCTTGGCCTTGGTGCAGAGGTGGAGCTGACTTGGAGCCAGGGGAGCTTTGAGAAGCTTCTCACACGGGGCCACTGCTGTATCCCCCTCCCCTGGTACCAAAAAAAAACCCCACTACTCACTCAAGCCCAGGAAATTCCACCCCTCGCCTCTGTGAATCATGTATTTAAGAATTATCATGAGCATCCACGTTTACTATAGAAGATAGTATACACATCAACATCAGAACAAAAAGAAAACAAAACCCAACCAAAACAGGACAAAAACTTCACCACACCAAAATAAAAATAACATTGACAAAATACTGAGACACAATACACAAAATCCACCCCTAGTGCCTTCACCACACCAGAAATAATCTTCCCCAGAACTACAGAAATTCCAAAGATCATTCCACCAACAGTTTTCAGTCTATATTTTGCCCATGATGTCTCCCAATTAATATCCTTATCAAATCGCATCCCTCCGCCCCACATTGGTTGCCAAAAAGGACTGTCATGGTTTGAACCCAGCCGGCAGCCAAACACCACGCAGTCACTCGCCCACCCTCCCCCACCTGGGAATGGGGGAGGGAATTGGAGGGGTAAAGGGAGACTCACAGGTTGAGATAAAAACAGTTTAATAATGGTAATAAAATAAAACAATTACAATAATATAAGTATAAACGGAGAGTGCACAATGCAATTGCTCATCACCTACTGACCGATACCCAGCCCATGCCAAGCGAGTGATCCCAAAATACCACAATCCAGCAACTGCAATCCCAGAATTGAGAGACCCCCTTCCCAGACACCCCTCCTCTATATAGTGAGCATGACATTACATGATATGGAATATTTCATTGGCCAATTTGGGTCCAGTGCTCTGGCCATGCTCCCTCCCCTCTTCTTGTGCACCTGTGCCCAGGCAGAACATGGGGAGTCAGAGAGTCCTTGAAATCTCAGCAACAATTGAACACATCAGTGTGCTATCATCAGTCTTCTCATACCAAACCCCATACCAAATCCAAAACACAGCACTATTCTAGCTACTAAGAAGAAACATTAACTCTATTCTAGCCCAAACCAGGACAAGGAGATAGGAAACAGAGTATTGTATTGTGAAACTGATCACATCAGGTGACACATGACAGTGTTTGTGAATAAGGGAAGAGCAACTGATATAATCTACCTGGACTTGTGCAAAGCATCTGACACCGTCCCGCACAACATCCTTGTCTCTGAATTGGAGAGACATGGATTTGACAGATGGACCACGGGGTGGATAAGGAATTGGCTGGATGGTCACACCCAAATAGCTGCGGTCAATGGCTCGATGTCCAAGTGGAGAGCAGTGATGAGCAGCATTCCTCAGGGGTCGGTGCTGCGACCAGCGCTGTTTAACATCTTTGCTGGAGATGTGGACAGTGGGGTTGAGTGCACCCTGGGCACGTTTGCCGATGCCACCAAGCTGTGTGGTGCGGTCGACATGCTGGAGGGAAGGGATGCCACCCAGAGGGACCTGGACAGGCTGGAGAGGTGGGCCTGTGCAAACCTCATGAAGTTCAGCGAGGCCAAGTGTAAGGTCCTGCACGCGGGTGGGGGCAATCCCACGCACAAATACAGGCTGGGCGACAAGTGGGTTGAGAGCAGCCCTGCGGAGGAGGACTTGGGGGTATTAGCGGATGGAAAACTGACTGTGAGCCAGCAGTGTGTGCTCCCAGCCCGGAAAGCCAGCTGTGTCCTTGGCTGCATCGAGAGAAGTGTGGCCAGCAGGTTGGGAGAGGTGATACTCTCCCCTCGACTCTGCTCTCACGGAACCCCACCCGGAATACGGTGTCCAGCTCTGGGGACCCCAGGATAAGAAATATATGGACCTGCTCAAGCGGGTCCAAAGGAGGGCTGTGAGGATGGTCGAGGGCTGGAGCACATCCCTTATGGGGACAGGCTGAGAGAGCTGGGGTTGTTCAGCTTGGGGAAGAGGAGGCTCTCTGAAGGCCTTATAGTGGCCTTTCAGTACTTAGAAGGTGGCCTACAGGAAAGATGAGGAGGGACTCTTTACCAGAGCGGGCAGTGTTAGGACAAAGGGTAACAGTTTTAAACTGGAAGAGGGCAGATTTAGATTAGATATAAGGAAGAAATTCTTTCCTGTGAGGGTGGTGAGACCCTGGCACAGGGTGCCCAGAGAAGCTGTGGCTGCCCCCTCCCTGGGAGGGTTCAAGGCCAGGTTGGACGGGGCTTGGAGCAACCTGGTCTAGTGGAAGGTGTCCCTGCCCGTGGCAGGGGGGCTGGGACTAAATGATCTTTAAGGTCCCTTCCAGCCCAAATCATTCTATCATTCTGTGATTCTATGATTATGTTAACAGATTTACTGAGGATGCAGGTGGGAGGATGAAGAAATAGAGGGCAGGGATAAGGTCTGAAAAGGAAAGTAAAGACTTAAGCCAAGGATGAGGAGAGGATTAACAGAGTTCTCCCACAGAAAGCCAATATACTTTCCTTAGTTTATCTGAACCCAGCAGGATTGGGCCCTCCAGCTGAAAAAGCAGATGTCATATTTTAAAACAACCTTTATTATTGCTTAGGACTTCATGGTTGGCAGTGCAAATAAATAGGGGCATAGAGTAATGAAATGACCTGCCCCTGGATGCACAGCTTGCCATCATGACCACTCACAAGAGCAAATTCCAGTTCAGACCACAGAACCTTGCCAGCCCAACTGGTTTCAATCTTCCCCCACAACACACTTCATTCTTGCTAATGAGCAATTGATCTCTCCTTCACAGACCCAGAAACATTGCCACGCAGGACTTACTTGCTGTGGAATAGAGGGGCTTTGTTCTTTGTCTAAATTCACTATCATCAAAAGTAAGCCTAACAGCTGCAATAACGGTTTCAACTGAACTGTCCTCCCAACTACTGAAGCTCTCCAGTTATTTTCAAATCTTATATTCAGATCTCTCTGTTGCTTCTTGCGTTTGCTTCTCCAGTTTTCTTCACTCTCTCTTCCTACTGTGAGAAACATTACAGAATAAGCATCCATACAAAATAATATGCAAATTAAGTGCACAATGTCTTACACTGTAAATGTTTTAACAAATACTTTTAGAGATTCTGGTAAGAGTTAGGCCAACCTGTCACAGCCCCTTATGCTTTAAATTCTTTTCTTAATGCACTTGCGCATCAGTCATCCATTTTGTTTCCTTCTAAATGCCTCCTGAGACATCAGTTCCTCAGCAAAGCCTACCAACGCCTAGTAGAAGTGCCACCAGTCTGTGAGTCAAAAGAAAACCTGCTGGGATCCCAAGGCAGATCATTATCTCTGTGCCACTCAACTACTTACACTGTATCACTACTTGAAATTAGATTATACAGTTACTGAAACATGGGAGTCATTTTAGTTATACACTGGAGGGACCTCTTTAAGTTTCTCGAACGTCATCCCTGTTTCTATGGTATGAAGAATGGCAAGTGCTCTCCCCACACTTAATAAGGATACTAAGCAGACAGTAGCACCAGAGGATACTTATTATACAGAAAGAAATGGCAGTGCTTTTTCTTATTTTAACTAATTATTGGTTTATGGTAGCAACAAACCAGGCCTGTGTTTCAAGGATGGAGTTGATGTGAGATGTTTCTTTTTTAAATAGCAAAAGAGAGGCATTTCCCCCATTGTTTACTCAACAATGTCAAAGAGCATTATACACAGAAAGTAAATACTCCATTGCAATAGCTATAAGACTTTAACAGATCGGCCCAGAAAAGAAAATTATTGAATTAGGAGCAATAATGGCTCCTTTTTTGCAAGTGAAAGATAGCAAATATTATTTGGATGAGGTCCAAGCAAAGCTTTCCTAACACACTCTATTTCATTTGAGATTTAAAGGCCTGCAGAAAAAATCCAGCCAGCTGTAGCTTGTGAAGTTTGCCACCTACTGAGGAAAACACAGCACAGCAACTTCAGAAAAAGGAAAATTAAAAAAAAAAAAAAAAAAAACAACAACCCAACCAAACAAAACAAAACAAAACAAAAACAAACAAAAACAAACAACTGCTGAAGCTGTGATATGATACAGCCATATTTGCTCTTGGAGTCTATGCCCATAAAGGCTTCTGGACATCTCTAGGCACGATTAATTAAACAACAGAAATATTTCTTCTCCTCCTCCTTTATACATAAAGCCTTAGAAACAGTGTTTTATCCTATATCAGTTCTCGATTTTGTCTTACAAACCTATAAATATCTGAAAAAAATTACTCCCAACTTCTGCAGGGAACATATGATTTCCTAGAGATCCAACGTGTTGAGATGGCCTAAGTCACAAACTGCTAGATAATAAAAAGTCACACTGTAGCCATTTCTAAAATTATATTGGTAAATTTTATTTACCTCCTAGGCCTACAAGAAGTACTGTTAAAAAAATAGGAGTCTGTCTTTACAGCAGGAGGCATATGAGAAATACTACCCATTAAAGTTTAGAAATATCTGTTATGAAAACCTCTCAGTATGCTTTTCTGTGAAACACCTAGCACAGCCTCAGAGCAAGGTGTAGAGTTCTTACACACATCGTGGAGACATCAATGTCCATGTGAGGGTTGCTCTCATTTCAAATTCACATAAGCTAAGTATGTATAAAACTGAAAATGCTATTAAGACCTTTAATGGAGCCATGGGGAAAAAAAAAAAAATCAGAATGTAAAATCTTCAGAAGACTTAGAGCCCAGCCTGGTGTTCCTTTGCATCTGGTCATCAGGGTATAAATAAAGCCTCTTCAAAATAATATTCCCCATCTGCAAATGAGATTGCTACTTGGCACAGCAGAGAGCAATATCTTCACAGCAGAACTCACCTCCATGCCTCTGGAGCAGAAATCATCAGACCTGGATGCTCCTAGATGGGATCTCATCTGAATTTGGAAAGCCCAAGGACCATCACAACTATGAGGGACATCTTGCACCAAAAGCAATCGTACTACATCTATAGCAGGTGCGTACTTCTGCCTGAGCATATGGCAGTGACTCTGTGGCCATCTGAGGGGACAGACACTCAGACACCAGTACTCCCCTCTTGCAATAAACCTCTCTGTGTTAGTGCCTGTGCTGCAGCTGCAGAGCAAGCACTAACAGGTGGGAAGAAGTGCTCTCCGAGCAGCCAGAAATTCATAATTCTAGGGTTGACACTGCTATATGAAATTATTCCTAAGTGGAATAATTATTCACTTATTTTAAATGGAAGTTTAAATAGAAGATATACCTACATACATATATATACATATTTATATGTATGTATGTTTCTGCACAGATGGATGTGTATATGCCACAGCAACTGATACCATATACATGCATGTCAATACAGAGATGTATATGAAAACCACGTACAACAAAGATGCTAAACAATGCCGCAAATTCTAGTAACTGGGTGATGTCATTCAGAAACACCACCTCTGACAGAAATGGTTCTGCAGACTACTACCCACGTGTATATATATACAGATATATTGCATGTTACGCAGACAGAAAATCCAGATTTGACTGGTACAACCTAAAAAACAGGAATACTTCTTGGCAATAAATCATGATTATTATTGCAAGGCACCGAGAATGGCATATGCTATTCTACCTGAATTACTGTGCCCTCAGCATACTTCCAGCTCCACACAAAGGCATCATTCACTACCCACTGAGCTGATGTCCACTGCTGTGAACTGCTGTGTCAGCACTTTCAGATCACCACACCAGCTCTCACAGGGGCTGTGCAGAGCCTGCAGGGCCAGCAGTGCAATCCACCAGGCAGCTCTGACTGTGTGCTCCACTTCCCAGAGCAGCAGTGGAAAAGGGCAATGGCTGCTCTTCCAATATATAGGCTGAAAGAGTGTCTGGCTGGATGAATGAATTCCTTTTTCAGGAGGTAAACTGAATCCCCTGCTGAGATACTTCTGGTCAATCAAATTGTAATTACAGCAATGCTGATACACTCACTTTATGCTGTTCTTAAGAGAGCAGTGGCTTCTAGCAAACTTGAGAAAATCTCATAACATTGGCACCTAATCTCATAGCAATGACTTAACATTATCATAGTCGATGCAAGATAATGAAATAGATTTGTACACTCTACGCTTCTTTGGCTTTCTTCCTGGTGGGCTAAATTAAGTTAGGGGAAAATATTTTGTTTCCTAAGTGCATTAGCAAACTTCATTTACAATTGGAAGTCATTTGTCTCAGAATGTCCCATAAAATCAGCTGTGTACCATCTGGTCCTGGTGTTTTATTATCTAATATTTCTTTTAGGTCTTCTTTTTTTCTCCAACATCACACGGTTCTGTTAACCCTCTTGGCTGTTGTGCAAGGTAGCAAGCACAGCAAGGGTCTGGCAGTCAGGAGATGTAACTTCTCTGGGTTCTGGTATGCTGCCCTCAATGGTCATGGCCTGCACAGCTATTTTCCCAGTAGCCCCTGGTTTACATTTCTTTCTCATTTTGGGCACCTATGTGGAATCCTCCGGTAGGAAAATGACAGATTTTCAAAGTTTTGCAACACTTGCTTTCTCTCCTGTGGTTGAAGCAGGATGTCGATACATCAGGACATTAAGACCAGTCCCAGCATCAGGCTCAGTGTCTATATGCCCATATCAGTTCTCCTCCTGCTCTGCTCCAAAATGGGCACAGACCCCAAGTGTGAATTGCATGATATCCAAACAAGCAATGCACAAGACAGCCTGAGAAATTTGGAAACAATTAATCTCCACCTGTCCCAACTACCCCCCCGATGTAACTTCAGATACATCATTACTTTTCACATCTTAAATGTCTGAAGAAGTTTTTCCAGCCCCATATGACAGCTCTGTGCTTTGGATGTGACAGATACTGTGTCTACAGGGTTAGAGACCTCCATGTCAAAGTGTCCGCTGTCGCCCCTGTCATGTCCTCATGTGTCTGCAGTCAACACAGCCAACAAGGCAATGACCAGTTTACTGCTATGCAACCACGAACCCGTGATACCAGTTTTTAAAGATATTTTATCTTGGTGATACCAATAGGATTTTTATTACACCTTTAGTCTCTAGATCTTGCTTTCTGCTTTTGAGACTGCTGTTTCCCCTGTGAATAGCATTTCTATATAACCTGCAACTGTTTGCATTCAGTTCTCCAACTGCTGCTCCAACAATCAGAACTTTGTCCTCAGTAACACTGCACACATTTCTCAACTTCTGCTAATCTTGTCAGGGCTACAGTCATTTCTTTCATATCCTGAGAAATAATTCCCACAGCACCTTGTATTCCCCATTTCAATTAGCTCCTGTAAAGAACAATCCCTTTTTTCTCTGCAATTTCAGAGTCCTCCTTTGTTGTTTGTGTTGAAAAGGGTGAGGATAGCCTCTGGCATCCATCTCTTTCCCTGGGATGCAGCATCTTTCCCTTCTGGGAAGTGCTGATCTGGTCATTTAGGTTATTTTATTGGGATGAGATAAGGACAGTAGATGGGTTGAACTTAGAAGGAAAGAAAAAGCAAATGTGAGAGGTTGCAGATCATATGATTGGTGTTGTTCCAGGGTCCCCAGACAGGAGCTGCCGCCCATCCCCTGCAGTTTGAGGCAGCACAATAAGCCTGTGCTTTCTGCTGTACTCATGTTGATCTTGCCTCTGCTGTGGTCAGGGAGATTGGGATGTTTTCCCTGGTATTGGTGAGGGAGCCTGGGCAGCACCTCCAGCCCTGGCAGGGACCAGCTGATGGGTACCACCTGGCAGCGCCTCTGCCGCAGCATCCTGCAGCAGGAGCATCGCTGGCAGCTCTTCTGGGAGCTTATTCAGATTTTGCCTGAGAGGTTATAAAATCGTCCTAAAGTCCATCTGTATCAAAATATTTCCTTCCTTTTAGAAATATGTTGTTCATCTGTTTTCTTCTCTCTGACCAATAATGATAACCAATTTTATAAAACTTAAAATGAATTCTTTAACTGCTTTTTTGAAATTGGCTTTCCATGCAAGGCCTAACCTTTGGTAACGATGCAAACATCCTTCTGGTGACTGGTTGGAAGACAGAGCAGTTTCAAGGCTAAGATCAAGCCTAATTACTAATGAGCCCAATTTCAACACCTGCGTCTGTCACTGGAGAAGTGCCACATGCGCCCACAAGCCCTAACAGTAAAGCTGTCTCAGATGTTAAAAACAGTACTTGCTGTACAGTTTTTTTTAAGTAGGGAAGTTTAAGTCTGTAATTTTCTTTAAATCATCTACTCTGATTAATTCCTCTGTTCAATAAGTGTAGGGTGGCATCCATACCATCTGTATGAAGAACACCTGCAGCATGCTAAGAGGTCTGGAAATTTATGGAAAAGGCTCAAGGCCCTGTTTTTGCACACACAGTGAGAGTGCTTATTAATTTCACATGAACAGCAGTAAACACCCTGATCATGACCAGCTCCACCTGCAAAGCTTGAGCAGGGAGCAGTGGGAAGAAACATTGTTTCCTTGCTGGTCCTGGCCACTCTTTGGGACTGGGACATAGAGGCTTTGCTGCTGGGTTTCCTTGCTCTGGACGCGGAGGTGGGGGACCATGGCTAGGTTATTCTCACTGGTGGTGGTTTGCCCCACATTCAGCAGAATATCTGGCTTTCTCTGCTGGTCCCCTAGCTGGTTCTGGCCATCCTCTGTCTCTTGCCCTGCGGCCGAGCAGGTTCACAATGTCACTTTCGCTACTGCTGTCTCAGCTTAAATGCTCTGACTGCAAGAGAGATGGCTAATGCAATGACTTCTGGCAGAACAACTTGTGTCCAGCCAGGAGCCAATGCTGCAGATCAAGCCTGCAAAGACTGTAAGTCTGGGCGGCTCATCTTAGAGGAAAGCCTCACCAGAGAAACCATCTGGGTATTCTTCCACTTCTCCAGTTCCCCAGCCAGCAGGTACGATCGTGACTGCCCAGTTGAGAGAAGGCTCACCCCATGATACTTGTGTGCAGCAACCTACCTGATAGACTAAGCACAAAGTCTGGTGACCCTGAGGCCTCCTGCAAATATGTTGCTGCCAAAAGCAGGTCTGCGATAGAGAACATAGGGTTCTTGTTTTTTGTTGGTTTTTTTTTTGTTTGTTTGTTTTTTAACAGGGACGTCTTGCAGTGTTTGGCATCTTTGTTTTCTCACCTGCTCATGCTGACAATGTATTCCTGTCTTTAACCAGGGCCACTTCAACACACAGCCACCCTGGAGGGACTATGAACCCACAGCAGGTGAAGCTGGGTGCCTAGGACGTGGGCTGCCCCCCTTGCTGTGCACAGAACCCCTGGTGCTCTGTCTTCAACACAAAGCTCTCTTCCCCAGCTCTGTGAGGTGCTGAGATGTACCTACACCATCAGCTCCCTCCATTTACCTAGCAGAGGAGGAGGGCTGTGCAGAAACCAGCTAATTTAGGCTTGAGTCTTCATGGAGTTGGGAGAAGAGAGAGAAGGTAAGCTGGTCTTGCTGATGGTAGGTAAAAGATGTAGAGGAAGGGGGCAGGAAATTACCACCATGACCCACTACACCTCCCAGCTTCTCTTCCAGATACGATCCCTGAGGTGGTCCAGACCAACAGAAGGCACCAGCCCAAAAAGGAGGGTGAAATCTACTAGTAATGAAGGGCCTCTTGTCTGCTACAGGGGTTGAATAAGCGGCCTACGGAGTAAGACTGAGGAAACAACTATTCTTTAACTATTGTTTTCATGCCAGATACTTCGTTCCTCATGCTTTCTGCTTGGATTGAATTGCACAGCACTCAAGCCCCTACCTCCAAGCCTCAAAATAAATTATTTTAAGTGGTGTGTGTTCAGGGTCAGCTGTCATTAAGGTATCTTCACTTTGTAACTAAATAAGAAGCAGTGAACACTCCTCCCCACTGCTGGGTGTTTTATTTTACTTTGGAACTCAGCTTTCCTGAGTCTGTGAGAGACAATTTCACTGGTTTTGAAGAAACTGAAATCTATATAACCAAGACTGGAATTTGGTCCTTAAAAGGCTCAGACACAGTATTGCTATCATTAGCAAACAGCTGTTCTCATATCTACTCTTAATCAAATCACATGATGTGAAATAGAGAAAATACAAATATTAAAGAACAAAGGTTGTATAGGGAAAAGCAAAAAAAAATTGAAACCCTTTGGAATCCTAAAACCTTGGCTGAAAAACAGGTGCCAGCTTAAAAAAACAGAAATTAAACACAGGTTAATAGAGTTGAAAATCTCATTTAGAAAACTAAAAGCCAGATCTGAGGTGGCATGAAAAGCTGCACTGTAAGGCTCATTCAGCAGAAGGTTGGACCAGTGAGATCGTTAACAAGAAATGCTTTTTATGGTAATGTTAGGTATCATTACATGCCTAAAATCATATGTAGAATATATTAGGTGCTCAAAGGACAAACACTTCCCTAAGCAAGTCTATTACAGATTGATATTAAAGTCCACTCAAAAATGCATTTCAATAAATTTTCTTCAATCAAAATCTTATGAATTTCCAGAGGAGAAGGAAGGCAGGAAGGGAAGGAGAGGGGAGATGCAGAGGAAGGAAAGGGAAATGCAATTGGAAGGGGTGGGGGAAGGCATCAGGAGAAGGAATTGGATTTTTTTTTTTTTTTTTTTTAAACTCAAAAAAGCATTTTAGTTAAAGTTGCATTTTGTGTTACCTTTAATTTTGCAGATTCACTGATATACTGCTCGTGCTCCTGGCAGTTCATGCTACTGCTTTGAACTGCTGTGATGGGACAAAGCAGCAGGGAGCCTCACATTAGCCAAGCGCATGTCAGATTTTGTCATGAGAACAGGGCACAGCCTGCTCTCAGGTGTCCCGCCTCTAGTTTTTGTAACCAAGTTCTCCTCATTTAACACTCGCTAATGACATTGCAATTTAATAAAATGTAGATTGTGCAAGCTACTAACAATGTGAACTGAAAGGAAGTAATACAGCTTAAACTGGCTGAATTTTTAGAACATTGGCAACAAAAAAATCTCATGCAGCAACAAAAAAAAATCCATTTTCTTTCAAACAAAATAAGGATTTCAATGCCCTTCCATCTGGCTTTGTTCAAAAGCTTATTCTTTGACAAATCAGCCACTTAACCAGTTAAGAGAATGAACAGACCTTTCAAAAATCCTAAAGTATAAGCAAGCTTGAACTCAGATAATCAGTTTCTGTTTGATTGTCAGCTGGTTTTGTACCATCAAATGTTTTCCTGATTATTCTCCAACATCCAGAAACTGGTATTTCAGGGTGGCTGTGGCTTTATATTTCTTAACTGGAACTGTCTCACAAGGCCTCTTCTGAGAAGACGGCTTCGTCCAGGCTCTGAAACAGAAATGTTCACAGACCCCTTTATGGTTCACAGAAACATTACATGGAGTGGAGACTTGGATGAGAAAATACTTGAAACCATTTGAAAATACTTCAAATTCACAAACCACCACTAGCTTTTAATGCCTTAAAAAATTCAGCTTTTTCTGGATGAAACTGACTCTGATGTCACCAGTTGCCAGCTCCCCTGGAAGCCCAGTTCTACAAAAAGATCTGAGAGATGTTGGGGTTGGTTTTGCTTTTAAAACGCTACTATTTGAGCTAAACTGACTTAAGCAAGCTTTTGCTGAGGGTATTGTTTTCTAGTGCCTGAAGTACATGCTGGTAGCCAACACGAGGTCCCTCAAAAATGTCAGCACGGTGCTTGCAGGGGGAAGAAAAAAAAATACCCCAAGAAACCCTGCTAAATGGCACAGCAGCATGCTGTGAAACTCCAGATGGTGCCGCTGTGGCACTGGAAACTCCTGCTTTCCTCACATGATGTTGCAAGATACTTTTTAGCATCCTCAGTAATGTAAACCACAGAGGAGTTTTACACTGCTACAGTAGTGGCTGGCCATAGGAAACCAATTAGTACGATGAGATAATCAGGTCACACCAAACACACTGGAATCTATACAGAGGTAGGGAGTGGAAAACGGTGGATTATTTGGCATTTAAAGTAGGAGTCTACAATGTAGAGTCTTTCTCTTGAGATCCAGCGGGGCTACTGCCATGCAATTTGGGTAGTAGCTGCCAAAATTTAGGTAGGACAGGACAGTTTAAATGTTACTTGAGTGTTCACTCAGAAATAGCTGGGAGACAGCACCTACAGCAACATTTATCTAAGCAACTTACTTTCTAAGAAACAATATTTTTAATTATAATAATTAACAGTACAGTGGATTCATGTTCAGGAAACTCCTGTATACGCCCACTGTAAACTACCTAGACATACCAGCTGAGTCCTTGCACTTTCGCAGTGAGTCGGTTGAAACTTTTACCTTGCCTGTCCATAGTGTAGCAGTAAACAGGATTAACAAAAGCCAGTACGAATTCTACCAGCTTCTCACTCAGAAGTGTATTGGAACATCATAATTTTTTTTTGTATTTGTGAAAATACAAAATATAAACAGAAAGCTGTGTTACTTGACCTGTCCCTAGCTAAAACACTATTTAAGTACTTAATTCATCCAAGATGCCTTAACTGCATGTTTATGACAACCTTAGGCTGGTATGCAAATTATCAAATGCAGAATGTGTGTGTGGTGGGGAAACAAGATGATAGAATAGGATGTTGGAAACATGCTCACTTTATGGATGAACATACTTCACCCCTTCAGGTGGTCGGTCAGGTCTTCTGCCTGTCTCAGCATTGCTTCTGGTTCAGCACAGATACAACACAGCAGACTCTCTGGCAGAAAGAGCACTGAGCTAGAAATAGAATAGTGCAATCCAACTCATTCTTATAATAGAAATCAGCTCCTTCAACGGTGTCACAGCAACATGTGCCAGATAAGAATTTGCCCCCAATCTGTTATTTCAGTGTTATAACTGTGTGCTTTAAATTGGTCAAAACAATGTTTTTCTGTTCCAAATGAAACCCAACTTCAGACTTAAGATTTTGCTTGGAGGTCCTACCGTCTCTCCCCAGAAATAATCCTCTGTTAATGTAATGTACTTATTCAAATCTTATGACTGAGAATTGAGAATTCTGAGTTAAAAACTTTGCATGTAAACAGATAGTTCATGAAAGTCTAATGGATTTAATCATTGCTAAAAATTTTCACCTATTGGCAGAGCTGTGAGATCCATGCTACAAAAACAATCATGTAGTTCAGGAAGTTTCAGACAAAAGACCTAGACTTCTTATGAAAATACCACAAGCTACAATTAAAACTTAGAACACGATGAGATGAATTTGCATACATGTTCTTCATGAAAACCTTCAAATTCACAAGGCAGTATGTTACTGCAACACATCCAGATTTCCCCTTGCCAGGATTACTGCTCAGTGCTATGGCACTCACCAGGTATACCTCTTCAGGGATACTTTTTTACAAATGCATTGAATTTTAAATTACTTCTCAGGAGGGCATGGGGTTTACGCTCCAAACACCTCAAAGAATCACACAGAAAAAAATTTTGTCTAGCAAGTGGCAATTACTTCCACTAGCATTTTTCACTCCATTCCTTATCAGTATTTTCTTTATGGTTTTAATAGATCTTTCAATACAAGACTTGCACATGGCCATTGCACTACCACTAATTTTTGTAGTGTCTGTTGTTACATAAATTGATCCATTAAGTTAAGAGGCTCTCATCCTTTAAAGAAATACATACTTTAGTACATAGCTAATTGTTTACTGGATTGGAAAATATATTTCAGAAGTTGAAATCCAGTTGAATTATTCCATACTGCAAACTGGCTAAAGATATGCGAGTTTTCATTAAACGAATAGCAATGAAGAATGGAGTTTTCCCAGTTATTTCTGAAATTGTGTAATATCCCTGCTCATTCTAGGGTCCCTGGTGCAAAGTTACCACTTTTTTTTTTTTTCCCTGTTTGGTTGGTTTGGCTTTTATTTCATGTACAACTAAAATAGGTAACACAGATGATACCTTTCCACCCATCGTAAGTGTATTATCCCCTACAAAGAATGACTCACACAATGGACAGAACTGGAAAGGAAGACTCCCCACTTCCCCAGCACACACATGCTGGTTAAACATAGATTTATCAGGCAAAGTAGAAAGAAAAATTTGTGGTCTGCTTTCCTCTCCATCCCCTTATGTCCCACCTAGAGAAACTAAACAGGTCCCCCCTGTGAATGCACTCATCCCCGCCAGCTGCTGTCTTGGCACAGCAGCATAAGGTATTCAGGTAATCTGAATGCTGAAGAGTTCAGTTAGCTTTGAGTAGTAGTTGGACATATACTGTAACCCTTAGGCCGTTTATATTTGTATGATTTTATTGTCAGAAATGCTTAGAGGTGTTGGTGGTGTCACCCTCCCCCCCCATGTTTCTCTGATGGTTTAAAATCAAAGAACCTAGTCTGAAAATCATCCCGGTCGCAGTAAGCATGTTAGCATAAGTGGCTCTCGTGAAGTCAACTGGTAAAATACAAAAATCTTTATAGAAAGAGTTTGAGCTCTTTTCAGTGGCTTATGGAAGGCATCCTGTACTTCCAAAACTTTGACTACCTACCCAAGTCAAGAAGCAACAAGGGATTAAAAATCCTTCCTAGATGGGCAGTCTCTTTGGTTGGATGGTATTGGTAAGCCAACTCCCTCAAAGCACCAGACAATCACCTCCAAATAGATAGCACACATTTTTGGATTGAAACAATTTATTATGTAGTGAAAAATATAACTGCTGTAGTCATACTACCTTCTGTGTCAAAAACCCCCACAATCCATAGGAGAACAGCTTCAAAATTGTGAAGGTCCACAGTCATTACAGATTTCACAGGAAATTCAACTGCAAAAGCTTATAGGACCATTGACAGAACATAACTAAAACCGCTGTTCAAAAATTTGGAAAAGACTATCTTATTAGCATTCTGAAAAAAGCTGTACTCTAATATTAACTAATTTCTAGCTTTTTCCACCACGATGATAAAGTCTATCCTCTATATCCTTTACTTATATTGTTGTTGCTATTGATTCACTAAGTGATATTTTAATTTTTTTTTTTAATTCCCCTCAAAATGAGTGCAGGTATTAAACTGTGCTATAGTGGATAACAGACAGTGCTATGAAGTCTATATAAAGCCTGTTTTAAGAACGGTGCTTTTGGGAAAGCTGCCTATTCTAGGAAAACTTGTGCACTGGCCTTGGCTACAGCGGGTGTCCCCAGCACAACTAGACTTGGCTGAGCAGTATTTCAGACTGTCTGTAGCTGCCAGCAACTAGGACAGTTACTACAGATAATGCCAGTGAAGCTGAAGCATCTTAAAAGGGGATGGACAGGTGACCCCCAACCTCTAATTTTATACTGAGGAGAACACAAGTAACAATTTAAGACCCAAATGTTTTCACATTAGTCAATTTAATTTAGCTATTAAGTCTGATCAGTATTGGTCCTCATTTGAGACACTTGCCCTAAACTCTTCTCTCTGGAGGTCCTCTGAAGAAACCTACAGTAGATGCCCACCCAAAGTTCAGATGGATATATGAATCCCGCTCCACACCTGCATGTAGATAACTGTCTAGTTCTAACCCAAAATAAACACAATGAATTTTACATAAAGTCTTTCCAAGACAGTCAGCAATTCATAAAGATAAAAGCAAACATTCTCAATTTAACTTGGAAAAAATCTACACCCATTAAATGCTTAAGATCTAGCAAAACTTCCATGTTTCTTCCACAGCTTTGTATATTTTTAGACATCTCTCATCCTAAGAAATGACCATTAGTCCTAGTTCAGCAAGGTTTTCACACAGCCACAGAATCCTGTGCAGGCTGCACTGATGACAGCGAGTGAGCCTTCACACAGGAACTCAAAACACTTGCTCTCTGCAATCGTCAGCAGGGAACTCCACTTACAAGAAATCAGCAATTGTCCAGATTTCAGGAGTTGGAAGGACCAAAGGACTTCAAAGCAACTATTTTGTTTCAACTTTGGTATTCAATTTGTACATTGTTTTGTTGAATATAGTCCCTGTAAGAGCAGAATTGACTCTCCATAGCTCCCCTCAGGAGCATAGCTCCTTCTTTCTAATTTGGCCTCATGGGAGGTTTATCCACATCAGTTCTTCAACAGAAAAAACTGGTTTGTTCTGCATTGCCTCTGGATCATATTGCCTCCTTTTAGCCAGAAAGTGATTCTCCGACACCCTTCTACCACAATCACATTTGCTTTATCCTTCTGCATCATTCTGCTCAGCTGCAGAGTCTAATATGACATCAGCGGCTTGGGTGCAATGGAAATCCCTACCCAATGTATCCCTACCTCTTGCCCTTCACACCCAAATTTCCCATGCATTTTCTCCCCTGACCCTTTCCTAATGGCTATCATCCTCTTTCCCATCTCAGTGGGGGCAACTGCTACAGCTATCGATGAAAAGCAGGTATCTCAGTTCTGCATTATTCCAGGGAAGCACAGAGCACAGATACTAATGACAGACAAAATAATTTTCTTTGAAAGCCCTGCTACCAATTTCAGACAGTCGGGCAGACAGGTAAGAAGAGGGTTACAACTCAGCTGTCCTAGGCAAGTAATGTTGAGTTCAAGGAAGAAAACTAAAAGCAAAGTGATGGCTCTGGTTTTTTTTTTTTAGCTTCATAAGTGTCTGAAGGGAAACTGCTGACAAACTTCTCATTGTTCCAACTGGGTTTCACACACCAGAAACACTGGGCATCTAACTGTTCTCAGGGTCCACCCAAAGAAAATTTCCAGACAACACACTGCAGGGCATTCAGGCATGTAAAACTAATCTCATTTAGGTGCACAGGTAAGATTCCTGAAGTTAAGGAAACTTGCTTGTATCAGAACGCAGGAGTTAACTCTCCAATTTTGTCCTGACAATGTCAGTCAGTAAAAATACAGTTTTGCAGTGGACCCAAAATCCAACTGGTATCTTTACTGCAACATACTATTTGAGTAGTGTATCAAATAAAAAAAAAAAAAAAAAAAATCCACAGCTATTTTAATATAAGTTAACTGAAAAAGAAAATGGAACATTCATAATACAAGGTCCACCAATTTACCAAGGGGCTCTGAAGACTATCAGGTGGAACTGTTTAGACAAGGAAAGATATAATTTTATTTTAATAAGATTGCATGACTTCAGAAATCCCAGAGATATCAATGCATTAACTTTTCACTTAAAACATGTAACCACAATGTGAAGCTAGCTTATCTGGCGGTTCTTCAGATTTCCTTAGGGGGCAACTTGTTCAATAAGCAGAACTGTTATTACTTAACAGCATACAGTATTTCAGTTGCAGATTCTAATTTTCGGGCAAAGGCTGTTTATTTTCTTCTGTTTAAACTATTAAAATTTTAGTCTGAAGAAAAAACCAGACACAGCATATTCTAGATGTTGTTCCATATTCACTAAATGCTAAAATACATGGTTTGTCATTGGCCTCCAGAGTACATTGCATTATAAGCATCATCCTGTTTTAACTGTTCATCTTTCATAAAGATCTTGAAGTCCCCACAACATGTTCTGCTTTCAGTCCTCCTCCTTTTCTTTCAGCTCACAATAATCTGATTTAAAGTAGCTACCACCTCAAAAATTCATTATGAAATAGACACAATGATTATTATATTATTTGTATTATTGAATGGAATAAATTAAATAAATTGCTTCCACAGACTCTGGATAGTCTAGTAAAATTAATGTAAAACAAAGAAGGAGCACTTTACATTGGGGTTGTGAAAATAAAGAGATCTTGAATTTCATTTCTATTATATGCAAAACAAGGGTAAACTTTTCTTTCAATTCATCTTCTATCCAAGTGCATAAAACAATGAATAGTAGGTGAAAAAAATAACATTTTCCCACTGTCAACAATGACAGGAAGTTTTGAGTATTCCTATGTAAAAACTGATGCAAATTGATTCGAAGCAAATATGTTGTGACTGTAGCGTTTGGAAAAATATTTAAGGCAGGCATCTTGTCAACATAAAGCTTGAGCATTCACGTTATAAACCACGTAAAATTTTAAACTACAGCTGGATTCCTTTGTAGAATATTGCTTAAGTAGGTTCATCAATGCATGCAATACAGAACCTCTCTTAAAACAGAGATAAATAATCTAACCAAGGAGGGCTGGGTGTTTTGGATGGAAGTTTTGTACTTGTATATCAGCGTATTTAGACATTGTGTTCTTCCCAGACATAAGGTCTATTCCCTTGAGTAAAACTGTATTAAAAATAATACCAGACTTAAATTCATACTCCCCTCTTTCCTACATCAACTTTCATTCTGAAGATCTCCTAATTCTCTGAAACAACTGAAGCCTAACATAAGCTATGTAAGTAGCATTAACTTAATTTACATATCCCTCCACCCTGATTTTAGATATCAAAGTAAGAGCAGGTCATTTAAGTATCACAAAAAAAGTTATCTTAATATAGTCTTACACCCATTTTACAGTAACAAAATCAAGATTTGAGATCCACATTTACAATGCTCAAGTATGTAAGGATATTAACCTCTCAAGTGGGATTTCAGTGAAACCTTGACAGTTTTCCCACACAGTGGCATGTCAACAATGCTGAGTATTCTTCATCCCATGGCTTCAGATGGGGTAGGTACTGAATCCGGCCCACTCAGCCTGAATGTACCAATTTTTCTGGTATAAAAGCATGGCATGGACAACAGACACCTCCTATTGCTAACACATTTGAAGAAGTTACCTCTTTAAATGAGTGACAAAATCTAGGAAGGTATTCCTAGCTGTGTTTACTAGCTGACATGTGTTTCCCCATAGACTGGAACCGCATGCTTAGACTTGTACAAAAAGGAGAATTTAATTTTTCATTCATTAAACATTGAATTTGCTTTGGTAACCATAGGCTCTGAATTCTTCCAGAGATTACTCTTCTACAAACTGCAAAGCTCTGAGATACAATGCTTAAATTTCTTTACAAAGCTGACCTACAGGATTTATTTAAAAAATAAGTAAATGACAAGACCAGATTAAAAAAATCAACCAACAAAAACAAAACAAAAAACCCCACAACCAACCAAACTGAGCTAAGGCCCCAGCACCACTGATATCCTTCCTCTGGCTGGAATACAAGAAGCCCAAGTGTTGAGCTGATCAGATGACTGTAGCTTAGATTTAAGAATGTTACATAACTTCTGTCAAATGCTTCCATGAATGCAGATGTAGTTACTATTTCTGTGCTTTTATCTTTCTTCATTGTGTCTTCTTTTTGTTCTTCTATTCAATGTACCTTATTCAATACTCTGCAAGCACTCTAACTACAATGGTTTTATTCTGGACTATGTCTAATAATTGAGAGTAAATTAGCATCTTACAGACAGCAGCAAGTATACAGGAACATCTCCATTCTTTTGCCTTTCTATGAGGTAAGTTATCTATTACATGTTCTTACGATAACCATAATCACCATTCTTATAATTCAAAACATGGTATTTAAGTTGACCTATTTGCTGGCAAGCATCGGGTAAAACTACATGCAGCTACGAAAATGTTTAAACATGCTACATTAAAAAGTGACTTTGAACATAAACTCTTCTACATGTTACTAAAAACAAGCCCTGCACACACATAAAAAGATAATTTTCTCCCTGCTTCTAATGCTGAGAATTTTAAGAGAAAGCTAGAAGTATATTATGTCTAGTTCTCACTGAATTTAAGGACATAACTGGTAACAGAATGAGTTAATTATTAACCACTCCTGTATTTTATATCATTTAAAGGTATTATTTGACCTCTACTAAGAAATCAAGACTCGAGTAGTGTATTTTATATTTGCGATCTAAATTTCCAAAGACCCTTTATTCTCTCCTAGACCTTGACAGCTTTGTACAACCTCTCAGACTAGATAGGTTTTATAAATAGGGCTGTATGCCCAAGATAGCATACTGAGACTTGAGATCAGGCCTTTTTTGTTCATGTTTTGCTAAATTTCAGCTGAAGGTTCTGTATGCACAACTAGAATACAGTGCCAAATTAAGCACTCAGTAGCACAAGCATAAAATGTGATTTATTCCTCTGAAGTGAGAATCCCTTCCAATGCATCACAATGAACATTTCTACACGCTCTTAAAAAATGTAATGTACTTCATCATCTCTCATCCTCCACTATTCTGACCTTGGTTTTACTCAAGTACCAGCTCTGAGCATGTGCAAACTTCAGTAGTATAGAAGCAAATAAACCGTACCACCAGTGCAAATAGAAACATTTTTGTTGCACTATGCATTATAAGAATATACAGAAACAAAAGGACATTAAACAATAGGATTAGTAATAAAATAATTGCAGTCTGTTGAATTTGTTACAAGAAATTACTACTTTTATACATTAGTTCGCAAGGTGTTTTAAAAATATAACAAGATCTGATTATTGTACATTTGTCTGGCTACAAGGTGCTAAATACAGCTGCTACCCACATGTATTAGAACAGATATAAAACAATCTTTAATCAGCTTTCTTTTACCATGTATTTTCTTTCAATTTTTGTTAAAAATAGTGAGCTAGGACTTAAAAACCATAATACAACAATCTTTCAGCAAGAGAATGATATGCACAGACAAGAAGTTTTTTCTAATATTTTCTAAGTAGACAATTCTTAATCAAAAGAGAAGCTTTGTCATTTAGCCAGGCTACTTTATTATTCCTCACCTTAAAAAAAATATACATCTATTGTCAGAAAGATCAGAATGACCTTTTGTAATAACATAACCATGTAAGTTTAGCCTTGCTTTCTTAAACTAAGGACTTAGCTTTGCTCTTGTATATATTATAATATCTGCTGTTACCAAGGGAGGTCATAGCATCATAGGTAAATGCTCAGCTTTGCTCAGTTTCAAAGTTTCAGCACATTATTCAAAATTCCCATGGGACATGAGCAATTGAGGTGAAGTATAAAGAGCAGTAAGATTAATTAAGAATTGTATTTAAGGCCCAGTACAGTACACAACAGGTTAAAAAAAAAAAAAAAAAAGCCATAGACGTTTTGTCCTAAACCTTAGCCACAAATCATTTAATTTAGACATAATGTACTAAATAATAATGCATCAATGATGTGTTGTGTCATGGAGACAGGTGCTTCTTCTGCAGCATTTGGGAGATAACTCATCTCCACAGCTCTACTGAGACCTACCATAAATGAAGGGTTACAAATCACTCTCACATGTATATATTTCCACTGTTAATAAGTTGGAAAAAACCATCCAAAATAAAGCTAAGAATTTTGACCAATCAGGCTTTCTAACAAATAAATTTGGAACAGCAGTGCAGAAAAGGAGACAAGCTGTAAATAGTACTTACACTGGGGACCCTGGGATATCAAAACACTACAGAGGGTATTGCAAATTTGTATTGATATACCTGTTAACTGCATGAGTTCAAAAAGCCTGATCCCAAAAGAGACAAAGTGTAACATACTCAGGGCATTCGTATTGACTTTGGAAGGCTGACTGAAGAAAACAAACTCTCTGCAGTCAGCATCGTTATCCATGAAAAACATACACTGCTGTCTGACGCTTCATAGTAAACTTTCAAAAAATCAGCTTATAAAGAAGTTCATTGTTTACTTTTTGTTAATTTTGATTTTTATCCCAAATCACCCATAAAATACTAACTGTAAGACACTTCCCACTAAAACAAGAAAGCAGAGACTACATCATGCTCCATCCTGAATCTGTAGTCCCAGTCCTAACTCTTCTATAGAGTGAATTACTATTTGAAACATAAATTATGAAAGTTTTACAAGCAATTGTTTTCACCACCTTTCACAAGAAAATGAAGTGGTCACATCTGATAGCTACGATCCAATAATCAGATTAAACCAAAACAATCCTAAACTAAGCATGTAAATACCCAAAGAGTTATTGAAATTATTGTCTGAATACATAAAGTACAGAATTTTATTTTTGCTGCCTACAGCTTATAATCAGATATGCATAAATGGCAAGTAATTAGAGAAGTAAGTTGGTAGCATATGCTAATCTCTTTTGACAAAGAGACAATGTTCTGTACTTTGGCTGTGGTCAATAAAATATATTTTAACATAAACATGCTGCATCTTATCAGTGATTCATTGTCTCAGGTATCTAAGCTTCCAACCTACATTTGTATAGTTTTACACAATAATTTAGTTACACATTTTCAATAGGCACAAATCTAAACCAGTGAAGACAACAGACTTCGGATCAGGTTTCCACTTTGAAAGATCCGGTATGTTTATTTAGCTGATATTTTTTAACTCTTACTTCACCTGTAAGTATGTCACTGTATTACAGATTTATATGAAATGAAATCATTCAATTATTTATAAAGTCATAGACAAAAGCTCTGCTCAGTCACCTGAGAAGAATAACTACAGCATTTACATTATACTGACTATTTAATTAGAATCTTTCAGTTACTCATTCACTGAAGACACATTTTTCACCTCTTTCTTTTGTTCTGTTTTTTTCTTGGGTGGGTATTACGGGCAGAGAATCACATAGAGGATCATAGTTACTCAGAATTTACTGTGCGTAAGTAAATATACCGGCATTAATAAAATACAGAAATGTGGAAGTTTTGCAATTATTAGTGAAAGAACAGTTACTGGGTATACACTTAAAAATCAACCATATTCTTATTTTTTAAGAATAGACAGCTAGCAGAATCTGCATATGTAATTTATTAGGAAACTCAATCTGATACTGCTGTTCATGTATTAGCATGGAAATAAAAATACATGCACTTTCAAATGCATCTCAATTTTACTGCATGTTTTTGGCAGAAAGTTGTGATTAGAATATGCACATTTTCTTAACTCCAAGTTTAAGAGGATTCACTTTTTGATGCACAGTCAACTTGCATTAATATGAGTTATTCCCATTATCAGAAAAATAAATAACCCTTTGTTAGGAAAATAAATAAATTCTGCAAATTTTTTATTATTTTGTTTGGAATCCAAGAACAGAGAATGACAAGAAGGGGGTTAGTCTTAAAATATTAAAAGACTGCCTCAGAAAAAGAACAATCCTTTCTCCAGATCAATGACAGGGAAGATGGGAAGCAATCACTTCCAGCTGTGCCCAGAATTGTTTGGGGTAGACATCAGGAAAAATTTCCCAGTCATTTCCCACTGGGAAAGACATCTTGTGTAAGTTACAAAATCTCTCTCAGTACAAGTTTGGGGTTTTTTTTGTTTGTTGTTTTTTCTTTTTTTTTGTTTTGGTTTGTTTGTTTGTTTTAAAAAACAAACAAAACAAAACAACAAAACACAACAGACTAAACAAGTCTCTTGTAAGACTGTTGATTCTGCTTCAGGGCAAGAATACAGAATACATGATCTCTTAATGTCCCTAGTAGCCCTGCTTTTCTAGGACTGAAAAATATCCCCTGTAACCACTTATTTTGAGTGAAACAGACCTGCAAAGACATTATATCCATAGCTTTGCTTAACTTTATCTGACAGTGTAAAAATATTGCACTTCTGGCAGGTTCATTTTGTTTCCAAAATGCAATTAAGTCAAAAATGATGATTTTTCTCCTCTGGAACACAGATTTTAGAATAGGGTATGCCAAATGTGGGTAAGGTTATCTGCAGATACTGCATTTTTGTTCCAGAGGCAAAAAGGTCTCAAGTGTACTGCAAAAAACCAAACCTTCAAAAAATGCAGAAATTATCACCAGTTCCACTGCATCTGTTTTTATATAAAAAAAAAATAAAATAAAGTGTTTGCATTAAACTTTATTGCACCATCAACTTTTTTTAAAATATCCCCATTCAAGTCAAATATTAAATTATTTTTATCAAACAAAATATAAGGTTTTCTTTAAAGTATCAAGTAGATATAGTATATGTGCTATACAGGAAAAGAATAGTCTAAAGAAATCACAGAATGACAGAATGGTTTGGGCTGGAAGGGACCTTAAAGACCATCCAGTTCCAACCCCCCTGCCACGGGCAGGGACACCTTCCACTAGACCAGGTTGCTCCAAGCCCCATCCAACCTGGCCTTGAACACTCCCAGGGAGGGGGCAGCCACAGGTTCTCTGGGCAACCTCTTCCAGGGTCTCACCACCCTCACAGTGAAGAATTTCTTCCTTGTATATAATTTAAGTCCACCCTCTTTTGGTTTAAAACCGTTACCCCTCGTCCTATCACTACACTCCCTGATAAAACAACATACATCAAATCAGAGATGACAGAAAGCAATCATTAGGTTGTTTCTTTTCCATGATTAAAAAAAGACTGCAAAAAGATTGTGTAGGCTATTGTATGCATGAAAAGCATCCCACATCGTTCAAGGTGTTGAAGCAGGCGACACCTTCAAGCTGTCAAGTGCTGCATGAATTCTGAAGTGCAACCTGGACTCCATAGAGTATTCCTTGTAGTTGTTTCTGCAAACAATAAAGTTATTTTAAGAAAAACATTTTTTGGCCTGTACTGTTTCTACTTTACACATGCACTGAAGTACGAAAGTCAACAGCCTTCATTCCTTCAATAGGAAACAGAGGTTGATACACAGGTGAGTTATGAGACATTTAAAGCTATATCCACTAACTGACCAGACACTTATACCAGTACTAATAATTAAATGTCCTGATAATTAATTAAATGTCCCGATAAACTGAATCTGTGTTTTAGCATCTTTCACTTGTTTTGATCCTTTCAACAGCCCTGTCAAGTACTGAAGTTTGCTGTGAAAAGTCAAGGTAGAAGACTACAGAAAAGAAAAGCTCTTAACTGAAAGTGTACGTTCACCTTCAAAACACAACACAGCCAGAGTAATAAAACCCAGGGAAATCAAATTATGTAATCGAAACAAACAAAGGAAAGAAATGACTATATTTCTAAAAAGGGTTTCAGAAGATTGTTTCTAACTCACATTTACAACACTACTGCATGAATGGTACACTTCTCTGTATACACAAAGGGCAAATTCTACCCCATACTACAATCTACAGATGAAGTGAACATGCTGGTTTACAGTAAATTTAGCTCTCTGCTGCCCTTCTGTGACAGGATGTGAAAGGAAAAAGGGAGGTGGTCAGAAGTGTACTGGCTTTTAACCTACTCCCAGTGACACCTTTAGGGCAGCGCATGTAAGCCACACAGCTGCTCTCTGGGACAGAGGTGGCATAGACCCCTTCTCTGGACTCTCCAGCTCCATCCCATGCATGCAGTCGAGCCTCAGCATCTGAAGCCTAAATGGAATGGAGGCATTTTCCCTTCATACTCTATCTTGTTTGATATTCTCCACTCCACTGTGTCTGAAGGACAGAGTTTCTTGAAACAGTAAAATTCAACTATGCCAGACAACCCTTCCAAGTCAAGAACACTGATTTATAATTACTTTTATTTTGCAAAGGGACTGGCAGAAAGAAAAAACACATGCCTTCATTACTACAGTTACTTAGTTAATCTACAGGCTGATAAAAAAAAAAATCTACTTACTTTGCAGCTTCTATGTATCTTACTGCTTTTTCTCTCTCATCCTGTTGTTTGTACAGAAGACCCAACTCATACAGGGTGAATGGCACCAAGTAACTATCGTATTTTATTTGCTTCTCACTAGAAAACCAGAAAAATACAGAAGAAGATTGTTAATTACAATCTTTCCTTTAGTGACCAGTTATCTTTTAAATGTAAATGCTGCCTGTAAAAGCACATGGCCAGAGAAAATACGCTGGAACCTTTTCTATTGGTTAACTCTGTGCACACTAATTACACCTGTAAAGAGCAGACATAAAATACTGCCAATGTGACCTTCTAGGAGCAAAAATTTATTCTTTCCTACATCCTGTTTGTACTGTGGTATGTTACCCAAACTACCATGAACACAATTCCAAGACTAGGACTCTATTGTGTGATATAAACAACCCTAACCATCCAAAAAGGTAACTTGAGATATAAACAATGTTCATTAGGGTAGACAGTAGAACACAAATACTTCTTTCTCACACACAGTTGGGATCCCCTTACCCTAGCTTGCCTGAACAAATCAGCAGAGGTAAGAAAATTCAACTGTTCCTTAATGAAAGAAATTCTCAGAATCGCTGTGGCTGTAAGGCACCTCTAGAGATCATCTAGTCCAATTCCCTGCTGAAAGCAAGGTCAATGGCAGCAACCTGTCCAGGACTGGGTCCACCTAGGTTTCAAATATTTCCAAGAACAGAGACTCCCCAGTCTCCTTGGCTAACCTGTGCCAGTGTTTGACCAACTTGACAATAAAAAAAAAAAAAAAAAAAGTTTAAATAGTATTTCTTGTATTTCAGTTTGTGCCCATTATCTCCCACTCTGTCACTGGGCACCACTGAGAAGACTGTGTGTGTGTCTTTTGTTTTTTAAATAAAAAGCACACTCCCTTCTCCAGGCTGAACACTCCCTGTTCTCTCTGTTTCTTCTTGTATGACAGATGTTTTGATCCATTAGTTATCTTTGTTCTGGTATGTCCATGTCTTTCACACCAGTGAGTCCAAGATTAGACACAGTACTTCAGATGTGGTCTCACCAGTGCTGAGAGGAGAGGAAGGATCACCACCATCAGTTGGCTGATGACACCCTTCCTAATTCAACCCAGGACACTGTTGGGCACCTTTGTTGCAGATGCACATTGATGGCTCATGGTCAGCTTGGGGTTGACTGTGATGCCCAGTATCCCCAGGCCATTTTCTGACAAGCTGCTTCTTAGTCAGTCAGCCCCCAGACTATCCTGGTGCATGGGATTACTGCTCCCCAGACACAGGGAATGGCACTTGCCTTTGTTGAACTTCATGAGGATGCTGTCAGCCCATTTCTCCAGCTTGTTCAGGTTGCTCTGAATGGCAGCACACCCACCTGTCCTATCAACTACTCCTCCCACTTTGTATCATCTGCACATTCGCCGAGGTTGCATTCTGTCCCATCATCCAGGTCCTTAATGAAGACATTAAAAACTACTCGCCCCAGCATCAAACTCCGCATTATTCTACTGGTGACTGGCCTCCAGCTGACTTCATGCTGCTGATCACAGCCTTCTGAACGCAACATTTCAGCCAGTTTTCAATCCACCTCACTACCCACTTATCTAGTTGAGACTTTATCAGTTTGTCTGTGATGATATTGCAAGAGTAAGCATCAAAAACCTTTCTAAACTCAAGATAAAAAACATCCACTGATGCCCCCTCATCTATTGAGCCAGTCATCTCATTGTAGAAGACTACAAGGATTGTTAAGCATGATTTCCCCTTCATAAATCCATGCTAACTACTCCTGATCACCTTCATGTTTTGGAAATGGCTTCCATAATGATTTACTCCACCTTCTCAGGGACTGATGAGAAGCTGACTGGCCTGCGGTTTCCCAGAACCTCCTTCTTGCCCTTTCTGAAGACAGGGGTGACACTTGCTTTCTTCTGGTCCTCGGGAACTTCCTCTAATTGCCATGACCTTTCAAAGATAATGGAGTGTCACAATGACACTGGCCAGCTCCCTCAACACCCATAGATATATACCAACGTCCTATGTGCTTTGATGTCCAGTTGCCATGGACATACGTATGTCCAGTTGGTTCATAATTTTCCTAACCTGACCCTCCTCCATCAAGGGTAATTTTGCTTGTTCCAGACCTTCTCACCGGTTTCATGTATCTGGAACTCCTGAAAGCTGATCTTGCCACTACAGAACAAGGTGAAGAAGGCATCGTGTATCTCAGCCTTTCCTGTGCCTTTTACAATCAACTCTTTGGTTCTTATGTGGATAGAATAGCATGAGCCAATATTGCAGAATAAAAAAGTTTGCAACAAACACTGGAAAAAGCACTCATCATCTTGAAAGCAACACTTCTAAAGAGGCATCTCATCCACCAAGACAGGCCTTGATGCACAGAAAGTGCACCTGAAAGCAGGGACACTGCTTATGTGATAGACTTAATGTACTGTACCAACCCAAGAAATGTAGAGAGTAAAGGTGACCAGAATGTAGATATTTGATTTACCAGAAACCTCTTCTTCCTCCCCATGCAAAACATCTGCCTCATGAAGAAATGCTGTCTGAAGATTTTTGAGATGTCTCAGCTCTAAAAGCTTCCACTGTGTCAACTACCTTTGGAGCAAGATTTTCAGAAACAGCATTCCTTTAACTTGTAACCATCCTAATCCCACTGCCCTGTAACTTGCAAAGTGTTGACTAAAGTCACGTGGGATCTTAGAAATGGCAAGAGAAGGCAAGATGGCAAAAAAAAAAATTATAACAAGCAATAGTATCATACATAACAAGTTATCCTTGAATATTGATATTTCTAAATTTTTTACTAGTAAAATTTTATGTGTAAAAACTCCTTTTTCAGCCTAAAAGTTCTAAAAAGTTTACCACTACAATCAGTATATGACTCAATGTTATATAAAGAAAAGTTATTACAGTAGATATGGATCTGACACCTAAAGTATCTGATAAATTCATAACCCAGGAAACTCAGGTTTTCAACTGAAAGAACTAACAATAGCAACTTCTCATCTACATAGAGAAGCATTAACTACTGAACTACTACATTCTGAAAAAAAAAATAGGAAATGTATGTGAACTATCTTTACTTATATTGATAGTTCTACAAATACAAAAATAACACTTCCAAATGTATTTAAATAAATGCGTTGCCCATTAGTTTATTTGGTATAAACCATCATATTTACATAAAGCTTTATGTGAAATTGCTACAGAAAAATAAGAGTAAAGTCTTGTGCTTCTCCAACTACTTTCAGAGGTATTGTAATTCCAGCTCCTTAACAGATGTTGAAATCCAATCATTCAACATTCTAACACAGCTGCTTTTATAGGAATATCAGAAATTTCACACGAAGCTCCAAAATAGAAAGGTTAGAAGTCTGTTTATGTTATTTTTACCTTTGAATTACTTTACTGAAACACAGTTCAGCCTGCATGAGTCTTCCCAAGTGTTTCAGGCAGAGGCCCTTCAGTAACTGCAACATGGACACATCATCCATATAGTATTCACTGCGATCTAAAAGTAAAAGCAAGATACATCAAACAATTTGAAAACATCATGAAAAGGAAAATTACATTTTCAGTAGGGAGTACTGCATTCAGACTCAGGACCTTGCTTCTCAGATTTTATACCTCAAAACATACATAACTTTCAGGCACAATTTTAAATACTGTCTACTAAAGATGATGTGTATAACATCTGTATCTTTCTCTGTGTCCTTAAAGACACAGGCTAAGAAGAAATCAGGCATTGAAACATCCAGATATTCCAGTCTTCTATATCTGGAAGTCAGTACAAAAGAATAAACTAGCATCAGTTAAAGACTTCTGTACTTGTTACATCTAAAACAGGAAGCAAAACCTACAGTGAGACTGAACCTCCTTTGTGCTACATTATCTTAATAGCTTCCCCTGTTGCATAGCAGTGACAGACCTCCAGTAGCACCAGTAATGTGAAAAGAACAAGAACATACTAGGACTCTATCCTGCAAGACTTTTCAGACACATTATTTGGCAGTACAAATTAAAGAAACCATGTTTATTAGTATTTCCATCATCTCTAATGAAGCTTCACTAGTAGTGTGTAACATTTGAAAAATTCAAGAAAATTTTATGTTCAATAGGAGTTAAAATATCAAATGACAGAGCTTTTGTGAAGTGATTCAGAAAAATAACCTTAACAAGTGTGGTCCTTTTGTGTTGACTTGGTTTATAGCATTTGCTGGGTGAAGAGAAGGAAAAGAAAGGAAAGAAAACACATATGGATAGACAGATGGCAGCACATACATTAACAACTCAGGAAGCAAAACACTCTCCCTTCAGATCATGTTGTTTACAACTAATTACCCCTCTCTAAGGTCATGTTAATTTTTTTCTTAATTGTCTGCCAAAAAAATCCTACGTAAACAGTTTTGAAACATGAAAGACTAAAGCATCTTAGGATTCAGCAAAGTGCTTTGCCAGTACATTCAGGCTTACTTCTCACTGTGTTTAAACTCAGAAAATCTCTATAGATAATAACTGTCAGACTGCGCTTTTAGTGACAGGTAGAATCACAGTGGGTGAGTATTCTGCATTCCCTCTAGCCTGTGTTGCTAGGCTAAGGTATTGAATTCATGAGACTGTCTCCTAAAGGACTCATTCACTGAAATTACTGGGGGCAAGCAGTGATGCCAGTAAAAGCTCGCCAGTCTTTAACAACTGCAACGAGTATCTCCCTGGTATTTCTCACAGGCAGAAGAGCTGTTATGCCAAAACACTGACAGTAAACACACAGGCCAATTTAATACAGAGAACCTCACAATAAATGTGAGAGAACCATCTTCCTGCAGTCCTCTACCAGAGGAAATATCATTATCAGGAGTATAAAACACACAAGAAATTATTTTTTCTTGACGTTACAAATTCCTTTTATCTATCTTGGAGATGATACAACTGTGGAAAAACAAGATTTCCAAAATCCTGAGGGTTACAAAAATCAAAATTTCTGATGTCTTTCATCTGTTCAGTGTACCGTCTTTATTTTCAGCTCTGTACAACATAAAACCACTTTCAATCCTTGAAAGATTCCTTGCTGTGTCAGTTCAATTAAAGTTAAGGAAGACTCATCAGCTCTAAGAAGTCTCAGTCCCTAAATGACCTTTGTGTATAATTAACCCACTTTTTTACAGCACCTTAGCTGTCCTTTAAAGCTATCTAGTACTGACAGCAGCCTCTTAAAATAATATTGTATCCTCGCCACACTCTGCTAATAGCCTTAATCACTTTCTTTGGGTCTCAGTTCAGCAGCAATTCTGGTAATCAAAGTCTTTATCTTGTCTGAGTCCTTATCTTTAAAAGCAAAACAGGCTGACAGATGTCAAGTCCAGAACAAAACTGCATTTCACTCCAGTTATTATTAAAAAAGATACAGAAAGCATAAAACCCAAATATGTTTCCAGATTACATCCTATTTGTAAACTGCGTATTTCTGTAAGAAAAACATACTGGTTTTATTTCTGTTTCTTTTATTTTGGTACCTTGTGCATCTCTGCTTCAGAATGTGACAGGAAATATACTTCACTGTTACAACTGATTAGCACTTATAGTACAAGCCTCTGCATGACACAGCACCGGATTCTCAACAGCTTCTGCCAGAACTCTCCATGCAGAACTCATGGGAACTTTACTTTATTTGCAGATGTCTTGCATATTGCTACATTTGTTTTAATACAACAACAAAGAAAGGAAAAGCACTTGAGATTTTAGACCTACACTTGATTTTTCACAAATGCAATAGAAAAATTATGGGGCTCAATTCAGTCTTGGCCTTGCAAGTTACTCCCATTTAATTTATCATACCACGCAGGTTTTACCACTGTGTTATTTCTTGCACGTCCTTGTACAGCTTCTGATGCATCACTTCAGTTTATATGTAAGTCATAATTAGATGTACTTTTACAATTCAACATTAATATTTTAATCATGTGGCATAACTAACTTTTGCTAAATTGTTGCTGTGTGATTAAAAACTGGGTTCAAAATAAATTCTTTTTAGTGAATTACCATTAAAAAACTTTCATTTGCAAAAAGATAGTATTTATTAATTGTATTTATTCATTGTAGAAGAACTTATATTTTAAGTCTACAGAGAAGTTTCACATGATGGATGGCAGAACCCACTTAATGAAATCTGATAGAGCAGTCACTCTTGCAGTAAACCTATTGTAATAATGGAACTTAAGCTCCTTTAGGAATAAATTATTGATTGATTCACTAAACATTACTCTGATGTTTCAAATACATCATGATCTAAAACCATGGTCAAAGTTTATTTGATAAAAATGTTTTATTTTACAACTAGCAAACATGTTTTATTTTGCCAGAAAGTAAAAAAGCAGACCCATGCATAGTACTTCATTATTTCCTTTATACTTAGTCATATTGTGCTCAGTATGTGTCCTCTATTGTAAAGTTAAAGTGTGGTGTAAATTGGTTTATAAGAAGTATTTTTCAGACGTTTAAGAAATCAGCAGATTATGCTTCAAGAATGCTTTCAGAGACTGGAATGTTTGTAGTAAGAATCAGTTAAGTTCTGTAATTAATAACCTCACATCCTTGAGTTATCTATATTCTTCTGCAGCATCAATCAGGCCAGATAAACGTACTGAAGAACCACTGCTAGATTACATGTGGCTCTAAAATTTCCATACTCAGATTTAATAGCACATTGCCCAAGTCAACACTTACCTCACAGAACATTAGTAAACAGAAGAAAAGTGTCAGCATTTCTTACCAGCTTATTAATTCCATCTTAACTGATCACTTACTAGTTTCATTTTGTAGAGCAATTTCTTCTTTTTCAATTGTTACCAGTAAGTTTTCGGTGAGATCTGCTCTTTTGCCCACAATTGCAAAGCCATTCCAGACATACATCATTTCCTGACCAAAAAAAACCAAAAAACAAAACAAAACAAAACAAACAAGACAAATTAATGGAATTAGATAAATATTTAACTAAAGAGTATACCTTGGAAGGCTGTTATGGAACATTCTGAGAACATAAAAATATTGCCTACAAAAAACTTGTTTTAAACAATATGAAAGGTTTCAAAGCCAAAACACTCACTGTTGAGAAGCCCATGAATAAATGTATCTGTATGACTTAAAATAACCACCCACAACAAGTACAGGACATGCTGTCAGTTACATGCAAATTTACAAAGACAATCACGTTTGCCTTAAGAATACTTTAATTAAAGTTGCAGAAGA
Organism: Tyto alba; assembly: GCF_018691265.1. NCBI lineage: Eukaryota > Metazoa > Chordata > Aves > Strigiformes > Tytonidae > Tyto > Tyto alba. Next base: position 38,588,921 of record NW_024881318.1, read on the forward strand.
GTATCTATGCATAGGGGAAGGAAAATGACACTGAACATGTGTGGGCAAAGTTAACCTGAGTTTCTAAGTTTTGAATGTTTTAACAGCTTTTTAATGGGTTCTCTCATGTATTTTCATAGATCTTTAAAAAGCAAACTGAACAGATTTTGTCATGTGATAATTTACCACCAACCATGTAACACATCAGCCAAACTGGGTATTTTAGGTTCAATTTGTGGCTTCTGCCATATGAACTAAAGAAGCAGCTGAAAGTAGTTACTTTCTACAGGATTACAGATAAATTTGTGAATTAGAGGGTCTGTGCATGTGTATACTGTATATTTATGTATTTGTGCACCCAAACACACTCATGCATGTGTTTATATATAGATGCTATAATAGATAGGGTTTTACCTTCCACATGAAGCAACACTGGATATACACGTCTAACACACACTTCCAATATAATTCTACAAAATGTTATTTATAATAAAAAACATCAAGGCAAATCCTGACACAAAGCTTCCCAGATGCTTCATTACAATAGTAAGCAACATGATTGTTTTGATTCATTAAATATTAGCACATTTTAACACAAAGAGAATGAGAGAATACACATAAAGAGTTAATGCTCAACAATAGAAAACTTTGCTGAGATCTTTACTCAATCATTGCAAACACAAGAGTATAATTTCTTCTGCTGTATTTGAACTGTAATAATTACACCTCTGAAATATGAAGTCTGATGTCATTCTGAAGCTGATAAAATACACTGTTGAAATATTTCCACTTACATTTGTGCTGTAACTTATGTGGGTTTTCAGAGACAGAAAAAACCTGATTCTATCGAAGTCTGAAATAGTGTTATTGACACTATCAACTACAGTATGCTAGATTTGTTTCAGTTCTGTAGTTCTGTCTAATTTATGATTACTGAAGTAACACCATACACTACGTTTATTTTTGCTTAACCCATGATGGAAAAATTCTTAAAATAGAAGATACTGGATTTGACAGCAAGACCCATACTCACAACTGAATAGCATTGTGCTGTACAGTTGGCTAAAGACAACTTTATTACTTAGGGCTTTATACATAATTGAGGATGCAATGAATTTTAAAACTGACAGATTAATTTTCTTTGGACTCCTCCTTCTATATCAGTGAATTTTAACATAAGAAATTCATGTTCAGTTGTTGCTAAATTATCCATGCACATAAATTTCAGCATACACATATGCACACACAAAGAGCGCACTACTAATGCCTCCAACTAATGCCTCCAACGTTAAAAGCATGGGAAATGAGAATAGCATTAGTAAAGTATCATTAACTTCTGCACATTCTACTCAGACTCAATATAAGAAAAACAAAAAACAAAAAACAAACAAAAAAACCAAACAAAACAAAAAAAAACAAAACAAAACAAAAAAAACACAACAACAAAAAAACCCCACAAAACCAGCCATCACTCTTCATTTTCACCTGAAGAACGGGAATTGCTGAAAACAAACCCCCATGCAGGTTTCTAGCTGAAAGGTGACTTTCAGCCCCATGTGGCAATAGCAATCATTCGCTGAATATTCTAACTTTCACATGAAAAATCTGGCTCTGGTTTTGGACTGCTAGTTGTTTAGTAGCATGAACCAGGCCCTAGTACATTTCACAAAAATCCCATTATATGAATGCAACAATTATTTTAAAAAAAATATTAAAAATGCAGACACATATTACCTGATGATAATATTCTTTCCCTGTATAATGAATTATGCTAATTTCTTTTCTATTTGAGGATGACAAAAAGAAAGCAAGCATAAATACCAAGGCAGGTAGTATCAGCCTCACTGGTTGAGAACATGCATAGCGTCGAGCTTTCCTTACTGCAAACTTTTCGGTTGGGATAGATTTTCCTGCAATTCTCTGTTTTAGACCATCCACTTGTCTACAAAGAGGGAAAATGTAAAACAGAAGTTGCTTTATGTAGTTTTTATTTCATCTTATTTAATTTATTAAGATTTCCTGTTTGCCTCTGAACTATGACATCTTAAATTTTTTCACACCACTTAGACCGAATTTGTAGGACATATGCTTGCTGATAAAAGAAGCATTTTAAATATTTTGATGATTAAAGCAAAGAGAAAAACTGAAAAGTTGATGGTTATAAGTAGGAAGTATGTCACACAAGACAAAGATATAGAATTAAAAAACTTTTATATGGGGAAAAAAGACTGCACATCTAGTTGCTGTATAAATGTTTACCTGAATAAAGACACAATGTCCTCACCAGTCCTTTTCAAATCATCCTCTGGAAGCATACACAGAATTGCTGCCTTTTGGAATACATATATTGCCTATTTCAAAAAGAAATAGCAACATATTACCACATCTAATTTGATGTGTTTGGTCAATACGCTAAGGACTCAAATCTCTCACTCCACTTGTTGCAGCACTGTGTTTTCACTAATTCTCAGGCAGGTGGAACTACAGAAGTTTAGCATTTCCTTTGTCACATAATTTATGCTATAGTTTTATTTTCAATATATTTATTCATATTCTAAACAACTTAGAATGCTAAAGGTGGCACCTGCAAAGAACAGCACTATGTATTATGCAAAGCACTGATACAGAGATAAGGTTAAATGACACAACTATTCTAAGGTAAATTACTGTTATATGATTTGTTATGTGTAGAGACAGGCCTGAAAAACAGAAGAAAATATCTGAGTAATGATTCAGGGAAATTTCTATAACTGGACTTGGCTGAGCAAAAGAAGAAACATCTATAATTCTATTCAAGACATTTTCACTTCATGTTAAATATACTATTCTCTTCCTCTTTTGTCAAGAATTGGATGTATCCCCTTTTCCACCAAGCATAATAGAGTAATCTAGAAAGGAACAGACAAAAATGATATACCAAAAATTATTTGCATACTCTGCTTGGTTCATACTTTGAGAAATATTTTTACAAGGAAAAGGTAGATGCCCCAACTTTTCTCATGAGACCCTGTCTCCAACACCCTTCTCATTTCACATTGCAAATAGCATGTGCTGAGTAGGTATGCCTTCATTTGTTTATTATTAACTAACAAGCACAGCTGCTTCAGCCAAGTTTTATTAGGGAATGTTAGAACTTGACTTGAGATGCAAGTAACAGTTTTCCTCTCCCCCTCCTTTATCATTACTGTGGTAAGTACTGCTGTTTTCAGAGGGGCTGAAGTGCTGTTAGTTATGGCTCTGGTGCTTCGGAATGTGAAACTAAAATTCGTCCTTAACCACCCAGTTAAATCTACCATTTTGGTGCCATTGTGCCCTTTGCTTGTGGGTTTCAGTAGAAAGCAAAAATTACAGTTATTGTGCAAATTGAAATGCAAATTTAACCACGGAGAGGCTACTGGTATATCATAACAATGGCCACATGCCCATTTACCTTAGACCACCTGCTCTCTTTGCTGAGCAGGTCTGCATACCGATATGCCTGAAGCCAGTTCTGCTGGAAAGTGTAGCACCACATCAGTTCCCAGTAGCAGAGATGATGAATCTGTTTCCACTCTTGCTGGGCTGCTATGCATTCCTGAAACCTCAGCTGCGCCTACAACATAGTTAAGTAAGAATGATGAAAACTGGCTCAAATACAGCTTCACTTGAGAGCCATGTTTAATTACAGAGCAAATTCTTTCCTAGCACCCAAGCGGAGAACGTCTGACTAGTAAAATAAGATAAGCATCACTTTCAGTCTCACTTAGAGAGAGAGCTACCATCAGTATAGACACTGTACACGGACAGGTATAAAAGCATAATTATCAGTCCAACTAAAATAAGTTACTTAGATGAACGAGATTCCCCCCACCTCCCCCAAGTTGAACACTGAACAAATAAAAACCTTAAAAAGAAAAAAATCATTTACCTTTTCAAAATTTCCTTTCAATATATCTATTCTGGCAGCATAAAACAGAATAATGGAACCCTTGAAAGGAGATGAGAAAAATATCCAGTTACTATTTTAAGTTTAGGGAAGTACTTTGCTGATATAAAATTTATTAAGAATACACACATTTGGAAATTTCTGGAGGTAAGGTTCAAGGAGACTGTCTGCTTCCTGAAGGTTGGCTTCCCCTGTACCTAGAAAACATAACAAACCAGTCTCAATGTACTTAATAAAGACAAGTTTCATAGATTAAGACTTTGGTTTCCAAATCATATTATGGCTTGAATAGATTAGTGGATGACTGCTTTTATGCAAAAGCAGAACTATTAATCCATATTGTGTTTCTAGAATAATGAATTATTGTCCTGAATGTACTAAGTGCTCTTAAGATAGTAAATGTCTGTACACAGAAATGGAACAGAATATAAATACTCTTTAAACTGTTACATTATAGATCCTAGTTATATTTTTAAATCCCTTTAACTGCTTTAGCAAGTTAGTAAAACATTCCTCAGCTGCCTCCTTTCCTAATTTTGAACTCACTAATGAAGTACAGGTGATGCTGAAAGAAATTAAGTTCTCCTTAATTTCCTGATGAGCCTGACAGACAAAGACTAAAACACTTCCAAACTGAAAAACATGAAAATTTATGTCAAAGATGCATACAGAATTAATGGTGACTTTTAGACCTATATGGCAAAACCAATTAATTTTCTGCATGTTTGAACTTCCAAGTAAACCACTTGGGAGTACAGACTTCTTTCTGGAGACAGTTTTCACAATATCCGATGTTAATTTACGGATAAGGACTTGTCTGAACTTAAGTGTTTTATGATATTTTGCTGTTGCATGTTGAAACAGGCCTGCAAATGACAACAACATGTTGGTATAATGGTATGTACCCTCAATGTTTCTGTAGACATAGCTTTGTCAGATACTCATTTCAGATCATAATTAAGGATACAGCAATCTCCTGTTATAAAGCTAACTGGCCATGGATTAGAAATTCTGTCCAAAAACATCACAGTATCTATCATAATGTGTAGCATGACCGAACAGCTACACAGTGGGTCTCACCAAGGATTAAGGAGACGTAAGTATGATAAACCAACAGGGTGAAAGTACACAGAATGGCCCTCAAACTGCTGCCAGATGCGCCTTCCCGTAGTTGACAGAGGCCCAACTCCTAAGAAACATCACAAACACATGCAGAATTAACTATCAGTATATAAATTTATTATTAATAACTTCTGGTTCCCCAAAATCCAATTTTTCTTTCAGATATGAATATTTCTTAATTCAGCATTTTGTTATCTCAGGTCCAACACAACCTTCTACCAAAGGAGTTCTGCCACAGCTGACAGCACTCAAGCAGAAGATTAAGCTAACATTGAATAAAATTATCCATGCATTTCAGTGCTCTGGTGAAATGGGAACACCACACAGACCATGCAGAGACACAGGTCTACATCCCTTCCCTACTATTTTCCGGCTATCAGACTTCCACAATCACATCTTTAAATCTATGTTCAGTGAGAACCTCTCTCAACTGTTCCAGTGATACTTGTTGGCAAGTCTTCCTCCACAGAAATCACTGGTTATCCTCAATTCTCTTCCATCAAGTCAGCTACTATTTTGAGGCTTGAACAAAATAATAGCTCTGCTGACGCAGCAATTTCTATATACCATTTTCAAAAGCTACGATGGAATCTGTGTATGCTGAGGAAAGGAATCCAGAATCATGGAGACCTACTCAGTTCTTAACACATGAAACTTCTTCCCAGTTTATGCCCATTACATGACAGCTTGACTGTGTGTGGGATTGTTGAGATGAGCTCAAAGCTTCCCTACTCAAGAGCAGCGGTTCTTCAAGAATATATCAGATTTTAACAGTTTTGCCTCAAAACAAGTATTAAAAGGAGTTTTATTGCATAGCAACTTGATAAGTTATAGGAGGATTCAAGCACCATACAAAAAACGTGGTAATAGTCCAAAATTGTTTGTTCTTCTCCTTTCAGCTTTTATTGCCTTTTCAGTTAGGGCAAAAATGTGTATTATGGAAGGGCTTCAGCATGAACCAGGTCTTTCACAGGAAGAAATAGGAGGAACAGATCTCTACTGAAGTCTAATTTTATATAACCAGAACTGTATCTGTGGACAAACTAACAGCAACAAGACCATATGGTGACTCATTGTCTCATTAATAGCTGGAAGTTTAGTTATATATAATTCTGTGGGTTGCTTGCTTTGTTTGTTTTTTATTTATTATGAGTGCCAAAAATACTTTTAAAGGGCTATAAGATATTTACAAAACATGGCTAGGTTTACAATATCAAGGCTATGATTACAAATACTTTCCTCATCAATGAGAAAAAGATTTACCAAGATTCCACAGTGACACATGATATTCAGAAATTCCTTCTCCCAAAGAAATGGGCTGGGATTGTGGGTAGAAAGATTTAGAACCGTGACTCTCCTCTCAGTTACTGGTATGAGGAACAAATTTCTGACTGCATAGACTAGAAAAGAAAGCTGATATCCTCTCCTTAAGGATGAGCAAAAAGAAAGGAAATTGCAATTTGAAAACCCCCTCCGAAGCAAACTGATTATTTCCCATGGGTGTTCAAGATCAGGGTATCTGCATATGTGCTTTTATCCCTGCTTCATCTAGCCTACCTCTCATCTTTTTAACAATACTAAAGTACTGATAAACAATATAATTATTGTAATTTTAGTGTGAAATATATGACGTTAGAGTCATCCAGTCTTTATCCGAGAAAAGACTACTTTGAAAAAACAAGTATCAGATCCAGTACCCTGTTGCCAGAAAATCCAATAAATTCTAAAAGTCGGAGGATCCTTCCTGGTAAAAGTGACAGCATCTGAAATACATTTCAAACAAAAATAAGATAAATAAAAACTTATATACATATAAAAAAAAAGTAAAACTACTAATACACTAGAGCCAAAAATGCCAGCTACTATGTTAAAGGTCACTACACAGTTGTGAAAAAGTAAAACACAAAAGAACTCAAAAATAGACATGCATGAACAACAATACACAATCAGTCTGCAGCTTCAGGGAAACTCAGGCTTTTGATGACCATCCAGCATGGAAACAGCAAGACAGAGTCCAGCTGTTCTTCTTCAGATAATGGCAGATTTTTCTGTCTTCAGCCGATCAGAATTGTTTGAAAATTGTGGGTCACTTGGAATTAAAGTATTATCTGTTTTGGTAGTACTTATAATCTACAATTTTCATCTTCCTTTACTCCCAATCAAATGACACAATGGTAACACAAAAGTTCTACTTGTTCCTACTGTGGAGCACTGAATCAGGAGACCAGCAAGCATACTTGTTTTAGAAATACTAGCTATTGTTATTATCCTTTAGCCCTCTACTACATGCACTTTTTGTTCCCCCTGTAACAGCATTCTCCACATCATATGCAACAGAAAACTTATAAAGATCACAACCACTTTTCCAACAAGCATTATAGGAAGGCCTATTTGAAGGTCAGGTTTTGAAAGCTCCATTTATCCTAATATATTCTGCCTAGCAGAGACTTCTTCTGTTAAGCTTCCTACTGAACAGACTTCATGAAGAATAGTAAAGGTCAGAGCACTTATGAATAGTTGCTTGAGTTTTGAAGACTGACAGGTGCAGGTAGACCTGAATTCTTCTGACCATACTCAGAACTGGTCAGCTCCAGACTGGAATGATACAGAAATTAACAGAGCAGCAGAAATCAACTCTCACTGTTGCCACAACAGATGTTGAAACAGGCAACTGTAGAAAAATGTAATAAAAAACGCTGGTGCATGTACTCAGTCTTTTTTTTGCACAAATTCAATAAGCTACTGCTCATTCTTTTGAATTTGTAATTATCTATGCCGATCTACAGTATGCCACTGAAGCAAAAGAACAGTATACATGGGGGTGTTGGAATAAAAGCAGTCACTCCAGGTACCCTGTAACAAACAGCATAAGAATCTTAAAAATTCCTGGTACACACAGGTAGATGTAGCTGCTTTTCCTCTTCAGAAATACATACATCAATTAGTCCAAGAGAATTAAACACAATTCAGAATAAATTAGTAGAAATATCCTAAAAAGCACGCATGCAAAAAAAACCACTGCTGCTTTCATATTGCATGAAACCTTCAAAGCCTGTATCTCCATTTTAAAAATGTGCAGTTCTTAAAAGGATTACTGTACTGTATCTGCAAAGAAACAATCCTACAAAATTATCAAAATGGCCTTTCTGTAGTCTGAAGAAGTCATACCAAGTTGAATGCTCCGATTCCAAGTTTTACTCCTCCTTCAAACTGGTAATAAGTTTCATTTTTGCTTTTGTTCCCCTGAGTCATCTGTAGCACCTGATGACATTCTCTTTTGATGTAAGAAAAAAAAAGGAGGGAAGGAGAAACATGACTTAGAAATTATACAAAGTACAATCATTATGACTGTTATAAAATACTTCTTTTTATTTTGGAGGCATTAATGCAACTGCACCTGCTTATACCAACATTGAAACTAAGTGGTTTTTAACAGCTTACTTGTATATTTGGTAACTCGTCCTAATTTTCAGGCCACCTTTGATAAAGTTGATCATATTTTCATCCTGGAAAAAAAATAATTTCATGGTACAAAAAATGTGCATTCAGCTATTACATATAACACATACATAAAAATTTTCCAGCTACATTTGAATTTATTTATAACTTAACGGTCACTGGAAGTACTAAAATTGTTTTTCACTTATTAGACTTATATCTAGGACTGAAGTTAACACTTCCTTTAGGTTGTCAGGGAAACACTTCTCTGGAGCATGTTAAATTTTAAACTTTAAGAGGGGGATGGAAAAATAATAAATTAGTTACTGTTAACAGAACTTCCAGTGCATCTAATGAAACAAGAAAGCTCTCCACCAGATGGTGCTGTAGGACCTTGTTAGAAAGTTTTGAACTACCGATTCTGACACACACAAGCCAGACCAGAACCTGGCAAAAGACAAACCAAAGAATCCCCTGAACAGATGAACTCCCATGACTGATCAACAGCAACCACAAGTACTACCCAAGAAATGTGCTTATTAACCTCTAGAAAAATCAAGATAAAGCCACTATGTACCAGCCATCAAAAACAAATTCCTGAAAAACAAGATGGTTAACAGTTCAACAGGACAGTTTTACAGTTTTCTCTTAGAATTCACACAGAAGGGGAACATGTGCGGGCATTTCAGAAATTCACATTTAAATACTCTGGGACAGCATATATGATGCGGAAAATAAAAAGCACAAAAAAAGCCACAGAATCATCAACCAAAGGAAATTCTGGTTTCCGTAAAACAGTCACTGTCTCAGAAGACCTCAACTGTTTTGTCTGCAAGACTAAACACCCAAACACAAGTGTTTTTGTACAAGCATTCTTTCTATCTGTTTCTGAAGGGTTACATTTTATTATTATCATCATCATTCTCAGACGAATTAAGGTCAGTCAAGGATGAAAAATATGGGGCATGGCAGGAGTCAGCAGAGCAGGTTATTATAGTCAACAGCAATGGATCTCTGACATGATGGATAGCATGGTGCTGCTTTAGAGAAAGTATATCTGTGAGGTTTTTTTAATTTTATACAGTCCTGAACTCATCTCCTTCAACAACTGCTTAAAAATTCTCTTCATGCTTAAAAAAATACCCCACCACCAGAAGAAAAAAGAAGGGTTGCTTCCATTTAGCTAGTAAAAAGTCAGTTATAAGGAAAGACTGACATTCCATTAGTAATACTTCCTGAATAATAAGTGGTTTATAAAGCTTTGCCTAATTAACTTTTTAGTTCCATCTGCTCTTAATGTATTTGTGCACTGCTTCTTCCTCATAGTTTATATCTGATGAGATTATCTAAAATATATTCATTAAACATTTGTAAAACACTCACATACATAAAAGAAGTAGGACTAACTGTTTTCAGGAATGAAATATCAAATCAAATTTGAAAACACTGTAGCATGAAGTCCCTGAACCATAATCTAAGCAAGAAGCACCAGACAGTATTAAATACCATACCCTTCTGTGAACTGAATTATTACCTCAGCAATGGTAAGGCATTTATAATCATCCATTACTACACTGTTCCTGACACCATGTCAAAAGTGCATGGAGAGTAATACTGAATTGGAGACAAGATCAGCTGAAGTTTTGCTAGTTGGGAGACATTCTAGCCTTTCTGTGACAAAAAGGCTTGCGCTTTCAAACAAGACACTTCCTCATACTTGAAAATCTTTTTAAACAAGTGATAGACACTGTCAGATGTGATGCAAGTCATTTAAATGCACCATCTGTACAAGACTGCAATATACATACCTTAGGTCTTCACTTCCTGGGTATCAGTAACATCTTCGGTCATTCATATAAACAAAGAGAGAATTTCCTGGGTAGCACAGCATTTACCATACTTTCAATCACTGACATGAAATAACATTAATTCACTAGGAAAAAAATTGTTTTTAAAATACCCTATCTATTGTGGGAACCATGTTTTAAAAGTACTAACATCTTTCCATTAAACTGCTACACAGAGATACAAAATAATAAACAATTGACTTTACCTGTACAAAGGTGAGCGCTGCTTTCTGTAGTAAGCATTCAGCATAGCAGATTTCAGCATGCATTTCCTCTAAATAAGAAAGAAAAGTTATTTACTGTCAGCAAAGTTATTGTCAATATTCTCATCTTGGGGTCAAAGGAACAAATAAAATGCTGCCAAGAAATGGAAGAAAATGCAGTATTCTGCTGTTGCTGTTTTGATAACTGCTGAATAATAGCTGCAACACACAAATCCCAGTCGAAGTCTTCTATTTGACAAAATATTTGGTCTTGTCAGAGCTGACTTTAGCCTAGGGCAAAAGCTACTTGTCACTCTTGTGGATGATCTCCAGAACTTTCCATTGATCCTAAGTTTAAATATCAGCCTATAGCAATTAGGTCTTCCAACCCTCCTTCCATACCTCAGAAAAAACTGCAGATGAATGGTAACACTCACTGTGGCTCAGTCACTTCTCCTAAGTCCAGTAAGACATTATGAACAGGTTTTAATCAAGTCACACTCAACAAACCAAAAGACCCTGGCAGACCTTCTGCTCTCATACAGCACTAAAGTACAGCTAGTACTTTAAGTTAAGTAGACTTAACACAAATATCATGAACTATTCTGCATCCATGCTGCAAGACCAGCTACACGCACAAGGCTGCTGTATGTACAGTGCACACATGGTGAGTTTGATGTGTCCAGTATTAAAATCCATATATTTTATGTCAGGTTAGACAAAAATGCATACTTGATTCTGTCCAAATCAGAAATAGGAGATCAGCATTTTCAGGGGCATGAACAACGTACTGATACCATTTCCCAAAATGCCTTAATGTGAAACAGATGAGCACAAAACTTAATATACTCAGATTCCAATGAAACTAATGATACAGATGTATTCCACAGCATCAATGACTCTTAAACTTTTGGGAGCTCTCTTAAGGAAAAAAGAAAATTAAAAAAAAAAAAAAAAAAAAAAAAAAGGAAAAAAAGAAAATCTCTGCAGTCCTATAATGTGTTGTGAAAGGCATTCCTTTCTTAATTTATGCATACCCAGAGCCAAAAAAAGAGATCAGGTTGAGTCCCCCATTTTGAGAAGCTTTGCATTCCAATTAAAAAAAAACACACTATACAGGTGATTTGTTTGGGTTTTTTACTGTAAGACACTAGTCAAGTTACAGAGTTAAGCATACTGATAAACATTAGTAGGACGTTTTTGAGCTGTTTTCATCTTGTTATTTCCATTGTATTATAAACCACTTACCTTCACTCAACTGATCCACTGACTGTTTAGAAACTAGATTGGACAAGGATTCCACCACTGTGCTTCTTTTCCTGAATCTGCATCAGTTGTACATGGAAGAAAAGAAACCCACACAGCATGAGTGACATTTCAACAGAAACTTACAATTAGTTATTTATAACTCTTAACCATTTCCAACCACAATTTGTAGACATTCTTATTAAAGTGATGATCTGCCAATAGTTCAAATTCTTTGTGTAGTCTAATCATGGCCACTGGTATACATCTAGGCCTAGAAGCCTATCCAACCTTAATTATGTTCCAAACATACATTTAATCCACTTTAAGTGTACAACAGCTTCCACCCCACTTCCACTCACCAGCTGCAGAGGTCTGTAACACTGGGCAAGCCACTTGAACTGGACTTCAAAGATTATTAATTACCTTTTTCCATTTCTTAAACTTGCACTGAGAATTAGAATGAAAAATCAAAAGGAGCTCTGTTTTCAACATAAATAGTTCAGTATTTTATGGTGGTTTATGTCAGATGTGACACCAAATCAGTCACATATTTTACTTTCAACAGATCTCAATTATCCATGTTACAAATTGCTAGTTTACTTTAGTATGGCATTCAAAAATGAATTTACTACTATCTACAAACAACTCAAGCTTTATTAAGATAAAAATAACAATCCTACCTTCAAAAAAGGAATGTACTTTGTAAGCCAGGAAATCATTAATTATAAAAACTGAGCATTAGCTCATCATTTGTTTACACTATTCTGGGCATTGAAAAGCACAGGATCCTGACAAGGATATTATGACAACACAGGTTAACATAATGCATACTAAAAAAATGGTCAATTAAGGCACCTGTAGTTCCAGCAGTTCTTCACCTTTGAGTGTTTTATTGCCTTAATCTTGCATTTTTATGTTTTGTGACAGACTAAACCAGAGCATAAAAAGACCTTATGCATAAAAGTTTGTTTCCTGCAGAGATGAGGCCCTAATTTTCAGACATACTAGACAACATAGTTCAGATGAAACTGAATCAGTAGCACATCCAGAAGAGGCAGAAACTGCTGACCCTTTATTTCCTTCAGCCAGTATCTGATAATTTTGTTCCACTCCCTCTTCTTTTATTGTCATTGCTAAGATGTTAAATGTCTAAACTAACAACACTTGGGGGTAGCTTCTTTGGACACCATTCATAAATTATGGCCTAACAAGAACCAGTAGGGTAGAATAAAGCACTCATTTCTGTTTTTGTCAGAGGCTTGTTAAGCACTTTAGCTTTGACAACCCATTTTCTAAGTTTTTTTAATTAAAAAAATAAAGGTCACAAATAACTTATATTTTCTACTTTATTTCATTGTTGTTCCAAGCAAGACCAGAAGAAAAAGGTTCTGATCATTCTTGATAGGAATAATAGCTCTTTGATTTTAAAGTAAGCTAAACACTTACATTTGTAACAATAATTTTAAAAATTGGTTTTGTTTTAGAAGGAACCTCAATACAAGCTTAATCCTACTAGACTATTGGGTCCATCTCTGAAAACAACCTTAAAAAAAAAAAGAATGTTTTCATGATGAAAGTAAAAATTCAAAATATGGAGCTATTAAATTGTTGACCCCCACAGAAAACAAAAAGTCACAGGTTGAAATAGCTCAGGCAGTTCAATCATGTAGTATCACCTTATGTGTAGGTTTACCTAGCCAACCAACCATTTAACTAACTTTAGAGGTTATACATGCCCAGAACTGACATATCTGTTGTTTCTGCAATACTACAAAACATATCCTTACCATTAATAATCAGATAGTGAGACCTACTCCACCTTTCCAAATTTAGATCACTATCATATTGAAAATAGTGTGCTTTGAAAGCGCACAGACAGCTGGGATATTTTACAATGAACACTTAGTGGATTAAATACCTCAAATGTTCACTCACCTTTGGCAGGTTTGCAAAGCTTCCTTCATTGTAGAAATTCCCATTTGTATATCCTGCTGTTCAAAGGTCATTGCAGCTTGCATAACTAAAATAGTGCTGTACCCAAGGGCATGGTACATACTATCTTTAGACCTAGGTCAAACATATAAATCTTGTGCATTTAAGTAAAACTTTAAATTGCAGTACAGAAGTAAATGCTGAGACACTTGCATTAATTTGTGAAAAGACAGAATAATAAAGCAGAAAGTAATGGACATAACAACATGACCTAGAAAGTATCAACTTCCACTGGGTGCTACATGTCTGCCACCACAGGACACTGTTGCAGCAAATTCCAGAAAACATCCCAACTGGGTTACACAAACATTTGTACATAATTATATCCCATTTGTAGTCTGTCGGTATATCTACCTAATTTAACTAATTATGCCTTGACATAAATACTCATTCATCTGCTTTCACTTAACATAAAGTCATCCTTCTAACATTACTACTTAATCCAAAAACCCAAAAATCTGCCTTTGTGTCATCAAAAAGTTAGTGCACACAGATTCAGTCCTGTGCAAAAGGCTACATTGAAACAGCCTGGCTTTCACAATAATTACACAATTTAAAAGAAAAAAAAGTTGTTGCAAAGTAGCTATAGGAGATCATATATTCAAACCCACCAGTTGCAGCAGCACTACTGCCAACGTTAAGTCAAGCAAACTCAGGTTTTGTCTAACAAGGTTTCAAAATGTTCAAGAAAATTAAGACTGCATAACCTTCTGGCAGCCTCTGGTACTATACTACCAATGTACTTTTTCCTAATGTCCAATTTGAACCTCCTAAGCCTCAACTTGTGGTGACTGACCCATCTTTTAACATCTACCATTATGTAGAAGGGTGTCTCTGTCTTTGCAACTTTCCCTCAATAGCTCCAGACCACTATTATATTAATGCCTAAGTCTCCTTTTTGCCAAACTAAAAGAAACCCTGCTCTCACAATCTTAATGAATCACATATTGTAGTCTTCTAGCCATGCTGCTAGCCCTCTGTTGGATCTTCTCCAGTTTCCTCATTGTTTTTTCTTCCCCTTAAATCAAGCGGCTACCCATCAAATATAGTTTTGAAGACAGGAACCTTTAACAGAGTCCAGGATGATAAACACTTAGCCCAAGGGTCTAGTTCTTAAATAAATCAACACGTTCCCTACAATGTTTACATTATTTAGGTACTTAAGTTTAACTTCCATTACAAGGCTATTTTTCAGCTAGGCAATTGGGCTTTTTCTTTTTTAAAGGTGGCTTTTTGTTTCCGTGCTGCCTCCTCTGCAGATCAGTTGAATATGCTGTATAATAAGCTCAAAGTCTATTAGCTGCCAGGGACTCAAAGCATCAAAACCATGGAGTTTAGAATTTATTTTTTTTTCTTTGCAGCAAAAGTCAACTGAAACAAATACTTTACTGTACATAAAAATACTATTGTATGAAACAAGGGTTTTTTGTTTTACAAAGCAAAATGAAATATATATATATGAAAGATACAAAAAAACATTTGGGTAATACGTGTGTGTGTATTTAGTAATATACACATGCACAATCCTTGCATGTAGAACTTAGTATTTTGCAATACTACACAAAAATAGTTTTAACATACACAAATGAAGGTGGGCCTTCTCAAAGCATTGTTCTATCATAAATAACACTTCACAATGCTCAGAGAAGAAAGCTTGGGTGTAAGTACAGCTAATTTGAAAAGGTGTTACTCCTGCCTACCTCCTCCACATCTGAGCTCTCTATACCACTGAAAGCAAACACCAACGTTTCATGTAATGGTGTTCTTCCACCTGTCCATACTACTCGCCTAACAACACCAACGCATGACTCTTAATCCAGTCTTACTATCACCAAACTGCAGAGTGAGAACTTCACCTCACTCTACTAACACAACCTGCAGAACCCTCTCCCTGACACATCTCTCAACATCATGTGTGTCTTTGAAAGACAGACAAGAGAAGAACAGTGAATGGGATTCAGATCCCAGTCCTGAAGACAGTCACTCAGACCACCTCCCCAAGCGGTCACAGATACGTTTATCCTATGAACCTTTCGGTATTCTTTAATTTCCTACATCTGTACTGCCATGCTTTTCTCCTCAGTGTAGCAAAGGCAACAGGGGAACAGGCAGAATCAGTCAGAAGATCAAAAAGCAGGCTTTAAGGGTAAACACTACTGTGACTCAAATGTAATACAAAAAGCAAGAAAAAGAGTATTCTGGAGTTTTGTTCCAGCTTTGCTGTCTTGTCAAAAGCAGTTCCATTGTACAAATTCTCTGATCAGAGATACACTAGATAAGGTCTTGCTCCCCTGCTTTTTCCCTCTGCACAAGGAAAGACAGATTGAATAATGAACTCCAACAGAACACTTCAGCGCTTCATTAACAGGTTTATGATGGTCTTGAGAAGCAAGTGCACTGCTAAAACCCAAAGATACTGAGAAAAGCTCTTGGACCAAAGAAAATAAACATGAAGTACTATCTTCAGAGGCCCTAAATTAATCTTCAGGTACTAGATAGCATACTTTACACTATCTGTTTACAGTAACTTCAGCAAATAACAGGACCTCACCATGGACGAAGTAGTTCCAGGGCTTCAGAGAACTTATTGTTTAGAAATAAGTTCAGTGCCATTGAGCATTCTTCCAAAGCACACTTGAGGTCCATCTTGGATGCCCTAAGAAAAAAGATTCTTAGTTTAATCAAACTGTAAATATAAACACAAAATTTAAAGGTTTGTTTGTTGGTGTTTTGTTTTTTTTTTTTTGGTTATATTACACAGAAGGTCTTTTATAGCTATTTTACTACTAGTTTTTAAAATGTAGTTTTACGAAAACAAATCATATGCTTAACACTTTATCCATTCTACATGGGTGTGCCTCTTTGCTTATTTGTATGTTTATGGCTTTGTCCTCCTTTTTTTACCAGTCAATACACAATGGAGTAATTTTTACTGCTACTTATGTAGCACAAATACTCAAAACTTATCACTGTGACTAAGCTCTCAATTCTCCATATCAGTACAAATGCAGTTTTGGACTCTTGTGTTCAGATCTAAACCTCAAGAGAGATGACAAAATCATATTTTCATCTAAGAAAGCAGTAAACAGATGCTCACTCTGCAAACAGCTATTCCAAAAATAGTCCTGTCAGAAACCTGCAACTATACCAAAAGCTTTTGTTCTTCCTAATTCATTTCAAGTAAAATCACTTGCGCTTGCTTAAGAGGAAGCCATCTAACAAAACTGCTACCTTGGCCAGTTTTGTCTAGCAGACTCGGGAGCACTCACAAATTACTCCATGGGCAGAACTGGTGACAAACTGGATCTTCATGGTAGTGACTAATAGCTAGAAGCTACACAGCCTTCAATGTGTGCAGCTGGATCTGGAAAAGATAATTGGTCTACAGCTTTAAAACAACAGGTTTAGGCTCTATAATGGGCTTTATCCAAGTCAGGTTAAGCAGTGGTAAGGAAGAGATCATGTCAATTAGATGAATATTTAACTATTTAAGTGTTGACCAGAAGAGAAGAAGCCTGAAGGAGGAATTTAAGAAGATAAAAGGCAGAGGAGTGTAGCTGCTCTAAATCTGATGGTAACACACACATAAACACACACACAGACACAATAAAAAAAAAAGGGACATAGAAATGTGACTGGACAAGTTTTCACAGAATTATCAGCTCCCTCACCCTCCCCCCTCTCTCCATCACCTACAAGATTTTAAAACATTGGCTCTGGTTTTTGTATCCCTTCTGGTGCAGAAAATCAGGATAAGACTTGATGACATCCCGAAACTCCTTTTCAGCTTTATTTTCTGTTATTTTTTAGTGGCAGTACCTGAAAAATTCAGCTTCTGTAGAAAAATAAAATCTCTAACTCAATACTTTGCAGCTACTAGACCTTTATTGTTGAATATACCAGGTGGAAAATCCTGCCCTTCATACTGAAGTCGTGAATTGTCCAACAGTCAAAATTCAGCAGTTTTACCATCAGACTGTTACCAACAATTTCAAATACAAGTCAAATACCTTTATTTCCTCCTATACTGCAATTCAACTTGATTATTGCATATACAATTTTAAGATTAAGATTTATGTAATTTTATGTAGCAAAAACCTATGGTTCTTAAAAGCAGAAGCATTTGCAGCTCTGCTTCATCTGTTACCGTCAGCCACGTGCTAAGCTTGCACATCCTTCGGCTGTGCACACACTGCAGGAAACGTTACATTCTCGATGCAACCTGCAGCCCTGATCTCCAGCTACTCAACAAAAGTATCACTGTCACACTGATAAGGGACACCGCGGCGATCCAGGGAACCAGAACAAGCCTTACCAGCAAAGTGGCTGCCTCTCTTCCCGTATGCATAGGGCTCCTGCCAGCCCATCACACCCCAGGTTTCCTCACAACATTAAGTCCTAGGTGAGGGCCTGGGGAACGAGCACTGCAACGTGGTCCACGTTTGTCCCACTGTGCAAGGTACAGGTACCAAAGTCTTTATCAGCCTGTACTGATTTGTACTGTATGGCCACTAGGGAGCACATCTACCATGCTTGTGTTCCTTTCGTTGTTGGCCTATGCCACCAACAACATACTGTCCCGTTGCCATTATCAGTTTATGTTGTCTCAAATACCCTTAAGCTAGATACCTAAATTGCCTTTCAGTTTTCTTAAAAGTATTTCAGGAACGTTACTGTACCGCAAGTTTACTTAGGTTGATGTATAAATTACACAAGCCCCAATAACGAATTAAAATCCTCCAGACAAAGCAATAGTAGCATCTGTTCTCCTGCTGCGGGGAGACAAAAAACATCAGCATTTTGTTGTTGTTTGTATACCACTCTTCATAACCTAGACTGCACTGGAAAATATAGAACATATAGGTACAATTTATATTTCAGACCACACTGGCTAATCTTACTTAACTTGTTATCTAGACATCCATTTTTTACAAGGCAGTTCCATTAATTGTAGAAATATAGTATCGTATTTTATTTTTATTCAGAAAGCTTTACATTATGTATTTAAATATAAAGACACTGGTTTTCCTATAAATCTTAGCTTCGAGACTACTTTAACTGAAGTGTCATAATTAAGCTGTAAAAAAGTGGGTGTTTTCTTATTTCAGGGTTTGGGCTGGTTTGGTTGTTTTTTTGTTTTTTTTTTTTTTTACATTTTCAAAGTCCTAAATCTTTTGGTATATAAGCCCATGTGATTCATCTTTGCAAGATATTTAATAATCAAGGCTACTCAATGACATGAATAAATCCATAGGTTTATTTTTCAAATTTCCCCCGCTATACATGCTATGTCAAAAGTTTCTGAAACATACCTCACAATGAAAAATTGAGAGGGGGGGAAAAAAAGAGTAGTCACATTGTTCCAAGATGGTTACAAAATGAGACAATATGTTCATTATGAATTCAACAGGATCATGCACAATTTTTGGCTTCCCCTTTTAATACAGTTTGCTTAACCTCTTTGATTTTTCACTTTCTCCTCTGTCTCTCTAACACCCTAATTACCCCAATTAATTCTTTCCATTTGGCTCCTCCTTGATGAGGGGAAAAGGAAAGCAGTATATCAACCATATGAATTTTTACCAGAAAGCATCAATTTGCTCTAGGTCACATAGGGTTTAAGAACTTTCTTCTTCATGTTTCAGCGAATATATCTTTTTATCTTTGTGATGTTACTTGCACTGAAATTAAAAGCGGACTTCACACTTCTCAGATCTAACTTGAAAAATCTTTGAAAAATTAGGACATCAGACATTAAGTTGTAAATGCAAATCATCACTTCATGTTCACATCTTGCATGGATTTATAGGCCAAAAGGCAAATTGCTACAATTCTAACAGAGACACCTTCCACCATCCTTCCTCAAAAATGAACCTATAGACACCATGTAGGAGACACATAGAATTTCTCTATCTCCTCACATCACAAATTCACACCTTCTTTACTTTAGTTTAGGTAAAAAAAACCCAACCTATCAAGGCCAACCACAATCTAATTTTGTGTTTTGCATATTCTAGCTTCTAAATAGAGAAAAACAAATAAATTGATTGAGCATTTAGTTTGGCTTCCTGCCAAAGCCCCAGCCTGCAACAGCTCTTCACACTCCCAAAGTAAAGTTCTTGCCAGAGCTGGGATCAAGTGAACCACATACTCTAGATTATGAAGCATCCCACTTATTTAGCAAAAGAATGGATTTAGCACTTCACACTAACTCTGCTCAACTGCTTACGGTTTCGCATTAACAAGAATCATCAGAAATAAGCGTGCTTAAGATTTTATACTTCATACTCAGTAAAGCACAATTAAAATGTTTATCAAAACAAATATGAAGAAAGCAATTGTATTTTAGTCCAAACTCTGAGTATGTAAACAAATCTGCCAAAATTAAAATATTTATACAAGCAGAGAAATGTACATGTTTACATGTCATCTTCAAACATCTTAAAATAGCATGCCCTCAAGAACAGTGTTAAGAAATTAAAAAAAAAAGACTCATTTATAATGACCGAAAGTTTGTAAAACATTCAATTTTATTAGCTAATTCCATGAATACCATCTGATAACAGAACTTTTTCAAATAACTAATTTTTAGCTAGATTTAGAGGCTGTTTTTTTTTTTTCTGCTACATGAGCAAGGACAAGAGTTAATCCCGCAATAACATTCCGTTACCACCACCGTGTGTTTCCCATGGTTCTATATCCTTACTTCACATGTACTTTTAGGAAGCTAAATACCACTCAACTCATGTCTCATTAGATTACACATCTCATTGGTTCTGCCCTCCCCATTAGGAAATATGGCTCGTTGCTTTCAAATAATTTCTCATGAAGGGCAAGAAAAGGGGGGCATTTTCTTTTTTAAATACCAAATTTGCAATGATTGTCTTAAAAAGATCCAGTAATCAAAGTTGAGATCACTAGATGGCAAGACTGAGTTTTTACTCTCTCGTACTTGTGCACCTCAGAAATCTTCGTAATTCTAGAGGACAGATGGACCTCCTGGTCCCCTTCCCTCACAGCATGTCTGTCAACTCTGAGGTGGGCCAAGAACTCTGTGAAATACTGGGACAGAAAAACCCAACATGAGGCAATGACCTGCTATATTGAGTATGGAGGAACTATGAAAAGTCATCTGAAGTAAGAGTGAAAAGAGCCACAAGTAAGAGATGTGTAATCACAAAGTTCATAAAAGAATCTGAGGGGAGGTGGATCATTCATAACGGCAAGTAATTCAACAACTGATCACTACTTTATTCACTTAGTTGTAAAGTATTTGGGTTCAGCCTAAAAAGAGTGAGAAAGTTTCCTACCACTTCACATGAAAAATAACAGCAAATAGATAAAGTATTACAGTACCCCACCTCTGTACCATTTTTCAGAATGCAAGGATCAAGATACAAGGGCAATGTCCTACTTCCAGTGCTTCACTAAGCCTCATCTTAGTGAAAAGAAACACATTTTCTGTATTTGTATGCTGTAAATCTGCACGCTTCATACCCTGCCATCAGCAACTGCTGGAACTTCCTTTGGAAGGAAAATCTAATCTTTATTTTATATAACATACCCATGAACATGCTGGCTGTTTAGCTTGTTTTCAGAGGGGGACTGTTGGCCATCAGGCTCCCAAATGCCATCATACCACCAACTCTAGCACCACCAGTGTATGTATCAGTATTTGTAAACTGACTCCATAAACAAGGTTCCTTAAAACAACAGAGCCATGGCGTCCTGTCAAAACTATATTTTCCTATTAAATGGGTAAGTGGCAGATCTCTCTAGCACAATGCTCTCATGTTCTTTTCCTGTATTACTGACTAGTTCCCCCACTGCTGCCTTTGTGACCAAAGCCTGCAGACAATGCAGATATTATTCCTTATGTCAATACATTTACTGTTCTTTACATCAAGCAAGCTTATGAAAATATTCTGCCACTTCAGATACAGAACTTGGGAAGCCAGTTTTCTTAGACTGTTACTTCTGATAACTGAATCATATCCTCTACCAAAGAGTCTCACTCCTGTTTAATTACTGTTCACATGTATTTTCTACTGTTTTCCTACATCCTGCAGCAGAGGAACATAACCACAAGGAACCACTCCAACTCAGATTCACAACTTGATACCAGAACAGTCAGGAGAAAGGAGCATACTGACTCAGAAGCAACTTGGCTATCTTTGCTGGCAGACAAGGACTATTTCTGTGCAGAGGCTCAGAAAAAGTGCATTTCCTCCTCTCCTCCCAAAACATCACAAACCAATTTCTACACCAAGTTAGCAGACTAACAGTTCCGTAAGCAATGCTGACTCACACTCTCTTTCTGACTCATGTTGTTCTCCTTATGACTCAGTCTTATTCTGGCAATCTAATTTTTCTTTTCCCTACATCCACATACAGTTTCTTTGACATAAACTTAACACATTTTAACACCTCAGATGAACATATGCTTTAATTTATCCTGGAGTTTAATAAATTAACACTACTTCAGTGAAATTACTATGGATTTTACACCCAGTGAATACAGCTCACTTCTAAATTAAAAAAGGAATAGAAAAATATCCGGTGTTAACACAAAGATAACAATGTCACATTACAAGGAGAATAAAACACCACTGTGTTACTGCCTAGATAATTTAAGGATGACTCTTCCCAACACACAGCATTTTTTTTTTACGTTATTGTCGCATCACTATTCCAAATTACCTTTATGAAAAAAGAATAAATGTTTTGAATTCCAACAATAGCTTATATATCTTGGGCTCGGTGCTGAGCTACTCATGAAACTGTTCCAATACAGCAGGGATGTGCCGTCCGTAAGGTAGTTATTAGCAGCTTTAAGTAGGTTTTTTTAACCAACTACTTGAAGTAGAAGAGAAACAAAGAACAAGAATACTGACTTGAAAACCCTGAGATGTGTTGGGATATTCACTATTAGGATGACAATCCTCAGGATGTACACAAAGCAAGAGCATTAGTAATTTAAAATGTCAAAACACTTTACAGCTTATTAAGCCACCTTCCTTTTTTTCCCTACAGATTAATTAAAAAGGGAGCATAACTACTAGCCTAAAAAAAAATTTAAAAGTCATTGCTCTAGTATTTAAAAGTTATTTAAACATGTAATGAGTTGGATAATAACACCTATCTGTCCACACCAGGGCCCAGTGTAAGATCACTCCTAGAAGGCAGTTATGTAGCTGAAGTTAAGTATTAACTTGGTACATAATGCTGTCTTTGTACCTGCAGATTTAATCAGCTTTTAATACAATCACCCCTGGTGCAATGATGTACCAGCTCTTCTCTTGAAAGGAGATTCAGGAGGTAGAAATAGGAGAATCGCAGAAAAGTTTATCTTTAATCTAATTATATTTTCCATATTTTAAATCATATATTTAGGACCAAGTTCCACATCACTTTAACTGAACTTAAATGTGCAAGCGGTACTTTTCATGAATAAGGACTGCAGAATTTAGTTTTTGAACTTCTAAAACCATTTGTTGGCCCTTTTACAACACAGCCAAAATAATCAGCCTCATCTGATAAACAAAATGTAATTGCCAGGGACTTGGTTTTTGTACCGCCACCCTTCTCACTGACAAGATTCTCACTGCGCTACAGTTACTGAAAATATGTGAAGTCATTAGTGGGAGCAAAGCAAAACTTCAAGGGAAGAAAACCACAGAAATATGAAACTAGCAGTAACAATTTAGTTTTAAGATACCCACACTAAGATGCACATCTGACACAAACAAAAGGAGTGAAAATAATATCCTCTAAAAACTGGGGGGGGGAATATACAGAGAGGATGATATTTTGATGGTATGGATCAAGAAAACAAGGTGCATTACAATTACATCTAAGAGAACATTTTCCCAGGAAATAAATAGTTTAGCAAACAAGTGACCCGTAACATTTACGGAAACTTCATCAGAAGAAGAATCTTTTAGAGGCATTTGTTTGCTTGAACCCAAATGAAAACTGTTCTAGGTGCCAACCACTGTATCAACAGGTAGGGCAGCAAGAAACTACCATCTGTAGAACTCTTCTTGAGTAACAAACATGCAGGCATCTACTGGAGTATTTACTGCCAAGTTAATGATGACAAAACAGCGTTAAAATGTATTGGTCCCAGGCAGTTCTTGTCCTCTGCAGGAAGATGGTAAGTCAAATAGTCCTAATATACTCTCAAACTTTGACTCTCATTGTCACTATTCAGAAGGTTTCTATACTTTCTGAAGCAGATCTTTCTGTTTGTAGCAATTAATAGCTTCAATTAGAAAACTCGATAGTTAACTGTTTATGTTCCACCACGTCAAAAACAGTAACTATCTTGTCATGTGTCTTAAATAGCTAGGACACAACTTCCTAACAGTAAATAGCAGTTGATCCTCACCAAAATCTCCTCAATAGCTCAATTTTCTTAGGTAGGAGGCTCAGGGTATTTTTGAACACTGCTCTACTTCAAGTGTATAGATCCCCTGTAAGGTCCAAGAACAGTGGTGATTCTGATGCTTTTTAGCTGGTGGGATCTCTCTTTCCCTCCCTCTCTTATTGACATGACTACTGTGCAGGCACACCCTGCTTCCTCCACATATGTGGCACTGAACTCTGTGACGATGCGTACTGCCATGTATGCTCAGCATGAAATAAACTCAAGCCTTCAAGAGAGTCCTGTGGAGGCTGGAATCCCCTGTCTCCCTGGAAGACTTTCTCCCAGCCAAGATCAAAAGCTCTCCTCAAACTACAGTATCAAAGGTCACGTTTCACAGCTCACATAGATATCATTAAATCATCACTTCATGTTTATGTCTTGCAGGGCTTTGCCAAAATGTACTTGATGTCCTCTTAGCTGGTTTTACTATTCAGCAAAGATTCAAAGCATTTAAAACCTGCCACCACCACCATCCCTAATCACTTGTTAAACTCAAGTGATCCAGACACTGCAATACTGCAGCATGAAGATTTTCTGTCCCTGGCGTCATTATTTTTGCTGTGTTTTAATTTTGATCTATACCTCAGATTAACAATGTGTCACTAGAATTAGGATACTTCCATTCTTAATTCTGCAATATTCAACAGTCATGCTTTAAGAACAAGGAAAATACTAATAACAGGTTCTTAGCTCTTGAACCCTGCCAGCCACTTTCTATTCAAGCATAGGAAGTTCTTATAGTAGTCTACTACTATTCCTCTCTTCAGTCTCAGTAAAGGGAAAACACAGTCATCCTTTACTAAGATAAAGACGCTTTTTTTCTGTCTAGCCCTATAAAATGACAATACAAAACCCAGAATTCTTATTTTCTTCAATTATTTTACCCTTCACCAGCGTATAACAATTCCTCTTGTGATTCAACATCTTGCCCCTGTATGCTGTCAGATCCTTCAGGTAAGCTTTAAGCAGAAAAAGCCAACTAGTGTCTCTGTCCATGGGTTAGAGATAAGGAACATCTCTGCCTTGGCTGTTTAAGGAAACGTCACTGAACTATGATTCTTAGTACCTATTTAATGTTCCTCCCAATAGACAGTGGTCTTCTGTCTCCATGAAATGTTTCCAGGATTGCTCCTTATGAACATTTTTGAATGTTTATGTCCTTGAAAAACCTATTATAGGACTGCATTTGGCTGCCTTTTTATATGCGCAGCTAGCAACTGCAAAAATCTGCAATTTCCAACAGGAATTGCTTTCATGTTAACAGTAACACACATCCGTGTGTATCCATTGTATCTGAGCAAGCATACAGAAAACTCAGCTATTAGTTCTGCTATCTGGAAATACCTCCTCAAATAATTTTCTTCCTATTTTGAGAGCACAGTACTCCTCAAGTTAGCCATTTGAGAAGAAAAATCTTTTTCCACCTTATCCCTCTCATCCATCACTCATACATGAAACAGCAGCAATACTTCACTCTTCTGCTTAATGATGTGCCAAAATCTAGTTTAGATCATTTCCTAAGGGACAACGTTATTTGTTATCACTTATCAACCCTTTGCACAGACACCAAATTGCAACACAAAGTATAAATCTTATCAGATAAATGGTGAGATGCTTTGTAGGAGTACTACCTACATACCACAGAGCCACAGGTGGCACCAGTCCTCATAACAAATACCCACCAACAGTTCTATGACGAGAAGTAAAGGCTAACATTAAATAAGCTTATTGCCAAATCCGACTGAGATATTCTGTTAGGTCTACATTTTATGTTCAGGATAGTTCAGTGAAGGGTGGCTGAAGGCTTACATGGTCCTTAGTACTACAATCCAGACTTACATACAGGGAACATTAGAAAATGTTTTTATGAACAAAAACATTTATGAGCAAAAAGAGTAGTTTTCTAGCTATGTTGTGTTTTCTTATTATTACAAGGGACTACTCCTAAAATTCACAAGCATGAGACTTCTGTTTGGTTTTAATATATACAAGAAGAGATGCACAGCTTTCAGGAACAATTTCTGTATCAAACTTGAATCTAAGGAACCCTCATGAAATCAGAGCATGCATCATTCTGTCTGAGGACTACTGACCCAAGTAAGAAACTCCACACACCCCTCACCCCCACGCTACACTAGTGCTGGCACATGTCTTCCAGTATCTTGCTTGCTAGGTACAGGACTCGGGCTCTGAAAAAGCATCAGGCAAGCCTCCATGAGGCTGGGTTTTCTTCTTCTATCTGTATGCATGCTATGCATTCCTCCCATCTGGAAAACAATTTAGAAAGGTGGAATCCAACTGAATAACCCTTCTCACATTTAGATGTTTCTTGCAGCTAACAAACTAAAGCATGTTAATTCCTTTACATTAAAGGGATCAGAGTAATTTTAAATTGCCAATCACTTCCAGTTTACTAACAAAAATTATTCTGAATTATTATTCAATGTGTTAGTTTAAACATAACAAGGGAAATTTGTAAGAACATGTGATCAATAAGATTTTTCTATGGTAAACAGAAAAATTTTTGCAAACTGTTTCACTATTTCATTTAAAACCCAGACCCTGACACCACTTATCATCACATAACAAAAGAATCTTAAGCCATAAGGCTACAAGTTTGAAATTATTTCCAATTTATAAAAAATCACTTCCTATCCTAGGTTATTATCATCATTAATACAGAAAGTCTACAAACTACATCTATTTGATCAATGTAGCAAATGCTAACTTTTTTACCCATGCAGTAAACCCACTCATTAATCTCCACAGCAGAGTCTGTATTCATTATACACACATCCCTTTTTATGAGAAGCATGAATTTTAGACAAATAAAATTGTGTAGTTTACATATTCAATGGAAATGTTATCAGCTTATGGGAAGCACTGAAAAAAATTTCATGCTGATGCAAGACAGACTTTATTCTTTGGAAGGCGTAGTGTCTTCACTGTTTCAGAACTTCACCAACGCATGCTGTAGTCTGTGTGTTAAACATTCATTTAAGGAAACCCAACTGGCAGAAAAACTATATAGAGCTGTGCTAGACAAATTTGCAAACAGGCAGAAATTACTCTAAAAGCTTACTATACTGCGATCTATTCAACAACAGGCAGTTCTTTAAAAACAAACAGAAGAATCAAAAAAAAACACCCAAAACCACACAGACACATACGCCCTAACAACAATCATTTAGTTTAAATGATACTAGTTTACACAGCCTGATATTTTGGCAAAAACATGAGGGTAGCACACTTATTTTCACTTCTTCCTCCCTCGGGACTTTGTTGTCTGCTGTATTTAAGATCACTTTCTATAGCAGACAGAGGCAAATAGCACTGCTTTTACCCAAGCCCTTCCTGGGTACTAGCTTTCACTTGAATTTTGAAGACACCTATCCACCCACAGAACTGGTAACAGCAGAGGATGGAAATGCCGTGCTACAAGGCAATTTTGTTCAGTGAGGTTGCACTTTCCTCCCCAGTGCTACCTGACTGTGGGATAGTAGCATTTAGCCAGTTATTTGCAAATCTCTACCAGTGAATCCCTGGATTGTTGTCACATTACTAAGGGATCTGCTTACACTATTCTTTCCATGACCAAACAATCTCACCAATAGGACATTTTCCTTTTCTTTAATAGCATTGGGGGTTTTGTCTGGTTGTGTTTTGGGGTGTTGTTTATTTTTTATTTTTTTTAAACTAAATTCTTTCTTCTCCCTCATCTTACAGCTGTGGCAGACATGCTGATGCAGAGCAAAAAGAAGACACAGTAGCTACTTAATATTATACATTTGTATACATAATAAAACAATGCATCAAAAACTGTATTTTTCAAAAGGAACAGCTAGGCAGGACTTTGAGCTCTCAGAAAACCAGAGACAAAAAGAACTGACGTAACTGAATTAAAAAATTAGAGGTAGTTGCCCTGTTGAAAATCAACAATTATTAAAATGATATGCATGAAAATGAATTGAGAATGACTGTACAGTTTTTATCTCTACCTTAGCATTGTCAAAAAAAGTTCAGACTGAGCTTTTCATATACTACTGGAATTTCACTGAGAGAGCATTTGAATCAATCAATGATGATACCTTACCAGACACACGGAACCTAACCGTGAGGCAGACAGAAGGCAGACAAAGCTCTGCTCCTCACGGATCAGAAGCTGGGGGGTGGGGTTGGAGGAGCAGGGGAACTGCTGGTACTTTAGGAGGGGTGGTTGTCCTCTCCTCCTTTTTAGAAAAGCAAATTCTAATTTTAGCTTTTCTAAATTTCACAGATGCATACTTAGCTACAGGAGACAACTGTTCTATTTTATGAATTACTACTGCTCACAGCAGTAGAAATACCTGTAATATGTCTTACGAATTAAAAGCATTTTAAAAAGCCCCTCAAACACACCAAAAACCTTATATACAAAACCTTCTTATATACAAAAACTCCTTCTTAAAAGTCTCATCTGACTTTAAAGTTTGAACAGCGGTCCACCACCTGTCAGGTAACCAATGTTTCTTTCCTTTACATTCTGCACGTCAGTCTTATTTGTGATTTCAAACTTCGGGGGCATGCATAGGACTGTCTTTGTTCTAGTTAGAAGGCAGCCCAATGCCTGCAGTGATGCTTCATGAGAATCTAATAATGGAATACAAGAAAGTGATCAAAACGTTTTGCTCCCAAACATTTACTTTATGTTAATGACTGAAGGGTAGGGAAGGATGATGACATAAAGGAACTCTCCTGATGGTCAGTCTTATTGAAAAAATGGAATTTGCTTACCTACATATATACTAACAATGCAGTATGTGAATACCACAATAAAATACTGACTACTGTATCTTCACATATTATTATTACTCTACAGATGCAACAAAGCAACTGAATAAGCACAAAGAAAGAAAACCAAGGCAAAGTTGATCATCTGCTGGAGTTTCAGGTGCCACAGGAAATAGTGCCAAAACGAAACTCATTGTATTGGCTGACTAGCACCCACCATCGCCAACATCACAGACAACCCCTCTGAACAACATAAAAAGCCACACTACATTTCTAGCCACATTATTTTTTTTTTTTTAATAAAATAAATGTAAGCATTCCCAGATGTTTCAGTTTTGGATGGACAATTGATCAGATTCAGTAAGCCAATAATCAATTTGTGTTTTTACAGCCTGAGGAGAAAAAGAAATATCAGCAGCTTTATCTGAGACCAAGTTCTTTAAGTTCAACAGCAAATTGCACTGCACACGCACAGTAAGCAAGATGCAAATTTTCCATAGTGAATCAGCCATATTGTAGGAGAAAGACACACGACAACTACCTGGGTTACTATTTTCCCACCAGAATGTGCATGTACTGTTTATCCAATCACTCAAATGATTGTGAAATAATCCTATTCAAGCATATCAAGGTACTCCAGTATGAATTTGACACAGCATTGCAAAATATATGTAATCCTAAAAACAGGCAGCAAAACAACCAGAGCGTGGGTATTTAGAAGTGACCACAGTTTGACAGAAAGGAAAGAATAAACAAAGCAGTGTCAGTGTTGGTTTGCAGGTAGGAGAAAAATCTGCTTTATGTTGTTCTGCTGCACACTAATGGAAATGCACAGCACTATAAAAGGTTGTTATCAGATTTATTAATAGAACTCAGTGGCTCAACAGTATTTGTAGATGCATGTTTTAACATGAGATCTTTTAAAGTAAACTGAGAATTTACTGTTTGAATACCCCTCATCAGATGAATAGTTTTTATCAAATAATCCAGCTGAGGTCAATAGAGGCAATACTGTGGAGAAAAATGAGCACATGAATATGCCAGAGCGCAATACTGCCAAAACTTAATATACAGTATGTAGATAAAGGTTCACAGGAGGAAAAAAAAAAAAAAAAGAGGAAATCTGTTCAACATTTCCCTGTTGAACAGACATGCTGACAAGAAAATAGGTTGAAAAGATCCTCCTGAAAGAGCTAGCATATATAAATAATAATGACAGCTCACTGACAGTTTTACACAAAACAAATAAAAATTTCACTTAATCTTGCTATGGAAAAAACAAGAAATAAATCATGCAGCAAGTAGGACACGAGATCAGGCCAGATGTTTATGGGACTAACACTGCGTCACACAAGTATTGGCTCAGATCCAAAAATACAATTAGGACAGTGTGATCCTACTAAAACACTCTTCTTAAACTTCAAACCAATATACTGGAATTTATTACATCGTGAACTTACAGCTAATGTTGGAGACCTTAAATTACTAAAACCTCTTGAAGCACCCTGTATCATACTTAACATTTAGTACTTAGCACAGAACTGCATCCCATGAAAAAAATTATTTATATTTAAGTCAAAAATTATGTAACCTCACAGTCAAATCAGCACAGCTACCAAGAGTAGAAGACATACTTTATAGATGGAGAAAGTAACTACAACTCTGACACTGACCTTAAGTTACCAGATTTTAAAGAATGGCATCCCAAAATACACACCTTGCGGTGTTCTACAACCTACAGCATCTGAGCTGATTAAGCACTGACATCAGCACAGAAGCTTCTGCTCTCTGAAAGCATTGTTCACCACTGCAAAGTGCAGAGGAAAACCAAGGATTTCATAAACCCATTGTGAATATATAATTTTCCCCTCCTCTTCAAGAAAACCCATCTAAACATTTTTTTTGTCATTTAATTGTTTAACATACCTGTCAAAGTAAATTTTCACAGATAAAACCCCATAAACCTGATTACCACATTCATGATTTCAGGGACCAGTAGACAGAGATTATATACTTACAGGATTAATTCAGTTAACTTCAGGTATGTAAATATAGTCCTTATGCAAATATAAGTGCTGCTTCTTTCACTCTGTCCTTTTTCCACCACACATACACACCAAAAAAAAAAAAAAAAAAAAAAAAAAACACACAGAAGAAAAGCATAAAGAGAAACCTGATTATGTTTTATGTCTCAATATCCATGAGGTTCCCTTAATGAGTTATCAAGCAAAAATAATGAAAGGATAAAAGTTCACAAGCCAGCAGCTGGCATCACAGGCACTCTCCATAGCCGAATTCAAAAGAAATGTCAGTGAGAGTGGCAGCAGCTACAGTCAATGCTGGAAGCTGATGCCTCTGCAGGAAGAGGATGCTGGGAGATTTCCCCAATCCGTGCTGCAACCTAATTCTAATCCATCACTCCTAACTGTGAAGAGAAAACGGAGACATAAGGAACGCAAAGTGATTTGTATTTAAAAGCAAAAAGGTAGTTACCTCAGTATTTTCTGAATAAAAAATTAAAAATGCTACAAGTAAAGTCAGACAGAAAAGGAAAAGTATACTACTGCAACTGCAGTAAAAATAGATCAAACATACAAGAGTTGGTAGCAAGCAGCACAGAAGAGAACTAGTTCATGTTTGGTTTTCATTATTTCACAGTACTCAAATTAAGAGAGGGTTTTTTTTTATTAACCCTTTGACATTTTTCCCTCATAAATCCAAATATTTAGCTGGAGTCCCATGACCAAAATAAACCAATAGCATAGAGAGGCAGCTAATACAGTTATCTTCATGAGTATCAGCAGCAATAGGAGAAAGTAGGAGTCAGAAGCAAAACAGCTGCAGAGATAGTTTCATCCCCTTGGTCTAATCTCTCCAAATGAGATGGGAAAGCTCAGCACATGGGAGCTAGGCAGCAGAAAATTAAATCGTGTCCTCCACCATTACCTTCGAGAAGTATTCTTTAAAGCTGTGTGCCACCTGGGCTAGCAGTACCTATTCCTAGCTATGTTTACTGTCATGAACTGAGATTTACTCACAAAAATGCCTCAGAGAAAACCTTTAAAACTCAGTGCAGGAAACTACAGATTTGTATTTACTCATTTCAGATGGGTACTAAGTAATAAAAGCAATAATACATCAAACCAATCTATTTAAACAATTTACTTTTGAAAATACAAGTAAGAATGCAACATATTAGGAAGGATTGGCACAGTATTTCCTAAAACACCTGAGGAAACCAAGGTCTACAATCAGGTGAGACAGGCTTTGCAGGACAGAGATGAGATGGACAGCTGTAACGTACTGACAACAGCACTTTTAAAATCAGGACATTTCTACATTTTCCTTGAAATGGTGCCTGATAGTGCTAAAGACCAAGGAGTTCAGAGATATCAGAGTTCTCCACCACATGATTTGGAATGAGTGCGTATGGGTACTGTCACTTACTACATTAACACTTTTTGGGGTAGGGAGAGTCAAAGTTCCAGGATTTCTCTCACCTTGATTGCACATGAAAGGTAAATCAGCTTTGAATTAAGGTTAAGCACATAAAAATCAACTTAATTCACACACAAAACATAAAATGTTCTGTCTGTAATTCAGCATAAATTGCAGTCAGTCCACACTTGAGGCCTCAGAGAGTATTTCCCAGTAAAATCTGAGAGAGTCAAGAGGACATTACAACAGTATTTACAAAAGCAAGCTTTCTGTTTGCAAATATCAGCACATGTTCAAAAAACTTTCCTTGGATTGTCTTAAAGAAAAACCCATTAATACAAACTTAAGCCACCTTCCACTCAAATTGTTTCCCAAAATGCTCTGAAACAGTTTTCAAACGGCAGGGGTGGGGGGTTGGAAACAACCACCCCAAAACAAAAAAACAAAACAAAACAAAACAAAACAGGACATTATTAAAGACCAGGGAGGCTTTTGTTTGTCTGATAGTTAAAGAACGTGGCAAACCTGGTTTTTAGTCCTTTTTCCCTAAAAACAATCCTCCTACTCAGAATCTGAGGAAGTCATAGCCAACAAGTTTTTGTATTTTTGATCTATGAGTCACAGATCATCTTTTCATTTTCTTATCTAAAGGTCCAATGACTTAAAGAGTGTACCACCAATCCAAAATATTAAGAGTCTACATTCCTTTCAAAGTCTCTGAAGACATTCAGAGAAGGCAGTCTTCAGTTGCACGACTGCAAATAGCACTATGCAGTCTTTATTAAAGCACAGAACGAACGCCAATTTCCTGAAACAAATTGAAAGAAAACACAGATGTGATCAGTAGACCATGCATTCCAGCACATCCAGATTGCAGCACGATGATTAGTAGACTCCACAAGTCTCCAGGATCCTCCACCCCAAAAGGATTATGTGAGCTTACTACCGTAGTGTTACTTATTTTTCATGAAAGAGCAAGCCACAAGCAGCAACCCAAATATTTAGGCTCAATTAAGACAAACTTCTTTTGGCAACCACCGGATCACAGAAAAATAAGCTGTGGTATCTTTCTGTGCACCAGCCTTTCAGTGGAGGCTTGCATGAGAGTAGAATGGTGTGGAAGAAATGAAGAGTTTCAGGCAGTAGATTTCAGGCAGTAGTTTCAGTATGTAGATTGTCCATAAGATACTGTTTGGTGGTTGGTTTTTCTTCCTCCTCTCTTCTCCTGTTTTTTCCCCTCCTTGCTTCCTAAGCAGCTATGGACACAGGTGGAATTGCACATTTTAAAGTCAACAGAAGATACAATATAAAAACTTCCACAATGGGGCCTCAAGACTTCTACTTAAACACACAGAGAAATGTTACACCACAGACAGAAGGTGTAGTTGCAATAAATACAGAAGAGCTAGGAATGATATAATTACTGCTCGCTCAAAAGCCCTCAAAAAATTTATAATCCAAGAACTGTTTGGGGTAGAGAAGGATTAGTGAGATGAGGCTGGTGTCTCACTACTGCTGTTCCAAATCTTGAGACTGACAATATCAAGTAGCTATTGTGTCATATTTATGTAGCTATGAAAATATTATTTACTGGATACAAAAAACACCTTTACTGGACTTTTTCCCCCCCCCTTGAGAATCAAACATAAGAAAATAAAACTTTGATCAATTAAATTGTTACATCTTTCTCACCATCTTAAAACAATGTCAGAATTTGAGTTCAAACTTCCAGAGACAAGCACTATTCTTAAAAGTTCTCAGCTCCCTGAAATTTAAATTTGAATTTAGGGCCATTTGCTCAGCTGATCAGTTTCATTCACTGACAAAACACACACATGTCTAACTGAAATCTTAACTACACTTTCTGGGATTACAAGGATAACCTGCTCTAACTTCTTTAAACACTTCTGGCCCTTAATCTATCACCCTAGTAATACCACACAGAGCTGCTTTGGTAGGATCAAGGATTAACAGTATCCAGCTTTGGGTAGGAAAAGGAATTGCAAAAGAGGAGGTATAATATTGCAATGAAATACGCTTTTATGCTGAAATTGATAAAGATAGAAAATCCTAAGAATTCCATTATTCGTCAGAAATCACCTGTCTGCTTTACTACAGAATTCTAGCTTCCACCTTTTCATTATTTCATTTTTTAAATGTGTTAAAATGAGATCTCACTATATTTTCACCAATGCCATAACTCAGGGTCTGGTATCAGAAACTTGTACACAAATAGCACAACATTAAGACCTCTGCGTATGAACTGTTTGGAGCAGTCAGGCAGACCGTGCTTCTTCCCAAAGACAACTACAAAGCATCTTCTATAAACATATTCAGGCAGCCACCATAATACAGTTGCTCTAAATGTTGTTACATATTTCCATATAACTCTGATAATGGGGTGATAATTGAAAACGCCATATTGCCTTTACCTCAGAGAAAAAGACTGCACACCAACTAGTACCATGAAAAAGCATAACAACTTGATGGTAACTTACTCCTGTCACAGAACAGTAAGGAAGACCATCTTGAGGAACAGTAAGTAAAATGAGATGGGAAGAAATCTAAATACAATTAATATTTCATGAAAGTTCCTAACAAATTGACAACTTCAGGGGAAGAAATACATACAGAAATAAAAATAGCAGTGACAAGGTCAGCACATGATAGGCATAATATGATGATGGTTAAAAATTGTCAAGAACTCAAACCTCTTTTAATCTTCTTCTTGTAAAACCAACAAAGAGATAATCTACAAAGTTTTTGTGGCAGGAGCGCACCCCCCTGCACCCCTCCGCACAGGGAGTTTTTAACTAGGTGCTTTTAACATGGTGGCCACTGGCTCTTTCATGCCCGTATTTTCACGCCTCTGGCAGCACACTGTGTTTGCTGTCTGTCACATACACACCCTGGCCAGGTACAGACAAGCACGCACCCCCCACTGCCCTGCAGGAAAAGGGAGGCAGGACCCCCAGTCAACAGACAAGGCGCTCAGCCACCAAAATGCCTCAGTCAAGAGAATTTGCTAGAACACTGACCACATGTGACCACAGTTCAGATCCGACCAGGCTACAAAATGGGGCCCCCACCAGAGATCCCCTTGGAGTGGTTCTCCTCGGAGCCGCAGGTCTGTGATCAGAAGCCCTCCCCTTGGCACTGGGATGCCACACGAGGAAGCTTCTCAGGCTTGAGTGCCCTCACCTGCCCCAGAGGAGTGAATACTTCTTCGGGGTATCCTTGAGTGAGCCCTTGCCCCCTTGGGGTGAGCAAATTACACCTTCTGGGTACCCTTGAGTGAGAGGGTTCCGCTTCAGCAGGTGAGTGTGCATACATTGGAGTCATCATTCTTCTGTGTCATCATGCAATAGTAACGTCCCCAAGTGCTACACCAAACCCACAACTTGTTAAATGTTATCAGAGCATTGTTTTGGCTACCCTGTCATCTTACTGGTTGCAGCTGTTGGATTGGGTTACAAACTAAAGTTTGTTCAAGTTTGTTATCTGTGTGAAGCCTCTTTGGTACACCTCTAACATTTTAAATGGCACAGCAAGCAGAGTGTACTGATGGAGGGAGTATTACAGAGGCACAGTTGTGACTCTTCCCCCTTGGGAAGGGAGTGGGCAAAGGAGAAGTGGTATGAGCCTGAAGCAGTGGTAGAGAGGGTGGAGAAATGCCACGGAGATAAGCAAGATGGCAGAAGGACAGGAACTATTTATATCATCCTGGGTGCCTGTCTGATTCAAGCACATGACCAGCATAAATATTACCAGCAGTTGGAAGGGGACAGTTCTGAGAGGCACTTGAAAATAGTTTGTCTAGAAGCAGAGTTACACCCTGTGACCACAGTCTTGATCTGATCAGTTCCTCTAGAGTGGTGGTGCAGACATCTCTTGCCTCCAAAGTTAAAAGGAGGCACGATGTCGGTCAGTTGCAATGACACTGCATCACTGTTCTTCAAATGTCTTTCAGCTATTAAAAGATATCGTTAGCAATCAACAGTCTATCATCAATAGAAACCAACAAACATGTAACAATAACCAACACTATAGTAACAATTTACAGTAACGATGAACAAACAGGTAGGCACCATTCTGAGGCTGTATTGGGACATCTAACACAGACAGGATGCGGGGGGCAAGGGATGGAATGTCAATTGCATGAGTCTAATTTAGTGGCACATCAGTGTTACAGGTGGGATTCAGGGGAACATTAGTTTCAGGGGCAGGGTTTAAGGGAGTATACTGCAAAAGAGGACATGGATTTCATTACGGTGCTCTTAATGCAGCTCATAATAATACAAATTACAACAATTACAATTATAAATGTTATCAAGGACTGAAGGAAGCTAGTTAGCCATGCCAACAAAGAAAACCCAAGTGTGTTGAAAACGTTCCATAGCCAATTAGTCTCTAGTGCAACATCAGTCTCTCTGTTTTAAGCAATAATAGTCAGGGAATAAAGCCAGCTAAAGCCAAGTTAGATTAGCAAAACCATTTGCTAGTATTTACTGGAGCAATGTACAAAGCAGTGTTACTCTATACGTATTTTACATTAAGAATTACAGTGGTGTATGAAACACTACAAAGACATGGTTCCCACACATCTCCTCCAAATTCTCTAAACCAACAAGTTGATCTGACAGAATGTGAACCGGCTCTGATCTCATGCATAAACATCAACAGTCTTTGCAGACACGACTCTCTATAAAAAAAAAGGTCACTTTTAGTTAAATTCAGTTGGGTATAACCAAACTGCAATAAAACACTCAAATCAGTGCTAGCCATATAATCACAGAGCTGTAACAATGAAACTTTCTTGTCTGAAATAAGAGAGACTGAAACATTGATACATAGGAAAATCTTAAGACAAAAGCAAAATAAAAAAAAAAAAAAATGTTACTGTATTATTAATAGAAAAAAAACACCATTAATTCTAGACAGGGAAAGGTCAGGAATACCCTCTACGGCACTAGATGTGGGAAAGGCTTCCTCTCAAGCAATCTACCAGTGTCACTTGAAAACTACAATCAAGGAGTTTCAAGGAAGATAAGATTAAAGACTTCCACAAAAAGTCCCAAGGCTTTTTTCAGTTCCTTAGGCACTTTTTAAAAATAGTTGTACCTTCTAAAAAATGTGTGAAAGGAGAGAGTGTAATCAAAGGAAGAATCTTGCCCAGGTACAAAAGAATGTACACATCTCTATATAATTTCCATAACTGCAGACTAGCTAATTGTCTAAACACAGAACAACTCACCAGCAGCAAGTATTCAAGCTGAGATTATCCTACTCATAGTGCTCAAACATTCACAAACTGAACTGCCTCTCTATAAAACTCAGTGCCAAAGAAAACAACATACACAATTATGCCGACTGTCCACTCATACGTCCCCATGCTCTTAATATTTTAACCTATCAGCTAGTTTCAATTAGTCAAATTTAGCAGAGAAGCAGTGGACTCAAGAGGCAATTAAAATAAATATCTAGATAGTCCAGAAATATCTG
This sequence comes from Tyto alba, assembly GCF_018691265.1. Taxonomy (NCBI): domain Eukaryota; kingdom Metazoa; phylum Chordata; class Aves; order Strigiformes; family Tytonidae; genus Tyto; species Tyto alba. The sequence continues at coordinate 38,626,814 of NW_024881318.1, forward strand.
AAAGATACAGACTGAGGGAAAGGCTACATTACAATACTTAATTTTTATTTTTTGTTGGCCTGCTAAAAAAATGAAGGTACCTCTTGACTATCCAGAAGAAAGGAGGACACAGGTGCAGCTGGGTGAAAGCAGAGGTAAGAAGGTCACGAGGACATGTGTAGGGATTAGGAAGAGCTCAGGGAATGCAGTTATTCACACTGTGCTTTCACCTAGGCTCGTGCAGGTCCACCTGAACAATAACTGTGGATGGTCCTACATTACTGAAAAAGGCTGAACTAAAGGCTGTGAAACCTGAACAAATGGGAAGTTAGTTTTAGAATACACATATACCAGAATCAGCTAACAATATGACAGCACAGGCACAGTATTTTTGGCCAGTGGACAAGGACAGCAACCATGTTGACAACTGTTCAACTATACACATTTAAATAACAACACAGTTTCTGTCCCACTAACATTCTCTGCATAATCCTGCATTTACTATTCTACATAGTGGTTATTGCAGACAGAAGCAACACCAGCCAGAATAAACTAACATCAGTCTAACTTCTACACCCCCATATAGTCTCTGCATGACAACTATGAACACAGAAGGGAAACTCAGGAAGAACAAATCAAAGCTCTGCATGCCAATAATAAACATCAATGCCCAGCTCAGGTATCAATAAAAACAACAGAACAACCTTCTCTTAAAATGAATGTTTGATAAATATTCTCATATAGTAAAATATTACAGTCAATTTTTTTCCCTCTCTCGAGACAAGCAACATCCAGAGAAGTTATCTGATCATACAGCTGCTAGAGAGTCAGAGAAAGAAAAAGCAATCATTAACATGAGAAGTTCTCAACATGAATATAACAGATCTTTCTTTCCCTTCTTCTGAGTCTCTGTGTAAACTAGTTTCTCATAGAGAGCAGACCTTTGTGTCTATGTAAGACACAAATAGAGAGGATCTGACAAATCTCTAAAGTATAATTTGCCAAGGCCATGAAAATTTTGGCAATTAAGTCCAAAGATACTGCTCCTGGGTGTAGAAGTGTTTTAGCAATCTGAGGATAACACTAGAAGTCTCCTCATGTACTTCATGGCACAAAAATGCAGTAAAATCCTACAGAAAAACTGAAATCCCTTATGAACAGCATCATCTGTTTCCATCACAGTTTAAGTAAGGTGTTTCTTCAGCATGAAATCTAATGTCAGAGAAGTGACTATATCTCACTTCACTAGGGAAAAACATCTGTGCAGCAGTACATTATGAGGTATAGCAATTTCCATTTGAAAATCTTGGTTAGATGGTCTTGTATAATGTGTGATCCCAAGTTTTTCCACTAATGCTATCATTTTTTCAGCATGCAGAAATGTCTAGAGCTGTCACTACATAACTAAAAGTTACTAAATTTGTTACTTTTAATTCTTTACAGCTTTCACATTTGTTGATGAACACTTCATCACATCTATCAACCTAATTACAGTTCCATATCCCAACTCTTGGGGATCTTAACTGTCTGGAAAACATGAATGTAGTCAGTGTATATAAAATGACGTTTCCCTGGAATGGTGTGCACACAGGATTTCATTGCTGTATAAATACCTGTTTAAAAAAAAAAAAAAATTCTACTTACACAGGGATGTTTTCAAAGGCATCTTCAAAATTTTCCTGTAAGATAAAAAAAATACTGTTTCAGTCAAACGTGCATGTGTTTTGGAACTCTTTCTATAACAAAACAGAAAGTTATCATTACCAGATAGCACATAATTCTGCAACATACGGTAATAATCAGAATATTCACAGTCTATTGTTTTTTTGTTACGCTTTCAGTGAAAATCATTACACAAACAGATACATTTCCTATAGGCCTTCTCCATCAGACTACAGTCAAACCAAAGACTTTTCCCTTTTCACACTCCCAAATTTCCATCATGTAAATCACAGAAGGCAATACAGACTTACATCTGAGTTTGTGCAGCACGTCTGATGTATCCAGGATGCACTAGCTGACCAGTATATCTACACATTAAAAAAAAAAAAAAAAAAACCAAAGAAATTAAGTGTTCTAAGCATGAAGCTGATATGCAGGTTGGCCAGAATATATGTACTAGGTCCAGGATGCATTACAGATACTGTGCATATATAGCCTGTTCATGCATTAGTAGCAGTTATGTGAACAGCCTGAACCAAACATCCAGAGGATGTCTCTTTCCATCCAGATTCAAACCTCTTTCCACCTCGGTTCAAATTTCAAATTAAAATAAAGGAAGAGATGAACAAATGTAAAAATGGTCAGAATGGTTCAGTTCAAGGGTCATCTATTTCTGTATACAGTTCCAAAACTGATCTGTAGAAAAGTGTAGCAGAGACAATGGGGCAAACAGCCCTTCTTCCTACATCCTTCTCTCCACCCTGCACTTTCTATCAGCCTTTGGCAACTCAAGGAATTCCAGGCCTTGATGTGGTTTGTCCATCTGGTGATTTTTCGGTACATCTCTGTTCCAAGTACTGGTCCAGTCTCCCCTTGATCCCTTGTAGACTTCTTTTTTTCATTAGATCATAACCTTAGTAAGGAATTTCACAAGTCTGCCACTCCCTTTGTGCAAAATAAAAAATTCTACTCAAATCTGGCTCTTACTACCTTTGTTTAACAGTCCCTAGCTTTTGAACCGAAGGACAGTGAAGAATCAATTCCTACTCACTCCTTCCTTGACACTTATGATTTTGAAAACCTTTTTTATATCATCTAAATCATCTCTTTTCCAAGCCAAAGACTGCTGCCTTACTCAGTTACTCCTTGACCAGAAACTGTTTCCTACTTATGGCTGTCCTTTCTGTTCTTCCCACCAGCAACACTGGAAGCATGATGGAACAGATTGTTCCAATTCTTAACATATCCCAGGATTAACACTGACTTGGTGTGCAAAGAAGTAAGATAATAAATATCGCACACAGCATTCTCAGGGTATGTAAATACCAATGACACAAGCACTACAGTGCTTGCATCAAACCTTCCAAAAAAAAGTTTTCAAACCAAAACCAATACTAATAGAAGAAACAACTTAAGTGCCTTGCTAAAACACCAACTGCTCCTTATTTGAAGGCTGTCCACTTAGTTAAGACAATGCACACTTGGAACATTGTTAGACTCACTGGCAGAGAGGAGAAGGATTAGTGCTTTAGTGGTATTTACCTTAGGTGTGACAACATAAGTTTGAAGCTAACATTCAATAATATTTCAGAAGACAGACCTATACTTCATTAATTTTGCACTTCTCAGCAAACATACCAGAAAAGGCATCTGATAAATAATGAAACACTGTAGTGATGCATTAGATACCATTTCTCTGCCGCAGGACAAATTCAGCAATACACTATGTGACTGTGAACCACCCTCCAGAAAATGTTGCTTTACTTGTATTTTTTAACTGAGGAAAAATTTCCATTCAGAAAAAAAAAAAAAAAAAAAACAAACAAACAAACAAAAAAAAAACACAAACAAGCTGTTGCAAAAGGACAGGACTTTTATCATCCTTCATAGACAGAATACTACATCAATTCAGAACTACTGCAATCAGATATTCTTTATTGCCTGCAGCGGACACTGCCAAGGAGTAACACAAATGTATTTAAAGAAACGTTATGAACAGACTGCCCAAATGCTCTCAGTCAAAGTAAATTTACCAGCCAACAAGACCTGCTATGAAGAATACAGTAATCAGCTTAGAAGAAACCAATAAAATGAAGCCTGATTTGAGGAGAGTTGAACCGAGTTTTGAAGAGCTGAACAGAAACCAACAGGAGCAAACATCCTGAACAGAACCCCTGTTACCTATGTCTCACCCCAGATACTGACAGAAGTCATCATAATAAGAATTATAATAAGTCATGGTAAGAATAACTTCTAATAACATAAGTCTCTGAAGACTATTTGCTTCCCTGAGCCACTTCTAGAGACAAGAGAAGAAATTCAACAAAGTAAGTATCAAAACACACTGACAGTTTTTTTAGCACACCTCCATTTTTCCTAAGAAACAAACCTGACAAGCAAAAAAACAAGGTACTTTCAACTGTCAAGTACTTATAAAGAACAGTAACAATGAGACGTTTACACCAACATGTAAAAATATATGTGGTATGAACCTCTTGTCTGCTCTTTCAAACCTGAGAGCAGTAGCTGCGTACAAGAAGAAAGGGAGAGATAATTCGCACTCTGCCTATGTAAGGGCCTCCTCTGCATGGCTCCCGCTAAATTTTGCTTTCTGGTATTCACACTGGTCAGGTGCATATCTAAACATTTAGAAGATTAAGTATAACCTTGGTATTTCTTCCCCACATACCAAATTATAGGGAGTAATCATGGCCTCTCAAGAGATTCCTCAAGGGAGCTAAAAACAACACTGCTGAAGGTGACTTCTATGCTAATAAAAATTAAAGAAAAAAAAAAAAAAAAACAAAACCACAGGTTTTCTGAATTTCTCCATGCCTTCCCATTCCCACCACATGCCAAATGGGTATTCAATTTGACATCTTGTTCTCATTTCCTTAACTATCTTGCACAAGTTCTTAGTTGGCTCTACAGACTCTTGCAGATTACCTATATACAGAAGAAATTTGAAGGCACTAAAAGAGAAGCATAGCCATTTTCTACTCCATTCCATGCCTACTACAGCAAAAAATGTTGTATCATTCTAAAGTGTAAGGGAAAAGACTGTAACTGAAGTACCTAGAACAGCTCCTCCCAGGTCAAGTGCTGGGATTCATCACGTTCCTACCAAGATATAAAAGGCTTCAGAAGTACTCAGAACATACTCACTTTCCTCCACTAGTCTGTTAAATTTTACTTTTATATTAAGCCTGTTCAAGAAAAGAAAAAAATTTAGACAGTGAAGTGTTAAATAAAATATAGAGCATCTTGAAGACTTCAAGCCACATATAACATACATACATAATATATGTATATATAAGTATGCATATAACACATATAAGTATGTAAGTATATATAAGTATGCATAACACATGTCGATTTAAAAAAGAAAATAAAAATAAAGTGATTGATAAAGTTTATTCATTCCTCAGCTCCAAAACATGGACAGATACATTCTTGCACATTTGGTTAAAACCTAGCAAAGTTCCCATAGTCAACTGCTTCATCCCAACACTGCAACTTCCAGCTGATACAGCTGAAATGCCATAACTAATTTCCAGAGGCACTTGTTCATTTCAGTCTACAGCACAGCAGATTACTTAATTCAAGACAGAAGTTCTTAGCACTGATGACAGGCTGCACGCAAGTCCCTTCAAACCTAAAGTTACGTGCAACTAAGCCATATTTGTGACCTATACACTTTAGCAGTGTTAGCATAGGAATACAATTTCCTTGATTTACAGGGCTGCAGAGACCTGACAGAGACTGAGGTTAACACCATCTTTCATTCATTTCTTTCACCCACCCTGGGTCCATCCTGAAGCAAATCCCAAAGGTCCTGCTCCAGTATGCCCTAGTTATAACAGCCACACACATTCAGCAGAAAACTTCAGCAAATACAAACTGCAGTTAAATCCACAAAAAAGGTAATACAGCTTTTTTTCCCCACATATACTACTCAGAAAAAGAAATACATTAATATGTAAATTGGTACCAAGAAAAACAGCTTACAAGCATGTTTCTCAGTACATGATGCTGGCTAATGATGCAATCCACAGATTTTTTTATTGTACCTATTTTACTTTTCCAGAGAATACTACAATCCAAGAATTTAAAAACACATGAATGTAAGTAAAACTGCCACTAGATGGCACAACAAAAAATGATTCAGACTTTTCCACAAATATGAGAAAAAAATTGGCACAAGATTCGACAAAATAAAGCCGCCTCAAAGTTATTTTTCTTGAGTTACATCACCTTAATTTTCTTCTGGTTGATTACTGTACTATTTCACATCTTTTTGATGCATCATTTTCAAGATGTGAGCATGTTTGAAAAGAATTAAGTTTACACAATTTAGAGATACTCATGTTTTGGAAATCCAAGAAAGTCAGAGACATAAATGGACACAGTGTATTAATGCAGAAAAACTGACCAGAGTTCTTGTACTCTTTAGCAATGAGAGCAGAAACCATTCACAGCAGACCACAATTCACCTAAGAATTGTGAAAAAGCTTCATGAAAACCAATGTGCAAGTGAGATCCTCAAACTACTACAGGACATTTATCAGTGACAATATTTTTGTTCTAATACACTGGCAGAAAGTGGAAACAACTGCTAGTCTTGATTATCACAGAAATCCTAGCATCAAAAGTGAACTCTCTTCCACATCCATGATAAGTCATTTAACTTTAAGCAACTTTTAGACTATAATTCTGTGACTCTCTGTAAATTATTGTCTTAAATTTGATAACATTTTTAGTCAGATTAAGTGTTTAAACATTTGCTCTTTTCAAAGTAAAGTAGGACAATTCGGCCAACCTAGACTATTCCTTTAAAATCCAGATTTATGACAAGATATGATTACCAAGTAACGTATTAACCATCTGGATTCTCCCCACTGAAAACAACCTAACCTCAGAAAACTAAGTCTAATAGTATTTAAAAACAATAGTCATGATCTGAATCCATACTAGATGGGGTTGTGAGTAAACAAGAGGAAAAGTAGTCGTCAGTGGAAGACCATAATTAAATTGTTTGTAACAGAACTTCTCCAAGGATTCTCTCTGCTCAATACAATTCTAATCAATACTCTCAGAATTCATATAATGCTAATGAAATGTTCAAACATAAAATAATTATGGAACACAAAACAGAGTAACAAAAATATAATCCCTTTAAGTGACTGGGATCATTGAGTAAATTGGTCTCAAATGAGGAGATGCACATGTAAAAAAAAAAAAAAAAAGAAAATCAGAGAAACATACAGACAGGCTAGGGTTGTATTATGGAAAGTAACAATCCTACGACTGAAAGGCCATTTTCACAAGAAAATCAGTATGAATTTCTGTTGTTAATGTGATCCTTAAATTACTCTTCAAACAGTACAAAACAAAATTTTAGCATCCAACACCAAGAGGATGAAAACTGTAAAATTTTGTACTTTCCTAGAGTTCAGCCTTCTTGAATGTTGATAAATATGTAAGATAACAGAAAAGATCCCATTAAAATAGTTCAAGAGGTAAAACACATGGCTTACTGTAATAGTTACTTAAAAGTTCATTCTTTCTGATTCACCCAACAGAAGTACTACCTCTGGCTCACCTAAACAAACTCACCGGAACAAAATCAGTACCAGGCAAAATCAATTTAGTTTCTTGTGAACGTTATGTTTCATTATGCCTTTTTTCTGCTGCGTCAAATGCACATTTTTCTGGCAGAATGCTAACTACTGGAACACACCAGAGAGAATAACCACAGAGACTGTCTTCCGTGTCTCCAAATTAAGAGTCTGAAAAGCTCACATTACAGTTCAGCTAAGCACAAATTACTAGGTTTGACACAAGCCGAGTTTCATAAAACTGACAGCTTTTGTTACACAAGGAGCAATTATCTGTAGTTCTACCATTAGTCTATGGAGAATTTGTTCAAATCAACTCACAGACTACAACTTGAGCCAAAGATGCTTTCACACTATCAAATTTACTGTTAGAATCCCTTTCATAGAATCAAAACAATAATGCATGTATAGACTCTTTAAGTAGTTTCTGAATACTGCTCTTTCCCAGCAAAAGTATGCTCACTCTCCCTATAACATTATCTGTACTGTAGGTTAAATAGGTGTTGGTTAAAACAAGACCAAATCTATCTGCCCTCTCCCCAAACTACTCCACTGAAGCACCAAGGGTCAGTAATGACTACTTCACGAGGAATAATGATGGATATGAACAACAGTGCAAGCTCACTGGTCTAAAGCTGTGAAAGTTCAGCTTGAAATAATGCTTAGTTAGAAACACATTCAACTGAGGAAAACAGGTTTTTTTATTCCTCTGCAGTAAGAGAAGAATGGTAACACTGCCACACACATCTACAAACTTCAGACAGAACCAGCACAAACTAAATAAAAGAAAAATAATTCTGAGAACTTGACTTGTGAAACATAATCTGTTATGAACACCTTTCCTGTGTACTAACAACTGGATGATTGTGTCACATAAGGATAGAATTCAACTGTTGCTTAAATGGGTAGTGGCATGAGAAAACATTACCTAAGATTGCATATTTTTCCAGATGTTTAGAGAGAAGGTAATCCCCAGCATTACAGCAAGACCCAGAAACTAATGTGTCAGTTAACTTGAGCTAATTCATAAAGTATTGATGTAAATAATTAGTATTTTGATGAGCCAAATAACATTCAGATTTCATTTAATTTCAAAAACACAGATGTTTTTTACTTCCTAATACTTATTCAGAACTGAGAGTACTCTACACCATAAAGAGCTTAAAAATCACAACTTTTTAGTTCCCACTTCATTAGACTTGACGTAGTAATTTCTTACAGAAAAAGTCCACTTTATTAGCAGAAAAGTAATCTGGGAATTAAACTATATCTTAAAGGTTATTATCAAAGAAAAAAAAACAAAAACAAAACACCCAACCACAGCAAAAACAAACATATGAGAGAAAAAGCATTCTGATGTTGTGTCGGCAGAGAAACAGCTTGAGGAAATAGAGAGTGTTACATCTTAATAAAGCAACCAAAGGAGGGCTGCAAAAAAATGGCAGAAGTCGATAAAGGAACTGGTAAAGCTGAGAGTGACCCTGAAAAAGCAATACTGCAATTAAAACAAGGAAAAACCAAGACAAATGTGAGGATGATACCATAAAGCTATCAAGTGTGCAAATACCAAGAGGACAGGAACAGCTGCTAATTGAACCAAGGAGAGAACTACTTGAACTATGAGTGAGCTTTCCTCATTAACATAGTAAAAACACACCCTTGAATAGGAAGAAGCCCCCTTCCAATAAAAGCCCCTTCCTCCCTGAACATGCGCAGTTAAAAAAGAGGATACTGTGACTTTAAATCGAGACCAGGCCTGTTGTTAACCAGCGAGGAACAAAGTGGTAGGAAACCAACCAATGGTCATTATATTAAATGTGTATTCATGTAGTCTGAAGTGTATAAATATGTCACTTGTTAGTTTTGTAGAGTTACCACCTGGCACCCATCCCTGTGTGGACAGGAAATAACAAATTTCTCAACTCTTGGGTGAAGATTGGCTTTATGAACACCAGGTAAAAGAACCCCAATTTTTTGGAACAACAGAAAGGGGAGAAATACTCAAGCCTTCTTCTCTGTCACCTACACATGCTTCATTTGCCACTGTGACACCGGATCCTGGTATTAACGATTCGTAGCCTAGGAACAGAAACACATGAAAAACACTCTGTTTAAAGGGGAAGGAGACCATGTACCTGTTACAACAGAGGAAAATGATTTCCCCTTCCTGAAGACAGAAATAGCCTTCAAGCAGCAAGAACTGAATTGAAATGCACAAGTTCTGTTCTACTCAGTACAATTGATTTTTACATGAAAACTACAAAATTAAATTCATTTCCCTAAAAAAAAACAAAAAAGCACATATTTTTGTGCTTATGTATTATTTCAAACTTATTGGTCTGAACTATAAATACATCTCATCTGCTTTTTAAAACTGTTCTCAAGAATATTTGTATAAAATATTAGTGTTTTTCCAGAGAGCTGAGCAGATGGACTGGTGGCTGTTTTGGAAGAACTGTGTTCTGCTAGATGTTTTCCATCGCAGATGAAAAACCTTGGCTGTCAAAAGCCAAAGATCAAGCTCAGTGGTTCAGACTTATTTAGTCAAATTTCATCCATGTAGAACAGTATGCCACATTCATGATCTTTATTAATGTGGGTGATCTGATTGGGGGTCATGCTTTAACAAAAAAACAAAAAACAACACCAAAAGTCAACAACAACAAAAAAAGCACTAAAACAACCACACAACAACCACACAACACAAACAACCACACAACACAAACAACCACCACCACCACCATCAAAAAACAACAACAAAAAAGAACAAACCCACACCCCAAAAAGAAAATAGGAGTTGGTAAGGTAGAACCCAGCTTTACTAGAAATGTGGTTAACTAAAGAGTTGCTGAACAGTAAGCAATCCAAACAAACTTCAGTGTCATTTAGCTCAAAACTTAGATGTCAGTACCCACAAAAACGAAGTTTTCTCCATTAGTCTGGAAAGCAGTGGCCTTTCAGTGCAACTGGTCACCCCAAAACTACCAGAAAGCATATAAAAATTTAGTCTTAAAAAATCCACCCTCCATTTTTTACAGAGAACAGATGTTTGTAATGAAAACATCTGTCATAATTAAGCGCAACTAACCAACACATTTTAAGAAGTGGACAATTACTACTTCACATTCAGCTGCATGCAAACTGGACAATTCTTTAACTGCATACCAGCCATGTTGTATAAACCATGGGCAGGACTGAGAATGGACATCAGCTGAAGAGATTACCTTCAGCTGTGTCAGTTGTCATGGGTTGGACACATTACATACCAGAGGGAGCAACAAGATGAAGGTTCTTCTGAATCTACTCCTAAAGACAGGGGACAAGGCAGTCACACTTTAGTAAACTGACATCAGTCTCACTTGTTCTGAACACAACTGGCTGAGCTTGTGCTGTTTTAAATAACACCTCTCCCTCATGACTGAAAAGTGTAAGTAAGCAGACCCAGTTACTCATGTAGTAAAGGATCACGATATACTTCACTTTAATTGATATGGAAATGGATGCTGTCAACAGTTATTCATATACAGATTCATATCCAACATTTTGCACATAAAAGCAAGAGCACAGTTTCAGTTAAAGTTGGCTAAATACCAAGTTGGTTTCCCTTACTGTTTACACTGGCACTTTCCTGCTATTTGACCTGCAGTTGTTTTTGCACAAAGAGCACTTCTTAGGGGCAGAGGAACAGGATATCAGCATAGAACTTCACTGCTGCAATAAAGCTTTTTTCTTAATTTTTAAATTAGTTGACCATCTTTCCTGTTCTCACACACACACCCTTGGTCACCCCCCAAAAGTCCAAAAGCATGTAATGTAGGCTTATATTTGTTTGTGGGTAGCACCAGAGGAAAAACAAAACAAAACAAAAATCCAAACCCAAATAAAATAAAAAATACTAATCAAATAAAAACCACCACACAACAAAACAAACAAACCACACACTCAGGAGTTCAAAGTGCAGTACAAATGCACTGAAGTACACTCATTGAAAATCTCTGCAGAGATTGTGTATGGTCACTATTCTTGATCAATTTAATTGGACAATACTGATTGCCAAGCAATTTTAGACTGAAAGGCAAATACAAACAGATGCATCTTGGCTGGATATATCTTCCTTTTCATAATGTTGGAAGAGGGATTTGAGGAGAATGTGAAGGTGACTATGGAGACTAAGAAGGTAGCAACAATATACAACCATTCTTCTCAAAACAGACACTATACAAGGGAAGACACTGTAAGCTGCTTCTCTCTAGCCATAAGATTATTCTTTCGAATTAATTCTTCTTGCAGCAGACATGCCTCAGCCTTGCAAGAACTTCGTGTCAAGCTCATTAAAGTTTTTACAAAAATTTCACTGTCATTCAATCATTTCACAAAAATTACATAAAACTCCATTAAAAATCAAAAGAAACTTCAGTATGATATTTATTACGTCTATGAAGTTGGTAAGACCATTGTTACATCTTTCTATACTGAATTCTTCTTACACGTGACCATAACCAATAAGTAATAGGCATGTTTGTATTTTCCAGGACACTGGACATGCCATGGATGAGATACTGCGGTTGAAAGACAAAGCTGGTAAACACTTTGCTACTTCCGCTCATCTGGATTAGCAATAAACATTTACCAAACTTCTGTCAGCTTCCGAACAGACTATATGGTCTATGTGCTTCATGGGTTTAAAAAAAGATAAAAAGCACATGCAGATTAGTCCAACCAGGAAATAAGAACCCCTCAAGTCACAGCTATACTGCAATCCACTGTAAAAAAATAACTGTGTGATCAACATAAGAAAGTGGTGCTGTTAGAGCATTCACCTACTTCAGACAGGTTTTATTATTGTTGCTTGGTATTTTGTACAACAGGAAGCAGTTTAAAGAACAGGACTCAAATATTTTCTTTTTAAATAATAAACTTGCTGTTTTATCTTAAGTGTTGTGACACACCAATTGCACATCTGAACAGAGTGTGAGGTCTCTGAAGTGTAACATCAACTGTTTTTTTAACATGAAGCAGAAGTCACCTATGAAAGTGCAAGCAAGAGGAGTACCAGTACCTTCCATCAGTTTGTCATCAGATGAAATTTTAAGAATGCATCAGAATTACTAATAATATATTCTCATCATTACAAGGATTAGCATCCAGTTCTGTCAGTCCTGGGCATAAAACATTGGTCAGTGGTGTTTTTTATGAAAAAGCTTTGCTAAAAAAAGTTATTGTTTGTTTATTTATTTTAATGCATTTACTAGCTTTCCAAGCCCTTCTCCAGCAAAGATCTCTTGTTAGCTACAAGTTTCCAAGCTCTGATGAGGTCTCTAATTCCACAAACAAGCTAATGTTAAGCATATGTAGCTTTCAGCAGGAAGCTACTAAACTTCAGCTTCAGCACTGTCCTCACTACACGACATACGTGACTTTTTGTCATGCAATGTAGCATGCTGAAAACAAAACAAAACCAAAAAAAAAAAAAAACCCAAAACACCACAACACCAAAACCAACAAAAAAAAACAACAAACACATTCGTATAATTTTGTCTTTTTTAAAAAACAGAAGAATCTCACATATATCTGGATGGATCAAACAGAAAGACATAGTATAAATCAAGTTGCAATTACAAAGTGAGAGTCAGTCATGACTCAGCATAAGAAAAAAGCAGACACAGTGGAGAACACTTCCAGTGAAGGAAAAAAAGGTAAAATGTAAATAGCTAAGAGGAAGAACACATTGTGTTGTCCTGAACTTTACTAGGCAATTTCAAATAAAGATGCTCGATGCTGACTACTTCTATAGCTTTCTAAAGATACCAAGAAAAATCCTAGTTATGTAACAGGTTCACCATGCATTTAGTACAGACCTAGCCAGACAAAAGCATCACCTCTTACAAACTCCAATTCCCCTAGAGGGATATTTTGACATCATTCCACATTGCTTACCAATCACAATGTAATCAACAATCTTAAGTAAGTCTCATTAATGAGGCACCAGTTGGAACTGCTGATATGAGTATTTTTCAGAGCTGACCCCAAGCTGGGGAACCAAACATGTTTACCTCATATTAAAGATGATTTATTGTCAGCTTTGCCTGCAACTAATCCAAAAAAAAAAAAAAAAATGAAAGGGACATTTATATGAGCATCTTGGGTATTAAACTCTCCCCGTCTACCTCAGGCTAAATGCCATCTTGACTACAAATCTGGTTACTTATTTGTACAGAATGCAACAGCACTTGCTGCATATTTAGCACTACAAAGTTCTATTTAGTTCTACAGTGAAAAGCAATTTAAGTTATTTTTCTTAACTGATTCATTTCCTTTAAAAGGTCTTGTTGCAATATCTCCAACAACCCTATTTACAATAATGTTGTTCTCATTACAGAACTTGAAAGTCTCTGGATATCTTCCAAAGTCACCAGCAGTACTCCAACAACAAAACAGCAGAGCTTTAGAAGCCACAATTACCTACAGCTAGAAGTGTCTGTAATACAGGTTTAAAGCAGTAACTTTTGTGCAGAGCACAGCTTGTTCCCCCAGTGCAAGACAGACACAAGCCACCTTCCACCTCTCCTAGAAACAATCAGATTTTTTTCATTAACAGAAAAGCATCCTCTTAAGGACACAACAACTTAATTACATTACTAGTTTAAAATTAACTAATTATTAGATGATTTATACATGTGTTCTAGAGAGTTTGTTGTCTTTCCACCAGAAAGAGAGACACCTATCATATTCAGACCAAGTGTCACATTAAATTACACTAAGCAGAATCAGATCTTGACTTAATGATGCAGTAAACTGAAGTGTTAGTTCCTCCTAGACAATGTACAGGCAAGCACAAACAGAACACATTCTCATCTGAAGTTATGACGATAACCCTTACAAAAAAAAAAAAAAAAAACCTGCAAGTATCACATGCCTTCAAATTTCATTAGCATAGAGTAAGAGTCAACCTATCAATGTCCCCCTTAAGTTTTCTTAATGTGTCAAGCGTCTATGGATTTCCTTCTTCAGTCAAGACTCCCCCTACTTTAATTCTTCATCCAGTCTATCCCCAAGCAGAGCGTGGTATTTCCTCATGCATTGCAGGACAGCTGCAGGATCCAGAAGAGCGACACCAAATAGACTTCTCAGGTACGCTGAAAGCAGCATGCATTTCCCCCTACAGAAGTTGTAAACTTTACTTATGCACTGAAGCTTGCCAGAAAGGTGCAGTTCACCCCCACCACATGCACACTCCCCACACAGCTTACTGATGTCATAAGGAATTTATAGCCTTTGGAACTTCTGGCTCGAGTGAAATAACAAGGACAGAGTAAATACACGGTTGGGTTGTTACCAGATTCGTCACTACCTCTGCCCAAAGGGTCACTTTAGCACAAATGTAAGGTTAGAGTATGGCAATGCCTTTAGGCAGTGGCTCATGCACGAATCCTCCCTGCTCCTTCTGAGGGTTATAACCCTCTTTTGGCCCTCTGCATTGCATACTCACGGGCAATCAGAGCAATAGTTCCTTCACACCAAACCCACACGGAGCAAGTGTCTGGTGAACCGGCCGTTGTAACTCACGCTGTGCAAAAGGAAATCCCACATGACCACACAGTTCAATCTAAAGCAATGAACCTCTGCACACCACTTCGTCCTGTCAGCACCCTGAGACACAAAAACAGAAAAGCTGAACCTGTTATGCAAGGCATGGAGTACTTCTTTTAGCTACGGAAGGAGAAGTATCAGCCAGATAATTATTCCAGGCTGCCAGGGAACTATTTATGTCACAACTGATCTCTGCCCATTGCTGGTCTCCATATCCATTTTCACTATAACCCACAGTCATTATATACTATAAAACTTCTATTAATTTGTGGCAATTAATAGAACTAATAATTGGTTGAGAAGTTACTTAATTACTTATTCAGACCATGCACAAAAAAATTACCAAAGGGTAAGGTTTCAAAGTAGGAAAGATACTATTAAGGTCCTTTTCTGAAACTATTAAAACAAATTCAGTTGTTCCCAGAACTCAGGTAGGCAGTCTGAAGAGACCAACTGCCGCTGTAAGGTATGATCTACACAGATGCAAAACGCACACAAAGTTTACGCCCCCAGCATAAAACTGCATGCTCTGTTGCCTCAACAGCACAGACCAAAGCTACAACAAACACAAGAGACCAAACACAAAACCTTGTGTTTGACTTCTGTCAAGGACAAGAGGAACGTGCTTCAGAGACAACTGTGAAGGCAAGCCTGTATCCTGGGTTGCCATCAAAAGCTGTAACCTCAGCTTCCCCTTCTTGCACTCCATCCATCCTTTTAACAGCAGAGGACTTCCACATAGTAACACACAGCAGGAAAGTTATGTGCATTTAAAAAATAAAATAAAAATTAAAAAACAAAAACAACAAAACAAACCCAAGCCAACATGTTAACAACAGTGGAAAAGTCAGCTGTTTCAGGGATGTCAAGTCAGTCCCCTTCCCTGCACAAGCCCCAGTGGCCAAGGGGGGGCTGTTTTTTTGTAGAGAAACTAGCTAAAACGCACCACATAAACTACTTTGCATGGTTGCAACTCAAACCATTCAGAGAAAGCACATAAGCCTTTTCCTGCTATCCAATCTCCAGTCCTTGTGCCCATGCTTTTTTTTTTTTACTACTTCTTCAGTTGTGCCAGTGCAGTTACCTTTGATGACACGCCTACAAGCTGAACTACTTAGCTGATTCAGCATGAAACCCCCAAAAGGAGGCACCAGGAACACAGAGCTGTACAGTCTCTCCTGTAACTACTTGCCTACTTTCCCTTATCAACACAAACATCCCCCCTCTCACTCAGGTACTTTGCTACATAAAGCTGCAAGCTTACTTTTTGACTACTCCAATGTACAAACTCACAACAAGCACTAATTCAGAAAGCGGTTAGGAGTCCTCCATGGTGGAACTCTAAACTGCAGAAGAGGAGAATAAATACAGAGCATGACTTCCAGTAGGATCCTCCTTCCTGGGAACTTATTTGTGACATTGGCATGGCTCCATACTCTGTTTCCAGCTTACAAAAAAGTGCAAAGCTGGGACAACTTGCATTTACATTGCACTTCCACTCTGAAAATACCACTTAACTGACTCAAATGGAAGATAAAAATCCCACCATTCAAATAAGCGAAATGGACTTCCAAACAGCATACCATGATATTTTTTTTTTACTTGGATCTTAACATTCCCTTGGTGTTCACTTAGTAGTATGTTCACTCTGAAATTTAACTACACAGCTTGTGCCATCCCTTCTATTCAGCATGACTTGAATTCACATAGTTCACATTTAGCAGAAGTCACAGCACTCTGGCAAAGTGTCAGACTAACCATTCCATCTTCTAGAAGTGACTTGCCACAAGCTACCCCGTATTTTCCACTGATAGAGGGAGCTATAGCCATACATAGCTCTTTAATCCAAATTACATTAAAAGACACAGACATTGGGCTGCTGCTGAATCTCTTTCCCAAGGTTTTAAAAAGACTTTGCTTAAGCTCAGTAGAACATAGCTTAACAGAGCCAGCTACTTCAGTAGTGTCAAGTAGCAGAAGACAGGCAGATATGTTTAACTGGATTTTCCATAGTTGCACATGTTTTGCGTGCTAGGATTCTCCATCTGGACAAGGCACAGACTTAGATATTCTTTAATACTGTGTTTAAGTCACTGTGTCTTACCTTAACATTCTTCCTCCAATCCAAGTCACATACTTAAATTTAGCTAAACTGCTTTGTACCCAAAGTTTAGTTCTTATGCTTTTCACACTTCCGTTGACAAAGAACGTAATAGTTAACATGATTAATATATGATAAAGATGTAAGGATATAATAACACAATAATTAGATTAAAACAGCTTAAACATTTCCCCCCCATCCATTCTCCCTCAGGTGAAGTTAATAGGATTACTTTCCAAAATATTTTTTTTTACTGGGAAGGCCCTAACAAACTGTATATCATATTCAGTTATGCTACAGTTTATTAAAATGAAGAAGCACTTAAGCTTCACATCACATATTATGACTCTTTTCAAAGTCATTATCTGTAACTGTTTTCATGACAAATTATTATCTCCTCAAATTAAAGTCAGAAAGTTTTGTAGAGAACGTGGAATACTTCCGTTTTTGATGGGTTTCTTCAGCATCTTCTAGCCAGATGAGCTACAAGAACCTTGAAGGTCTGAGTAAGCTTGCCTATTTACCAAAGCCCCAACTGGTAATTCTACATCTCCGCAGAATTTTCAGCAGCAAGCTCTGGTTTTGTCACAGGATCTTAGAGTAATCATTTAACACTGAATTACTACTCATGCTTCTCAAAAAAATTAAAATATTAAATGAAAAAAAAAGTAATATGCTCCAGGCCTGGAAACTGACTTAGTTTGCAGAAAAGAAAAACAAACAAACAAAACAAAACAAAACAAAAAAAAAAAGAAAAACAAACCAAAAAAAAAAAAAAACCACACCCACAAAAACACAAAACCCACATGATATAGAGAACAAGTTTAGCTAGCTGCCTCACTGGATTCGGTATCAACAGGCCTAAGGTAGAGAACCTAGGTAAAACATCTTCTTATTCCATTATTTGCTGGTGAAGATAAAAGCCAGTGTGACATATTCTATCTTTATAACCACACTGCCCTCAACAAAAGCTAATAGAAGTATTGCTTCTTTCCTCTGGCTACCTACTACTAGTTACAGCCAAATATTACTAGAACAACCAGTACTGCCAATAGGTGCCAGACACAGAAATTGCTGTCTTCAAAAACATGTTTCCTCCAAGCCTCCTCTCCGTTTTGGTGACAGACTGTCCTTGTACATCCTCCAGTAAGAGGATTTCTGGAGAGCAAGAGTATGAGTGCTGCTGGCTCCCAGGGATGATAAGAAATCAAAGCAGTGCTGCACACCCAAACACTGACTTGCAGTTTATTTTATTACTCTTGCACAGTGAATGCATAAGAAAAGTGGAATGAAAACATGATACACTCACTGCATCATAACAAAAAATATCACTGGTACTAAGGTCTGAGATATTAGATTATCTTGCCTTACTATGCCGTAACAGCATTGCTTCCTTAGTCCAGAATAAGAGGACAGGTAAGTCTTCACTTGCTTGGTAAGAAAATCTTGGTTTTAGCACCTCGTGTTTGGGCATAAATCCACAGGTCTGTGATATTTACTTACTGTTGACTTAACTGAAACATTTTTTAAACCTGAGAGGGCTTAGAAAATCAGAAGAATAAATTTTAAGCACTCGCATAAAAATTCTCACATTTTTGACTATCTAAGCAGACACCCGACCACCTATGGCACAAGGGTCTTGGGCATGTCCAGGCTCCAAACAGAACACACAACAGCAGCAAAGAGCCACCTCTGAAAGCCAGTTCTCAGGTCTTCAGTTCCACAGTTTTGCTCTCTTCTCAAAATGAAAGCAGTGATCCACCATTTCTGCTCCCTCAAGTATAATATTGTTTCTGTTGATTCAGAAGAAACAGCATGTGTGAAAATCACTGCCCACCAGATGGATGTTGTCTGTCAAGCTCTATTCCTGCCAGCCTGTTGCCAGCAACTATGATTTTACCCCTACCTTCTGTGCTGATGCCACAAAGGAAGAGAAAGCCCCATTACTTATTTGAAACTTTCCTTGTTACTGCAAGTCCTTTTAGTTAGGTATGTTATCAGAGACTTACTTAAGACAGGAGGCATAAGATCATACACGCTTATCACCTACTCATACATTGAGCCATCCTAATCCATGCTGCTATGTAACGTGGTCTGCCAAGAAGCAATTAAGTTCTTTTCTCTTTCAACATGAAACCTCTTTGTCAAGAGAGGGGCCCAGCAGAACATTTATCTAAACCAAGTCATTGACCTCCAGCAGTTTGAACAAGCCCATCAGGTCTAGAGGTTTTTCCAAGCATACTGGCACCAAAATGTCAACAAAAAGAAGAACATACATTTGCAGAACCAAATGGGCTTCCACAATACAGTCATAATTAACACACAGATTCACTGGAACTACAAGAAGCAACCTATCCCGCTTTAAGCTTATGTAGGAAGTAGAACTGTCTTTCCATATAGTGGATGGCAAGCTTTTAACTATTACCAAAACAGCTGTACCTGTAAGGACAGTAACTGCCACTGCTCAAAGTAGAGGTTTCATTAAAAGATGTTAGAAGCTGCTTTCCACAACAGGATAGCAGCAGTTCAGTATACAAAGAAACCCCAAAACCTTAAGAAAAAAAGATGACCCTTTCTACTTTTTTTTTCCATCTATATACAAAGTATGACCACCTCACACCTCCCCCACCCCCCCCAAAAAAAAAAAAAAACAAAGAAAAAAGAAGTAAAGGCAAATTATAACAGATAAACAAATTCACTTCACATGTACTTAGCTCTCCCAGAAGTTTATCTGTCAGCTCTGCCTCCCTAAGAGGCATCTGGTTCTTTTCACAGTTCTTTCTACCTTTTCCCATATCCCCCCTGTATATTTTATCACTTACTGAGGAGAAACAGCACACTGATTAACCAAAGTGAACATTAAATAAGAAAGTTTAATTAGAACACGTTACGTACACTTCCTTTTCCCTTCCAGGAAAACAATAAAAAAAAAAAGTGTGGCTTAAGTCTTATCTAGCTGGCTTTCAAAATTGATCAGTCAATGAAGGGGCTCAATGGATGAATGAAGCAAGCTCTAGGAAGTCAAAGAAGAAATGGAAAAATGTGAACAATAAAAATTAGCCATCTCAGAACAACATGGGTAATATAAAACTGGAGTAGACATCCTTAAATTGAGTAGGTGGTCACACAGAAAAATAACACCTCTCAACAGGTACACCCACAAGTAAAACAAAGTTTTATTTGAAATAACCTCAGAACAAAGACAACAACCTGATTTTATTTAGTAAAGAAGAAATTATTAGTCATGCTTAGTTTTCCCCTGGTTCTATTCTTATCTGTGCTGCTGGAATAGCTTGCCCCTCATCTTAGATGTAGATGTGCTCTGACAGTAGGAGAAGCCAAAATAGGAACAGGAAAAACAGATGAGCTATGTGACAAAGCACAAGCCTTTGCAATAAGCTGACAAAAGAAGTTCAAATTTCACATTCTTCAGTTGAGCAAGACCTATTTCTCAAAGAGACAAAAACATACAAATCAGATTAGGATGTTTGAAAAACAATCATCCTTCATGAGAGGAAGTGCCCTCACTACCCCTTCCCAACTCCATATTCCAAACATATTTTTCACTTTTTAAGGTGAAAAAGGCACCACAATGGCTTGTTTCCAGCTTCACAGAGTCTCTGAGGGAGTTCAACTACCACCATTTCTCACCACTGAGACTCTTTTTCCAGGCTGGAATTACCAAACAAAACTGGTAAAGAATCTCATGTTTATTCTAGGGAGAGAGAATGACCAGTGCTGCATGGTTCTATAATTTATTCTAAAGTACATTATAATATTAAGCTACTGATATAAAGAAGCATACCACTAGCAAGCTCTTTGATCATGAGTGCAGCAGGTGCTGTGGCAGTGGATGAAAATCTTGAGTACTTAAACAGAGTACTTAACCAGTACTAGCCAGCTTTTGAGTTAAAGACAATGCTGGTTTCATTTTGAAATTATCTCTGAAGATAAACTGTCCAGGCTGATAAAGCCAGCCTGTATAGCCTTTGTCCCTTCTTGGGCAGTTCAAGAGAGTATAGGATGCATCATCAGACCTTCATTACCCGAAGTTTCCTTAATAGGTTAGTTTAGAGCTGAGACACACATTTGCTGAATTGCCCAAGCTGTCCTTCAGACAAGCCTTAAAGTTAAGCATAGCAAGGACACCAAATTACTTTCAGATCTGCGTATAATCCTTAGTCTGGTTGACCGTGGCCAAAGGAGGCATTTTTTTTAGCAAATAAATACTTCTTGATCACACTTTCTGACTGGTCACAACCCTTACATGCACAAAGGCCAAGGTTGGGTTTGCAGGGGTTTTTTTAATGGATAGTGAACCCCCAAGTAACCAATTAAGCTGGCTTTAAGACTTTGAAACACCAGGGCAGCATAGAGTGAAGTTAATGGGAAGCAGATCTGGCCCACTATTTTAAGTAATCTTTAGACAGTGAGCAGGGACAGGGAGAAGGCTTAAAGTTTTGCTTAGACTCTGCAGTAGCTGTAAGTGCTATTTTGCCCTTAAAGTTAAGCATATCTGTCCTAGATTTGCAACCTGTTCCAAAAGAATACTAGTATGAGTACTTTTAGTAGGTGAATTCAGTGTCATATCGTGGTTTACAAACGGACAGTGTACCACGTTCTGAGCTCACAACTGGTCACACCACAGGTGGGCACTTTCACTCTGATCACACAGCATCCAGGAAACTGCTCCCTAGTAGAGAATGACCACAATCCCTTAACACCCAGGTAGCAACATGGCACAAGAAAATCCTGAGTTTAATAACCATGTATTTTCCCAGATGAGCATACGCATAACACTATCTCATTAATACAGCCTCCTAGGCTGAGGTCTCATATTCCTGTTGGTGTTTTTTTTGTAAAAAACACTGGGCTACTACACTTGCATTAGCTGGGAGAAAAAAAAACAAGACTTATTTACACTCCATACTACTTCCTTGCCATGACTACTGGAAAGCCACAGCTGCAGGACAATGAGGCATAAATCAGCAAAAATAATAAATATAGATAAACATGGTATCTGGCACTTCCTTGATCTGCAAGAAACACAGGAAAAACTATAAGTTTTATTCATCAGGGACTGCAGCAGGGGGGCAGCTACCTGCTACCTTAAACTTTGACTTTAGAAGCAGGGCTTTTGATGACCAGTGTCCTGTTAAATAGGAAACAACTTCAAGGTTTAGCTTAACATATCCTTCTTCAAAGTTTCAAGGATGAAAAAGTATTCTCAAGCCCCTGCAAAGCAAAATTATTTGTTAAAAGCTATGTTCATATAATACTAATCATGTACACTTAAATCAGGAAGCAGAGCTCCCATCTGCCATGTTCCATGTAAACATTATTTAGATGCATGCAGCTTTTAAAAACTAAGCTAACAGTAACATTCTCCAACATCATAACCAAACACTTTAGGGGGAAAAAAAAAAAAAAAGCTAAGATATTTAAAAACAACTATCTTTTACATGAAGTGCTGGAATCACATCCAGCTTATCAGTAAAGAAACTGCAGTGAACCTGCAGGCAAAGGCAGCCTGCAGTGGCCCAGACAACTTCTGTTACAGAAGCAGTAACTTTCCTCAAGATCAAGCCACAATCTGTCCTTGCTTCCTGAACTCTGGTATCGCATCAGGAAAAATCCAAGCACTCCCTTCCATTACCAACTCCAGTCTGTTTCAGACTCAAGAGAATCATGCACAAGTCGCTGCAAAAAAAAATGAGGTCTTTCAAGCTCATCTAGAGAAAGCTTTGCACTTTTTGCAGACTATTGCTCAAATAAAGCTTCTTCCAGGTGCTTTTTATGCCTACCTTTCCATTTGTTTGCATGGCAGCTTCATTTTCTTCTAAAAAAGCATTGACACTTAACAGCAAAATCGGTGAAGAATATTCTTCCTTATTGTTCACACCAGGCAGCTGGGCTACAACTAAGTTGCTAAATACCTGTTTCAACAATTGTGAATTTCAACTACATGCTTACTAAGGGCAGCAAGAGTTTGTTAATAACTTGTTCTCACTGGTACTACTCCTTATATCAGAAACAAACCCCCACTCCATAGAGATCACACTACGATTTTGCAGTGATTCACTCCAGTATACAATAAGATTTAAGCATTCCACATCCTCTTCACATTATGTCTCCACACTATAACCTTAGGAAGTAGCAACTTTTATAGCATGCTCTGAAATTCAGACTAGCATATATCCCATCTTCCAAACAAGAAAAATAACAAGCTGGTTTTTACCATCTCTTCTAAGAACAGCTTCAACTGCCAAATACAAAACATGAGGCTTCAAGAGAACTACACAGTTTATCAAGTCCTACGTACAGATATACATCGATTGCTCTGTTGTATGACAGTCTCACCCCAGAAACAGGGCACTGGTTACATGCCTGTTCTCAAAATTCATGCTAACAAGGTTTTTATTTTAAAAAAACAAAACAGAACAACAACTATTATGCAATCATATGATTCATAAGTTTTATTCAGCAAAGTTTGGCCGCAGGCATGCCTTACAAATCTTTTGAAGAAGCTGCTGAATGTACACAACGCTAAAATCGTTCATTTCAGACTGTACAGTCAGAAATCAAGTCACTATTCCCACATGTGCTATGCCAGGACTGCGATCCACTGCCTTTAAAAGCACCCTCCAGCTAAAACTGCCTCAGTTTTGCAGTACCGTTCTCAAAGCTAGTCTAGGAGATCACTTACTACCACCAGCCTGCTGAGAGGTGCTGTCAACAAATTCTGCTATTGCACTTTTCTGGACCGAGAGGATAATCTCAGAAAGTTCAGGTGACGATTTTAAGAGATTTGTGTTTGGGCTGTTTAAAGGACCTTTAACAAAACAACAGGGCAAGTATAAACTGCAGCCCTCAACTACAGTTCTGCCCGATTTCACTTCGCAGACACAGAAACTTCTTCCCACCCCGCCCATGGGAGACCCCACGCACACGGGAGCCACGCGGCAAGCACCCCGCTCCCCCAGCACCCGAGCAGCCGCGCTCTCCGTGCGACCCGCTGCTCCGCCGCCCAGCAAAACCCGGCGGCGCAGCTGCGCCGAACTTCCAGCCGCGCAGCAGGAGCGGTGCTGCCCGCGCACCTGCGCTGCGCGGGGAAGGAAGAGAGATGCGCGGGAGATGCGCGGGGGGGCGGGGGTCGTGTCGCGCCCCCCCCAGCCGCCGACCCGTCGGAGGGACGGCGCGGGAAACTCACGCAGCAGCGCGACTCGGAGCTGGGGTTAAAGGGGGAAAAAAAAAAAAAAAAAAAAAAAAAAAGAAAAAAAAAAAAGCCAGAGGCGGGTACTCGGGGTGTGCGGGAAGGGGCTGCCCGCGGCCGCGCTGCCAGAACAACTTCCTCAAACTCCCGGCGGCTCCTCGCCCCGCCGGCGGCCGGGCCTGCCCCGGGAGAGGGCGGCTGCCCGGCTGGCCGCCTGCCCGGCCCCGGCGCGGAGCAGGTGGGCGACCGGGATGCCGGTGGAGCCGGACCCCCGCCCACGCCTCCCCCCGCCGCCGCGCCGGCAGGGGACGACCGACCGCTGCCCGCACGCCAGAGCCCTCTCGCGCCTCCTCCCCATTACCTCCTCGCCGCCGCCGCTCTCCTCTGTGCCGTTCCCTACGCTCGCCATGTTCCCGCTCCGCCGCGCCGGGATGACTGCGGCCGCCGCGCCCCGTCCCGCTCCCCTCAGTCGGGCGGGCGGCGCGGCCCGGCCCGGCCCCGCCCCGCCCCGCCCCCGCTCACCCACCCCCCCCACACACCTCCCCGGCCCGGCCGCCCCACAACTCCGGTGGCCCCGCCCCCTTGTTTGCATATCAGGCCGCGCCCGGCCGGCCGCGACCCGGGCGCCCCTCGGCGCTTCCCGCCCGCCGCCGGTGGCCCTGCCTCACGGCCCGCGGGGCAGAGCGCGGCCCGGCACCGGCCGGAGGATGCTGTTGCCCGGCTCAGCCTTCGGGGCAACCGGAGCGTCGTCCCAAAGTCATGCCGAGGCCTCCCGCCTTCCTCTGCCAGGCCGTGCTCCTTCCTGCCGCCCCGGCCAACGCGCAGCGCCGCTTCCCGCCGCACCGGCGTCCCTGCGCGGCGCGCCGCGCCCCTCCGGCTGCCGCGGGGGACGAGGAGCGCGGGCTGCGCGGCTGCCCTGGCTTCGGAGCTCGTCGGCAGGGCCCGCGGGCCGCGCTGCCTGAGCGCCGGCCGCCCGGCGTTGCCGGTCTTGCCCCCGGCGTTTGCTGCCCGAAGGCCGGGGGAAGCTGGCAGCAAGGCTGGAGAAGCAGCATGAAGGGAATGGATGCATCAGTGAGCTGATTGCGGAGGAATTGCCGCTCAAGACAGCGAAGCAGATAACTGACAAAAGAAGGATTCTTAATAAGAGTCCGGTTAAGAAAAGGGAAGAAGATCAAGATTGGAAGAAACATCTAAAAGAAGGGGAACATCTGGTGAGCATTGGACCCCAAAAAAAGAGGTGGGGGGCTAAGGTCCCATTATCGAAGCGTTGTTTCAAATGGGTTGACATCTGGAAAGCTGCGCATTCTTCATGAAATATTTGAGAAGGTGATCAAGGGCGAAGAAGATCTGCCAATGCTGGGTGCTACTTGAGAAGAAAGTTTGAGAAGCAGCCAGCTCTCTGAGAAGGACAGTTAGCTGCCCCCACCCTGCCATATCCTGTTCTTAGTTCACAGTATCATAGTAGTCTTTGCTAAAAATCTACCAGTTTCCTCTTTTTCCTATTCTGCCAGCTGCGGTCAGGTTCTATAAAAAAGTAGGAAGCGTGACACCCATCTCCACTTCCTACAGCTTGCTGGTCTGTCACAGCCCCTGTTAAAAAATGCATGTAGATTTGATACACGAGCTTTGATGAGAACACAGATGGACGAAAAGTGGAAGAGAACTGAACAGATTCAGCTAACCAGGAGGTACATTTATGTGAGTTTCCATGAGGTACACAAGAGCTTTTTTGCGAGTTTTGGAATTCAAGTCTAGAGATAAGCAAAGTCCTTCAATCTAAGAAGAGGCAGAAGTACTGGCTTTCAGTCTAGGCTAGCAACTTAAGTGTCCCCATTAGTCTCACGTAGACTGTACTGCTGTGTCTGCTCTGCTATTTTTACCCATCCAAGCTAAGTAAAAGGGGGAGGGGAACCTAACTTGAGTATGTTCATCTGTCCTGCAAGATTGCACTCTTCTCATTTAAGATGTTGCAGACACACTGGTCTCCCATAATCTTATTGCACTTGAGTATACTTCTTCACTGGCAACTTGTTGGAAGATACCCCAGTGATATTAAGGCACTTCTCCAGGACTGATCATGAAACATACAAGTAGTGCAAATTCAGTAGACAGGTTCATACATGCATTGTATTTGACTCACAGCACAGTCATGTCTGCCCACACAGCTCCACCTGAAACTTAAGTTACAGCAGAATTTTATACTGCTCATGAGAATTATACAAATTATCACCCTCTGTTGAAGACATGACTCCCTTTCTGGTTTTCAGCTCCAAAGGCAATCCCTTTGAGATGTCATTTTGCTTAAAGCAGTAGACTACCTCCATTTCAAAACCAGTTTTTAAACAGTATTATTCTACAACAGAGTACTATGGGCTATATAGCATATGAGTAGGATAGCTAACACATAAGGTCTCCAAGTTCTAGAAACATGGTCCTTAAAGATGAGAACCAGTTACACCATTTGGTAGGAGCCACACACCTAGACAGTTACGCATTGCCAGTTCTAGCTACAGAGAATAAAAACTTAGCCTGATCCCTTACATTCTTCTTTAAAATGTTAATGGACTATAGCACCAGCACTTTTTGAGTTAGTTTGGGGCAATTACACCAATGTGCAGAGTTTGTAGTCACAAGTAGTTACTCTATATGTAGGATACATAACTGCATGAGTCAGAGGTTCATTTAATATACTCAGCAAGCTCAAGACCACGGTCTAATTCAACACCACTTGATCGTGATTAACTCCCAATAGGTTTCATTTATATTGTTGTATTCCCTCCCTACCAAGTCCTTTAGCTCACGCTCTTTTGGCACATTTAAGGCTATATCTATCAGTGACCTTTCTCTAGTCAGAACAAAGATGCATATTAAAATAATCATGGTAGAGATAAATACATCATATCACTCCTGACCAAGGTAGCTAAGGCATGAAAATTGCTACTGAAGTCTGAGTGCAAGCACTGTGAATGACAGAGCACTGCTGAGTTTTGCTTGGTCTTTGACAGGCTGCCAGGGCATGCTGCCCATTTAAGTCATTGTAATAATAGTCAAAATGGCATCTCAAAACCACTCCCCTGATTGGCTTTAATCCGTTTAATCACTCTTCCCCTTCTCCCTTCAAATTTAAGCACTAAAGATAAGCCTCCTCCTACAGTTTTCCATCTGTAAAAAACTAGACAAAACAAAAACCACAACTTCTGAAGGAATATGGACAAGAATTAATAGGTCTTAATCCTCTGAGAAGCCTTCTGCAGTTCCCAGCCAGCTCTAGTTTCTATCCATTTGAATGTAGGTATCTTTGCAGCAGGAATTAGAAAGATTATCTGCCGATTACTAATCTCTCAGGGAGCATTCAGAGAGCATTCCAATGGACATGTTGAAAGGATTTTACTGAGATCTGACAGAGGAGACAAGACCTTGAGAATCCATTCCCCTCTGGCTGGCATAGCTACATAGAATTCCCACCTAGGAAAAGCCTGCCTACATTTTCTCCTATCTGCAGAGCCATCACCTGCACACTGCTGTGTTAACAGTACCTGGATATTTGATAGCTCTGCTAGCGTTTCCTTCTACAGTATAGCTACTCACTGGGAAATTGCCTCATTATAAGAATTTATGGGATAATGAGGAAAAATAAATACTTTTTTGAGCTTCTGTAATCACATACAGATCTGGCAAGGATGAAAAGTCATATTCTGCCCCTAGCAATCAGATAATATAGAAGAATAAAATCAATTTCAGTATGAACACTTGGTATTGATCTAGTTCTCCTGAGGACTAGAAAACAGTCCTTGAGAATAGGCCTGCTGTAAAAGAAGCCTAGGAAGTTGCCTTAGCATTCCTGCAGCTACTCTCCAGTAGGGTTACACTGTATCAGTCACCCAAACAGAAGGACTGGAGATAACAATCATTAAACAATTAGCAAATTCCCTGATGGAGGTGGGGCAAGTGAGCAAGACAGAAACCAAGTCCCACCTAGTTCCAGAAGTTCTGTTTCGTAAACTACCTATTAGCACAATGAGTACTCTGACCAGTACAAACTGCATGTGAATCTACCCACATAAATACGCTGTGAAAGATTTGCTGAAAGAATCAGCACGTTTGAGGAATACTTTTCAAGATCAAGAGACTGAAATTTCTTACTGCTGCACTGAGCTAAAAAAAAAAAAAAATGCAGTAACTTAGCTGAGATACTAATTCACAAAAAAAAAAAAAACAACTGTAACAAAAGCAAGATGTGACAGCCAGGAGAGAAAAATTGATGAGGGTGTATTTCCTTAGGGATTATAACAGCCATGCTTAACCTCCAGGCAATTATGTTTTTTTTTAGCCAGCACTAATTTTGCCAATTAAGATGAAGCAATGCCTCTTATTGAGAGGAACCAGTATCAAAATATTGTTTCCTCACGCAAGCTGAGCCAGTCTGTGGCTCACAAACGGTATTTCAGAGATTACTATAGCAACTGCAGTAACCCCTTTAGAGTTAAAACATATGTAGTTGTATGAGAAGGCTAATACTGATTATAAGATTATTTTCTTGTCAGGTGCCCCCTTCCTGCACACACACATGGTCTTTTGCCATTCTCCAGCCCTGCAAAAACTCTCAGGTTTTACCTTAGTCTCTAGAAGGAATATTAACTCTTGGTCCCAGCACCTGTTTTCCCACATCCAGCTGGAAGGATAGCTTAGCAAACCACAGAGCAGCCCACCGATTCAAGTAAAAGCAACAGTTAAAGTCACTAAAAAAAGGAAAGTCAGTGTCCTCAACATAGGTTCTCTAGTCTCTGTCCCCAACAAAAGGGCATAAGGAACTGAACCAAGCACAGCAACAGAGACATTTGATGAAAGATGTAAAAGAAAGCAGCCTCTCCAGGACAGCTTTTGGCATGCATGGAGGCAGTACTATGGCATAGAGTATTCATGTACTACAGAGACTACAGATATGGACATCAAATTAAGCTTAAAGGACGGGGTTGTTACAGTTAGGAGTGAATGTTTTCTACCCTCAATAAGCTGCTTCATCTAAATCCTGTTTGTTAGACCTCGCAAGAACTTTATTTGGAAGTGAAGAACCTAGGCATTATTTTGTTGACAAATATATCAATGCAGTATTTTTATTTAATTACTTAGAATTTCACCTTCTGTTAGACACTTTTAGAGAGCCACAGTGGTTTCAAACTCCCAGATCATGTTTCTGTACTTAAAAGTCATAGCCATCTTGAAGTAGAGCCACCTTTCCTTTCAGTCAGGCAGCCTTAACCCCCTTCCCTCACCATACTAGCATGTAGCAAATATTGTAGTGGTGAAGACATACAGAACTGCTAGTTCGCGTGCATGAGACTAGAAGAGGGCTGATCAAGCAGTTGCCAGACATTTCAGCATAAACAGGATCTTGAATGATATCCATAAGAAAGCTTCCTATACTTAGGGAAGCCCTGCCTCTTCCCCAAAGCGAGAGAAAGGGCAATAATGAACTTTGGACAAGGTACAGTGGTTTACCTCAGTTACCATGTGACTTGGCTCTGTGTACCTAGGACAGGTTGTATAAGTGATCCTCAGTGAAAGCATAATGCAATAAATGCACCTAGCTTTCCAGTCAGCCTCTAGTGCTTTTACCAGTGTTATCTACACAGACTTTATCTGCATACTGTTTTTTAGCAACACTTCTACAAGTACCACCTCTAATTTATGGGCTATATTTGGATTGTTTTGTGTATCTCCTTATCACCTTCTTAAGGGAGAACGAGTTAATTTTTTTAGCCCTAGAAACAGGCATATACCCCAAACACTCATACCACATCTTTCCTGCTCCAGGTGAAGTCAAACTATTCTTAGACTCACACAATTTAGATTGGCTCTATCCACAGCTAGCACACCGCTTTTCACAACAGTGTAATAAGCGAAGTGTCACATCCTTAGCCTTCTGATACCACTACATGCATGCATCAGCATGTTGAAACTTTATAAGGTGCACCAGAGCAGAGCTGTCCTGCCTTCACAAGACTCCCTCTTCCAGCTGCATCCTGTGCTAACCAGGCCACCTTGTCAGCTCCAGGCTCCACGTTATTCACCCCGTGACCATAGTTTCATTATTTGCAAGTGTTAGGGCATATCTTGGCTCGAAGGGCCTCTACTCCCCCACATCCTTTACCTCTTTCTCAGTCCCTGTTTTTGGAGAGCTACAAGTCGTCTCCCACAGTAGGTCACAGAATACTTCAGGTTTGAAGTGACCTCACGTAGTCACCTGATCCACCCACTACTGAAAGTACAGCCGGGCTCAAGGTTAGAGTAGGTTGCTTATACTGCATTATAAATGTGCCTTAACAGGGAACAGCTAGTACGCCACAGAAATACAGATCTCCAAGCAAAACATAAGAGTATTTAGTCACTCAATAGGATGATACATCAGGAAGTTGCTAAACCATGCAGAGTAAAAAACAGCAATAAACAAAATGAACAAAAAAAAAACCAACAAAATACCACAGCATTTGTTATCTCTGAGGAGGATTAAAAGTCACCCCATTTTCTGTGATTCCAGACAACAAAGCCAGAGACCTGATACTTCACTACATTTGGAAGCACAGATAGGTATCCCATCACCTACACAACTTCTCTTCGTGATACCTTTACTGATCAGCATTCTCTCTTCTCAACATGCATATCCCATCCTATCCCACTCTTTGACCTTCATTCAATTCCCTTTCCCCCTTCAAAAGAAAAAAAAAAAAAAAAAAGGAAAATTTCCCTGTGTTTTTTTTTTCCTGTTTGTTTCCTCCTCTGCTCATTCAGCCAACCCAGAGGTTTTCTAGCAGGTACTTAAGAGGCCCCACCTATAACTCCTTCCCTTAGGCCAGACGATTAACCCTTTCCTGTCCTACAGCAGATGGTACATTTATCTTGGTATGCTATGTCTCATCTTTTTGCATTTTTCTTCACTTCTCACCTCTCCTTTACAGCTAAGCAGTTTCCTGCTATTTCAGCAAGATATTCTCTGTATTCTCCCAGTCTTATCTCTAAGCTTCTTCCTGTTTATCATTACATTTCATCTTATTTATTTTCACTGGAAGTATTTTGGTGTTCCTTGTCAAAGTGCAAGTTTCAGAGAATTAGAGAGTAATAAAGATCAGAAATGACCTCTGCAACTGTTCTCGTCCAACACACCATTTTTTTAAGATATAAAATGACACACTAAATTATGGTGTTTGTTTAGAAAATACATTAATGTGTCATTGCTCCCCCTGATATTAGCATGAGGCTTGATGTTTGCATGGTATATTGTGAATGGCTGATCACCTCTTCTTGCAGAATATCTCATTAAATAAACCCTGAAGGTTGTTGGTGCATTGCTGACATTTAGTAGGGTTAATTTTTAATTAGCTCTCTTTCCCCTCTGAAACCTTTGGTCCTGTTAATAGTCTGAATTGTGTTTTGTCATGTGGCACTTTTATTAACTTAAAGTAATGGAGCAGTTTACCTGTAAATCCTCTAGTAACTAGAGCCAATGGCACCTTTGAAATGTTATTATTTATGTAGCTGAATACTTTCCATGTGCTTCTCTTCACATACCACTTCACATTAACACTATTTGTACCAGAAAAAAACAAAGGAAAATGATCTGACTTCACCTTACAGAAATTTTCTTTGCCTTACTAACAAAAGTTTTTGAAGTTATGTTTGCCAGAAAAATATGTTATATCTTTTGTCTATTCATTTTGTTATTCTTTCATTGCTCTGAAAACAGCATGTTCTGGATTGAACCATCTGAACAGATGGCTGTTATGTGTCCAAGTCATCAGGGAATGAAAATGCCTGAACGCAACCCCTTCCCCCTCCCCACCAAAAAAAATCCCCTGAACCAAACCTGAAATGTCACGTGTATATAACAAAGTTCTTATTCCCACAAGGAAACAGGATTGTATCTCTGAGCGAGGATCCTATGACTTAATGATAGGACAGCAATTTATAATTGCTGAATTGTACCCAAAGGCCTTCCATTCACACTGCAGAAAATGGATACTTTTATTTAATTTACTTGTATTTTAATTCCTCTTAACTGATGTAATATCAACACTAAAAACAAAGAATCTGCAAAACACAGATATGAGTGCTTCTTTCCTCTTGTCATGTAGCCTGCCATGTTCAGAAGCTCCTACTGTAATGTCAGGTCTGGGTCCCTCTGTTCAGTGAAAAGATTTTGCTGCTAAGATAAAGGCTGTCTCTGTGCTTTGCAGCTAAATGCATATACGTTTAGCTGAGAAAAGGATAAGATGTCTCATCTGAGGACAAAAACCTTGTTCAGTACATTATGGCATTTAGCCAGTATATTAGTAAGAGCTCTTGAATTTTGAATAAAACTCTTCTGAATTCAAAATTCCACATTAGCCAATGAAGAGAATGACACATGATAAGAATAATCTAAGATGTTGTACTTTCCTACTAATATTCATTAGACTGAACAGCATTCATTAATAACTTAAGTGGAAGTACTGTAGGTTTCAAATACTCTGTTTCTAGAGTTTACCTTGAATTTTATCTGTATCGATGATTTAATTACTTCATTCAAGCCACTATTTTATTTAAGTCCTAAAAATGTAAGACTTAGATAACCAGTTTCTTTAAAATGTTTTTATTTACTTTATCAGTTAAAATTTAATAAACAATTTTAGAGCATGGACAGTTACAGATAAACCCAAGCTTGCCTTGTCCACACTTCACACTGCTTGTGTCTGATCTAGTTCTTAATCAAAAGCCCAGTAGGCATGTTAGTATGATTCTGTGCACAAACAAATATGCTTCCATGCCAAATGAGTGTGCAGCAGTTTTCCAATGTTCCTCCATTAGAGTTGAAAATACACATTCTGTATCAAAATCTTCACATAGTACTTTGTGGCAGCTCACTTGGCCTATGATTGGCAGACCATCTGAAAGAACTGAGAAACAAAGATAACTAATTCAAAAAGGGATCTGAGGATGACTGGATTTGTGGAGGACGTTGCAGAAAAAGCATCTGGTGAACTTACAGTCTTTTTGTAGCTAATTTGGGGCTTCCTACAGAAATGAGCTAATACATCCTGTAGAAAGCTCTCCTGCAGCTATGCTCTTTGTGAAAATATTTGTCTAGCCTTATGCTGACTGTAGGCCACAGGCAGACCCTGATGAGAAAATCACGGTGTTAAGGGTGTGCATTTGCCTTGATTTGACCCAGTCATAAAACCAGTAAAAATTCTCCTGGGAATTCAGATGGATATTTCTGTTTGCAATGAAGATAAATTCTCTCAGGTAATTCTGGCTTGATTAATACCCATAGCACTATGTGACACAAGTTCAGGAGATGTCAAAACATCAAATAAATGGTAGATATCTACCAAGTAATAATTTCCATTCCTGGCCACATATAACAAAAAGAAAATTTCTGTTCCTGTACAAACAAAATACCAAACATGTTGAAGAGTATGTAGTCAGGGATTGCTAGGCTGTATACAAGCTATGAAGAAAATGTTTTCTGAGTGCTCTGAATTTGATTTACAGAAATATGCAAGAAGTTTTCACCTGAAAAATAGATGGACTGAGGCATACGGGTATTGTGACAAAAAACCTGATGACTATGTCTTTGTCCAAGTCATACCAGGGTATGAGATCCTTTGGGGGGCAAGGTGATTTGGTATTCCTATCAGTTATGAAGTGAACAGGTCCTTTGCAAAAAATTAAGGCTCATATTGTTTAAGAGGCAGCTCAGAATCTTCATAATATTTACAGTTTCCATAAAAACACACAAAACTTAATTGAACAAGGAAATTTTAAAGGCGGAGAGATCACATTGTTTTTCTGTGTTGCAGCAGAATGTAACTAGTGAATAGATAATATAATATTTTGCCTGTTTCTAGCTTCTATATAGATTAACTAAAAGTGCTTTAAAAATATTTTTTACTGAAAAACATAATAACCATTGATAAGAAGAAACAATTTCACTTCTTATTTCACTTTCTGCTCTCAAAAGTTTTAAGAAGGTCAAAATTAGAATATTTTCTAGTTTTGTACGAGCTGTTCCAATTTCATTTTAAAAGTCCTGATTTTACTTTAAGATTTAAAAAAATCATACATCTTCAGTGTGCTCATTCAGAGAAACACTTCAGCATCATACAACTATACTGGGTTGGGCCTTTTCAGCTTCAGCATGTGAAGCTCTGACCCTCAAATTGTGGGTGTATGAAGAAGGTGCCATGAGATGTGAATGCACAGTGAGTTAGTAAGTGTATAGGGTTACATACCTGAATACTCTCACTTGTGAAAACTGCAAGGCAATTTTCCTGTGAAGGCCAGTAGGATAAGCAACTCCTCATTCTCCATTTCACAAGTTATTTTTACCTAAAATACTGTAAAGCATCTTAGATTTCTTTGCCATAATTTGCTTACATTAGTGTGTCTGACATGTTCTTCTATCTGTCCTGTCTGTCTATCTATCTATTTAGTGCCATTGTATCTGGTCAAAATTGATGTCATATTTGCTTTATTTAACCAAGCACTTCAGGCATTTTCTAAGCATTTCTCATATTTCATAAGGTTCATAAATCTTTATTCTCAATACACTTAGGGGACAAGAAATAGTTAAGGCTTAAGCAGAGCAATGACATTGTATGATCAGCTTAAGGAAGCCACATAATGGCAAAGCAGGCAACAGACTGGAAGTGCTGTCCATACCCTTGATCTTGCAAATCAGATCACTCAATGCCTGGAGGTCACGAAAGACATCATAAAAGTAGGGAAGGAAGGGCTGGCAGCAGTAAGTGTGGCGCTACCATGCATAGCATGCATTTCCAAACACTTGTCACAGAGCCATGTTTCATTCAGGCTCCTCTGCGCTAAATGCCTTGGCTTCTTCCTTGGCAGCAGCAATTCACATTCTCGCCCTTCTGGCTGTGGGAGTGGTTGTGCAGTGACTAGGAGTGTAGGACAATCCCAGGACTGCTTCAGAAGCTGCAAGTGGCCTCCAGTTCTATGATGCAAGGGTATGCTGGGATTTCTTCATCTTTGCAACAAGCATGGAACTTCCTTTCATGTTGAGCCAGTTTACTTTTGTTAGATATGGGCACCATGTATTTTATGAACAGAGATATGAACATGAGGATTTTGTTGTCCTGGAGATCATGAAGTGGTAGGAACAGCTGTGCTTTGCATGTTCCACAAATGTGTTCCTGTTTGTTACCTGAAATGTGAGTGCACTCTTTCATAACATCTTTTAAAAAATATCAAGTCTTATTTTGATCTGAATACCATTCTTTGCCAATGACATTTATGGGAAACCTTGGGTTTTAAGTCTTTTTTTTGCATAATCACAGTCACAAATACATATGTAGTCTAGCAGAAACATAATTGGGTTGCAAAATAAATTTTGTGCCTATTCCTGGCACCAGCACTGGTCAGAAAGACAATCTGCTGATAGTTTGAAGTCATAGAATCACAGAATCTTAAAGGTTGGAAAACACCCGTAAAATCACCAAGTCCATATGTTAACCTAGCACTGCCAAGTCCACCACTAAACCATGTCCCTAAGCACCATGTCTACACAACTTTTAAATATCTCCAGGGACAGTGACTCAACCCTCTCCCTGGGTAGCCTGTCCCAATGCTTGACAAACCCTTCAGTGAATACATTTTTCCTAATATCCCATCTAAACCTCCCCTGGCACAACTTGAGGCCATTTCCTCCCATCCTATCACTTGTTACTTGGGAGAAGAGATGGACCCCCACCTCGCTACCACCTCCTTTCAGGTAGCTGTAGGGGGAGATAAGGTCTCCCCTGAGCCTCCTTTTCTCCAGGATAAACACCCCCAGTTCCCTCAGCTGCTTCTCACAGGACCTGTGCTCTAGACCCTTCATCAGCTTCGCTGCCCTTCTCCACACCTCAATGTCTTCTTTGTGTCTCCACACACTCCAGCACTTCAATGTCTTCTTTGCAGAGAGGGGCCCAAAACAGAACTCAGTATTTGAGGTGCGGCCTCACCAGTGCTGAGCACAGAGTCGGCTAACATGGAGAAATGGAGTATTCCCAAATTCCAAACTGAGGTGCCCCTAACACTACCCACACATTGGAGAAATTAATGGGTTTAGCTTTTTCTTGTCTACATTTTGATTTATTATTGAATATGCACTGGTTATCTGAATATGCAATCACTGCTAGGGGATCAGGGAAGGTTTGAGGAGCTAATAAATGCTCCCTTACTACTGACAACAGTAATCTAATAGTATTTTCAACTACCAATAATGCAAAGGCATCTTTGAAGCACTAGCTCATAGAACTGCTAGATTGCTTAGACCTCAAAAAACTATCTGTGCAGACAATTATGCCTAGGTGGAAACACCCTGAGACTGCAATAAATGAAGAGTGAAAGAGAAAAAAAGCAAAACTTTGGATTTCGGTACTATTTATACACTAATGCATGTGGGTGATCTTTTACTGTAAACACAGATGGCTGTAAGCCACAATAGGTCATGCTGAGAAACCAAGCATGTATTTGTGGGCTTCCTATTTCCTGCTGAAGCAGAGATTATTCAGCAGAAAGGCACATATTTGTAGTCCTTAAAATAAAATATTTTTAATTAGACAGTTTTGAATTAAAATACATTGTAGATGCATCAATTTGAAGCTTAAGAATGGTGTGTCTAATCATGTTTTCGTTACTGAGTGCAAATAAGGGCTGGAGATTTAGGTTTCAAAATTTTCTTATAAAGAGGGAGTAGGAAATTCAACATCATGGTGCATGTGATCACAAGATTTTATGCCTGCTTTGCCACTGTGCAAGGTAACCAATTGTGGAAAATAAGATAGAGCACTGGTATGCAGCCTCATACAAAGATATAGATGGGTACAAAGGACAATACATAAGTTAGAAAACTAGTATGGAGCTTGAGTAACTAGTTCTACTGCCTGCCCTGATACATACTGACTGGATCCTGTGCTGGCTACCAAGTCTTTCCATGCCACAGTCCTATAATATGAGATAACAAGACTGCTTGCATCAGCAAGGTGTCGTTAGGATTGGTACTCTCATACGTATTTGCATAACCCTGTGAGACCATATAATTACATAGAATATATATACACTACCTGCCTATAATAGGTCTGTGTACAGATAGCCCAACCTACAAAGGTCACTGGGCTTATCTCCAGATTAGTCTTGGTTTATAGCTCTGTATTCTTCTCCCTGGGAGCTGTGGAGTGAGAGGTGAAGAGAACCACAGTGACTATCTTCTATTTCCAGTCTCTCCCTGGGTCAATCAAACCACAGCAGTTGTGTTAGTCGCTAACAGTAACCAAAAGGAGTCTTGTCTCCTAGGGAGCAGCAGTAGTACTTAAACCTGTGTCCCCATACCATAAACCCCTAGGACAGCTGTGATGGTACCAGTTCATTTACTCAGTAGGAGTAACCCCATGCATTGGCAACACAAAACAAGGAGCCATCACCTGAGGTTTCTGCAGTGCAAAGCTGTTCTGTTCCATAATAGGAAACAAAGGAGAGTACAGAGAAGTAGTTGACCAGACAGTGGTGGTTTAGTCATTCCTTCACGCTACATTGCTGGATTGGTCCATGGCTCAGAGGAGGATGTGGAGAGCATCATCAGTTAAGAAGTCCGATGTGACACAGAGCCAGGCTCAGCCAACTGCTGTACAGAGGGCACGCTGCCACTGGGAATGTGGACAGCAGACATGCTGGGAGCCATAGATGAGACAACACTAATGCGGCCAGGGAGAACAGTATTTAAAAGACCAAATCAGCATCATTCTCAGAGGGCACAAACCATCTGCAACCATGCTCTTCTTCATACTGTTCTGCTTAATCAGAGCGTCCAGTTATATACAGTAATTCTCAAAGAATTCAGATCAGCTGAAACTGTCCATTTAACAGAATGCAGGTTTATTAGCACATTAATAGATATTACTTAAACTGTATTAGTTGTAGAAAATCCCATTAATTTAAGCATCACATGAATTTGCAAAATGCCATTTGTAAGAATTTGAAACAACTTTTCAACCCAGCATTTAAATGATCAAAATTTTCTCTCACACCTAAAAAACTTACCTGCATGATCAGTGAAAAAAGGGGCACAGAGGATGCTCTCCTTAAATTCTTTGCTATGCTCTTGAGGCCGAATAGTGATCTAAAACTGCAGTGCCTGTCTTCATGCATTCCTTCTCTCTCCCTTTCATTGACACTAGTGCTGATCTGGTCACACAGAGAGATCAGCAATTTGTTCCACATGAAAAGAATGCCACAACAATAGCAACAAAACCCACAAGAAAAATAAATCAGTTTTCAAATGGTCCACAAGAACTGCCATTTCAGGTTCCCTGTAAATGCTTATTTCTTTCAACTATTGAAAACTCAATTTACAAGATTTAGATGAATGCCTGAAGCCCCTAAAGAAAGGACTGTAGAGGTAAGGATTAAACAGTCTTTTTCAAAAAGGTTTGAGAGATCTATTTACTCACACATGTGGCATTGTTCTGAAGTTAGCTGTGAGTTTGCTACATCTGTGTTATCAGTTAATGAATGCTCTGTGTGCTTGAAGACTTGTAATCTTTTTCCAGCTGCACTATCTGGTCTCACAAAAGATCTGATTTCTTCCAAAAAATTTCATGCAGCATAGCTTCCAGGGTGCAAATGAATTAGAACAACTTCCCTTTTTCCTTTGACCTAGTCTAAATCTCTTCTACCTGAAAGATGATTTCGTCTTTTGTCTGACATCCTTTATTTTAACAGGTTTTAGGCAATGCTTTCTCCTTTGCCTCTTAGAGTTCAATTTATTTTCATGTTGAAATATTATATGCCTGTAAAGTAAGTCTAAAACTGTATGAAGCTTAGGCAGTACAGATTTCAGCTACTGAATACTAGCTTTTTCCTTACCGAGAGTTATTGTTAGAAGCTAAATATTAAAAATTTAGCCTGAACATGCACTCATGTGAAAAATTGCCAGGCTGTCCCTATTTTGGAATGTCTAAATCTAGACCGCATTAGCAATTGGTGAATAATCACTAGTAATTATCATCACTGGCATTCGACAGATTTGTTTAGAGAAATAGCTTCCAGTTTCCAATGGTAGTGTACCTCCCTGAATTATGCCTGCAGAATAAGAAACGTGTGTCATTATCATCAGTCTTGTCACTAACAACTGGGCTTTATTTAGTAGATGAGAGATTATTCTGTTGGCAATGGAGTGGTAAGCCTATGTTGAAGGAGGTTACCATGTATTTTGTTCTGAAGACTTCAAGGTTTGCTTATATACTATTCTCGAGAGGCAGCTTGCAAATTAATTTGCTTGGCAGCATGAACAGTCTATCTGCTTCATACAGTTGATATTTTTACTAACGAAGTGAGATGTAGCTTTCATGCCATACAATAAGGAGATGAAGTAAGGTAATCTCTCTAATAGTTTGGACCATAGCAAGATGCAAAGATGATGACTGGAATGCTGGATTCCAGAGAAAGCCGTAGATGGGGCTACACACATTGGTAGCTGAACAAAATCGCAGAGTATTTCAAGACTTGTTTTTATGCTTGTGGTTTTTCAACTACAAAGTGTACAAAACACCTCAGTGACTTTTTTTTTTTTTTTTTTTTTAACCAATTTGTATAAAAGAAAATAGAATAATTGACATGGAAAATCACATGCTCTTGGTTCCATGCAGTGACACTAGAATTTACAGGAAGCTATGTGGGTCCATTGGAATCACCACTCACAACTGAGACTTTTCTGTCTGTGATTGTGTGGATACTACAAAATATTGAAAAGGTCCACTGAGCAGTCCAGTTGTCTATACTTAGGATCAGAGATCAGATGCTCTCAGCAGAACATAGTATGATGGAGATTGGCGTGCTCCCTGCCCCATCAACATCATTTCACTCTTCGCAGCACTCACCT
The DNA here is from genome assembly GCF_018691265.1 of Tyto alba. Taxonomy (NCBI): domain Eukaryota; kingdom Metazoa; phylum Chordata; class Aves; order Strigiformes; family Tytonidae; genus Tyto; species Tyto alba. Next base: position 38,666,896 of record NW_024881318.1, read on the forward strand.
TTAACCTAGCAGTCTTTGCAATCTTTCTCAAAAGATTTGGCTTACTCTTTGTGCCAGATGAAAAGGCAGTATACAGTAGAATGTTATTTGCCTATTGCTAGCATTGCAATCTGTTCTATCCCTGCCTTTTTAGATGATGAGTGATTTTTTTCTTTGATTTCCAAGCCCTCTGATTTTATGCACCATTTACCAGTGAAATAGAAAATAGCTGACCTGTGGACAGCACTGCTAAAAGGTAACTTCCCTTGATGTTAAAGTTTTGGATGCTATATAGGGTGGAAGATTCTATCATACCTATTAAGGTATAAATTGTATCAACAGACTAAATTATTGTAAGATTTGCCCAACAGACAAATTAGCCAGTGTAAAAAATAAATAAGCCAGTGCAAAAACTCAGACGGAATATCCTGCTGTTATCTCCATCCTTTCGATACTCCAGGAAACATTTGAAAAGATTCATAGGTCAATTAATCCCTGAAGTCTGACCTGGGAAATACTAATGATGACAGAATATGTTTGTTGAGGGTGGGACTTTTCTACACCTTTTTCTCTTAAAAAATAAAAGGCAGTCAGTTGAGTGCAGTAAGAACACAAAAATGGCCACAGTATCCCTTCTGGCCTTGTATCCTGGCTCTGACACTGCCAAAACCCACAGGCTTGCAAAGAATATGGCAAGTATGTATAATCTTTTTCCCAGTTCCATTATTTTGCAGCTTAAGAATTTCCTGAGCATGTATATAAGAATCCTTACCAGACTACTCTTCCATCAATTTTTATGTACTTCTCTTTAATCAGTATAAACCTTCAGTATCCACAACATTTTGTGCAAAAAATTCCCTAGCCTAACTGAAGAAGGAGGTTCTTCCAAAGCAGAACATGAGCTTTAGTCCTTCACATTCAACTCTCCCAAGCTACTCATTATGCTACTCAAGACAAATCAGATTTGCTGTGGCAGAGACTGTGAGTATCTCAGCACAGAGAACAGCCTAAGAGGCCCAAAACATATTTCTCTTTATGTCCCTTCAGGACCGAAGGTGATAGATCTATGTACAAATTGTCTTGCCCTCAGATTGACAGCTGGGAAGCCTGTTACTGACATAACTGGAGAGACTGAGAACCTCAGTGGAGTTTACTAAGCAAGGGTCCAACTATACACTAAAGGTGCTCTTACCTGAACCCACCTGAAGCACAATACTTCCAGTCAGCTTTGTTAACTAAACAATGCTATGCTACTTCATAGTCTTCTCACTCACGACACCTCAGTGAATGACACTCCTGCAAAGAAAAAAAACAGCATTTATCCAACTCAGAAACAATTTTGGTGTAAGAGACCACCAGGCACAGAGCAGGAATCAAAAGTTCTCCTCTGCAAAGCAAACTGAAAAATTCTCACACTCTGCTTTTTTGCCAGATGTAGGCACTTGTGACTAAAGGCTGTCCAGTAAGTACTCTGTTTGCTGACAGTTGGTGAGAGGAGAATGAATGTACATGGACAATCTCTGGCACTCATCCTGGCAAAAGTGAACATACAATACTTATTTTCTCAAGATATGGCAACAGCTATCCTTCCAGAAAGAGTATCATCACTTAGAATAACAGAAAGCTCTTAAAGTAGCACAAAAATTGTTGCTGGGGTAATCTATGGAGATGGTACATAGCGGAAGACGGGCACAAGACCCTCAGGTGCTGTCAAGAGCAACCATCATCAGGCTGGAATAGGGAGGGGGTCTTCAGTAGGACATCGCTGCTGGCAGCCTGGGCAGAACACTGTGTCACAGCTGTCTACTCATCCAAACAACTGCGGCCACGTTAATCCTGTCCTCTTTCCTCTCTTTGTTCTGTACATGGCAAAATGGGGTCCTTGCTCATGACTAAGGCTCTTTGGGGAAAAAAAATAAAATAAATTGTTTATCTGTCAGATGAAGAACATACCCTAAAATACCAACAAGGACTTCTATAGGTAGATTTGAGAGTCAGAAAAACAATAACCATAACATCGCCTATAGGCTATATCCATCTCCTTGAGTGGACACCCTGACCATAAAAGAACGACGAATTTATGATGTTACAACTCTTCTGGAGTCATGGGCGTATGTCCTCCAGTTCATTCTCTTCTCACTTGAAAAGGGAGCTGACAAACACTCACATCTTTTTTCAAGTCAGTCTCTGTTCAGGACTACTTTTTTCCTTTTCTTCCATTTTTTTATTGCTTTATTTTGTTGGGGTTTTGTTGTTGTTGGTTGATTGGTTGGTTTGTTTTGTTTTAAATTATGCCAAAGTGTACAGGTTAAGAGCTGGTGATTATAGCATAAAATGACTGTAGCAATTAGCCAATTGGCACACTGAGATACCTTTCTGAAGTCAAGGTGTTTCATAGATATAAGGACTTTATTTACTAATTCAAATTTCAAGGAAATTTAGCTGAAACCTGGCTCCTTTGCTGTAGGTTTCACAACTAAGCTATAGTTATTCAAAATGTTTTTCACATAATACAGTCTTGCATATTTCCAAGCCAGTGAAATTTACGCTGACATCAAATGCATCTGGCTTTTTTTGAAAGATATTAAAGAAAAAACAAGACTTCTTTTTCCCAGAGAAGTGTGCTCCTATGAACAGCCCTGAAAGCCTACAAAACAGAAATTAAAAATTCGATTAATGAATTGTAGTGTTGTGTGACAAGATTTCCTTCATATACTGTAAAGGAGAATTTACACATCATGCAAATGGAAGATTTGTATACTGAGTCTTCAGCCAAAGGGAGCTGATGGATCAGATGAGACATCTTGCAGAAGCTTGGCTATAGTCCTGCTTGGTGTCTCATAAAATCTTTGCATGCTTCAAGTAGAAAATACTTCTACTAGAAGGGAAAAAGTGCCTGGAAGAAGTTGATAGTTTCTTGGGTCTTAGTACAATCCCACTGGCATTTACACTGGCAAACTGCTAAGTAATTGTTGTAGCATTACCTACCCATACAAATCTAAGCTTTTCCTAATCTATTTCACCACCTTATGTACAACTGTACCAGTAAACGTTTTCTTAATCTTTTGTTAGATATGTGACAGAACTGGCAAAGGTTCCCGTGCCATAAGAAAGCTGTAGTTCGGCCTGAAAAAGTGAAGTCTTGTTGACTGACACTGAAACTCAGATCAAATTTTCTGGAAAGAAGACTCCTAAATTTCTTATGTATCTTTTAAATTATTTTTACGGCTATATCTAAGAAAAGAGATGCAGGTGGTCTGGTATGGAGTTTATAGTGTTAAGAACCAAACTCCTGCCTGTTAATAGTCTCAGCTGAAGTTGAAATGTGACACATTTTCATTACATGATTTCACAGAATCATTGCTCGTAAGACTGTATAAAGCATTTTGTAATAGTCCCCAGTCCACAGCTCTCTCTGGGATAAACAGCTTTTGGATCTTGATGATGGAAAAACCTTGGCAATAATTTCCTGAAAGAAGAACCAATATGATCAAAGACTAGTGTGAACCTCAAAAAGAGATCCCATCAAGGTGGATCAAGGACTTAATATATCCTATATCTTTATGTCACAATTCTTAAATTGTAAATGTTCCCATAGGCTGTATTATTCCCCTGATGCAAGAAGCAATTTATGTAACATCCTCTTCTGTTGACTAACATGCTTTTCATCCATTGTCCATGACAACATTCCTTCACAACTAAATCTGAAAACTCCATTAGTTTCACAAAAACTCAATTTTCACAAAATGAAATTGAATAGTGTATCTGGAGAGGGTTTGAGTCTCGGGTACTAGGGAATAAAACCAGAAGGTTTGCTGGTGTGTAGGTAACATGCAAATCATCTTCAATTAATAGAATTCCTTGTCCTACAAATATCACAAACATGTCATGTTTCCTTCTAGTGCATGCCCAAATCCAAGAATGATATCTGTGATGAATTTCCAGAGAAGCTTCTAGTGAAAAGAGCATCCATGATTTGCATTTTTGTATTGTTGAAGTGTTTAATTGTACAAACCACCTTTGAAATGAGAATGCTGGGAAATTACCACTGGAGTAAAAGTTTGGTACAAGTGCAGCAGCCTGAGCTTCTGACCAAAATTTTATTTATGGCTGTGCCCAGTTGTTGCAGTCGAGACAGACAAAACTACAGTTGAGATGGACAAAACTACAAGACAGATTATTCTTTAAAGCAAGTTAACACAAAAGCTAAAAGCCAAAAGCAAAAAGCCCTTATAGCTCTCCTCCTTTGTTCCTTTATACTTTTTCTACAGGGTGTACAGACTTTCCAGACCACCTACCAACACGCCCCTTCATGTATATGTTCATACATCGCATGTTCATGGAAATGAACCCTGGCTCTTGCCAGGACAGAGAAGTTAATATGCATAAGCTCATCACACAAGCGTAGTAAGATGAAAAGTTCAAAAGTTCAGGCTCCCAAGCTTTCTAGTATCTCTATCCACCTAAAACTACTTCCAGGTACAGGGTTATATCAGTCCTTCCGATGTGTTTCTTTTCCTAGTGGTTCAGAGTTGTTATGCTCTCTTACTGCAGTTGATAAGCTTGCTCATCTTGCAGCTCCTCCTGTTCTGGATTGCTCTCTCAGGGATAGTTTGGAATCCTTTCAAGGTCGAAGTCGTTCCTTCCCAGGGCCTCAGTCCAGCTGAGGTCCCAGATCCCCCTCACCTGCTCATGACTGAAAACAACATGTAATATGCTCCACAAATGTAGATGGTGTCCACTCCCTGATACTACTGCTGCTTTGTGTCTGACTTTGTTCCTTATGCCAGTAATATACCCAAATTCAGCAGAATGACTTGGGTCAGCAACATTCAAGGCCCAAAGACTGGACCTCTGTCTGGTCTGGTTTGTATTGTATGCACACCTGTCATCATATTTCTCTTAAGCTTGTTTTCCTCTTACATTTTCAGCTGCTTAAAAGGCAAGCAAGAACAAGCATTAGAGGTAGATGGAAACCCTTCAGGGAAATCATTCTGATTGCTCAACATTCATGAGATGAAAGCATCCTGCATACATTTGACTCACTTGGGTTATATAAAAGCAATATTCACCCATGAGGTAGTTCAGATATTACCAAACACAGGATGTTTTTAAAAATTGTTTCTGTGTACTTTGGATGATAGCAAAAGAACATGCTATCCTTGAGAAATGCTTTCACTTTTGGGGAGAAATGAAAAAATCAGTTTAACTTCTGACTTTGAACATAATTATATTACACAGCTCTCAAATTGCCTGCACAGCTTTTTATATGATGTTTAGACAGAAAGATCTATGCAGAGCCTTTATGAACATATTAACGTGCATTAATGTTTTACTTTATTGTAAAAATAATGTAAGCTACTTTTTGTCCCACCAGTAGCTACATTTTAGGAATTGATCATTCCTGTTCAGGTGCAATAGTGAAAGGTGCTAGTGGCTGCCCTGCCTTTAAGACTCTTTGATGCGAAGATTTTCACAACCCCAGACCAGTGTTCACTGGCATGGGAATTTTAGAAGCAGTGACAGGCAAGACACTGCTAGGCCTCCCTGTTCATTCCTACTCTTGGTGAACACCAGGCTGGCTGTACCGACGCAACCGTGTGTGAGATCATACTATAAACGCTATGGCTTAGCTTAGGTCAAGTTCAGAAGCGCTCCCACAGAAGGACTGGGGGGGCTGCTACTTTCAACTGGGTTTGATCAGTGCTTTGGGTGCTGCCATCCAGAAGACAGCTGCATCTTCAGCACTAAGGCCTACAGTACAGGGCATGGCAAAAAAAACAAACCCTGACAGCTGTTGAAGCCCCAACTCCTAAAATTAGAGCCCTGGAACCTTTCTGTAGATCTCTAATTGCTGTGCTGAGACGGTCTGTGCTTAAAAAACAGTGAAGATGTTCCTTGTCTGCCAAGGTACAGAGGTACCACAGAGCTCAAGACTGAGGTAATGAACAAGGATGGAGAGGATTCTAAAATACTGAATAAAAATAGTACTCAACACCAAGTCTCCAAAGTTTTTCCAAACTACCTACAAACATTAATTTCATCAGTCACATGACACTTCTGTTGGAACGTAAGTGATGATCGTGGTGATTTTTCTGGGTTGAAGCAGAAGCCCAGGGTACTTTAATTTACTTTTTAAAATTGTGATGTGAGCCAGGGCTGAGAATAGCATAAAAACTGATTTATGATTAGGTCACAAAACTACCCTTTCATAAACATTACCATGTCTTTATATTATGACTATGTCTGAGCAACTACTACTCAATACTGACATGGAATGCAATTAGCTTGACAAATATTTATGTATTTCTGAGGCTGGGGTGAATCAAGAAAGGAATGAAGGGTGTTTCTTGTGGTGAAAGACTAGCCTGGAACTAAGGGGTTTAATTAAGGTCTTTGCCTTAGACTTCCTGGACCATTTCAGACTGGCTTTTCAGAATCGTTATGTATTCATAGTGTTGACAGACTGTAGCTGGAGTTGTGCGCACAGGAGCTCTGAAAATCAGTCTCTCAAGCTCACAGAATACCACAGTACTACCAAATACTGATTACTTCAGTAGCACATTACTTACAACTTCTCTTTATTCCTCTTGCATGTAGGGTCCTTTTCTTTGTTTTCCAGTTGTCTTTTGTACTAGCTCCACTTCTCCTCTAACTCCAGTGGTCTTTCAATGCTCTTTGGATTTCAGCACTTTTGTCTTAAAGAATTCATCTTAATACCTGTCTGGTTTACACTGCTTGAGTTCCTCATACAACCTTAATTGCTTTAATGTTGAATTATTAAAGTCTCTCCAGCAAAGAAAGTAAGTATCTCTTGGAAACCTTGAAATGCCCACGTGCCTTGTGCCTAGTATATAATGGGCAGATTAATTCCAAGCTATAAAAATAAATAGCTCTCTTTGTTCTTAAAAGGATTTGGATTGAGCAGAGTTTCTTTCTAAGGATATGACTTCTTAGTATTGAAGTCTGAAAATGAAACAGAAAATACATTATCTACACATGGTTAAAAATTATCAACTTTGGTAGTCTCAATTTAGCTGCTCCTCGAGGTTCTATTTACCCAGTCTTCCTGCATGAGGTTTATGTACTTCATGTTAGGTTTTTTTAGCTAATACAGAAGAACTCCAAAATTAAACCTGTCATAGGGAGAAGAGAGGGCAGTGAGGAAACTTCATATACCTAACTGAACAGCTCAAGGGGATTATTCCAAGTAGCATGAATAATTACAGGACAGCAGTCTCTACCCCTCCCAAACCACACTCCCCTCTGTGATAGTGCTGTGGTTTGCAGTGACTGCCCTTGTGCTGGGGAATTCTGTGATGTTTTCACATGGTCTTACAAAAAATTCCAGCCCACTGATTTCTGCACAGCTTGGCTTGTTTGGTTTACCAGAGAAGGTTTTTAAAACTAGTATCTTATCTCCTTTCTATGAATACTAAAAATCTCCAATAGTTTTCTGGAAGAGTAGGGTTTAATCCTGCTATGCTTCGCCAAAATTCCTCCTACATGTTTATGTCAACGCTGCTCTTAGATCTATACAGCCCTGTCACTTCCACTCTAGATGTGGCTACATCAGATAAGTGATGGGGTGTTTTCAAATTTCAGGTAATGTTGCATGTACACTAAAGGGAAAGGTATGTTCATAACATAAACAGAGTGTAACAGAGATCACAACAAACACATAAAAAGGCAGGCATTGTTTTGGAAATTGTGATGAGAATCCCTGCTGGAACAACTGGTAGGTTTCAGGGAGGATACAACAGGAAGTGAGGGCAACAGCCCTTAATCAAGATCTTCTTTCCGAGTGGGAGATTGTCATGGTGTGCAAAGGTGACAGATGAAGAAAGAAGAGGGTGTACCTGAAGAAGGAAACACGGACTGTCAATAACTATGGTAAAAATGGGCTGAAGCTTAGCAAAACTTCCATAATGAGGAATAATAACTGCAATTAAGAGGTAGAGGTGAGTGAGAGCTAATAAAAGAATTCAGCACTGGAATGCAGTGCAAGTCTAAATATAACTGGGGGAGGTATATGGGCTTTAGACCATGTGGTTATTGCTAAATGAAGCAAAATATGCTGTTATGTCATATGGCTGTGCTATTATACTCTTACACACATACACACACACACTCTTAACTACTTTCCTTTGTGAAAATGGCAGGCAAATGTCATGATGTTCTTCTACTCTTGGCATGCTATCCCTTCCACGCAGCTTGCAAAGACCCAAATCTCCTTTCATTAATTTTTCCTGGTCTTATCTTCACTCTCTGCTCCAACAAACCACCTCTAACACACCTTCTTTTTGAGTATTATTTTCATACTCAAAGAAGTAATATTTTGTCTTGAAGTGAGAAGGCTGTGGTTCAGCTGCTACGTGCAACAGGTGTATCAGATTAGCTCAATCCAGAACTGCTTCTGCCTCCTTCTTAACAGGTTGTGCTCATGGACACTTTGTCACACTGTTCCAGTGGGGCATTCCCAGGTCTTCTCAGGGAAAGAATATTTTGCAGTTGTCTACTGTGGCATTCTTTATGTATTACCTAAAAAGCCGCTGCTGGAGCAACTGGAGTGCATCCTTAATCCCTCATGGCTAGGAAGGTGGAGGTCAACGGTTGTATTTTTTTAGAGTGATGGCGTAAGCAGTGCTAGTAAATTGCTACCCATCTCAGGAAGCCTATTCATTGTATTATTAAACACCCTAACGCTATAAAATAAAAGGTTGGCAAGCATGAAGTTTTCACTCTGGTAGGAGAAAATGCAATTTTTCAATAAAGTGTAATGAAAGACTTTGTACCGCTGTAAAACCGCGAACGCGGCGCATTTTTAACGACCCGAGGGTTTGGTTGGTTGGGGTTTTTTTTTTGTTTGTTTGTTGCTTTTTTGTTTGTTTTTTAACGAACGCTGGCAGGCGCTTCCCAGCACGACAGGAGGAGCTCTGCAGCCGCTGCCCACCCCCAGCCTGCCCTTCCGCCCGGCCCCCGCTCGCCGCCTCCCTCCCTCCCTCCCCTCCCTGCGGGCCGGTACCAGCCCGTCGGGCCGCGCCGCCTCCCCGCGCCCCGGCCTGCCTTCCCGCCGCCGCCCGGGCCCGCCTACGGCGCCGCGGAGCCCGAGGCGCCCGTGACGCGTTTTGGCGGCGGCGGCCTCCCAGGCCCCAGCGGGCCCGGCAGCCATGGCGACTGCCGCGCCCGACTACGAAGCGGCGGAGCTGTACACCCGCGCCTTCGGCGTGGGCGCCCTCGGCCGCTGCTGGCGGCAGGAGCTGGGGCCGCCCGACCTCTCGCTGGCGGTGGAGGGGGCGGCCGGGGCGGCCGCGGCCGTAGCGGCGGAGCTGGGCTGCGCGGCGGAGACGGCGGCCGAGCTGCGGGCCGTCTGCAGGTGGCTGCGGGGCTGGCGGCGGGCGGGCGATGGCGGGGGGAGGCGCGGCCCGCGGCGCCCGGCGGGGCTGCGCCCGCCCCAGGGAAGGGCCGACACCGCGGGCGCTCGCCAGCCGGGGGGACCCGCGGCCCCCATCCCCGCGGGAAGCTTTCGGCTGAGCTCGGCGCCGGAGCGGGGGGGTCCGCCGCGGCCTGGGGCTGGTGGCTGCTGGCGCTCAGGCGCTGCCCCGGTTCCTCGGGAGAGGCCGGAGGTGCCCGGGCGAAACAGCCCCTGAGCGGCCTTTTGCGGGGCTGTGGCATGGGGAGACTTTTGTCCCCCGGGTAAATCTGCGGCGGCGAAGGAAAATACCGTTTTTTCTAGAGCGTAGCGTTCCACTGGCGGAAACTTTATGTTATGGCCTCGAATTCACCAACAAACAGTTCAGCGCTTAAACGTTTCTTAAGTAAATACTTAACAGCATGTTACTAGTTAGGTAAAACTTAAGCTATCTGAATGTGCACGTGGTTTTAGGAGGCCCCAGTTGCAAAATGAAAGGCATGCCTCATTTGAAGAAAAAGAGCCAGGTGTCATTTAGGTGAGTGCTTATAACTGGCAACATACGTCAACTGTTCAGCTTGTTTGGGCCCATGGCCTCTACTAACTTCTGTCAGGGCTAGTGGTGAAGTAAAAGCTGTGCAGGATAGTGCTGTTTGACCAAGCCGCCTGGGTGGCACTCGGGCAGGGAGAGAAAAATCGTTGTTCTGTGCTTGTAGCTTCACTCCTAGTTGCGGACTGTGAGTGAATCACAAACTAGCGTTGAAAGACAGGGGAGAACCACCTAGGGGTTGAAGCAATGGGATCTAACATGCTAAAACTGGAAAGCTTTCGGGTCACATGAATAGCGAGAACCACCTCTCACCTGTAGGAAAGGCCTGATTTCAGGCAGTAATTCCTTCTGGAAGGATCCCAGTTGATGATTTGCCAGAGTTCTGTTGCTATCTGTATAGCTTTGTGGAAGTTCTGTCCTTCAGTTGCTGTTCCCTCAAAGGCACAGAAGTATTGACAAGCTATTTCAAATGCAGGATGGAGGTTGTTCACTTTCATGCACTGAATAGAATGAACATAGTCTCAGAAGTGATGCAGAAGGCAAAACTTGGTAAATGTAGCTAGAAATTGAGCTCTTGTTGATGTCTTTTCCTTCAGTGCAAGTGCAAGATGCAGATAAAGAAATGCAGGTTTTGTGTCATGAACATGTCCTTCTAATGTTCTCAGAGTTATACCCCAAATTATGGGGATAACATGACAGCAAAACCAAGATTAGTAACACTACTTGAGATGAAGTCATTATCTGGACAAAGTTAATTTGATAATTATAGTTCGTTTAAATGATGATGGAACCTCAGAGGAAGGTAGGAGCATTTGTTGCTTTAGTAAAAGGCAAGGAACAAACATAAAGTAAGAATAGGAGCACAGAGTTCAGTGTCTGAGCCAAAATATACCTGCATGAGTGTTGTGTGTGGTGATGAGAGCTCAGTAAGCCATTTGGAAGTCAAGACTTCTAGGGGCATTTTTATTCAGGAAGAAGTCAACACTTACTGAATTATATTTTGCATTGCCAACACAAGAAATTTGCCAGGCATTCTCAGTTTTTCTAATGCCAGTTTAACTAAAACAGTGCGTTACTTCAGCTGTCATAGTTCTGGTGACTAGAACAATTTTTTTACCATTACTAGGCTTAGTAAAGGTAGGGGCTGCTGTTAGTGTTTGAAACAATTCATGTGTTCTGGTGTGGCAGCAACTGTGAGAATTACTCTGTAAGCTTTCCCAGTGCAGATGTAGTCTCTGACTGCTCCAATGCCATGGCATTTTCTCCACAGTGACCCTGTTTCTCCAGCCTCTCTATTGCTATTTTCACTTGAATTCCAAGCAGATTTTTTAATGCTTTCTTTATTTTTCCCTTAATTCATTCTGCTTTTTCTTTTGTTCTGCTTTCTTCAATCTATGACTGCTACGTTTCATCTGCTGTCTGAATTTGTTGGTGTTACAGAGCAGTACTGTCTGTTTCCTGCTGGGTACTGTAGAAAGTAAGTGGTGCTGTGTAGTGGAAAGGTTTGGGAAAGAAAAGAGAAGAAGAGAACGGATTATCTGGCAGCTGCTTGTTGGCTTTGCAGGAGAATGAAGATAAACCTGCACATCCTGGTGTGACCTTTCCCCCATGCAGTCTGGAAATCCCAGTCCCTAATCTCTGTGTGCTTTTGGTTTTAAATTAAATAGTCCTAGCCTCTTGAGTCTCTCCTTGACATTGGCTAACCTCAGATTGCTGCCTCTGATCACTTTCACTTGCCTGCTCTAAGCTACTTGTATTCTTCGCTTGAGAAGAAATGAAAACACTGGACTACATCAAGATATGTTCTGTGGTGTCTTGGGGTCACATTTATTATTAATATAAATACAGTTTCTAGACACTGAAATGAACATATCCTGGATATAAACACATATTTTTCTGACTGTGAACTACTTGTAAGGGAACTTCTGGCAAGATAAGGAGGTTTTCCTTGGGAAGAAGAGAGATGGGAAGATGTGGATACTCCTCCTATATCTATTTTTGAAACAGTAATAGGCTAAGAGAATCCCTCATAGACTCAGGTTGAAGTTTTTCAGTATCCATAGTTAAATCTTTTTTAGAATAAAGTGACATAGTATGTGTTTAAGTATTCTTGCCAATTTAGACTCTAATTGTGAGGAGAAGTGGTATAATGTTTAAATGCTGTTTAGCTTTTTGTGCATCTCAGTGTGTTGTGGCTGATTTTTAATTTTTTTTTTTTTCCTTCTGTTTTCTTCTGGTAAGACATTGCTGCAAACTGAATTCAGGAAAAAAATTCCATCATTACTCACTTGAATTTGACTCCGTAAGAATGCTTTACATGCTGCTCAGGTGGTATGCACACAATCACAGAGATTGCTTGGGATTTCATCAGATTTTAAACACCTGTAAAATTCTGTCCTTAGCTAGGAGATTCCATCAGTACTTCTCTTAAGTAACCAAGGTGTTGGGAGGGTAAAGTTTTAACTTTTGTTCAAATGCCTTAGTGGTTTGTGAGCAAAGAGGTTTAGCTTGGGATTCATTATTGGTGTCTGAGCAATTGAAGTTCTTGAATATTGGAGATGCTAAACTATGTTATACAGTTATGCCTTCCAGGTGATTTGTTGTGTAGATGGAGGGCAAGCTAAGACTCAAATCAATGTGGATTTTAGGTAGGTCAAGGGAGGTGAGGCTTAAAGTCACCTTATTCCACCTCAACCCTAATTCACCTTGTTTTATTAGAAGGGGTAGTTGTAAATATCTCTAGGGACTTGTTATAAAGCTTTATTAATCTAGCATTAGCATCTTAATGTATTAGTATTTAGCGTCTTGTAGCATTAGTGTCTCAAATGTGATGAAAGTACTGCCTTTAAAATATATACGATAGAAGGAGTAATATAAACACGGTATCTGCTTACTACAAAAATATCAGGCAAAATACTAAAGCATCTTCTAATTTCTGAAACTGAGAAAGCTTGTTGTGCGGCCAGAATAATCTGAGAAAAGTAAAGTCATGGTGATTAAAAACTTCACTGATAGTCTATTTACATGTCCAAATTTCCACAGACTTGCCTTTAGCCTTTTTATTTCTAGCTGCCTTAAAATGTCTTTCTAGGGGACATAAATTTCACCTAACACTTTGCATGCTTTTTTCAAGTGAGACCTTCAACTGTTATTCCTTGTCATTCTCCTACAGTTCACTTCAGCATCCATTAAGCAGTATGGCCAGTGTTTTCCCCTCTACCATAACTGAGTGCATGGAGTGTATTTGTCTTGCGTGCAGGGAATATTCTGCGTGGGGACACAGTGGAATCCCATGCTTGTTACTGTCAGGAGTGAGGTGTGCCTGGTGCAAACTTTGTATTGCCTTCACTTTTGTCTGTTAGGGGTATGACACTGACTACTTAGCCTTAATTTCTGGAGGGATTAGCATATACTTTCTATTTGTAAAGCCTTATTTCATCAGAACCATGAACCAGATATTAGTGATGTGGTTCCACTGGCTGCAGTGGAATTACCCAGGAGAAACTCCAGCATGGCCTGTGTAAAAGAGCAAAGCCTTTCAAGGCTTCAGTAGATGTAATTCAATGACATATGTAATGAATTACTAGACTGAAAAACATGTTCTGCATGCAACATTACTTCTAGAAATTGAGGGTTTCCGACATTCCAGGAGTCAGAAATGATAGTATCTGGTCTTGCAAGGATCCACAGAACCTGTCAGGGATTCAGTAGCAGTTTCTCTTTGTGCTGGCTACTTTTCTGTCCTTACAAAGAAAAAGAGGAAGAAGGTTGCATGCCAGCTATTTTACATGGTGTCTGCTTGGAGCTGCTTTCTAGGGAGTGTTAGTTTTTTCCTGCACCAGGTGATCAGTTGGCGTGGTGTGGATACCACAGCCAGAGATCCCTGGCCTAGACCCGCAGGAAGGAAGGAAAGCACAAGTGTTGGTGGTGAGTTCTGGAGTCATATGTATGCATAGAAGGGAGATTGGAAACTGTCGCCTTTCATGAAGGTGAAACTTCACAGTGGTAGGGAATAGAAGTTTTCAGATCCTGCAAAGAACACGTGTGGTGTTTAAACAACAAAATACACAGTAATTTCTTCAAAATGGCAGGTCTTCCAGGTGACTGGGGGCTTTCTAGTGAGTGGGGTCACTGATTCCTGTGCAGGAAGACTTAGTCTGGGCATGCTGGTGGGATGTCAGTTCCACGGAAGTGTCAGTTATGAATTGCTTTACTTGTCAGGGTCTATACATGGCTATTGTGGGCTATTCATAACACTAATCAATATTGAGTGGAGAACAACCCCATCTGTTTAAGGTCCCTTACAAATGAAACCATTATGTGATTGTATGATACAATACTGACTTTATTGGGTCATCAGAACTGGGCTGCCTACCCATAACCAAAATTTTGTCTTGGACTTCTGTTTACAGTCAGCTGATATCATTTGCTTTCAGACTTCCATTTCTCCATCACTATATATGCCTATGCAGTTCCACTCTAAATACTTATTCATTACTGCAGTGATGGTATTACCTAGCTTAGTATTGTTGACATGGGGGACATAATAAAGTTATGGGGAACATAAGATTATAATGAAAAATAATATAATCAAATAATAAATTATATTAAGAATAAATGGTACACCTCAGAAATTTTTCCTTTACTTCACCAATGATTTGTTTGTCCCATGAAGAGATGGGTTTGCACAAGAGTTTGCTGGGATTCAAACTGCATACAGTCTTAGGCAGTGGTATAAGCCCTGCTTTTATATAGTCTGGAAATAGTAGAGAGACAAAAGAGATCAAGTCTGATTCGAAGCAGGTGATATTTCTGTTTTAAATAATACTTTCCTGAACTATTTTTAAATTGGATAAAATTATTTTGTGAGTAATATAAAAATATTACTGTCTTTGAGTCAGCATCATTCTGTATGTGTCTAGAAAGGGAATTCTTACTATTATGGTATCCAATCTGAAGACTTCAGGTGGATTGTTTGGTCTGTGGAATGGTGTGGAGGAACCTTATGGTATAAAACTGTGGCAGGGTAGCAGATATGGTATCCCACAGGATTCACTTTTTTGTGGTGTCTTTATGAAAAATTCCATCCTCATTTATGTTACGTTATGAAAACCTAATGTTTGTTTGGTCAGTTTAAGTCGTTGCTTCAGCCAAAAGCAGTTACACTTTTCCTTTCCACATCCTGCAGTGATTTGCACTACAGCAAAAACCAGTTAGCTATACTTTGGATTCTGTGCAAAGACAAGAAGAGTGAGGGTGAAAAGGGTCTGAGGAAGGGAAGAAGGATACAGGGAAAAGTGGACCTGTTACTTCTGGCAGAAGTGTTGTCTTATTCCCACTGGAACAAATGTGGTATAAATTAATGCCTTAATACAGCAATGTCATCTCATGTAAATGTGTTGGCTTGCCTGTGTTTGTACCTGAGGGGGCTGTTAGCTTTACTATACAGGCTGATGTTCCTTTTCATTGAACGTTTTGCCATATGTCATCAGAAAATCAGAGTGAGCAGATGAAATTTGAAAAAGTAAAGTGGCATTTTTAGCTTATAAAATGTATTGGACACACATTTTGAATGTTGCTTGTTAAACCTCTCAGACAGATACGCTCAATTAGTCAGAATACAAAATAAAGATAAAATTTATCCAATCTCTGTGAAAGTCAGATATGAACCCCAGGACTCTTTGTCACTTGGTTATCTTAACCGTACTGCCCTTTTGACCTGATTTAGACTATACAAGCTATATCTCGTTTATACACATTTTGCTGTCTTTGTTCCTTTTAAGAATAGCTTAACTGATTTTTGTTGGAAGTAAGTATGAAAAAAATGTATAATAGTTATTTCTTTTATTGTCCTAGCATTGATATGTTAATGTCTTCTGATAAAGACAAGGACCCAGATGTTATTCCTGAAGATAGCAGTCTGCTAACTCTTCGGTATGTCATTACGGTACACTCACAGTACTCTGATATGGGGAGGGGTGAAAAACAATCACAAAAGCATGTCTGGCTCCTTGTTCCCTTTCCAGACAGTGGTGGACTTTCTAAAGCAGTGTCCAGAAATACTCTAAGGGCAGAAACAGTAGTTTATGATAGGATAATTGTTATGAGCCTTCTGATTGAATGTTACGTAGGAATTTTTTATTAAGATATACAGAATAAGTCATTGGAAGAACATAGCATTTCTGGCACTAGGTACTTCTAAACTAGCACCTAAATTTGGAGTGTGCAGGAGACTTATTATTATGTGCCAGAGGTTTCTCCAAGGCTTAGTGAGGTAAATCTGTAGCTCTTACCTCTAGTAACCCACAGTCACATTGTAACACCCAAAGCATAAGTACTGAAGTTGTAGCCAGATGCCTCTGTATCTGAACCCAGTCTTTGTAGAATTCATTGGTACTACTGGTGCATTTCAGAGGTTGAGCAATATATGTTATGTTTCTATTAGTTAGTGACCTTTGAACTCGTACTTGGCCAGTTCAGGCCTTTGCTGTACTTGAATTTCAGTTTGCACTGGTACTAATGTAAAGAACTGTGTAAAGGTTGTGATCAATGTTAAGTCTGTTACTGAAAACCTTCAGGAGGGTTAATAGTCTTGTCCTGGATGTTAGAAGGGAATTGGTGTTCATGCAGTGATTAAATACATGTATCATACATAGAGTATCTACTAAAATACAATTTGTTCTACAAAGGATAGAAAATTATCTTAGAAAAGTCATGGGGTTGAGAATATTTGTGGCTTTTATCTTGTTTTTCACTTGCACATGGATTGAAGTTCTCTGAAGTAAGGGGGAATAGTTGAAACAGCTTCCTCTTCAGACAACATTTTGATGTTTTTTCTCATAAGTGTAAAACTGCCCACAAACAAGCTGTAATTTGCACATAAGTGGAAAGAAAAAACCAAGCTGAAATCCACAAGCTGGCCTGTGTACTACCAGGTTTTATAGGAGTCAGGAGGCAAGAGTATTTTAAGTTGGTTTGTTGTACTAAGACAGCCAGAAATCCTTGTCTTTGAAAGCTGCACTGTAGTAGCTTGTGGCATTTAAAATTATACCTAGAAATTCTGCATGGAAGTTGTTGAATTAAATTTTGTCCTGTGTTCCTGCCCCTCAGAATTAGAAAGAAGGCATTAGAAAGGAGAGACGAAACAATTATTGTGGATCGGGCTTGCAGACAAGAAACTCTTGCCTATGAGATGGTAAGTTCCCTGTCATCTTGTAGGACCTTAAGACAGCGCAGCACAGCCAAAATCCAACTTCTGGTGGAAGACAGTAGGAGCACAGTGGCAACAAGTTCCTAATTCTGAGCTTTGTAACCCAGGTTTCTCATCCATTCTGAGCTGTAAGGAACCAGGAGTGTAGTGATCAGCCCCTCCAAATCCATCTTGTAATTCTTTTAACTGTGCTTAGTACCTCTTTTTTTAAGACATCTTCACAACCATTAAAGTCACAGGAAAAGTTAAGTTGTTAAATTTTGCAGTGCTGGAGTCTGTGGCTTGAACAAGCATGAACTACTGTAAAAATTAGGGAAGGAGGTGTAGAGAGGAAGGAGTGTCACTTGTGACTATTGAACATCATCTCCCCTTGAGGTTTCCCAGTCTATCATGAGGGATCTTGTTTCAGCTGTTCCACACACAGGCACATGATGTAAACATGTATCAGGAGATGCAACAACCTTTTTGGGCTCCTAGCCTAGGGCATATCTAAGAAAATATTTGCAATAGAAATCTTCATAAAGGTTTCCAGTGAGTGATGTCTTATATCTATTTCTGAAGAATGAGCACGCGATCAGTTAGTGCATCCTTTAACCAAGCTGTGGTAACTGGTTTGCGTGTCAGAGCTGGTTGGAACCACAGTGTCCTAGAACAGGATTAGAGCAATAAGAATTGTGAGTTTCAAATGTGTCACATGAGGAAGAGAGATGCAATGGATGGAACACAAGTATTTCTGAACTGAAGTCTTAGAACAGTACACGGTCCTGTTATTAAATCTGAAGAACACTTCGTGCTGGTTGGAAGTGTTTCTGCAGTCAGTATTCTCTCTTGATTTGTTGAAAAAGGAGGAAACTAACTGCCACAGAAAAGTGCTTTCCCTCATTATCACAGCTGGGCTATATCTTAAAGTAGGATGGAAATGTGGAAATGCTTTCACTTCTTTTCTAAAACATAGTAAAGTGGCAAGGGCAGTGCTGGATTTTGGTTTTGGATTTTGGAGAAATTGAGACTTCCAGCTATGTCAAGCTTCCCTAATAAGATGAACTGTTGCACTAATTTTTATTTTCATACATCTCATCCTGTGGCTAGTTTCTAGGTCAGTCTTTCTCAAGTTGAGGGCTGCAGTCCCCCTTCACATTTGAAAGCATTCAAAGAGAATTTCAAAGCATTAAGTGATAGAAGTTAGTAGCAGCTGGGTTCCATGAGGGCAGAGTGGCAACAGGCTTTAATTCCCTTTATGCAGGGACTCTCTGTAGCCAAGAAGTTGTCAGCTATCTGAAATTGCCAGCAATTGCTGAAAGCAGCTCGGCTTCTCCAGTGCTGAGGAATGAAGGAAGATGCTTGAAATGGGTAATCACAGCAGTTTCTCACCTTTCTATCTTGGAAGAACTTGGCTGTTATCAGTTCAGAAGGCTACACAGTCAAAAATGAGTTGCAATTAGAGCAGCATTTCTCAAGATTTTTATCCAGGGGCTATGATATATAAGTGGTTACCATTATTATAATTGTATCTTTGTTTTTCCAGGAATCACATGCAGTTGGAAAGAGGCCAGACAATCCAACAGATCTAATTGAGGAGGGAGAACTACTTTTAACTCTGAACATCTTCTATCCTGTCATAGTTCAGAAGGTTGGTGCAGAATTCTCTAGGTTGTATTCTGGTGTCTCTTCCCTACTTAGGTAATATCTTGCTTTCCCAAGCAGTTAAAATGAGTGAGTCCATGGAGGGAGTGTGGTCAACCCTTCAACTGTGGTAACTTCTTAAGGCTATTTCAGAATCTGGCTTTCATTCTGTTAATGGTTTACAGAAGGAAAGTTTTATGATA
This sequence comes from Tyto alba, assembly GCF_018691265.1. Taxonomy (NCBI): domain Eukaryota; kingdom Metazoa; phylum Chordata; class Aves; order Strigiformes; family Tytonidae; genus Tyto; species Tyto alba. The sequence continues at coordinate 38,685,873 of NW_024881318.1, forward strand.
ATTACTCAGCAGTTAATTGATTTCACAGAAAGCTCAAAATCTGAAACTAAATACATGAAAACTAGAGTATTTCTTGATTTGGGATGTGTGCTGAGACTTTCTTTACTGCACTTTTTGGTGGGGAATGTGACTTCTGGGTTTTTGAATAAAACTAATAAATGACACCCTTAGGAGGGGCTGAGGCAAGATTCTGTTTAAAATCTTGTACAGAGAGCTTATGTACCATATGCTGCCATTAATGACCTCAAGATGTTAACTGAAGAGCAGTACTGATGCTGACAAGTGATATTTATTTGAAGCCATATGCTGTTTTCTTCATAGCATAAAGAACGCAAACCTTATCAGACAGTCCTTGTACTGGGCAGTCAGAAGCTCACTGAACTGAGAGACTCAATTTCCTGCGTCAGTGACTTCCAGATAGGTGGTGAGTTCAGCAGTCAGCCAGATCAAGTACCAGAGCACATCAGCAAGGTAAAACCTTCCATGTGGAATCCTCTATGTGTGTAGGAACTTTGAAAATATACAGGAGAGAGGGAGGCAGAGTTTTGTTTTGGTTTTTCTTCAACAATAAATTCAGCTGCACTGCTTATGCCTGTGGGTTGCACTGCAAGTAAATACTTTCTGGTGGCATTACCAAGTTGACCTGTTTTGTGTGATGTTAAGAAAAACATCATTAATGCTACCGCTGGGAAGCAGTAACACTGGCCATGAGTTCTTGCATAGATGTATCCCCATGGACTGACTTTGAGTTATATTCTAGAACACCAGAGGTAATAGAAAGCTAAATACAGACCATCCCCTTCTGAACTTACATGGTTTGGTATTTGCAACTGGGTGCTGATCAAAAGTAGGACTGAAGATTATTCCCCTCTCCCACAGTTGCCAGGTGTTATCTGTGGATGTGCAAAAGGGGTCAATAAATAAAAAGTATTCTGATTTAAAATACTGAAATAATTTTGATAATATATCACTTATAATACATATCACAGAACGGTTGAGGTTGGAAGGGACCTCTGGAGGTCATCCGGTCCAACCCCCCTGCTCAAGCAAGGCTACCCACAGCCAGCTGTCAAGGACTGTGTCCAGATTGCTTTTGGATATCTCTAGGGATGGAGATTCCACAACCTCCCAGAACAACCTGTGCCAGTGATTGGTCATCCTCAAAATGAAAAGTGTTTTCTGATGCTCAGAGGGAACCTCCTGGGTTTCAGTTTATGCCACTTGCCTCTGTCCTGTCACAAGACACCACTGAAAAGAGCCTGGCTCTTGTCTTTGCACCTTTCCTCGAGGAATTTATATATATTAATAAGATCTGTGCTGAACCTTCTTTTCTCCAGGCTGAACAGTCCTACTTGTCTCAGCCTCTCCTCGTAGGAGAGATGCTCCAGTCCCTTCATCTTCATGGACACAGTACTCCAGATGTGGCCTCACCAGTGCTGAGGAGAGGGGAAGGATCACCTCCCTCGACTTGCTGGCGATACTTTGTTGAATGCAGTATAGGATCCCATTTGCCTTCTTGTTGCAACAGCACATCCATAGAGTCACAGAATGGTTTGGGACGGAAGGGACCTTAAAGACCATCTAGTTCCAACCCCCCTGCCACAGGCAGGAACACCTTCCACTAGACCAGGTTGCTCAAAACCCCGACCAACCTGGCCTTGAACCCTTCCAGGGAGGGGGCAGCCACAGCCTCTCTGGGCAACTGGTTCCAGTGCCTCACCCCCCGCACAGTGAAGAATTTCTTGTCGTGGTTTGAGCCTGGTTAGCGGCTAAACACCATGCAGCTGCTCACCCACCCTCCCCCACTTGGGAATGAGGAGGGAATCAGAGGGGCAAAGGGAGACTTGGAGGTTGAGATAGAAAGAGTTTAATAATGGTAATATAATAATACGGTGACAGTATCAACGGGTAACGTACAACACAATTGCTCACCACCTGTCAGCCAACACCCACCTGCTCCCAGCTGGCGATCCCGAACACAAGGTGCCACGTCCACGCTCCTGGGAGTGAGAGCCCCTCCCAGCCCACTCCCGCCTTTATATAGTGAGCACAATGTCACATGACATGGAATATCGGCCAATCCAGGCCCAGCACTCCAGCTGTGCTCCCCCCGCCCCCACACACAGGCAGGGCACATGGAGCTGGAGAGTCCTTGAGATCTCAGTGTGCTTCAGCATTCCTCCAGCTACCAAAATGAACAAGAACTCTATTCCAGCCTGAACCAGGACATTTCTTCATATATCTAAACTAAATCCACGCTCTTTCAGTTTAAAACCATTACCCCTTCTCCTATTGCTGTACTTGCTGACAGAGAATCCCTCCTTATCCTTCCTGAAGGCCCCATGTAAGCCCTGGAAGGCCACTATAAGGTGTCCTGGGACCCTTCTCTTCAGGCTGAAAGCCCCCAGCTCTCTCAGCCTGTCCCCATAAGGGATGTGCTCCAGCCCTCGACCATCCTCACAGCCCTCCTTTGGACCCGCTTGAGCAGGTCCATATATTTCTTATCCTGGGGTCCCCAGAGCTGGACACCGTATTCCGGGTGGGGTTTCGTGAGAGCAGAGTCGAGGGGAGAGTATCACCTCTCCCAACCTGCTGGCCACACTTCTCTCGATGCAGCCAAGGACACAGCTGGCTTTCCGGGCTGGGAGCACACACTGCTGGCTCACAGTCAGTTTTCCATCCGCTAATACCCCCAAGTCCTCCTCCGCAGGGCTGCTCTCAACCCACTTGTCGCCCAGCCTGTATTTGTGCGTGGGATTGCCCCCACCCGCGTGCAGGACCTTACACTTGGCCTCGCTGAACTTCATGAGGTTTGCACAGGCCCACCTCTCCAGCCTGTCCAGGTCCCTCTGGGTGGCATCCCTTCCCTCCAGCATGTCGACCGCACCGCACAGCTTGGTGGCATCGGCAAACGTGCCCAGGGTGCACTCAACCCCACTGTCCACATCTCCAGCAAAGATGTTAAACAGCGCTGGTCGCAGCACCGACCCCTGAGGAATGCTGCTCATCACTGCTCTCCACTTGGACATCGAGCCATTGACCGCAGCTATTTGGGTGTGACCATCCAGCCAATTCCTTATCCACCCCGTGGTCCATCTGTCAAATCCATGTCTCTCCAATTCAGAGACAAGGATGTTGTGCGGGACGGTGTCAGATGCTTTGCACAAGTCCAGGTAGATGACGTCAGTTTCTCTTCCCTTACCCAACAGCGTGGTAACACCATTGTAAAAGCCCACCGGATTTATCAGGCACAACTTGCCCTTAATGAAGCCGAGTTGGCTTTCACCAATCACCTCCTTATTTTCCATGTGCCCTAACATAGTTTCCAGGAGGATCACCTCCATGATCTTGCCTGGCACAGAGGTGAGAGTAACTGGCCTGTACTTACCAGGGTCTTTCTTTTTTCCCCTTTTTAAAAGTGGGGGTTATCTTTCCCCTTGTCCAGTCAGCGGGACCTTCACTGGACTGACACAACTTCTCAGATATGGATAGTGGCTTAGCCACTTCACCTACCAATTCCCTCAGGACGCATGGATGCATCTCATCAGGTCTTGTGGACTTGTGTATCTTCAGGTTCCTTCGATGGTCTCAAACTTGATCTTCCCCTACAGTGGCTGGTTCTTCATTCTCCCAGTCCCTGCATTTGTCTTCCGTGTCTTGGGCGGTGTGGCTGGAGCACTTACTGGTGAAGACTGAGGTAAAAAGGTCATTGAGTACCTCAGCCTTCTCTGTGTCCCAGGTGACCCAGTCTCTCATTTCCTTCCACAGAGGGCCCACATTTTCCCAAGTCTTCCTTTTATCAGTGACGTACCTGTAGAAGCTTTTTTGGTTGCCATTCATGTCCCTGGCCAGACGTAATTGTGTCAGGCCTTTGGCCTTCCTAACCTGATCTGTGGCTGCTTGTACGTTCTCTCTGTATCCCTCCCAGGCTACCTGTTCTTGCTTCTACCCTCTGTAGGGTTCCTTTTTGTGCTTGACCTCCTTGTTCCTGCAGGCCTCCTGGCGTTCTTACCTGACTTCTTCTCTGTCAGGGTGCATTACTCCTGAGCTTGGAGAAGGTGATCCTTGAATATTAACCAGCCTTCTTGGGCCACTCTTCCCTCCAGTGCTTTATCCCATGCTATTCCACCAAGCAGATCCCCAAAGAGGCCAAAGTACCCTCTCCTATTGTCCAGTGTAACGAGCTCGCTGTGTGCCCTCCTTGCTGCCCTCAGGGTCTTGAACCCCACCATTTCGTGGTAACTGCAGCCAAGGTTGGCCTTGAGCTTCACTTTCCCCACCAGCCCCTCCTTGTTGGTGAGAGCAAGGTCCAGCATAGCACCTCTCCTCGTTGTTTCCTCTATCACTTGGAGAAGGAAGTTACCATCAATGCATGCCAGGAACCTCCTGGGTTGCTTATGCCCTGCTGTGTTGTCCCTCCAACAGGTATCGGGGTGGTTGAAGTCCCCCATGAGGACCAGGGCTTGTGAATGTGAGGCTGCTCCTAGCTGTCTATAGAGGGCCACATCCACTCAGTCTTCCTGGTCGTGTGGCCTGTAGCAGACCCCCACTATAACATCTGTCCCTGCCTTCCATTTAATCCTGACCCACAAGCTGTCAGTCAGCTTCTCATCCATCCGCAGGCAGAGCTTCCCCACACTTCAGCTGGTTGTTGACATAAAGGATGACACACCATCCTTGTCTGTCCTTTCTAAAGAGCCTGTATCCTTCCATGCCAACACTCCAGTCATAGGAGACATCCTACCACATCTCTGTGTTGCCAGTGAGATCATAGCCCTGCAGGTGTGCATGCCTCTAGCTCCTCTTTTTTATTCCCCATGCTACAGCACTAAAGGCAT